>NC_092038.1:137893350-138518350 GCF_003086295.3 Arachis hypogaea
TCAAATCCCCAATAAACTAAATAAACTCAACCTTCAAAACTTTTCAAGTCTTGCAAAGGCTCTTTCAAATGTGAGAGTCTGTATTCCTAGGACAATTTAAAACAGTCATCTTGAGATGATCGATATTTGGCATTTAACAATTCGACTAATAGCTTATTTGGCTGATGGAAAAAAGTTCAAACTAGTTTTGCAAGAAGGGAAATATTTGCCCAATAAGGATCTCGAATCCCTAAACCTCCATATTTTTTTTTTGGAGTAACCAGCACCTTCCAACTAACAAGTTCAATATTTTTTCATCAGCTTATCTTTTCCAAAAAAAAAAAAAAAATTCTCATCATAGACTCTAATTTACTGATTATTCATTTGGGAAACATAGAGACCTGCATCTAGTACGTAGGAATAGCAACTACAATAGAATTGATCAACCAGAGTCTACCTGTCCGGTTGAGCAAACTCTTTTTCCAACTTGCTAGTCTTTTCGAATCTTATGCTGGATACCATTAAAAGCTGAACAGATCATCCTAGAATGGCTAAAGGTAACCTTAAGATACCTGTCCAAGTCTTGGAAATATCTGATGGAGGACATCCCAATAAAGATTTCTTTCCTTGTCGCAGAGACATTCCTGAAGCAAAACGCTTTAGACTTCTTTACATTGATCTTTATTCCATATGCTTTGCAAAAAGTCTTCAAAACTACCATCAGATTTTGCACTTGTTTCTTCGTAATTTTACAAAATAAAAGCAAATCATCTGCAATCATTAAGTGGTGTTCCGAAGGTTACCTGAAACCAGATGTGGATTAGGCTTGCTCACGAGGCCCAAGTATTTAAGGAATGTGGCCTCTGACTTGTTCTGCGTCAAGGAGCCTCTATCCGAATTATGTGTGTGAAAGGATGGAGGATGGTACCTGCAAAACACTCCGATGTCTAAGTCAGCAAGGGGTTAAGCAGGTTTTTGTATATTGGAACTTAAAAATACCTGAGTGTGCCAGGATATTTATAGGTAATGTGCCAATAACTACCGTTTGAGTAGTTCCACTTTTGATGGTGGATAATCGTCCCTTTATCTTAAGGTTATTGAGATCTCTTTTCTAGAAGTGGGTGAGAGATTTAGGGAGGTAGTTACTCACTCAGATAAGTATGAGCTGCCTGTTTTAGTCGGGCTCGACCTCTTAGAAGAGGTCGGATAAGTGGATGAGGCCATTCTTCTTGATTGAGCCTTTTAACTTTATTGGGTTTGGCTTATGTTTTGGGTCAGGATATGAACAAGTGGAATATTTTTGGTTCCCCTCTAGAAATAGCAACAAGCTTCCACAAACCCATATTAACCTGATGACTAATAAAGCATGCCAATCTCTCCATATACAACATAAAAAGATAGGGTGACATAAGATCTCCTTACCTAAGACCCCAACTAGTAGTAAAGTCATTTAGATGATTCCCATTTCAAAGAATAGACAAGGAGAGAGCAGTGACACAATTTATAATCAAATTAATTGTAGGACAAAAAAAACCAAAATTTTAAAGGATATGGGCCAAAAACCTCCAGTCAACTATTTCATAAGTTTTTTCCAAATCAATTTTAAAAGTCAGAGTGCTTTTCTTGGATTTAGTTTTTTTCGTAAAATAGAGAATCTCTTGCGCAATAATAATGTCAAAAATTTCTTGTTTCGGAATAAATTCTCCTTAAAGTGAGCCAATAATTTATACAAGATGATACAATTTTTTATATTATTATTATATTTAACCTATTAAGAGAGTATAAAAAAATATTCAATGACTATTAATTCTTTCTCCTTTTAATATTACCATCAAGGATGGATTCATAATCTTGAATTGCACAACAACATTCTTACCAAGTTACAAAAAAAATAAAAGTAAAGAACAATACAAAACTCATTTCTTACCACTCGAATAATACACACAAACCTTTTCATGTAGGTTGAGTATAATGTCCTCTAGTATTCCCTGGATCTACCTACTTCTTATACCTTTCATACACCTTTCACCTCATGTTACTAGTATCATAAAGCACCTACTAAACTAGTTTAAGTTGGTCGAATAGTTGACTCATTTGTCCATTTAAGTAAGTATAAAAAGTTCAAATCGCATCTTGTGCATACAACAACCCATTAACCAACGATATACCTTTAGGGATACCATGGGTAACTAAAAAATAAAATCCCTACTACATTTTCATGTCCACATAAGTAACATAACACCTTATCGTATTCGATAAATCCGATTATTTTTTTCTCTCATTGCCCTTTTCTCCCAATAGTATCTATCTTTCTATGCTTAAATTTCTTTTCTCTTTTAAAGAATTAAAAATTAAATATATAAAATATATTTTTTTAATAAAAAATTTACGAATTAAGATATAACTAAAATAATAAATTTTTTATTTGATTAATTGTTATTCTATAACATAAAAGATATAATGTCATAAATGTTATACATATGTAAATCTTAAAATTTGATTTTTTTTTCTTTTAGATTTAACTCTTATATGTTTTTAATGTATGTATTTTTAAATTTTATGTTAATATATTTATGTTTATGTATATTTATTTATAATTTTGCAAATTATTATATTATAATTTAATTATTCTAGTTAAACTATCGTTAAAATAATTTAATTTAATTTCTAGATTGATGAACGAATAATTAAAACGATTTGATGGGTAGTTTGATTTTTAGAACCTTGATAATATTTGATGTAGTGAATGTTCGAAGAGAATGGTAGGTAATTTACTTTGTTGAAAAGGAGAAAAAAACTTGTCGCCGGCTTAAGATTGTACTTTGATTGGATATTTTTATCAGAGAAAAAATTCTAAACGGCTCCTGACAATTATTTCGAAAGACAACGAGATCCTTAAAAAAATACACTTTTTGGCCGCTGATCTTTACTTCTATGAAACTGATTAACCTCTTTGTCAATATTTTCTCTCTGTATTAACAGAATAAACCTATATAACATGTTAAATTGTTGGTTTATCTATTAAGAACTAAATAGGATTGACAAATTATTTTTTATTGGGACTCTCGTTGTCTTCTAAGGATAATTGTCAATACTGTTTAGTTTTTTATTACCTTTTTTAAATACATTAGCTAAATTTATTGTGTAAAATTAAGAAATATTAATAATTTTTAAATTATTTTTATTTATAAAAATTAAATGAATAATATATTAGTGATTAACGTGTCACATAAATATATTTTAAAGAGAGTTCATTGACAAAAAAACTAACTAATCTCACAAAATTAGATATCTACAAACGAAAAGGGTATTTCTTTTATCAAAGACCTCATACTCCTTTGAAGAAATTAACAGGATAAGGTCGCAAGGATGTGTATTCACTCTTTTTATTAACCGAATAGTTTATAATAGTTTTTTTTTTTTAAAGTAATTATTGGTCATGCGTATACATTAGTTCACTTTCGGAAGGGAAAAAAAAAAGATTTGGGCTTAATAGAACCCATGTCCACTATATGATCCACCATTAAGCCTGCATGAAAAAGAAAATAAAACACTGCCAAACTCATCTACAAAACCAACTTGGGTTGGTCGAGTGGTCAGCTCACTCGTCCGCTTAAGCAAGTGTCGGGAGTTCGAACCCCGCCTTGTGCATGCAGCAACCTATTGGCCAGCGGCAGACCCTTAAATGGAGCTCAGATCCGCGACGGATTAGTCCTTAACCTGTCGGGTTGGGGGATACCGTTTGGGTAAACCAAAAAAAAAAAAAAAAAAAAACTCATCTACAAAAATAGAGAAAGGAAAGTGAAACACGATAAAAGAACACGGTGGGTAACGGATAGGGTGCTCTTCCACGGTTCCACCTTCACCTTTTCCAAACCCTAGCTAGCTCGGTAACCATCACCGTAAGTTGTAAATTGTGCAATAATAGTGCGTGTTGATTTTTCACATAATCAGAACTGAATTTGGAGAATGGAAGAAGAAGAGCACGAGGTGTACGGAGGAGAGATCCCTGACGTTGCCGAGATGGAAGGTGACGTTGACATGTCCGCTCCCGACGACGACCCCGAGGTCAAGGAGCTCGACGAAATGAAGCGCCGCCTTAAGGAGATGGAGGAGGAAGCTACGGCTCTTCGCGAGATGCAAGCTAAGGTCGAAAAGGAGATTGGCTCTGTTCAAGGTGATCCTTCAATTCCGTTTACTTTTTGATGCGGTGATTTCAATTTTGTTTCCTTTGTTGATATATTGATCGGCATTTAGAGTTAGTTAACAATAATTATAAGATTCTTCTGTATTATGTTTTACAATGGTTTAAGCTCTTTGTGCTTTTTGAACCTTCTTTGAGCTTTGGCTTTATTATTTTACTTGAGCGTTCTTCAAAGATGCAGTTATCAGAATGTGAAACGTTCTAGCTTGATCCATCTACCTGTCCAGATCTAGTGCATTCGTGTTATATATGTCTAAACTTTATATTTGCTGTTGTGTTGAGTTTTTTCTTATTTTTTATTTATGATTATTGCGAGAACTTGTTAGAACTTGCAGAGTCTATCGAATTATCAACTATAATAAAGTACTAGTTTTTTGCTTGTTTTAGGTTAGTTTTATTCTTGTTGCTTCAACTTCTGGTTTGAATTTTTGTGTAGATCCTGCTACTGCTGCTGCTTCTCAGGCAAACAAGGAGGAGGCAGATTCTCGATCTGTATTTGTAGGCAATGTACGTCTCGTTGTCAATAGTTATATGTGAACATACAAACACATGGTTGCACCACACATTCTTTTTACATGACTCAGGACTTTTTACTTTAAAATTGGGAGATTTATGTTGTTTTTGCAATGGCAGGCTTTGCCATTTAATATTATCAAGATATGACAAAAGGATTATTGCATCCAACTAAAAATTAGTAAAACGAAGTTGTAGGGCCGCGTATAAAAGAGAGAATACTAGGATTCTTTGCTATAGATAAACATTGCGGCAATTAGAGACATGGTTTTATATTAAAAGTTTGACTTTTGTTGTCCTTATTTCTGAGTGTTATTGCCACTATCAAACTTGTCCTGTCTGTTTAAGGTGGATAAATGATTTATGTTGTAAATATTTGGCTCAGAATGTGTTATAAGTCATGCAGATTTGTCCATGATACAAGGCAAGCCTGATAATTGGGGGTTGTGATCTGGTTGCATTGATAAGTTTATGATTAAGTTATGTTGCTATGTTGAAGGCTTGAAGCATACAGTAATTCTGGTTTGGTGTCAATAAACTTTGGTTGAATGAATCTCAAGCTGCACTCTATACGCTCTTGTTTTGTATTTTACTCGTTATTATACAGTTTCTGAAAATGTACATGTTCATTCTCTTTGGAGTGAGAATTGATGATATTCAGAGACAGGGTTTGACGTTATTGTCTCACTATGGTCGCAGGGTCAATCTTATTACTCAGGTTCTATAATTAAAGCTGGGATGCTTACATTGTGTTTTCTGGGTGGGCCAGTGTAATTGGCGTTTTTAGACTTGTACTAGTGTGTGAAAAGAATGCGTATCTATGCTTTTTGAAACTTAATATCAAAGAAAAAAATTTAAAAAAAAAAGGAAAAAGAAAAAGATACTATGGAGAAAATTTTTTGAAAAGAAAAAAAAAAAGAGATGAAAAAATTGACTGAAGAAAAATAGAACCAAGTTGAGAAAAAAAAAGAAATGAGAATTGACAAAAAAAAAAGGAAAACAGAAAATATGTCATGGAAACTGTGAATGGGGTTTCATGGAATGATGGGGATGGCTGTAAGTTGTTTGGCTGTAAGTTGTCCAGCTGATGGTAGATTGGGTTAAAGATGCTTCAACTTCACTACTGGAGGAGGCAGCTTGTCGTTCTTTGGGAAGAAGATTCTGTAAGTGTTGGGAATGTAATCTTAGTCATTTGAGCCCTGTTGTTGACTGCTATGAGGTCTGTAGTGCCTCTTTTGTGTTGTTTAGCTGACTTGCCAAGGGGTATGCAGTTGGCCAGCTGCTTCTTTTCTGTGGCACTTTCATCATTCTTTTAACCTCATTTCAAGTATTCTTTCCAAACATTAAGTTCTGTTTATATTTTTTGTTTGATTATTTGCTTTAATTTATTCTTTTGCTCAACATCTCATTCTACACATTTTATAGAGAAGTCTGCAATAGTGACCTATCTATTAAAGTTTTGGGTAGTCTCTTTTAGTCCCTTTTTTTTCTTTTTTCTTTTTCCTCAATGATGCATTACTTAAATGAAATCCTCTTGAGATACATATCTCAACTTTGCTCATTCTGGGATGCCTTTGAAGCAGAAAAGTTTGGTGCTGTTGTAAATTGCTACGAGGAATAAAAGGAAATATTGTATGCATGAGACACTTTACCTAAACTTTGAGAAGAGCCTGTAAAATGACTAGAAACATTACGATGTTAATAAGAATACTTGGCAGGATGGATGACTTGGTTTCATTATATCTTTTCATTATCATATATTGATCAGAGTTGTTGGTATGCAGTTTCAGAATTAGTGGTTACTTTACTTATGTTTGAGTTGGGAAGCTTCCTGATGATTTTGGGGTTAAAAGTATTAACTTAAAGTAACTTTTTTATTTCTAAGGGGTGTGCTAGCATTCTTTTTCTTTGAAAAGTTAAAATTACAATCTCATCCAGTTCCCTTTTAGGGTAGAACATAGTGTTTTGATGCATTTAGAGGTCTGTCTATGGTTCTGTTTCTTTTTCAGATGAAAGTAATAATTAAGATATAATTGTTGGTAAAAGTAGAAATTTTGCCTGCAATTTATGCAGAGGGTTCGGAGTGATTTAACTCAAGTTTCTATTGAATGCATAATAAACGAACTAGTCATTTTAGTTTTTGGTAATAGGTGATAAAATAATACTGACCAGACTGGAGTCTTAAATATGGATGTGGTCTGTAATGGGATATTAGGTAGTCTGGATTCTTTTTAACATAGTCAAACATTTTGTGAGTTTTGTCTAGACTAGTTCATTAAGGACATAGAATTCCCCTGAATTTATTGTTTTATAGGTTGATTATGCATGCACGCCAGAGGAAGTTCAGCAACACTTTCAATCATGTGGTACAGTGAACAGGGTCACCATCCTGACTGACAAGTTCGGCCACCCTAAAGGTTTTGCTTATGTGGAGTTCGTGGAAGTTGAAGCTGTTCAAGAGGCTCTTGTCTTGAATGAATCGGAGTTACATGGGCGTCAATTGAAGGTATGTTGTTTCAACTACTAATTTTTGTCAGCTTAATGAAAACTTTGGGTTTATCCCACATAAGGCTTGTTGTTGTTGTTGTTGTAATGAAAACATTGGGTTTAAGCTTTGTTGTTAGCTTTATCCCTGACCATAGATCGTTATAATGATTTGGATATGTTTACAGGTCTTGCCTAAGAGGACCAATGTTCCTGGAATGAAACAGTATCGTCCTAGGCGCTATAATCCCTACATGGCATATGGCTTTAGGAGGCCATATCCTCCTCCTTACTTTTACTCTCCTTATGGATACGGGTATGCTGCTTCTCTCAGTTAAATCATGTTTGTTGACAAAAAAAGATCCATGTTTTTTTATTTATGACTAGATTATTTGATGTTGTGGCTTTTCTCATTTTGCATTAAACATACTGCAGGAAGGTTCCTAGGTTTAGAAGGTCAACTCGTTACATGCCATACTACTAGAAGCTCATATGGGATGGTGATAATAGGAAGCGGATGCATCCTGGAGCATTTTATTATTATTTTCTTAATCCGTGGATCATTATGTATCATGTGATTGAGAGAATATTTACTCTCTATTTGTCTTAGGCTGTTATTTGTGGTATACGATTCATGCTTAGACTCTAAAAGATGGTTTATAATTGTCATTGAATATTACTGTGTACTGCATAAGGTCAGTTTGTTATAGATTATAATGACCGTACATCAATGCAGTAAACCTAGTTCCTCTCCATTCCTGACTAGGGTCTTCAATGCCTAATTTCAAAAAAGAGAAAAAATTTGACCATGCTGATTTTGACACAATAAATTACTCGGTTTAAATCAGGCTACTTTGAAATTATATAGTAATAGTATTGAGTATTGACATTAAGAAAAAAGATATTGCACTAATTGTAGTGTTTAATAAAAATAAAGATGTTTACAGTTAAATAATAAAAGTTTACTGCTTAGAAGGACTTGTAAAATTTACTTAAAAGATATCATAAAAGGGGAGTATTAGGTAAACAATGATTATTTTGAACATGAACAATTATCAATTAAATAAAAATATATTATATTTTAATTTAATACTACTAATTAAATTTAAGATTAATTTATTCTTTTTAATTTTATTAATTCAAATTGTTCACACATTGTTTAATTAAATTTAAGATTAATTTATTCTTTTTAACTTTATTAATTCACATTGTTCACTTGTTTAAAAATGTTGTTGGTTAAACTTTTTCATCACGAAAATATTAGGCTACAGTACAACATATTAATTTATGACTTCTTTTTTGGTTTTGGGGGGTTCTAAGATTAGACTGGAATTAAGTTGACTCCAAATGACTGACTCATGTTAGTTATGCAGCATAATTAGCATTTGGTCATGGTCTCATGGGAATCGAATTTTCTTATCAGTGGATGTTGAGAACCACTTCCATGCGCAGCAGTCAGCACTTGTGGTTGTGGAGGTGAGGTTGAAGTTACAATTTTAGTCGCTACTTTTGGAAAGATGCTTCTCCTGAAGGATTCATTTGATAAGCTTTGTTAATCGTTATTAGTAGTAGTATCTAATTTAACACCCAGATCAACATCTCGATAATCATTCGGAGGCACAGGTGCATAGAAATCAAAGCCCCCTCAACCTGCATTTGCTACGCTGTCAGCTCATGTATGAGAAATTGGACGTGAACTATTCAACACCCTCAAAATCATCGTCCAGCACCAAGAGTGCTAAAAATGCTTGAAATGAAAATACACCATTAACTCAACACTAAAAAGGAGAAAGTAGAAACACTTCACACCTGGATTGTAACAGAAACAATGTTACTCACTTTCACTCCTCACCTACTCTTGGCGCGTTCACCTTCCACCCATCACTCACTCTACTTCGCCGGAAGCTGCAACCTCTCCCGCTCCATCATTTCCTTGCGCTCCCGCCACCACTTCCCAATACTGCACCTCAACCCATCGCTGCCTTTCAAACCCAGCCACTTCACCTTCCTCGCCACCCGAGCAGATGCATTTAACCTCGCAGCCTACGATTCTGACGGAGCTCTCCCCAAACATGCTGCTGGCGCTGGCGGTTTTGATTTCGACGACTTCCTTTCTCTCATCGAATTCTCGTGCCTGCTTTCTTCTGCGTTCGCGTCGGTCTGTGTCGCCGTGGTTGCGGGTTTGAAGAAGGAGCTTTTGGCCGCGATTGGGAGTAAGGCTGCTGTCTGGGGAACCTTGGCGCTGGTTTTTGGAGTTTTGAGTGGCGCGTGGATCCGGAGACGGCAATGGAGGAGGGTTTGTAGGGAGACGGTGAAGGATGGGTTGGAGGTGAACCTGTTGCAGAGGATTGAGAAATTGGAGGAGGATTTTAGGAGCACCTCCGCCATTTCTAGGGTTTTGTCGAGGGAATTGGAGAAGTTGGCAATAAGGTTTCGCGTCACTAGGAAGACCTTGAAGGAGCCCATAACTGAGGTAATTGATTACTATCTATGGCTGCAAGACTGTGTTGTTGTGTAGTGTAGCTAAGCATTTGATTCTGGCTTCTAAAGGCGATGCAATGTGTTGATGTGTGGAAGTTGATCATTGAGCGGAAGTTTTGGTGTTAGGTTTATGTTGATGCTAAGTTGCTAACTTATTTACGAAGGAAAAAGGAAATTAGAGTAGTTCAAGTAGCCACTGGATAGAATCTAATAACTGCTAAGTCTTCTAATGCATTTTTTACTCATTTACAACTAACCACAAACAATCAAGATAGTTGCAATTCTGCTTTTGGAGGTACAAGGTAATATGGTGTGAGGTCGTTGGGTTATAAATTAACATGCCAGAGCCTGGATTATGATTTCTTGCCAAACATCGATAATATGGATTCATAACAAAATGACTACAAAAGCCTTGATTAGTAGCCCAGAGCCTGGTTTCATTGGAAAATAAGAAATGAATCCAATTGTGGTTCCATGGATCATTCTGTGATTTAATTCCTCAGGCCTAGTCAAAATCCAACTTAAACTGTTATTATCATTTCCTCATGTTCTTCTTTTGACATGGGTTCAGGTGTTTTACCTTGATTCTGTATCATCAACTTCCCTTGTTATTGCTCGTGTGTCAATTCTTCATTTCCAGTTTCTTTCTCCAACACACTCATCAACAAATCCATTATCCCTTTTTCTTGAATATGGCTCCTATTCAAAATTGAAAACTAATTATTCTGATTTCTGAATAACATTTCGATTTGACCACTTACCATTGACAAGGAATTAGACTCCCATTAAATGACATAATATAGATATGGCCTATGATAGGATGCAATGGTCATATTTAGGGGAAAAAGCTTTGTCGTAGTTTAGTTTGACACTTACTCATTGCAGTTAGCCAGGTCGGTCCTCATTGTTTTGTTTGCTTATAGCTATATGCAGACAATACTGAAAGTTCATTAACGCAATATAGATAAGTGAGTGCCTCATCGAAGTAGTTGTGTGGCTGTGCCTCAACCTACTAAAGGTGCTGGACACTTTTTCTGTCTCCCCTCGGTGCTGTTGAGGTAGATTTTGTAGAATTTTTTATGGAAATCATGTTGGGAAGATATCTAGTGGTTGTCACACAGCAGGAGGAACCAGGAACACCACAACCCAAGCAGGTACAAGACCAAACAGCACTTACAAGATTTACATAGTGTAGATAGCAGCCAAATAGGAGCATCCCATTACACAGGTGACAACACAGCCAAGCAAACCTCGTAGAAACACGGCCATTAAGGCCAACCTTAGCAAAAGAACAGGAGGAAATCCCATGCAAGAATGAGTAGTAGGGCCAAATCCAAGAAAAATGTGCTTAAGACATGCACATGCTAGTCTGTTTAACTTTCACAACACGCGTCAACACTGGAATTTGTTTAGCTTTAGTACTAATGAAAGTTCGTTGTAGACTTTTTTATATTAACTTATTGGTATTTAGTTTTATTCATGTTTTAGTTGAGATACCCTTGTCTAGACTGGGCGTCATTTACTTCTACTGAAAGTTTTCATATCCTTACTTGATCTATATGATATTGGATAAAATAGAAGTGCCCAAAGCCGGATAGATGTTAATCATACTTAATTGCGAGTGAAACTACATCTGCAAATGCTTTGTTATAGCAAATAGAGTATATTAACTGGTTTTTCAAGCATTAATAAACATTTTGAATGGTTGGCTGTGGTTTAACACACTGTACTGATTTAAAAATTTTGAAAACTTAATGCTTACTGAGATATGATATGTAATTAATTATATTTCATTTCTCGAAGACTGCAGTGCTGGCGCAGAAGAATTCTGAGGCTGCTAGAGCATTAGCGGTGCAATCAGACATTTTGGAGAAAGAGATGGTTGAAATTCAACAAGTTTTGCTAGCAATGCAGGTAATCATACCTCCTACGTTATTTAAACTCTGCAGAGAAAGCGGACACTATTTGGAATTTGACTGATGCATATTTATTAATAAGTAATCATACCTTAATTAAACACGTGCTAGCAATGCATATGTAACTGTCCCTTTTTCTGGTAACTGTATTCTACTTCTGTAGCTTTCATTTGCTTTACTGATTTCATTTTGATTCATTACCAGCATTATACGCATTAAAAAGCTGCTAAATATTCCGGTGCAAAGTGAAAGATCTTTTTATAATGATGTAACTTATTCTTCTCCTGGTAATGCTGAAAGTAGCCCAAACTCATATTTCAAATATAGCCACACACACACACACACATATATATATAAAATTAAATTTGTCTAGCCATGTCTTGGTTGATTAAAATTTTCTTGACCTCTTCACATTCCCAAGTATCCACGTAAATTTTTACCGGAATTTGACTTTTCTTGATTGTATCTATGTTTTTGTAGGAGCAACAACGAAGACAACTTGGTCTGATTCTTGCAATTGGTAAGACTGGTAAATTGCAGGAAAGCAAGCTGGAAACACGTGAAGAAAATGATACCTTAGAAACATCTAATTCAGTTGATGATGAGGTGAAACAGGAGGTCCACCCTATATGAAGCTTGGGTTAAACTGAGTAAAATCCTGATATTTTGGAGTTGCAAATCTTGGTGTAATATTCTTTGTAACACTATGCCACTGAATATAGTCAATGAAGACAAAAGTCACAAATATCCAACATTATATCAGCATATAGACAATGGTTACCCTTATTTGGAGAGCGCCTCAAATTAGCTGTGGATACATGTCAGAACAATTCACACAAGACAAACTAAGATGACAGAATATGCTGAACTCTGGTTCAATGTTAAAAGTTCAGGAACGTATCACTTGCCCTCTATGCTTGTGCATGTACTTTTGATTAAAGTTTGAAAGGTAAACATCATCAATTTCTTTCTACGTTCTCGTGTTGATGGTTACAAGTTACAAAGGAAATCGGCTTTCTTCTGTATATTAGATAATATTTTTTTCTTTTCTTTTCTTTATGGGTCATCAATTACGGATCGTATTCTAATAACCTTCATTATATGCATTGGTGAATATTGAAAAAGCTTATTGGTAAGAGAGATGTAGTCTTGCTAGGTGGAGTGGACGACTAAAATCCATTAAAGATTGTTATCCGAAAAATTGGGAAAAAGTATTCGTGTCTTGATAATCTTAAAACGAAAATCTGATTTATTTTAGAGGTATTTTTCATTTTAGTTTCTTATAAAATAGATTTTGAATCAACGTTCTTTTTGTAGGGACAATATCTAGGGTTGTGTTACCTTGACAAATATTTTTCAATGAAGAGTGTAACATAATATAGCTGTTACTTTGTATTATGTTACAAAGAGTGAATTATATTGTTTTTTTTATAATAGAAAAAAAAATAAAAGATATCATTTGTAAAGAAAAATATTTTTAAAGTGAAAAACTAATAAAATAACAAAATAAAGAGTTAAATTACTATTTTAAATTTTGTAATTTTTATCATATGTGAATCTGTTATTTTAATTTAAGGAGAATTAGATTATTATTCTTTTTATTTTATTAATTGTTCTACTTTAAAAGAGTTTGGTCTCATGTGTAATGCACTTCATCCTTAAATCGTTTTTTACTAATTAAAGAATGTTGTACTCCTTGTTAATTAATTAATTTTTTATTTATTATATTTTATATTAATAATTCAGATTGAGAATTTATAATTTAAAGTTTGAAATTTAACGTTTAAAGTTAAAGATATTTTATTTTTTAAATTACTTTTTTATACTTTTAATAGTAAATTAATTTTAAAAGATGTTGCACTCTTCATTAGCGTTCTCCGGTGTAAAATGCACACTTCTTTAAAAGATCTAGTTACAATATTCACCTTTTATTTGACTTTATTCTTCATCAACAAAAAAAATCCCTCAATATTTATGAGAAATAAAGTTTAGAGTTTATGGTCAATATTGGTTGAAAAAAATTATTTGCAATAAATATTATATGTAATATCATTGTGTCAAAGTTCTTTTTTTAAAATAAAAAAAAAAAGAGAGGAGAAAAAGTAAAATAATTGTCTTTATATTATGAAAAAACTATACAAAAAATAGTATAAATATTATTTCTATTTTTTTCTTTGATATGCAGACTCCAGTGAAATATGCTTTATATTATCATGGAAATTGTTTATTTTAAACGTTAAATCTTGTCTTGGCAACACCAAGTCACCAACACACGCCAAATTTAGAACTGTTTAGCACTTTCTCCCAAAGAACAAAGCAGCATTTGGTAGTGGTACATATACCCTCACATCTCTCGAGTTGTGGCCTGTTTGCAGAGAGCAGTTAAAAAGAGAATATTTTGGGTTTCAGCTCTATTTCATTTCATGGGGACATGGGAAATGGTAATAGCTCGAATCCACTATCCATCAATGTCAATGCTTTCTACACGCCTTGATTGAAGTTTGAATGGAGGCTCTCAAATCTCAACTCAGTCAATAATAGGTTAGATGTTTAAATTCAGTACATCACATTTTTGGCTACCCAGTACTTACATATTGCAGTTATTTCTTTTTCCTGTTTGTGGTCACAATCACCTACTATTATCAACACCAATAAATCCGGAATTGCATGTGAATGTGAACCCCAGTAGTACTTTTGTTCTTGTTAGTGATTAGTGATAAAAGAAAGATTTTGTGTTCCATGGACCATCAAGATTCTTACTATACTTTTGATCATTGAAAAATTCTTCTAAAATGAAATATATTTAATTTGTATGTACTGTTGGTATAGAAACCATTTAATACAAACACATAATATTGTTTATATAAATATTATAAAAAGTCAAATATTTGATTAAGTGACATCCTTACTCAAAATCTAACCAAAAGAAGTTAGTTAATATTAAACTATTAAGGATTTGGAAGGTACAAGAGAGGCAGCGTGACTATCCTTGTCGTTAGAGGCGATGCTAAATAATTGAATCCCCCATTGGAAAAATAAGAAGATGATGGAGTAAAGAAAGATATTATCTTACTTGTTTTGACGATGATGATGGTGATGATGATAAACACCTCAATAAGTGAGAGCAAAAGGGCAAGGTAAAGGTTGCAATAGCTGTAGAGAATAGAAATATTTACACATTTGCAGATACAACTTTTTGCTGCCATGAATGGGAAAAAAAGGTAAGCAAGTGTGGTCACTCACACTGTCACAATCGGTTTCTCGCTTCTCACTTCTCACTTCTCACCCTTCAGTGCTATGTCAATAATCCAATGGCAGCTTTGACTCGATTTCAAGGCTGGTGCCATCGCAGTTCGCAGGCATTAGGTGCAAGGAATCCCGAAACCTCGAAAAGGAAACTGAAACAAGAATAGTTACCACTGCTCCCTTTAATCCTATTTTCTGTGAAATACTTTCTTTATGTGTGCTATTTCAATTTTAGAAAGAGACCTCTTAGAAGGTAGAATCACAGCTTTCAACTACCACCTCCTCTCACTCTTTTTATTTTATCATTCCATTATTCTAAGTTGGAGAGTATCCGCTGAAATAGAGATTATATTTGACACGACTTACATTGTATTCTATCTTATAGTATAATGATAAAAATAAAGAAATAAATATGCAGTAACTTTATTTTGTAGCTTTAATCGTCATTTTGAAAAAGTTATGACAAACCAACTGATTTACATGATGATACAAATACTAATGATCTAATATGGGACCACTTCTGTAGTTCAATTTATGATAGGAGAGTAATAAATACATGTCAGCTTGTACTTGGTCATTCAATTTCTTTGTCTTATATGCAAACTTGAGACTTGAGAGCTGCGTGGTATTAAGTTTTTCAATGTTTTAGCCAACAAAATGATTCATTTTCCAAAATCCAAATTCAAGATTTCATGTTATTCAGTTCACAGTCACGAATCACACAACACATTTTGCAATTTGCATGAGCAGTGGTATCCATATAAGTAGGTATATGATCCATCAAAGGGAAACTACTGAATTGTTGTTAATGATTAAGTCAACTACAGTCAAACCTATGAAATCGCCAATCTGAAATAACTGAGACAAAAATTAGTAGCTACCACAATAAATGCCAATTTTAACTACCTCCTCCTTGGATCTTTTTACTCTTTAAATTCTAAACCAATTCACACACACACACAGAGGCCAGTTGTTATGGTTTTGGTAGAGAGAGCTAGTGATAAACGAGGGATCAAACTAGTAATAGAATGCTGGCAAAGAGGGGTCCTTGATACTGATGTGGATTCTCCCAATTTGCTTAACTCTCTTGAATCGTTCTTTTCACTTTTCTGCTACAATCTGCCACCACTCTGCAGTGCAGTGCAGTGCCCACTTCCTCTCTCCTCTCCTCACCCATAGTTACATTGCAGCTCTGCCAAAGCACCCTCCAATTTATGTACCTCTCTTCTCGTCTCTTTCTTCATGCTATACGCCATGACAACAAAAACAACATAAGAAAGTAGAGCATAAATAAATATAATTATAAGAGCCATCTACCAACTACCACACCCCAAAAAGCAATTAAATCTTAAACCATCTTCTTCTTCTTCTTCTTCTTCTTCTTCTTCTTCTTCTTCTTATCTATCTAATCTCTCTTTGGTTGGGTTGGTTCCCAAGTCACAACACAGTCGAGGAAGAACCTCAGTGGATCTCATTAGTTAAATTGCATTTAATTTTGCTGCATATTAATTAGTCTTTTCTTTTATTAGATGGGGGGAGTGACCCCAAGAGAGTGACATAGATATGCATTCATGGCTTCACTTAATTCATATCACTATTTCACACCAACCACCACCTTCACCTTCCTCTTTTTACTTCTGTTGCATCATATTTTAACTCCGGTTTCTTGTTACAATAAGCCACAACCACCACCAGTTTCTCACCGGGTACGTAGCCTCTTTATTCATTCAAGCTCTCACTCTCCATATATGTTGTTTATGTTGTTGTGTAACATGTTTTGATTTGCAGGAACTGTTATTTGAGGAGAAAAACAGGCTGGGTTCAATACCACCAAGCTGCCACAACAAGTGCAATGAGTGTCATCCATGCATGGCGGTTCAGGTTCCAACTTTACCTACCCACAACAACCAAGATCTTACCAAATCCAGAAAAAAGGGCTTGTTTAGTTCATCTCTTGAAGGTAACCGCAACAGTAACAGGTACTCCAATTACAAGCCACTGGGTTGGAAATGCCACTGTGGTAACCACTTCTTCAACCCTTAGAAAATTCATTCCTAATGAACATGGACAAGATTCATCACCAGTCTCACCCTTGATTAGTACTATTACCCGCCTCCTATTCTTCTTCTTTCTCCAGTGTTGCTTAATTAAATTATTGCAAAAAGATTGTATTTTTGCTTTTAGAAAAGAAAGGGCAGGGGTGGTATTGGTTAGGGTGACAGAAATGCGTCACTGGCGTCAGCATTGATTGTGTACATTGAAGTTTGATACAATTTGTACAGAGTTTGTTACAGAACTTTGTTCTGACTTGCTTCTTTATTTATGTTGCGTCTCAATTTTGAAGAAATCTCTTTTGCTGCTTTTTCATACATGTGGTGTGTTTGTTTCTTTATATTATTATTATTATTATTAAGTGGATTTCTCTTATAGTTATAATCACATGACGTTGCACAAGATTAATTGTTAATGTTGGCGTCTAAGAACACAACAGATCGACAATAAGGGAGGGGGATTAGATTGTGTGTCTTGTACTCTTGTCCATTGCAAAAAGATGTCTTTTCCCTGTTTGCGTTTTTATTTTATACATGTGAATCTGTCAAATCACCACTTTTTGCTTATCTTCTTGGAATTTACCTTTGGTTAACCTTTCTTGAAAACTCAATTTTTAATCTGCACCTTTAACATTTATCCTCTTACAATTGAATTTGCTCTGGTTTTTACTTTGATTTTATAATTTTTTTATATAAAAATTCAATTAGTACTCTTAAAATATATATTAGTTAAATCCTTTCTAGGATATTCAGATTTTAATTTTTATTTTAAATTTGAGTTAGTTGTCTGTTTAATGTTTATTTTTAGTTGCACAAATCACACAATTGTACACAACTGGAAATGAGGACTTGTTCAAACTTCAAAGCATTGCTGAAGTACACACTCATGGTCAAGTATTGGTCTTGTTTTGTTGTGGACAATAATTTTGGTGGTACCTAATCAACCCTAAGCAAGCCAAGTATGCATATTATTTTTTCGTTTATTGATTTAATGAGAAAACTTCGATTACACTTATTTTTTCTTTATTGTTTTTTTAAATAAAAAAGTTAGGAGGGTTGGACACCAATTAACCTATCAATACTAAAATATGTTTCTAGATTTAATTAATACTAGTATTTTACCTGTAATAACATTACAAGAATATAAATTTTTTAAAATTTCGTTGGTTTTGTTCTAATATTATAAATTATGGCACAAAAAAATTTATATAATTAAACTATTTTTACAAATAGGTCGTAGGAGACCAAAATCACCGTCAACTAAGAAGACCTGAGTCTATGTAAATAAAAAGATCTAATAATAAGATTTTTAGTTATTATTTTCATATGAAAAAGTTTAATTTTTTACTAATAATTAATTTTAATATTCGTTATCTAAAATTTGAAAGAATTTAACGTGTATACTTTTATATTTGATTAGGTGTTAAGTCTAGTTTACAAATAGAAATAATTAATTTTTATGCTTGCAATTTAAAAATAATATATTTCTCTTTATGTATATAAAAATATAATTAGATGTTAGTATAAAAAAATTTATATTGATAGTTATATAATGAACTCAAAAATATCTTTTAAAATATAATAATTGAATCTTGATTCTAACTTTTAATCACAATATTAGTATTCTTTTAAAATTATATGTAATAAATATTTGAAGGAAGATAAATGAAAATATAGATTAAAAAGATAAATGATAAAAATTTAAAATTAAATAAAAATATGTATATAATAATATTTTTTGTTTGAATTATATTATGTTGTTATTTTTTTTTTTAGAACAGAATGGTAGAGAAAAATAGAGAATAAGAGAAAAGAGAGAGAAAGATAAAGAAAAAGAATAAGAGAGGGAGTTTGTTAATTTTGGTTAAAAAATTTATTTTAATTGTAATGAAAAAATATTTGGTGACACATTTTGATTTGTCAAATTACTAATATAAAATATAAATTATAAATTATATATAGAGTGGGAAGGATAGAAAAAAAAAAGAAAGAGATGTGAATAAGAAAATGTAAGAAGGGATTTTACTAATTTTAGAAGAAAATATGTCATATGATATATTTTAGTTATTAAATTAGTTAGTAATATATAAATATAATATAAAATATAATTATATTTAAATTTAAATTTTAATTTAATTTAAATACAATTAGAGAATGTTATGCTATATATTTTAATTATCTAATTTATAATTAGTCATTAATAATGATATATAAAAAAATAGAAGAGATAAATAAAAAAAATAATTTAAAAAAATTTAATTTTAATTATAATAAAAAATAATACATAACACATTTTAATTATAAAATTAATAATATATAATAAATTTATAAAAATATTATAAATTGCCTACTCAAAATATCCTCACAATGCAGGAGTAGCTCGTTTGTACTCCTACTATGAGCTATTTATTAAAGAATCTAATAAAGTTTGCCGAAGTTAGGAATGCAATGCGATTGCATTTCAAGATTGAAGTTGATTTAGGAGAACTCAGAGCTTCAGACTTTGTTAAACTAGTGGCATTAAATATATGTCATTGTGGATGTGTTTAGGGTGACGGTGGATCGGATCGAATATAATTAAAATTTTGATTTGATTCATATTAAAATTATTAAATTAAATCGAATTTAATATTTATAATTTTTTAGTTTGAATCTGATTTACACATTTATAAATTAGAAAAATATTGAATATATTTATAAAATATAAAAATATTTTGAAAAATCTATTTTTATTAAAAAATATAATAATTTTTTATTTTTTTAAAAATATATTTATTTTTAAAATATTAATAAATATATTTTTTTAAAATAATAAAAAATATAATATATATAATAATTATTAGTTAAAATAAAATATAAAAAATATTTATTTATTTATTTTTGTGGAACTGTAGATCTACCGATATGCATATCAAATATACAAATACTTACATAAAATCTACAATTTAATTTTATTACTATACAAATTATATAAACACTACAAATATGCGAATCAGATCCGATCTATAAACACCACTACATGTCTTATCATAATCCATCCAAAGTATCAATCAACAGTGTCATTAAAAACTTTATTATAAATAACCCATTATAATAATGAGATAATAGGCCAAATACATAATTAATGTGGAAATTACATCAGAACTTAATCCTTTCGCCACCAACTTCCCTCTATTAAAGACGTCAAAATAGGGGGTTCTAAACATGGCCCAACCCATTAGCCCTTGAAATGGGGGTACGGTGTTTACATCCTTTTATTGCTCTTTACTTATTTTGGTCTACTTTTTATTGCTCTCTTGAAACCCAGTGTTTGTATTCTCCAATCTACCGAGCAATCGCATAATCGCATGTGATACGCTTATGCATTTCAATGAAAAAATCCATTGGCAGGAGAAAAAAGAAAAAAGAATCAAAATATTCCACCAAATCTATATACTTTCTTCACTACAGAAAATCGTATATTTAAATTAAAATTTTCCATCAGTTGAAAGTTTTCAGTATTTTGTTGATGGTCAACATTTTGTTTGGTAGACTGGCCCATAGGCTAACTCTAGCATGTACCGATGAGCTGGGCTAAACTTCAGTGGCTCATTTAACACCACCAACACACTCAATCACCTCACATGAACTGAAATGAAATATTAAAAAATTAAAATAAAAAATATGATAGAAATATAGAATGAAAGGAGTAATTTAATTTATAGTTTACACCTACTCTACAAATTAGGCATGGAGGATGAATTGAAAACATTGGCCCCATCTTTGTAAGTATGAGTATGGTAATATCTAGAAGCACTATGATGAGTAGCAGAAAAGTTTATAGTCTTGGGAGAAATGGAATTCTTTCTTCTCTTCTGTCGGCAACAATAGCATTCGTTTAATTACAGCTATTATTATGGTGCTGATAGAAAATGAATTGGATGGTCGAAGCTTTTGTAAATTTGTTTATAAAAATAGAAAGGCTATCTGGCACCCGTCACATTATAAAATCGTCATTCTTATGCGATTTAGCTAATTAAATTAAAGGGTAAAGTATATTTTTTGTCCCTGAAGTTTGACAAAAATTTCAAAAATACTTCTAAGTTTTATTTTGTTTCAATTTTGTCTCAAAAGTTTTCGATTTGCATCAAATATACCCCTGACGGCTAATTTTTCAAAAAAATTAAGATCAATTCAACAACAATTTCATAAGAATAACCCTCAACACAAGCAAATTAAGCATAAACTTTATGTATTATTGTTAGATTGGTCTTAAATTTTTTGAAAATTTAGCCATCGAAGGTATATTTGATGCAAATCGAAAATTTTTAGGACAAAATTGAAACAAAATAAAACTTAGGGGTATTTTTAAAACTTTTATCAAACTTCAGGGACAAAAAATATACTTTACCCTAAATTAAATTAATTTGTAAAAGGGAGGATTCGCTAATTTCTTTTATATGGATGAAAATAATGTATTATGCATTGTTATTAAAAGGTTTAATTATTCGGTTGACTCTTATATTTTTTTAATAAAATTTTTATATTATTTTTAATTTTATAATTAAATTATTTTTAAAATTTAATTAAATTTTTAATTATAAATATTTTTAATTTATAAAAAATATTTATTTAATTTTAATTTTTTATATCAAAAAAATTTAATTATAAAATTAAAAATAATATAAGAATTTAATTAAAAAAATAGAGATTTAATTGTAAATTTAGTAAAATTATAAAAATTAATAAAATAAATAATCTTTATTAAAATAATTAGTATTTTTTTAATATGAAATTTTTTTAATTATTATTAAGTAAATCAAACGATCAGAGAGAAGATAAATATAAAATCAGAAAATCCAATTTTATTAGTTAAGTTTTTTTGGAACACCACCTAAATTAGTAGATTCGATTTTTTTTTAATTAATCAATATAATTTGGGGGGTACAATGTCAAGTGCATCATCATCTTGTCATACACATACACCTAGACAATATTAAAAATAATAAGAGGATTCACAAAGTACACTTTGTGATAAAGCTTTTATTTTTCCATATATGGTAGCTAACAAACTTTTCATTATTTATTTCAATATTAAGTCCGAAGATTCTTACTCTCGGACATGTATATTAATTCGACAAATTATTTTAAGAGTATATTAAAATTAATCATTAAAATTATAAAATATATATTAAAAATAAATTAATATATATATAAATACTAATTTTAATTATTAATTTTAATATAAAAATAATATTTTTTTCAATTAACATTTATTTAATTAACTTGGTCATCAAATAAAAATCAAAAACAAAATACATGCCTAAAAATGTTTTGTTATTAGAGTTGTCGTCTGCTCTGCTATGTTAGAATTAGGAAAAATTTTAATTATAAATTTTCTTTATTTTTGTGAATGTCTTTGGTTGAACAATGACAGTATCTACTATCTTTCAGAGGCGCGATACGCGTACAATTGAAGAAGAAGAGAATGAGGTATTGAAATTTGAGGATGAGGATATTCAGGAGAGTATTGAGAAGTGTAATAGGAGTTTGATTGGAAGGTCATTGGCGGACCAAAAATTTAGTTCTGAAACGTTGGAAGCAGCACTATATGCAATATGGAGGCAATCAGAGGGCTTTCAGGTGATGGACCATGGGGTAAATTTATTCCAATTCTTTTTTAGCAGCGAAGTGGATATGTTTTGGATGAAAAAAAGAGGACCGTGGTTGTTTAAGAACTATATTTTGCATCTCAAATGTTGGAGAGAAGATAATCCGATTGATGAGAAAGAATTTTCTTGCGTTCCAATATGGATCCAACTATGGGGTTTACCGAAAAAATATAAAAGTAAAGAACTCGGCCGGAGGATTGAAAGATCGCTAGGGCGAGTTTTGGATGCGGATCTGTTTGTGATGAGGGGAAAGGAAGATCGTATAATTAAGGTTCTAGTGTAGCTTGATGTTACCAAACTTTTGCGTAGAATTATGAAGATTTCAGGCAATAATAACCAGATTCTGGAAGTGCAACTCAAATACGAAAAAATTGACAATTTTTGTCACTATTATAGAGAAATTAGAGCTTGCAATGGTTATTTATAAGATTCCGTGGAAGAAAAACTAAAAGAGGAATGATGGGGGATGTGGATCAGAACGAATCAATTTGGTCGAAGTGTTGAAGAGGACAAGGAGAATAACAACACAAATCATAATTTCAGCACCGACACACAAGATCCTAGATACAAAAAACTAACTCTGGTATGCCTCATTCGAGGTTTTTCCAATCTCTCAGTAAATAATAGGAGCTCGCAAGCTAGGCCAGAAGAAAAAGAAGTTCAAAGTATTAATAAGGCACTAAGTGACTTCGGAAAAACAAAATCTAAAGCTAGAGGAGTTTTGGAAAAAATATGAAAGGGAAAAAAGGAAGGAACAAATCAATCCTATCATAATAAATTAGTTGACACCTTTTTAATTGGGGTGTGTGAGGGGACAAAGAGAGTTTTGGAGAGGAAGAAGCTGAATTTAAAGAAATTGGCTAGAAGAGAGCAGAACCACAAATCTGTGACGGGTGCTAAAAGAATTATAACAGAGGTGAAAGAAAATTCAGCAACCAAAAAGTGGTATTTGAAGGACGGTGAGACAGTTACAATGGGAGAGGGTGCCACCTAAAATTGGACATCCAAGGAGGTATGAAGATGTTGTTGTGGAACTGTCAGAGTTTAGAAAAATTCCTGACGGTTCACAACATACAAGGGATTAATAAATCTCATTCTCCCGAGGTGTTGTTCTTGTGCGAAAGTAAAAACAGTACCTTGAATGTGGAGAGAGTTCTAAAGAGAGTCAGATTTAATTCAGTTTGGAGGTTTAGCATTAGCATGGAAGGAGGGAGTAAGTATTCAGGTCTTAAACCGGGAGAATTTTTTGATTCACTTTGAACTAGAGATTCAGCGAAGTAACTTGAGGTGGGAGGTTTTGGCAGTCTATTTGCACACGGATAAAACTATTAGGGAGGAACAATACTCAAAGTTATTACAATTGATTGAGAATGGTGGAAACCAGATTATACTTATGGGAGACTTTAACGCTATTAAAGCTCATCATGAGAAGGAATTGGACAGACCTAAATTGGCATCATCTATAAGAAATTTTAGTGACTTTATTAATGCGAGAGGGTTGGTGGATTTGGGTTACGAAGGTGATAAGTTCACATGGTCAAATAGGTAATTTGGTGGCAATTTTATCAAAAAAAGGTTGGATAGAGTGCTGGTGTCAATGCGATGGAGGGCAGAATTTTCAAATGGCTATGTTAAGCACCTAGATGACATGGGTTCGGATCACAAGCCACTCCTTATTGATTCCGATAGGGAGGTGAGGAGAACGAAGAGGAGATTCCGATTTCAAGAGAGATGGTGTGAGAATAAAGAGGTGGTGGAATTAATTAAGCATACTTGGGCGCTAGACATGAGAGGTTCACCTATGTTTAGACTGGCTGGGAAGCTCAAGGCAACTAGACATTGCATAGTGGAGTGATAGCAAAATTCTTCTTCTAACTCCAAAAAGAAAATTCAGGAAATTAAGAAAAAAATAATAGGGGAGGCAGTTAAGGACAATCCAGCTAATGGAGCAGCTATCAAGGTATGGGAGACTGAATTAAAAGATTCACTTGAGTTAGAAGAACGATATTGGAAGGAAAAATCTCGAGTCCAGTGGCTGAAATGGGGAGATCGCAATACAAAATTTTTTCTATCCAAATTTTACATTAGGAGTAGAAGAAATAAGGTGCAAGAGTTAGAAGATGCATAAGAGAATGTAGCCACCAACGCTGAAGGCATTGCATCAACAGCCCAACGATACTTTGAAGAGTTCTTTACATCAAGTAATCCAAGAGACCCATCAACTGAAATTGAGGGTATCCCAACAAAAATCAATGTTGCCACCAACCGTGCACTAATTAGACTGATCATAGAAAAAAAGTGAAAGCTGCTATTTTTTCTATAAATGCTTTTTCGGCCTCGGGAGAAGATGGACTCACTGTTAAATTCTTTCAATTTTTCTGAAAAACGATTAAAGGAGATATTTTTCAGGCGGCTAGAAGTTTTTTCTCGGGAGGTAAAATCCTAAAATCTTTTAATCACACTCATATTTTCCTTATTCCGAAGGATCCGAATGCAAAATCCATGAAACAGATCAGACCTATATGCTTGAGTAGTGTTTTTTATAAAGTCTTATCAAAGATTGTAGTGCACAGGCTTCAATTTGTGATGAATAGACTCATAAATGACATACAGAGTGCTTTTATTAAGGGGCGGTTGATTAGTGATAACGTGTTAATTGCTTATGAATTTATGCATTTTTAAAAAATAAGAGATACAATGATTATGAATTAGCTCTAAAACTAAACATGAGTAAGGCATATGACAGGGTGGTGTGGAGTTTCGTTTAGGAGGTTATGAGGAAGTTGGGTTTTTACAGGAGATGGATGGAATAGATTCAGGAACTGGTGATGACGGTTTCATACTCTGTTACTGTGGATAGTCAGCCTCATGGTTTTTTTTAAGCCATGTAGAGGGTTGCGTCAAGGCGACCCTCTTTTCCCTATCTATTTTTATTTTGCGCAGAGGAATTATCCCATCTGCTCCATAAAGGAGAATAGAGACTGGAGATTACAGGATTGAGACTTAATCAAAGGTGTCTTAAAGTCAGCCATACATTTTTCGCATATGACTCAATTTTAGCAAAGCTACAGAGGACGAGTGTCAAAATCTGCTTCGGATCCTACATGTTTATGAAGATATTAGCGATCAAGCAATGAATTTGGATAAATCTTCAGTGTTTTTCAGCAGAAATATCCTTGTGGGTATTCGTGATTATCTATCTCACATCTTACATGTCTCTCACATAGAAAACCAGAACAAGTATATTGGGCTACTAGCGGTTATTCAGAGATCTAAGAGAACTACATTTTTGTATATCAAAGATAAAGTGACACATAAACTGCAGCACTGGAAGAGGGCTTTGTTATCCTCAAGCAGCTGAGAAGTACTAATAAAGATGGTTGCAATGGCAGTTCCAATCTATACTCTGAGTTGTTTTAAACTACCAAAGACGCTGGTTGATAAAATTCAAAAGCTCATGCTCCAATTTTGGTGGGGACAGCGAGACTCGGAAAGAAGGATGCACTGGATAGGATGGAAAATTTCTTATAGACCTAAATCTCAAGGATGCACTACCAGACAGAACATGGAGCCAGACACTAATTCGTGAGGCATTCAGTCCAACAATTGCAAATGCTATTCTAAATTCAACAATTCACCAGGAGGAGGATAGAATTACCTGGATAAAGAAAAAATTTGGGACATATATAGTAACTTCTGGTTATGGTGTGGTCTTTCAATTTTTTCACCCTCCAACATATTTTCTTCCAGAACACTGCAGAAAAAAAGAATTATCGACAGTCATTTAGAATCTCAGATGTCAACCGAAGATTAAAAACTTTATGTGAAAGGTGATGCATGAGGGTTTATCTGTGAAACAAAAATTGGGACAAAGAATTTAAATAATGGTACCGATTTATCCAAGATGCCACAACGAAAAAAATCAATCTTCCATTGTTTTTGGGCTTGTCCCGACGCAGTTGAAACTTGGCATGTATGCAACCTTCCTTTTCCATCTCACACGGATCTTTCATGGTAGTGGTGACTGAAATTACTTGAATGGTTCAGTGATGCTAACAAGAAGAAGAAAAGGAACTCAGCAGCTATTATAACTTAGTTGAATTGAAAAGTTAGGAATGCATTTGTTTTTGAAGGGAAACGGAAGTCCCCTCCTAATTGCAAAAGAAGCTCAGGGGGTATTTCTTGAACCTCAAGACTTTTACTCTTCTTCTTGTAAGCTGTTTTGTTTTTTGATGGAACGTTTTTAATACTATTCTTTATTTGGTATCCAAATATACATGATAAATTTATTTTTAGAGAAATAAAATGACATTACCTTTGATGAAAAAAAAAAAAAAAAGACCAACTTGGTCATATAAGGTGGATGACTGATTGTGAGTTTGTGACCGACAATGATGTTGAAAAGAGAACCACTCAATCATTATGGATATGGAAAATATAATTCCATGGCATAAAAGTCAACAAAATAGAAGAAGGCTTAAGTCAAAGTCTTCCACAAACCGTGTTAAATATTATTTATTGGAAGGGGAAACATTCAACACAAGTATTTGTAACTGTGATCGGATCTGCGTTACATTCATCATTATCACCATCCAGTCATTCATAGGAACCTTCTTGTAATTACTTCTTGTTAGTGTTTGAAACTCAGAAAAGAAGAAATGGAGAGTGAAAGCAAGCAAGTGATGAAGAAGCAGAGGAAGAAGCAGCTTGAGGTCTTGGATATCCTAAAGGAAGCACTAACTATCCATGTCAAGAACACCAATTTCATTATCTTTGCCTTTCTTACTTCTCTCCCTTTACTCTTTCTCATGCTTCACTTTGAAACTTTGTTCCAGCAAACTCTAGTTGACACCCCACGAATCGTTAAGCATATACTTCTACAATTCAACAATAGATTATACGGCGGTTTTAATTATGGGCATGTAATAATATTAACAGACGACGATGGAACAATACATTTAGACCAAGATTACACGGTTACAAATTTCAGTAGTAAAGATTATTTGCCTAACTTGATTCAACTTGTATTCATGTATTTGGTGCCTCTACATGTTCTTGAACTTGGTTCTGCTGCTCTAACTGTGTACGTGTCATCAAAGCTGAAATCAGAAGACGAGAGACCGAGTCTCAAGCAAATGTTTCTGGAATCCTTTGATGCATCAACAATGAAAGGCACATTTATAACTTCTTTGTATTTGCTTTCCATGTCCAGTGGAATTCTTCTTGCAGCGGCATGGACAGTGAGTAACTCTTATATTCTCTACATGACTTTTGGGTGCTACATTGTTTTTGCATTGATTTGCTTTGCAGCACTTACAAAGCTTTTGATGGTGTATCTGGAATGGAGTGCTATTTGGAATATGAGTATTGTGATATCGGTAATGGATGGTATCCATGGAGCCGGGGCGTTACGCGTTTCGTTCTTCCTAAGCAGTGGTAATCAAAAGAGAGGACTCTATTTGATGCTTGTTTTCTTTGCTTTAGGGGTTTGTTTTAGGTTGCCATGTATTTTCCTTGGTTGCTATAAAGGAGGGAGTGGGATATTTGTGCAAGTTGGGTTGTTCTTTTTGGTAAATACTCTCAAATGGGTGTCTTGTATGATTTACTTCTCTGATTGCAAGGAGAGGAAGTTAGAGAAGAAGATTGATGATGTAGAAGTGGGTAAAGATCTTCAAAGTGGCTCATAAAGAATGGAATTAATAGTGGTACACAAATGTTTTGATTTTTTAACTTTTAATGTGTAAAGAATTGAGATCATGTACAATACATGTCATCTTCATACTTCCAATCTTCCATGTACCAGAGAGAATAAAGGATTATGTTTTATGAATAATGATATTTTCAATTTTGTTCCAATTTGTGACCAATGAGTAAAGCATGTACTAACTTTATAGCAAAACTATTGGAGTTACTTTAAGTTATTAAGTCCCCTAAAATTATAGAATCTTTGTTATACATTTAAGTATTTTTATTAATTAAGTTTGATTAAATTGGTTTAAATTTAACAAAGATTACTTATAAATATACGAGTAAAATCACATTTTTTTTTTCTTTACATGAAAAATATCACCGAAAACTTTTAATCGTAACACAAAAATTTTTTAATAAAATATATTTTTTTAATTTTAACATAGAAATTTGTAAAGTTCTAGACTTGATGTTGCAGCCTACAGTTGCTATTTTTCTTTTTTTCTATTATTTGTTTTTTTTTTACAAAATTTCTGTATTTTTATTCATAAAGTTACATATTTTTTTAAAAATTATTTTGTGTTTATTATAAAAAAGAATAAAATAAAAAATTATATAATTCTTTTTTTATTTTTTTGATCTTTTTTTTTTATTTTTATTCCTCTTAGAGGATAAAATAATAAAAATTATATGAGTTTGAAAAAAAAAAACTATGAAAACAAGAAAAAAGAAGAGGAAGAGTTATTTGAGAAAAATATAAAACAGAAAAATAGTATCAAAATTTCTTAATTATGACATAAGAGTTTTTTAATTTTGACATTGAAATTTCTTAAACATGACACATAAAACAGAATACTGCGGGTTTTTTTTTTTTTGAAAAAAGAAGAAGACGACAATGACAATGAAAAAGAATTGTGCGAAAGAAGAAGAAGAATAATGATGATGGTGATGATGATGATAACGAAAGAGGAAGAGGAGGTGATAATAATGATGATCACCATGATGATGATAGTAGAAGAAGATGATGATGGTAATGATGATAATAAAGGTGGAAGAATAGGAGGTGATAATGATGATCATAATCATGATGATGACGACAATGAAGGAAAAGGAGAAGAAATAAGAGGAAGAAGAACCTCGAGAGAAAAAAAACTTAAGTAAATTTGACTTGGTGGACTTAGTTAAAAAAAAGACTTGTATGCCTAGTATTTTTGAATGAGCAATACTACATAACTAGAAAATATTATCTATCATTTTTAGCCAGCACTTGACCGGCTACAATTTGCACTCATATTTATATGATTTTGCATACAAGAAACATATAATTTGTACTTATATTTACTAGATTTTGCACAAATGAATCAATATAATTTGCACCTATATTTTTCAAATTTTGCACACATAAATTAGTAAAATTTATTTCTTAAAGATAATTTAATATTTGTACTGGTCAAATAGTAGCAAAAATAATAAAAATTGGTGGCCCTTATAGTTGTTTTTTTAAATAAATAAAAAATATTTTATTTACCAAAATATACAATTTGTAGCATTTTTACCAAAATAAAATTGCACGTATTTTGTTTATACTGTAAACAAGATAAGACACAAAACGAAGTGGTCGTATCACATTTGGATACGTAGTGTGTAACGGCCTTCTGTAAACGAGAAAAGAGAGAAAGCAGCCTATATATAGAATTCGTTTATAGTGTCCTTTGGATAAATATTTCATCAATTTCTTCAACTTTTCTCCAACTTCTACCCTTTTCTAATCATATTATCGAATTACTCGAAAATTATTACGCGCGCAGGTGCACATGATGCGGACATCAACCGACTGAACGCGAAATGACATATTGTTCCGGGACAATAACTCTACAGTGTTTGTAGCAACCTCGACACCTTATTGTATGACTCTTTCCAATCACCGTATATCTGCGGAATTGTCTTTTGTTTCACCATCCAGACCTTTCTGTACGAGGGTTTGAAGTGATAGATTTGTCTAACTACATCTTGTAGAACAGAGATACTAACGGATGGAATGGACTGTATTAATGGCAGAATGACACTGCAGATGAGGCTATTGTTTGACTGTCGATAGTCTTGAGACATGGTGGGTGCTAAACACGTGTGCGCTCTTCTAACCCTACACACCTCTCTAATGAAATAACACATATATAGTTGGCATTTATATCAAATATAACAATGATAAATGAGAAAATATACCACATTTAAACTTGACCTCACCAATATCTGAGATTCTGTCGGAGGGAAACATGGAGACTCTAAGGGCATCCTACTGCATATTGCCGGAAATGGATATGGTACTTTAATCGGTCCAACTCCACAACTCGGTACTCAGCACTTATGCGAATGCTGTAATTCTTCACACCTTGTATTATTGCATCTCTGCTCTTGAACTTGTGACCAATTCAAAACTCCATACTACTGTCTAAGTTGTAATCGTCTTCACCCGAGTTAGAAAATGAAGTTTTTTTGTGCATCGCGTTCAAATCCAATGTATGATAGTCACTAGGTATATCTGATAAGGCCAGAATTTGGTGCGGGACAAGCAGAGATACCGAACTGATGCCTCGACCGGTGTCTCTAGTACAAACTCCTCCTCATCATCATCTTTAGAAGAACCACTTTCGTTACTATCTGCAACATACTCCTCGTTGAAGTTCTCACCATCCATGTCCATGTCTTCTATTAGACTAGCAATGTGTAGCAGTGGTAGTGTGAAAGGTCGGTCGTTCTACACAAAATTCGAGTGGCCAGATCCACCACCCCCAATATCATCGGCTTCCGTAGAAAGCTCCATCACTTGTTCCGCCATAATTCTCCAATGGATGTCAAACATGAGACACACATGCTCGTCGCCATGGAGTCAAAACAGATAAAACCGAAAAACTCCATTTTCCATCGGTGCTAGCAACCTATACCTCACCCTTCTGATCTCTTTTCTCTCGCTACTACCAACGCTGCTCAATATCATACTCTTCAACCCGGACAAAAAACTTACTCGTTTAGTGTTCAATAGAATGGGATTATCACACTCAAATATCATCTCAGTATCACTGTTTCTCATATGATAATTTGGGTACACACTTACAACCACATATCCACTACTATTAGACATTTTGACTTTTTTTTTGGGAAGAAAAACGGAAGAGAACAAGTGAAAAGTTTGTGGAGAATACAAAGGGTTGCACATCCTTTTATAACTATTGAAAATTTATCGTAACGTATCTTGTTTACGGTATAAACGTCATAACTTATCTCTTATCTTGTTTTTACAGTGTACACAAAATAAGATTGCACATATTTCGTTTACACTATAAGCGAAATATACACGTCTCCCACATATTACTATATCTTGTTTACACAGTAAACGAGATAAGAGATAGAATAAATTTTTGTAAAAATGCTACAAATTATATATTTTAGTAAATAAAATATTTTTATTTATTAAAAAAATTCTTTATAGTTTCGCATTCTGAAAATTATTTACTTATTGGCAAAAAAATTGCTATTTGTATTTTAAAAATCGATTATTATGTATTTATTTACAAAAATATTATTCGTATATTAAAATTAATCATAAAAATAATTTATTATATATTATAAGAGTTTAATTTTGATATATTGATAGTGTAAAATATTTTACATTGTTGTGTAATCATATCAATTTTTTTAGATAATTATTGATACGATCAATATGAAAAGTAGTTATTTTTACTGATATGACATTATGTAATTAAATGTATATATAAAACTACTTTTAAAATTAAATTTATATTATAAATATATATATTTTATATTTTATATTAGCAGATAATTTTACTGTACATGATTCATTTATTTATATATACGGATATTATCTGACATGTATTTTAATATGTATTTATATTTTAATATATATTTTATAAAAAAAATTAAGTTAAAGATTATTTTTCTTGTAGACATAGTATGGACTCTTGGAGTTAAGTTACTAACAAAATTTGTATTAACGCTCATAACCGCCACACAAAAGAGAGAGAGAGAGTGATAAAATACAGAAGTGATGATTGAATTTGAATGGTGTTGTTTGACTGGGTGAAGACTGAACCATACATGGCTTCTCTCACTCTCTTCACCGCCACTACTCTACACACCAAACATGGCTTTGGGTTTCAAAGAATCAAGTTGTTCCCTTCCAAACACCACTGCGTCTTCTCCGTCTCAGCTTCTGCTTCCTCTTCTCCTCTCAAGGCTCTCATATTTGACTGCGATGGCGTCATACTCGAATCTGAGCACTTGCACCGCCAGGCATACAACGATGCCTTCACTCACTTCAACGTTCGCTGCCCTTCTTCTTCTTCTTCTTCTTCTTCTTCTTCCGATCAGCCCCTCAATTGGGACGTTCACTTCTACGATGAACTTCAGAACCAAATTGGCGGTGGCAAACCCAAAATGCGATGGTGCGTGTTCTTTTTTCCCCTTCCAACTTGCAATATTGTTTCCTCTGTTCTTGGCTTGATTCCCTATTTTGGAGATTTTAAGGTACTTTAAGGAGCATGGTTGGCCATCATCCACCTTGTTTGAGACTCCTCCAACCGATGATGATGATCGAGCCAACCTCATTGACACTCTTCAGGTTTTTCACTTGTCTTTCTTTGCCAACTATGCAAATTCAAATTGTGTGGTTCTCATTAGATTCCTTATGGTTCTCATGTAGGATTGGAAGACTGAGAGATACAAAGAGATAATCAAGTCTGGAACTGTATGCATACTTCTGTGCTATATGCCTTATGCTTAAAATATCTTATTCGTAAGTTTCTGTTACATACATGTATGTATGTTTTGGCACAGGTAAAACCCAGACCTGGAGTGTTGAGATTGATGGATGAGGTCAAAGAAGCTGTAAGTTGTTGTTCAATCAATGTCTTGTTTCGATTTTATGATCTGGTCATCTGGATAATGTTTTTTGTGATTGTGATGAATTCAATTTCTGCTCTTTTGAATATCAAATAAAAACTGTTATATGCGCACTAAAAATCAGCCACCATGTATTTGTGTATAAATACTCGCATTGTTTGAATATTTTGTGGCCAGTCACGTTATTGATTCTGGATATCTTCTTATGAGTTTGTCATTCTTTCTCCTCTTGGTGTTTCAGGGTATAAAGCTAGCTGTTTGCTCTGCAGCTACTAAAAGTTCAGTGATTATGTGTCTGGAAAGCCTTATAGGAATTGTAAGCCAAGTTTCTTATATATTTTCACAATCTAAACTCTGAAGTAGAAAACTGTTTATTTTTTTCAAAAACTATAAATTGCATTCAACCAGCTTATGTTCTCTGTTGTAGGAGCGCTTTCAAGGTCTTGATTGTTTCCTTGCTGGTATATTCACAGCTTCATGCCGCTTTCTTATAGCTTACTATTATTGCTCATACAACATTGACAAGTATTTGTGGTCCAAGATAAATGATATGGTCATGCATAATAAAATCAGATAACTTACTCTGTCATGCCATATTTTCCTGGCATGGAGTTTCATATCTAAATGTTTTTTGTTTCCCCCCTTCTGCCACTAATTTTTCGAGTTTAAATTTATGTATTTACTTTATTTGAACTTTTAGGCGATGATGTGAAGGAAAAGAAGCCTGATCCATCAATATACATTACTGCTTCAAAGGTATTAATATGACAATAAGATAAAGAATCGAGACAGCTTATGCATGACTGCTTCATGATTTTACATGTTGTGACTTGCAGAAGCTAGGTGTATCAGAGAAAGATTGCTTAGTGGTAGAAGACAGTGTTATTGGGTTGCAGGTAAATATTTTGATCATATTATCAATATTCTGTATTTACTATTTAACCGATAGCATTTCACACAAGCTTGGTTTTAAAAAAACATAACAATCATAAAATAAAATTATCCTCATTTTGTTTCTTACTTGCCATATTGCATCTAATCATGTTAGGTACAACAATAATTAACTAACTAATGTTGATCAAACCATGCCATAAGATCAAGTTAATTAACTAACTAATGGAATTCTCAACTGAACTAAACTAACCTCAACAGGCAGCAACACAAGCAGGGATGTCATGCATTGTTACCTATACATCTTCCACAGCTAGCCAGGTGAGGCAGTTACCCTTAAAATTAATTTTGCAGGAAAAAAATGAACACTAACAATTTGATACTGAATCTGAGTTGAATTATTATTCATGGCCTACATTTTTTATCTAATGCAGGATTTCAGTGATGCCATCGCAATCTATCCCGACTTAAGTAATGTAAGGTATGAATATATGATTCGTTGCTGACAACCGAAGGGTAAGGTTTTCTTAGTTCAGCCACGGCCACTAAAATTGTTTGAAATTGTGATGCAGATTGAAAGATTTGGAACTACTACTTCAAAATCTGGTAGCAGCTAAATAAGAGATATGGTTCTATATGGAAAATTGTTACTATTAATTCAGATACCTTTTTCTCCAAGGAAATGGGTTGAAAATTAGATGTACCACAACGTTAAGGTCTTGTGCATTGACAGCAGATGTATACATGTGAGATGTTGTTTTGTGAAAGCAATTCATTGTAAGATGGGGTAAAAACATCATAGCCTATATATTTGTATGGTTCGTAATATTCAATTGGAAATGTAGGTAGAAATCTTCTTTGCCAGTTCTTCATGTTCACCATTGGCTTTGACCCAATAATTTATAATTGAAGGTTGTGATACTTCTAACTACAATTAAAGAATCAAAGAGAGAGGCAGACTTTCCATTTTTTTCTTTGGTACTTTGATGCAAACATATTAAGCATAAGAGAAATTTATATGGTCTTACTCATTGTGGTCACACGAACAAAAAGACTTTATTTTCTATAATAAAAAATTTGACGACTTAAAATATCAAAAGGGGTGGTGGCGCAGTTGGCTAGCGCGTAGGTCTCATAGCTTCTGAGTTATCCTGAGGTCGAGAGTTCGAGCCTCTCTCACCCCAACCAACACATTTTGTCATTCGATTTCTTTATACCATCCTTGTATGCTGTAGGGTTTAGGAAGCAGGGATGTCATGCATTGTTACCTATACGAATTACGACCATGCTCCTTCGTGCAAGAGGACATTCTTTTTTCCAACTCAGAAACGAAACAATTCTCCATTGGATTAAACAATAGTCTAAGTTATGTCAAATATACTGCCATCTGCAGATGGTTCATAAGCAAAACGCAATGACCATGAAAAATAGTAAAATACGGGTGGAAAAAAATATATTTCCTTTGGATAAAAAGATGTATATAATAACGATTCAATTTTGTCTAAGAACAACACATTTATAAAAGACAGCATTAAACCTAAAGTATATAATTAATTCAATATTCCCCAACCCCAAAAATAAATTACAAGCAGCATGAAGAAAAAAAGATCTCTAATTTCCTCTGCTCTTCACCATCTCCGCATCTTTATGCAGAAAAACCAACCGTGTCTATAAACCATGCTTGCTCCTCCGATTTAAGTTCTCCACAGTGAGTGTATTAATCAAGGAATGATGCATCCATATGAAAGGGAAATAAATGCAAAGCTTCTGGCAAACTATCATCTCTTACCAGTAGCAGTTTTGCCTTTGCTTAAATCAGCAAGTTCCTCAATAAGTTTCCTCTCATCACTGCTCAGTCTTTTGGGGATTTCGACTTGCACGCGAACCAATTGGTCGCCCCTCATATTGTTTTTATTCAGATAGGGAACACCCTTTTTAGCCATAACAAGCGTTGTGTTTGGTTGTGTCCCCGCCGGAATTTTCAAGTCCACCATTCCATCCACAGTAGGAACCTTTGTTGTAGTGCCCAAGATTGCATCAATGTAAGAAACCTTGCAGGTGTATAAAATGTTGGTGTCGTCTCGTTTAAGGACAGGATCTGGGATGACCTCAATGACAACAAAGAGGTCACCGGGAGAACCCCCTCGCCTTCCAGCATTCCCTTCATTACGGACCCTTAAACGACTACCAGAATCCACGCCTGCTGGGACCTTCAGACTTATCCGCTTTGTTTTCCTTACTCGACCATCCCCAGTACATGTATTGCAAGGTGTTGAAATTTCTCCAGTCCCATTGCAAGATGAGCAGGTCATAGATTGCTGGAAGATACCTAATGGAGTTCTTGTTGATGAGACAACCCGGCCTTGACCTCCACAAGTGCTACATCTGGTTGGTGTGGTCCCTGGTTTAGCACCTGAACCATTGCAAGTTCCACAGCTTTCTAATCGACTTATCTCTATCTCTTTTTCTATACCAAAAACTGCTTCTTTAAAGTTCAGAACAAGACTGTAATACTCATCTTCACCATCTATTGCTCCATTCCAAGAACCCCTAGAACCGGCACCACGATTCATACCCTCAAACAATGACTCAAACAAATCAAAGGGATTGCTGAAATCCTGACAAAAAGATAGTCCTTCTTTGAGAAACAAGAATATGATAACAAGTTAAAATTACCCATTAGCATCAGAATTAACTTACCCCCATTCCCATTCCAGATCCCTTAAGACCAGCCTCCCCATATCTGTCATATATGGATCGTTTCTCATCATCAGATAAGACCTGCAATAGAATTTCAATTACAGAAGATATGTTGTGATTGGACATGGAAGACAGCCAGATGAGTTAAATCATCTATAATTTTACCTCGTAGGCATTGCTAATTTCCTTAAATTTCTCTTCTGCCCCAGGTTCTCTGCAGGACAGTAGGAACAAAATTACAATCCCATTCACTTGCAAAACACATGAAAAGAAGGAAGAAAAAGGGAAAGGAATAGATTAGAAAGCAGGCAAGTAAAAACATGAAATGAAAAATAACTCACTTGTTCACGTCTGGGTGATAATTCCGGGCGAGCTTCCTATAAGCTGAAATGTCAAAAGGAGAGAGATTTAATATTGCAATTATATGAGTGTGACAACAAGCCACTAACCAGCAAAGAATATACACAACCAAGTTAACAAAACCAGATTCTGGTTAATCAATTTCAGACTAAAGCCATTAAAAGAGAAATCAAAGGTGTCAACAATGCAACAAACACCTCACTAATCAATCTATATATTTGACTGACACCAATATTCTAGTTCCTTTCTTTAGGTATTGGCAGATTTCTCTTCCAGTTTATAAGTTTATGCTTTTGATATCCTTTGTAGAACTTTTCTTATATGCCCCACATGTATTTTAGTTGCAACTTTTTCCTTTTTTTACTTCACAAGATTAAAGGAAGCAGACAATTTTTTAAGAAAGAGCTAATCATTCAGTTAGCCAAAAACCTAATGGAAGTAGAAAACCCATTGCAATACCAAAATGTCGCTTGTATATAGTTCATTATATGATCCAAGAACTACCTAGCAAACCAAAATACAACATTTAAACACACACAAAAATTTATCACAATGGAGATAGAATCATGAAGGCACTTAAAGAAGGGGACAAATAGAAAATACCACTCTTTATTTCAGATTTACTGGCATTTTTTGAAACACCAAGAACTGAATAGAAATCCTGCACATAACAAATAACAGATGTTCATTTACTATATTTAATAGTTATTGGAGCTCTATAATACAAGGAATGCTTTCATAAAGTACAACCATATCAGAAAAAGATAAGATCAAAAGGAACCATTGTTGCTTAAAAGAGCATCAATAACTCTAACTTACCGATTCTGCTCTAACTATCAACCTTGATCCCCTACAGTGATGTAAAGGCTGAAATGAACCCACATTAAATATCATGCGCAAGGAATCCTGAGAAAGAAAGCTTGAACTAGGGGCAGCCATAAAGCATACCCTGCTTGTAAAACTGCAAGGAAAATCACAAACAGAAATTATACTCTCCACCGCAATTGTCTATACCGAAATCGTATGCACCTACTGGTGATGAACATACAAAAAATAAAGGAGCAAACCCAAAAACAATTATAAACTACACCCAAGTTATGGTTATATATTGTGATTGATGATATAATAGGGAAAACAGTATGAATATGAAAGTAATTTTGCCCTTCCCCATTGCATGTAACTTCCATTTTGCAGAATTGACTATAGAACTCACTTGTGGCTGGATGATGCAACCTTAGCTATCATACTGGATCTTAATAAAAGCTGAGGACGAATTCCCCATTGTGCAGCCGATGTACTACCAAAAGTAGTAATTGCCATTGCCATCCTATATATCTTCAGCAATACAATATGCTAATCAATATGAATTTTGTTGATGAACTTCTGATAGCTGCAAAAACTGCATATTGAAATTTAATGTGCTTAGCAAAGTAAGAGACTACATAAACAGAAGTCAGAATTAAATAAAGGAGAGTTAAGAACACAATGAGCAAACCCTCAAGAAAAATACCTATTTTACATAGAATAAGAAGTAACGGAATAAATGTACACAAATTAAAAGGAAAATTAGATATTTGAATTTTGAATACAGTTTTCTTCTCTGAATACAATAAAATCCCGGTTTTTAAAAGGTCCCAAACACAAATAAGATGTATACAGAATGAAAGAGCTAACTAAGTGGCACTAAAATGGGAATACTGGAAATACAGGGAGGCAACAAATGGAAAGTGCAAGATAAAAGTAGGTGAGAGTGAGACAAACAACAAAGGAAGGAATAGATTCACTTGTAGAAAACAAGAAATTAAAAAAAAAAAAAAAGATTGGGATAGGAAGAGAAACCTGTTAGCGTTGGAGGAGGAGCGTGAGGTTGAGAGGGGTGAGAGAGGATGGAGCCAGCGCGGTGGGAGGATGAGGTTACAGTGTCACTACCCGCGTTGCCCCTCTCTCTAATTCTCTCTCAAATTGGATGAAAAAGAACTTGGTGGTCGAGAGTTTTTTCTCCCTTTAATTCAAGTATTCATTCCCTGCTTCTCTCACCCTATTGCCTATTCTCTGTCTCATCTTCCCCGCCGTCGATTTCTTTACTATCTCTCTAAAGATGAAATTATATTTTTATTGAAGAATTTAATAGTTGATGGCCTTACCAACAACCGACCTTAGCTCAGTTGGTAGAGCGGAGGACTGTAGTTGGATTACCAAGCTGAAATCCTTAGGTCGCTGGTTCGAATCCGGCAGGTCGGATTTTTTTAATTCAAATTTCTATACTTTAATCTTAAAAAAGAAAGCTCCCAAGCTCTCGCATTAGCAGATATATTTATCATATGGAAATTTAAAAAAAGAAAGAAAAGAAAATGTTATACTAGCTATGAACCTATGGTTGTGTCGGTGAATTTTTACATGAAATAAATAATAATACTTTATTATTTGTTATTTTTCACCGATTAATGATCATATTTAATTTATTATGAAGAATATATAAAAATATTATGGTTAAATTACACCGTTAGTTTTACACTTTCAGTGAAATTACAAATTAGTCCCTATACTTTAAAAATTTATAATTGGGTCTTTAAAGATAATTAAAATTTGTAATTTAGTTTCTGTCATTTAAAAAGTGTTTGATTTAACAGAATATTTTCAGCATATTTTCGATTTTAACAGAATATTCTCAGCATATTCTGAGAATATTCTATTAAATCAACACTTTTTGACCGACAAGAACTAAATTACAAATTTTAATTCTCTTTAAGGGCTCGATTATAAATTTTTAAAGTATAAAGACCAATTTGTAATTTTACTGAAAATATAAGAACCAACTGTGTAATTTAACCAAATATTATTTATTATAATAATGACTTTTTCTCTGTATTTTTTATTTATAAAATTAAAAGTGATATAAAAAATAAAAGTTATAAAACTATAAAAAATAAAAATCCTAAGTGTATACTATAATTAATTATCATATATTTGTATATAAATATATAAAAAAATTTAAAGATAATTAAAATTTATTATTTTTTATTAATACTTTTAGTCATTAGTTTAATTTTATTTTAATTTAATAATCTAACAATATATTTTTAGTTTATATTTTTAAGTATTAATAATTAATTATCAAAAATAATAAATTTTACTAACTTTTTAATGTTTTTCTAAATATATATAATTTTATTTTATTTTAATATATATTTTATATTTTAACTTATATATCTTATGGTGATATTTTTTTTTTTGGTTGATTTTAGCATATAACTAAACAAAATTATACTGAAGTGTTTCATTAAAGAATCAACTAAAAATGTTGTTAAATAGAGTCAATTAATTAAAAAATAGATTTATTATAAAAAAATCAATTTTTTATTATTCTAATTTCTAAAATTTTAAATTTAAAAATAAAAAAATTAACTTAAGTTGACTTACATTTTAGGTAGCACCCTACACTTTTTTGGAGATTTTTATTTTTATAAATTAAATAAATGTAATAATTATCGAAATAAATAATTTAAAAAATATTTACCGAAAAAAATATCTCTCTCTTGTTTCGTTTATACGGTAAACGAGATAAGACAGGTGGATGCGATACATGTATATCTCGTTTACACTGTAAACGAGATACATACATTTTAAAAAAAAAATAGTAATAATAAAAAATAAAAATAATAAAAAATATTAATAATATCAATAATCTAAACTTTTAGCATGCAATTAGTACATAAAAAAGTTAGTAAAATAGATTAAAATGAAAAGATAGAAGCGTGAAGTTGATGCACGATAAATAAAACACAAAAAAGATACGGTTTGCTTTAGAATATTTGGTGATAGTTGTTATCTATACATTCGACCTTATAACGAACATAAATTAGAACACAAATCTCTTAAATGTATCTTTTTAGGCTATGCACCTAACTTCAAAGGCTATAAATACTTGTCATAAAGTGGAAAAATTTATATTACTAGGCATGTGATATTTGATGAATATGAATTTTCATATACACAATTATTTTTAGTTAATAATGCTGGTTCAGCTCTTAATTCTGCTCAATATCATCACAGTCAGTGGTGGAGCTTAGTTCAGACAAAGGGGGGCCATGGTCCCCCTCAAATTTTTTATAAAAAACTTAGTAGTACTTTTTCAAAAGATAGAAAATAGTCCAATTGACTTAAATACTTTACTATGACTTAAAGTATCTAATAAGTTCAATAAACAACACTCTCTCTATCTTTAAGTTCAAATATAAAAAATTAGATATTTTTTATTAATTTAATTTAATATTATTTTATATTTTACTATTTATTTAATTTGATTTTTTATATGATAAAAAATAATAGAACATTCAATAAGTATTAATATTATTGTATTTGTATAAATTGATAAAAAAATTCAATAAATATTATAATTTTAATATTTTTCCTTCTAACTTCTTTACATATTTTATAGGATATCTATTCAAATTTTTATATAAAATAATAATGAAAAATCAAAGAATTGATACATTTTTTAAGAGGAAGGCTAATATTTAAGAAGGAGAACATATAACTTTTACAATATCAACACATGTAGATAGTTCTTCTACTTTAATGAATCACGAAGAAAGTGAGATATAACCTTCAAAAGTTTAAAAAGTTACATCTGATAACTTTAACCTTAAGTTTTTGGAACGAGATCTTGAGAAACGGCTTTAAATTTGGCAATATCACCCAAAGTAAAGAGATGAGATTAGACGAGCTTATCTTAAATGGGGTCCATATCAAAAATATTTTGACAATTATTTTCTATCTCCTCCCCCCTCCAAAAATTTTGTTTCAAGTTCCGCCACTGATCACAGTGAAGGTCTTGCCTTGTTTCATAAATCAACTGCCACTATTGTGAAACCACCTCCTACTACAACAAGTCACCTCCTTCAGCATCATGGACATGAATTCAATTTATTCCCAACACAACCTGAAATCATTGATGACCCTGCCTATATTACTGTCCCATTATCTTCAATGAAACTCAATATAGGTATAGAGAATTAGCTTCCATCATTGGAAACTGAATCTCGACATCAGGGACGGACATAAGGGGGGCAAGTGGCGGCCTCGGCCCCCCAACTTTTTTTAATAGTAATAAATTATTATGTATAATTTAATTTTTTTAAAAAAATATTTAATATTTAGTCTAATATAAATAAAAGTTCAGTCTAATTTAAATATTAATAATTTTTAATATCTAAAGAATAAGTAATAATATTAAAAAAATCTGAAAAATATATTATTACTAATATTTTTTAATTAAATAAAAAATTTTAAATTTCATAAAGTGAATTTTTTTCTTTTTGTGGCCTTTTTTTTATTCATTTGGTATTAATTCTCTCTGTTTCAACTGCTATAATTAAGAGATCTTTTTCAACTATGAATATTGTGAAAAATAACTTAGAAACAAAATAAAAGATGAATTTCTTGCTAATTATCTTTTAATTATATTGAAAAGAAAATTGTTGAAAATTTTGACACAAATTCTATTATCGGTGAATTTTATGATACGAAGAATCGACCACTTCATTAGTAAAAAGTATACACATATTTTTTTACTTTAAAATATATTCTCTATCCGTATATTTTTATAATACATCTTATATTATATAATTTTTTTACATAATTTTTAATATTATATGTGTTATTGACCCCCCCATAATATCATTTCTGGATCCGTCCCTGCTCGACATAATCATACTCATACCTCCATCACTTCTTCTAATATGCAAAATTCTCATCCTATGTTAATAAGGTCCAAAATCGACTTATCAAGACCAAAAGTTTTAACAGCAGCAACTATTTTAACTAATAACTATTTTGATCAACCCCAAAATCTGCAGTTGTTGCTTTAAAATTTTCGCATTGGCACAATGCTATGAATGAGGAATTTAATGCCTTGATGAGAACCAAAACTTGGACCTTAGTTCCAACATCACCCTATGCCAAAATCATTGGGTGTAAGTGGATTTTGCTATTAAAAGACAGCCGGATGGTACTGTTTAGAAGTACAAAGTCAAATTGGTTGCCCAAGGCTTTCACCAATCTGAAGGCTTTGATTTTGAACAAGTATTTAATCCGGTGATTAGACCAACAATTGAGACTTATTATATGCATTGCTTTATCACACAACTGGACAATTCGTCAATTTGATTTTAATAATGTATTTTTAAATGGTAATATTCATCAAACTATCTATATTCGTCAACCAATTGGTTTTGAAACAAACTCTGGTTCATATGTGTAAATTAAATAAATCTCTATATGATTTAAAACAAGCACTTAGGGAATAGTTTGATAAATTAAGTACAACACTAAACTCATTTGATTTCTGCAGCTCTAAGTCAGATAGACATAAACCAGATTTAGTGATGTACATTTTATGTTATGTAGAAGACATCATTATCACTGGTAGCCATAATAGAAACATAGCTAACATGATACAGCAATTAGATAAAGTTTTCTCTCTAAAAAATCTAGGGGAGCTAAGTTATTTTTTGGGAATAGAGGTTCAAAAGACTACTTAAGGTCAACTTCATCTATCACAGACCAAGTATATAATTGATTTGTTATCTAAAATAGGCATGGAGAAGCAAGCCCAATGCCTACACCTATGGTTTCATTCTTATAATTGTTGTCCAGTGGTTCTAAGAAGTTTGATGACGCGAAACTATAGAGAAGTGTGGTAGGAACATTGCAATACTTGTGTATCACATGGCCAGACATATCTTTTGCAGTAAGTAAGATAAGTCAATTTATGTAATGTCCTTTGCTTGCTCACCGAAAGGCAGTAAAGAGGCTGTTAAAGTATCTGCAAGGCACAAAAGAGCATGGAATTTTAATTCATCCAAACACACATTATAGGCTTTATGAGTTTGCTTATGGACAGCAGACTTGGAGGATCGAAGGTCTGTAACAGGTTATTGTATTTTCTTAGAGCCTAATTTGATTACTTAGTGTTGCAGGAAACAGACCACGATCAGTAGAAGCTCAACGGAGATAGAATTCAGGAGTCTAGCTACCTGTGAAGGGGAGTTGGCCTGGTTAACAAATTTACTTACTGATGATTCCTCTTAAAACAGTCCCCACTATTTTCTGTGATAACTTCAGCACCGTGTTACTCACAGCAAATCCAGTGCTGCATAATCATACCAAGCATTTTTAACTTGATGTTCAAATTATTCTAGAGAAGCTTTTCAGAGGTTCAAGGACAAACTTCGAGTGATTCAGAGGCCTCACTCGAGTTTGCAAGGGTGTTAAGGGTAGTATTGTAAAACAAGCTCAAGATGAGCTCAAGAAAAATCAAGAAAGTGTAACGTAGCTGCTAAGTGATAAGGCAGATATTTAAGTGTTAGTTATTGAGTCATTCGATTTTCTTCTGAACTTATATAAATTTGATTTTCTTCCTCGATTTTACTTGGTGTGAAAAGCTTTCTTCATAGAAATCCATTTCAATTGTTAGAAGAGGTTAACAGCACAATGGGAAGAGAATTGAAACGGTTATCTCTCACGTCCTCGTCAACCTCTCCTAACAATTGGAGAATCTTTTTGTATTTTATTTATCGTATCAATTTTTAGAAGTGGGCACAATTATCGTATTTATTTATTGTATCAATTTTTAGAAGTGGGCACAATTATCATATTTATTCTCATCATGGAACTTTTTCTTGAACACTTACGAATTTTTTATTTTTCAAAATTAAATCAATCCAATTTGATCTTAATTTAATCTAAATTTTTTTATGTTTTTTTTATATCCATCTTAATCTCTTCTACTAACCTTTTTTATATACTAATTATATGCTAAAAGTTTGGATTATCGATATTATTAATGTTTTTTATTATTTTCAATTTTTTTTAAATTTATGTGTAAACGAGATATATATGTGTCGCGTTCGTCTTATCTCATTTACACGTAAACGAGATAAGAGAGGGGTATTTATTTTGGTAAATATTTTTTAAATTATTTATTTTAATAATTATTATAATTAATTTATTTATTAAAATAAAAAATCCCCTTTTTTTTGGGAGAAATAGATTCTTAGGAGTTAGGATAACAAGTAGCTAGTGAAGGCATGGAGTGTATGTAGCAGCACACTAGTAAAAAGAGAGGAAAAGAAAAAGATGATGGAAGCAAAGCAAAAGGCAATGGCATCAGCACATCCTTCAATCCTCCTCTTCCTTGTCTTCATCTCTTCCACAGTCGGCGGCACCACAACATGCCGGGACACATGCGGCTCCACACAGCTCAAATATCCATTCGGTACCGGCCCCGGTTGCGGCTCCCCTCTCTTCACCCCTTACATCTCATGCACTTCAAACGGCACCTCCGACCAACTCACCCTCAAAACCCACACAGCCTCATACCCAATAACCTCCATCTCATACCCTACTTCCACACTCACCCTAACCCCACCAACCATGTCCACATGCACCTCCATGCACACCTCACCAACCAACTTCGGCCTTGACTGGGCCACACCCTTCCAAATCACCTCCACCACCTTCATCCTCCTCTCTTGCCAGCCCCCAATCAAAGCCACTCCCATCTGCGACCCTTCCCTAGACTACCTTTGCGCATCCATTTACACCTGTCCCTCCGTGGTTTCACTCGGCATGCCTCTCTTCCCTCCCGCCAACACTTGCTGTGTCTACTCGCCGGCTAACCTTGATGGTAAGGGTGAGTTGGACCTACAAGCCATGAAGTGCGGTGGTTATGCTTCCGTGGTGTCGCTTGGGGATACCCCTACGGACCCTACTCACTGGGTTTATGGTGTCAACTTGAAGTTCTCTTATGGTGCTCTCCAGAGTAACTATGTCACCAGTAAGTGTAACACGTGCGAGTATAGCGGTGGAATCTGCGGCTATGCTACTCCCGGAGATGCATTTGTTTGTGTCTGTAAAGGTGGATATAACACTAGTTTGGATTGCTCTAATAATGGTTTCAACCAGAACCAGCTCCAGGACTATCTCTGGGACTCTTTTTCCTCTCCAACAATGTCTGCACGTAAGTTTTTCATTTCTTTCTTCTTCCCTTTTTTTGGTAGCACTGAATTTCCATTTTTCCCAGAAAATAAAGCTAAATGATCCTTCTATGTATGTTAGTTATTCTTGGTGTTTCTTTACCCTTCTTTGTGTTTCATGATGATTATTCCTGTAAACTATAAAGGGAGCCTTATATGCATAAAGGGACGAATCGGATGCTAAAGTATGCACGGTGCTTTTACAGTTTATCTTTGTAACAAAAATAAAACTCTAGTTTAAACTTTGGTGAGTAATATATGAAAATGTCTTATATAAAAATAGATAAAAACTGCGCAAATTAATTTTATTATGGAGGCAACTTTAGTGTAGGACGCGGATATGGAGAGGAGGGGAGCTTTACCGAGCTGTGGTGTCAGGGACACAGTAATCGGACCCTGCGAGTTGCTGATGGAAACTCGGACCCTCCGATTTCCTGTAAATTAAAAAAAAAATTCTCATAAGCACAAATCGGACCTAAGGACTAGTATAACCAAATAAAACAAAAAAAAACCAACAAAAAAAAACGGACCATCCGTTTTGGTGAGAACATATCGCACGGTCCAATTTATTCTAGGTGAATTTCGTATACTACACACAAAACGGACCCTCCGATTTACTTACAAAATTTTCAAAACAAATAACTCGGAGGTTCGATTTCTTCCTACCAAAGCTGAGCCAAAAGCTGTCCCACATTTCGGTGTAGCACCCCCTCATTCCATAACCCAGCACAACACCTGCCCCTCCTCCATAACCAAAAAAATTAGCCTAAAAACTGTCACATAATTTAATATGTTTAATTAGATTGCTTAACACAATATGTGTTAATATATTAACTATCATCTTCACCTACTATGAGACACTTTCATGTGAATAATTACCTTAAACTTTTATTCTAACCGTTTCACTAATTAATCGTTGTGTGAATTTTGATTAGCAGCTAGCGGGTATGTTTGGAGTTACATCTTGGCTGGTATTGCCTCGAGTTTATTTTGAGCCGCGATTCACCATGCAGCTGGATATTGAATATTAGCTAGCTGCTAGCTCGTTTGTAGTTATGCATAGCAGCAAGTCATTTTCAAACTTACTTTAATTAATGTGCCTAAAAGTTGCATTGTGTTACAAAAGTAGTATGTTTAAACGTAAGGAATAAAGGTTGTATTGTACTGTGTATCCATATTTCTACATTTTTTGTAGTTCTATATAATTGAGGGATTGGAATTGAACTATTTTCACTTCTTGGGAAATTAAATATATATACTTAAGAAGCTAGATAAGAAAACATTTAAAATTAAGCCGATGCATGCTTTGTATGACTAGAGTGATTGGTATTCGGATAATACTATTATTTTCATTGAATAAGAAAATTAGTAAAAAAAGAAAAGGAAAAAATACTAAAATGTGTATTAAGGATATTGGTTGAAATGAAAGTGAAAAATTTTAATTCTTTTTAATATATTTCAATACAAAAAAAATTTATAGTTAACTTATATTTGTAATTCAAACTTTTTTATTTGTAATCTCTTGGATAAGTATCCTTAAGTCCTTAACTATAGTTAGCAACATTCTAGATTTAATTTATTCATGTGAATAAAAATAAAAAATGGTATACATTCTATATTTCATTCTATTCTCTTCCACCGCAGGCCAGGCTGCATTACCTGCATATATACAGCAGTAGTATGAAAAGTACACGATCTATGTGACCACTCACTAGTCACTACTATCCCCATTACAAGAAGATTTGTATTTCTTTGACATAAAATCTAGTGCGTGCATAGCATAGTAGACACCAAGCACAAGTTGAAAAGAATATACAGGGCAAATACATAAACAATTCTGAGAGTGATATCCATAATGCCGAAGAGAATTTCTAATCCACCTTGGAACCATTGCTTTGGTTTTCTTGTTTAGACAGGGCAGTAGGATTAATGAGGAATGAATTTATATTCTTGGCCATTTCCTTGGGCTTCTCTACATTCAGTGCATGCCCTGCATTCTTGATTACCACTAGTTCTGCATTCTCTCCCACGTGACTACACCAGAATAAATGAAGGAATCAAATTCAAAATTTAAACCAAGTTAATTGCACGTAACAAAATAATGTTCCCATGCAGTACAGATCTTGATGGAGATATATAATCCTTCATGCCTGACTCTTTACCAAAATCTATTGGATATAAATTAACAACGCCAAGGTGTTGCTTTAGGGTGGCGAAAGTTAGAACCTTTTCCCATTTGCTGGCCAAAATTGTAGAGATATTTGGGGGCAAAAAAAGTCCAAATAAAACTACATGAAGTTACCTTTTCAGTCTGTGTGCTAACTCCAGAGGGAATAATTGGTCCTGCTCTCCCCATATTATTAGTGTAGGCTGTAACATTAGAAACTTATGCATTTTGAGAATCTGTACTGCTAAAATGCCAAAAGACACGGTGAAACTAACTCATAACATTAAATATATACAAAGCTAACTTATTTTATATATCAAGTACTTGTTCATTATTCACACTTCATTTATCATTCTTTCTTTTATTTTGATATGTTCCTCACTTTTATTGTGTGCAAATACCAATGCTCTAATACAAAGCTTAGAAGAAGAAGTGAAACAAACCTGGGATATCTTAGGAAGATCAGAGAGTTTTCTACCCTTAATTAATGCTTCGAGTAGTTCTTTCCTCTGGATGCGGTTGGAACACATCACCTGCCAGTAAAACCAGTTTCAGCAACAAACAAGTTCCTGTTGCAAATTCGCAAAGGGCAAACTCATGCTTTATGTATTGAGACTTACCGAGACCATAAAACTATTAAGTCTATAACGCAAGTGTAACCTACAGATCAATGTCGTGGTTGGAAGGAATACTAGCATAACTAGTTCATTCAAGTTTCAAATCATCAATGCTTAACATCTTCAAGAATCAACTAACTGTAACATCATTTAGTAATGAGAGAAAAACCTAGATAAATCTTTCTCATTTATTGATGAGGAAAGAAAAACAGAGAGAAAACAGAGCTTCCGCTTTTTATGGATATACAGGAAACACACCAAGTGAATGAAGAGAAGAAGACAAGTTTCTAAAAATTTAGAATTAATATGAAAGAAAGCAAGAAAAGCATGACTCACACGAATGAAATCATTGAGGAAACATGAGGGAAGGAGCTTGATAGGCTTAACGAAGGTAAGCCTGACGAGCTCCTTCATCTTCTGAGGGTTCTGAGGAATCAGAAGAGACACAGCCTCGTCAACGCTCTTCAACTTGGAGATCCCGCCATCAACGTCCTTCTCTTCAACGCAAACACCAGCACAACACAGAACCACCTTCTCGATCCTCTCCGGGAACTGAGCCGCCATGCTGTACAGCACGAAGCCGCCGTAGCTTAACCCGGCGGCACTCATCTTGCTGACCCCGTGGGCCTCCATGAGGCCCATGAGGCAGCGAGCCTGGAAGGACTCGGATCTTTCGGGGCGGGTGGTGAAGGAGTCGCCAAAGAAGAGGAGGTCCGGGACGTAGACGTTGAATCGGGGAGTGAGAGAAGGGAGGAAGTGATTCCACTGCCACATTGCGTTGGCTCCGAAGCCATGGATGAGAAGAAGGGAAGGCTTTGATTGGTTGTGGGATTTGGGGACCCAGCAGTGCATGAGTGTTCCGTGGCCGAGGTCGGTGGTTGTGGATTTGAGGCCGGCGGAGGAGAAGGAGTTGCGGTAGCAGCGGTTGCGGGAAGCAGTGAAGCTGAAACAACAGCTGGACATGGTAGTTGCTGAGATTGAGACAGTGTGTTTGTGTGGTTGTACCATTTGCCATGCTTTCCTTAAAAAATGTATTTCCTTTTTCTGTCCTTTTCCGAATGTACCTGTCACATTTTGGCGCTTTTCCATATCTGTGCGTCAGCAGCTTCCACGAGCTTCTAAACATTAATTAATGCCCAATCATATCTATTCTATTATATAAAAATAAATTTTTGCACTTAATAATAAAATTAATGTGGCATATTATATCATAATTTATGAATTATATTATAATTCAATTTGAAACAGAATTAATTAGGATCTCATCCAAATTTATAATTTAAATTTAAAAATAGAATAACTAATTATTTTTAAATCTTATTTAATATTTTCAATTATTATATTATTATTATTATATTTTTGGTGCTAGTAAAGAATATAATAATATTTTAATTTAAATTAATATAATTATTTATTTGATCAAATCAAAATAATAATTAAGTAAATTATAACAAAAGTTAAAACACCCGTGTTAGTGTGTAATCCCATAGATTCAACACTAAGCGAGTAGTAAATTAGTCATATTAAATTTACTAATTAAGGTTGATGTCTAGCAACACTTCTCAACGACCCGATAGTATAAAGTAATATATTTTTACAAAAAATCTTAGAAGAACAAAGTATAATTCCTTCTATCTTTACAGTTCTTGGTTAACCCTTAGAGTATGGTTTAATTGTCAAACTCTAATTTGTTACCATTATTATAATGAACTGTGAATGACTTAAAAAACTCATTTTTTCATTCATTCAATACCCTTGCCAAGATTTTATTCATCTCAGTCATTATAATTATAGAGCTCAAACTCTTTACCAAGAGTTGACGGATTCCTTATGAACTAATTATTAATTCTACAAGTATTTAAATTATACCCAATATCCATGCAACTAGCACTCTAGGGTATTAGGTGTCCAGAATCAAAGTATAATAAATACATTGTTAATTACTATGAGAATCGCAGGTCAAAGAAAACTCTATTATCATGTTCATCTTAAGAATATCCTATTGACAAATATGCGGTAATTATAATCATTAGAAATTCTCAGAGTGAGTCAGTTCAATGGTCATATCTCTATATGCACCATCCATATATAATTTAATAAATGAGATCTATTAATCATCATCCGATGAAGACCATTATATATATTGATCTTTCCGGATTATTAATGTTCTTTTTAATCAATAACAATTTAGATTAAATTATAAAATATTTATTTCTCAATATTATGATCACTATTATAATGATAAATCTCTAAATTTAATCAAAGATGTTATTATATTAACATTTTAATATAATAACAATAACAAATTATTTGACACGTAATTGATTTGATTGTGGTCATACTCTTTATTTCCAATACTATATATATATAGTTTTAAGTATACCGGAAATACCAGTATTCCAGTTGTTTTAACCGTTGATCTAAATTATAAAAGATATATAATATATATTAATTGAAATCAACAGTTAAAACAACTGGAACACCGATGTTCTCGATATACTTAAAATTTTTCCTATATAGTATTGGGTAGGGTTAAGTACTGAAATCGTCCCTAAGGTCTGGAGTGAAAATCAAAATTGTCTCCGACCTTTTTTTGTTATTAAAATCATCCTCAACGTTACAAAACGTTATAAAATCGTCATTTTCTATTTTTTTGGACCAAATTACCCTTAACTATTAATAAAAATAATATTAAAAAAAATAAAACCCCACCCCACCCACACCCAGCATCTCTTCGTCTCTCCCTCCACCCCAAACCCACCCCCAATTCCATCATCATCAGTTCCCACTCCCCCTCACCCCACTCCCTCACCTCCTCACCCCCTCACCCCCTCACCGTGACTCCCACCCCCTCACCGCACTCCATCACCCCCTCACTCCCTCACCGTAACCCCCATCCACTCATGCTGTCGTTTGGGCTGCCTCAGAGGTGCACCCGCCGCCGCCCCTGCGTCCGACCCGCTGCCGCCCCTTCGTTCTTCCTATTTTTCTTTTTTCTTTTTTTAATTTTTGAAGAACATATACATAATTGATGATGGATTGTTAATAATTTTGTGATTGATGTTGTTGCTGAATTTTTTATTTATTTTCGTGATGAAGAAGGAAATTGGGGGTTACTGGGTTAGTGGTGATGAAGAAGGAGGTGAGGGGGTGAGGGATGGGAGTTACGGTGAGGGAGTTTGGGGGGTGGGTTACGGTGACTGCCTTTGCTTCTTCTGTGACTGCCTCTGTTTCTTTCTCTGCTCTGCTTGAACTTCTGCTTCTGAAATTGTAACTTGATGATTATTGAACTTTTGGATCTGAAAATGAAAATTGTAGTTGATGATTATTGAATTATTGTTTATTGAAATTGATATGATTATTGAAATTGTTATGCTTCTTCTGCCTCTGATTTTTTTATTGATTTATGAGTAATGAATGACTATGGTGGCAGTGGTGATGGTGGTGAGAAAAGGGAGAGGGAAGAGGTGGAAGGAGATTCGGTGAGTGAGGGGGTGAGGGGTGAGGGGTGGGGGTGGGGGTGGGGGGTGAGGGAGTTACGGGAGGGTGAGTGAAGGAGTGGGGTGAGGGAGTGAGGGAATGAGGGAGTTACGGGAGAGGAGGGGGAGAGTTTGTTTTAATTTTTTTAATATTATTTTTAATTATTTTTATTAATAATGAAGGATAATATGATAAAAAAAATAAAATTAAAGTGAAAAATGACGATTTTATAACGTTTTGTAATGTTAAGAATGATTTTAATAACAAAAAAAAAATTAAAAACGATTTTAATTTTCACCCCCAAACTTTAGATACGATTTCAGTACTTAACCCTATTGGGTACTAACTAATTTGATTAACTTGCCATTTATCCCACAAAAAACTCTCACTTGTAGCTGCAAGTACGAATCTCTCTTTTTGTTTATTCTCCCCTCTTCACACTTTCGCTTTCTTTTTCCCGCCGCTCTTCACAGTTATGAAATAACATATAAAAAAGAGTAATTTAATATCTAATTTCCAAAAAATATTTGAAAAATAATTAAAAAAAAAAACTATGCACGAAATATTATCATCAATGTCACATATTTCACACCAAGAAAATAGAAAATCCACGCATACCACATGCATCAATGGGGGCATGGTTGATCGGGGGGTATATGAATATGATAGTATGATGACTACTTGCATCTTTTCTTTGGGGTACATACATGCATGATACATCTATCTGATGATTTCATTGACCAATTGAAAAAATGAATATAACTATTTAACAAGAAGAATTGTCATATTATAATAGAATAAATGTATAATACAGCAATACACGGCGGTGCAGGGAGGGAGGCATCTTCGATTGAAGCAATATTTAGAACAAGAAACAATATTAGAGACTTAGAGTGGAAGCATTAGTCATGTTTCCGAAAATCAGTACACTATAAAACCATGATATGATGATATATAATACAAGGAACAAACATGATAGAAGTGTGGCAACTGGTATATGTCACGTATAATTACAACTAACTCTGCCAAAATTTTGTCTCCTTGTCTGCCATTTATCACCCCCTCACTTTTCATATATAAGAGGAGTGCTAGAGCCAGCAACTTTTAGTATTTGTAGCCATTAAATAGTCATCAATGATGATTTTAATAGTGTGAGATTGGTGTGAGATTTTATCCAATGGTTCACTTTTCTTTGCTAGTTACATGCTAGCCAGAATTTAAAAAAATTACTGACCCCTAGACTTTTTCATAATATAATTATATCATTCAAATTAAATAATCAACATGGGTTATTCAAAATTGCAATTTGCAATGCAAGTTGAAAATAATTTTCGCATTTCAAAATTATTGTTGATTTTTACAAATTCTTTCGGGGGCTATATTATCAGTTTATCACATTTTTTATATAGTTACTGTCATATCTTTTATAGTTAATTTTATTTTAAAATTACTAGACATTCTTTAGTTATTAAAAAACGATGTACAAAAATAAAATGTATTATCACACCCACATTTAAAAGTTGTACTAATTAATGTTAAATGCTGTTCTTTACCTATTGTTAGACTTATTTTTAATTTTTAGCATTCGAATATTTTAATATTATTTTATCCATTTCATTATTTATTCCAAAATTATATGACCAACTATGAGGATCGTATATGTATACCATCCAATACTAAATATAAAAAATTGGCTTTAATTAATAAACTCTAAACTAATAAAAGAAATATACATTAATGATTAGTTTATGATAAGACTCTCATGCAATATGTCTTCATCCGTAGTTAATAATTAAAAAATTATTAAATGATAATTTAATCAAATTTATCAAATTATTTAACAATTTTTAAATATCAACTTCACATAAAAATAACGACATGTGAGTTTTCACCATAGTTGATATAAAACTTTATATTTTCATAAACTTCAAATAAATTTAAATAAGAAGCACCGTTAATACCAGTTCGTTACAAAGAAAAAAAATTGCCTTAAAATCAAATAATGGTTTTGTCAATAATAATATATAATTAGAACATTGAATGCTTTAGGTGCATGTTCTACAAGTGACCTATTGAGTCAACAAGGGAAAAAATTGTTATTGTCATGTGTGGTGAATGAATAAAATTAAATAATTAGTTAGAGCAGAATGCTGTAAACCTTTTTAAAAAAAATATATAAATAGATATATAGAAAGATAAAAGTTTTAGATTTTTAACCATAAAAATATTACGTGTACATAAAAATTAGTCATTATAAATATATATTATTTAATTTATTTTTAATATATATTTTATATTTTAATATAACTTTATATTATATTGAATGACTCATTTAGAGATTAGTTTGTAATATATATATAGAGAGTGGCGGAGCCGCATAATAAAAAAGAAGAGAAATGATCACCTTCAATTTTAATTTTTATATATAAATTATATATAAATTTTAGTTTCACTTTTTTTAAAATTTTATTTTAATCTTATTTTTATGTGTAAATATTTTTGATTCTTTTCTAATATTTCTTCCAAACTCCTTCCTGTAACATAGTTGAAAGTATTATATTAATTAAGGATAGCTCAAAAATATTAATATGATACACTATAAGAAAATAGAGTTATTTTGACACTTTATTTTTTAACATCATAATTAAATGTCAAAATTAATATATATTTTTGATAAATATCATAAATGTCAAATTTTCTATGTTTTCTTGATGAATAATTTGACCGTAGAAAATTACTCCTCAATTTTGACATTCATTTGTTTTCAATTTACTCCACTATTTTTCTTTTTCTTTGCCTCTGTTAATTTTGACATCACACTGCTCTCAGTTTAAGATTATACTACTCATTCTTTATTTTCAAAATCTCAATTTATTCTTTAGTTTCAAGATCTCATCTCATTCTTTGTTAAAATTTTTTGTTGAGAATATTTTATAGTTAATAAGTGTCAAAATAAATAATATTTTTGACAATTAATAAGTATCACAGAAATATGTTCTCAAAATTTTCTAATAAATTATTTTTGACAGCCAATATTTATCAAAATAAGATTTAAATTTTTTTGACAATCACTTATATGTTAAAAATACTATTTTTGACAAAATTTTTATTAACATATTTTCATAGTTAAAATAGTGTCAAAATTTGTTTTTTTGACAAATTTTAATTTTCTTTTACACATTATAACCCTAAAAAATAATCTATATTGTTGTAGTGATAGGACGATGTGATATTAGATAAAAAAATAAAATATAGTACGTAATAGATAGTCTCTCTCATTATTTTATTTAAAGTTAATAAAAAAGTATTATTTATACATTAAATATTTTTTATATTCGTATATATGATCGTTACTAATTAATTGTGCATTTAAATTATTTTTAATTAATAAAACAAAGAAAACGTGTGTTTAAAAAAATATTGGTATTAAAATAGTATTTATTAATAAAAGGTATACACAAGAATTAAAGTTAATAATATATATTTCAAATACTTTTGTTTTTAAATGTATTAATTTATATAATTGATTAGATTTATAATTATTTATGAATGAGCATATAATAATTGAGTTGATGTCATTTCTATTAGTCAATACTCAATACTCATTATTGGACTTACTCTGATACATCTTAATCGTATACAATATAACCAATTGGCAATCGCCTAATAATAAGAAGAAGAAGAAATTAGAGCATTTCTTGAATGGCCTTGTCATGCCTCCACTGATTCCCCTTAGTAGTCGCTGCTCAAATGGGAACAATAGGATAACATTTGAATGGCTAAATAGTAAATAGCCACCACATACCAAAATACAAGCAAAGTGCAAAACACACATGATGTATATAGATTCGATTACTTGAACCTTAGACGAGAAGACAGATTTACTTTAAGCATGACTGAGGGATCGGACCCTTCTTTATAAGTTTTGCAACTAGTAATTAACTAATTAATTATATCAATTTTCTATCGTTAAGACAAGGTATTATTTGAGTTTTTTAATTTTGATATGGAGTGAGTGTTGGTGTATGGCATGATTATGGAGGTCTAGGATGATGTTTCACTGGGTTGAAATGGCTGCGCCAAGAAAATCAGACAGTTCGATGGGGAGAGTATAATCGGACGGTCCGATACAGTAATCGGACGGTATACAAATTGGACCGTCCGATTTGCATACTGACGTTTACGTGGCGCGCATGCAGCGGGTTCCCAAGTTGGTTTCGGTGCTTTCTATATACCTTCGAATGTCATCCCCTCGCAGCATCCATCATTTTCACTCTCATATACTCTCTCGAATGGCTTGCTCCTCAATCCCACTACTATCTTTATTTTCAGTCATTGTTGGACCACAACAAAGGAGTATAAAAAAATTTAAAAATAATATCAAAAAGACCAAAAATAAAAAAAGTGAGTCACCCAAAATTTCACATAGTTAATTATTTTGGATATCCAAATTATATAAGTTTTTATTATTTAATATTTTGATTTAATAAAAATAATAGTGATAATATTAGATTTTAATAGAAATGTTATAGTAGTACTAATTAGAGATTAGATATGTATGTATGATATTATTATTATTATTAAGTGTTAGAAATAGTGAATAAAATAGAATTAATTTATAAAATCTGTGAATAATTATTGAGCTAAATGTTATTATAAATGTAGTGTTTAGATATTTAATTTAGAATTAACAACTTATTATTATTATTATTATTATTATTATTATTATTATTATTATTATTATTATTATTATGTGTTGGAATGAAATTTTAATTAATATGTTTTTTTAATTGTATTATACTAGAGGTAGAGTAGAAGTATGAATTTAGGGTAGTTTAATTTAAGTTAAGTAAAAAAATATTAATTTAATAAATTATTTATGATTGTTAAAAATTTAATATAATTTACTATAATTTAGACAATAAATTAGTAAACACTAAATTTAAAATATAAATTTAATATATTGTTTATGATTATTATTAATAACGTTGGTTTCTATATATATAATAATAATAATAATAATAATAATAATAATAATAATAATAATAATGTTAGAGGTTATATAAATAAAAAATATATATCAATTTTATAAATAATTTATTATTAATGAAATTATTCTGGTTATATAAATAAGAAATGAATAATAATTATTATTGTAAAATAAATAGATTTTAGAGGTTTGTGCTGTTGTAAAAAATACATATATGAATTTTATAAATAAGTTGTGATTACTAAAGTTATTCTTGTTATATAAATAGAAAATGAATAATAGTTGTTATTATAAAATAAATAGATTTTAGGCGTTAGAAAGTATATTTTTAATGTATCTAAAAACAATAATTAAATTTATATGTTAGATTTATTTAAGGTTAATTATTTTTTGTTATAAGCTAATAAATATGAATGTAGAATTTTTGTATAACAGATTTAGTATGTATTTAATATGTATGTTTAAAATATAATTACATTATTGTTAATTTAATTATATAGTTATAATGGAAATGTGAGCATAATTATATTATTGTTAATTTAATTATATTATATTGGTAGTTATAATGGAAATGTGATATTGTAGGGTTTATGGAAGTTGATATGTGACCATTTAATACCGACGGATCCATACAATCAAATTATTGAGGGGTATTTACAGGAGACTGGTTTTCATCACGTTTTTTAAATTGGAGTCATCCAATGTCAGTCAACAATGATTAATGTTCTAATCGAGAGATAACAGCCTGAGACTCACACATTTCATTTTTTGGTTGGTGAGTGTGCTATGACATTGGATGATGTGGCGATAATTATTGGTCTGCCGACAAAAGGTCTTCCAATTACAAGACTGACCATGAGTAGTTTTGAGGCCTAAGAGGCTAAATGCTTGCACTAGTTTGGGGTTGCACCAAGGAAGACGCGAATTGTAGAGGAAGCTTCATAAAGTTGACTTGGTTTAGGAGTTTGAAAGATTGTATAGTCTTGACTGATGATATTCACATTCCGACACTACAAGAAAAGAGAGCTATTTTAACATAATTTTTTTTAACAGTCATAGTTAAGTGTAAAAATTAATATGTACTTTTGACAAATATCATAAATGTCAAATTTTCTATGTTTTTTGTTGAATAATTTGATTGTAGAAAATTATTCCTTAATTTTGACACTCATTTATTTTCAACTTACTCAATTATTCATTTTCTTTGTTGAGTTCCGTCAATTTTAGCATCATACTACTCTCAGTTTGAGATCATATTACTCATTCTTCATCTTCAAAATCTCAGTTTATTCTTCAGTTTCAAGATCTCATCTCATTATTTGTTAAAAATTTTTGTTGAAAATTTTTTATGGTCAATAAGTGTCAAAATAAATAGTATTTTTTACGGTTAATAAGTATCACAAAAAATATATTCTCAAATTTTTCTAACAAATTATTTTTTACGGCCAATATTTATCAAAATAAGATTTAAACTTTTTTTACAATTACTTATATGTTAAAAATACTATTTTTGACAAAACCTTTATTAACATATTTTCATAGTTAAAATAGTGTCAAAATTTATTTTTTTGATGAATTTTAATTTTTTTTACACATAATAATCCTAAAAAATAGTCTATATTGTTGTAGTGACGCGAGGTACGTAAAGTGTCACATAATGTTATTATTTGGGAGAATTCTGTTTGGAGACAAGTTGGGTGCAGTGATGCACTGAAAATTTATGCCTTTGCTCCGTAACTTCACTGGGATCATACAATTTAGTTGGGGATCGGCATGCCTCGCGCACTTGCATAGATCATTGTGTAGGGCAACTTGTGTCAACTGCAAGGAGATGGATGGTCCACTAACACTTTTGCTTACTTGGGCTTGGATTCGTCTACCATTTCTTGCGCCAATTTCCGGCAATCCCTGAGTGTTTCCGATTGCAAATAGGTAAAATGAATTACTGTATGCCTTGAAAAAGTGTAGGAAATTGTATTTTATTTTTTACAAGATAAGTTAACTAAGAGATTGTCTGACGGCAGGTGGCATAACTGGAATCGTGAAAATCGGCCTTACAGATATCATTTTCTTGCTCACTGTAGGAGGTTGTTGGATGATCTGCAAGAAGGACATGTATGTCGTAAAAAACTAGTACCTGCTTTTGTTCGGTCAATGAATTATTTGTTGTGTAATCATATTATACTTTCGATGTGTCCAGTTTTTTTGGAGTGCCAGACGTGATTCCTTTAGACATCCGTCAGCATTCAGTTATTTAAAGTTCCATAGTGCCGTTTATATCTTTCGAATGCGTTGAGTGGCATGCATCCGATAGATTCAGGAGTTAATTTGGTTTGATTCAGGGCATTCCTTATCAAGAGCGGGATCTAGGTGTAGCACACGGCTAAATACTGATTGAACCTAAGAATCAAGATTGGGCCTACACCGACTCTTTTTGGGTGATGCAATGGACCAATCGGTATAGTCACATTCTTGCTGATGACCTGGTGCCTTTAAATTATGCTTTGGAAATTTACATGCATTGGTATCAAAGAGCATATGGTGCCTACTTGCAATTGTCGGACCTCGTATTTCAAGAGAATCCAGAAGGCTTTCCAGTGCATAATCAGGAGAATCAACAGCAAGAACCACCGGCACTGCCACCATCACCGCCACCGCCACCGCCATCGGCACAACAGGAGGCTAAGTATTTTATACCATATGTTCCTCACATGCATCCGTCGGATTATTTTACACCATCAGTCCCGTTACATAAACAGTATTAGAGTGTTCCACAGTTTGAGACAGGAGAGCGAACTTCATTCAGCCAGCTGCTTGGTTTCATGGCTCCGGGGCCAGGTCACTCATATTCAGGTAATTATGATGACATTCCCACCGACTAGCTTGCACATCTGAGTGGTATTACTCCAGTTAGGAGGTTGTTGGATTCGAGACCTCGGGTTTGCACTTCCTCTGAAAATTCTGGAGGTAAACTATCTGTTGACTTGAGTAGAAGTACTGATGCCACGGGAGGGATTATACAGAGTAGGAACCCATGGCGTATTCCAATGAGTCTAATTCAGGAGAGCAATAAGGCAGTTGATGATGAGGCTGATGACTACCTAGTACTAGTAGACCCTCTGGATAGTGATGGCAACCATGAGAACGAAGATGAGGATGATGGTGAGGATGAGGATGGTTGACGATGAAGACGACGACGACGATGTCGAAGATGAGCTGGTCGGTCAAAATGATAAAGACCGCGGCGATGATGCAGCACCTGGTGCAGGTAAAGTAATCTATTGGATTCATTACATTGCATAAGTTGTATTTTATTGGGTTAGAGCATTGTCTTGTATTTTGATAATTAATTTGTTTTGATTAGTTGCACTCCGCATGTGTTGTATTTTGATAGGTACGGACACACGTGAAAAAGGGAAAGGCTACAACCTTAGAGCTGATCTACCACGTCGGAGCGCTATCCTCATGAAAGAAGGCTCCTGAAACGGATGTTAGTTTGCGAGTGCATTTGCAACTTCCGCCACATCTGTATTGCTTCATCTTCATCTTCACCTAGACTAATGATCTCATAGTTACTTTCAAATTCCTCTTCGCTATCACTATTATAATCTTCCAACAAAATATTTCGGTCTGCTTCAGATTATTCGAACTCAATATACAGCTCGATGCACAACATTCGATGGCGATTTTCAATATACATTGAAAATATTTCATGCATGCTCCCTTCACCTGTCACATATTTGGTTTGAAATTTAACGAACCCAACAAACACAGATAAAGGGTACTTATACAAAATACATCATACTCTCCTAGATATTTGAGAATCTATCTTTTCACAAATCACATATTTTAATTCCACAAATGACAATGTGAACGGAATAACAACATCTAATGGATTCTCACATACAAATTGAACTCCTTCATATGTTTGTAATAAAATCTGTCCATAACAATATATTTTTAACATAACTCTATCATCCATGATAATATACTTTTATAAAACACTATCAATCTCACTATTATTTTTTCTGAAAGAATGGAAAAGAAGAACGAGAGGAGAGGAAGAACATGACTTCCTGAGATTTGAAACAGACGATGAAAAAGAAGATGAAGTGGAGAGTTATGGAAAATTTGATTTATATATATAAACAAATAAATCGGACGGTCGAACTACCTGCTACCATTTCAAATTTTTTACTGAACACAAATCGGACCGTTCGATTAGTGTTCTCTCGAATTAAAAATTTTTTTCAATTCAGAAATCGGTAGGTCCGATTTCAGTCCCCACAAATTTTGCTCCACACAAATCAAATCGTCCGATTTGTGTGTGTTTCTCTCTACAAAGAAATCAGACAGTCCAATTTCTTTTTTCCTTAATTCAAAAAACAACGCTATTACAACATTGTATTTTCGCCATTACACACATGTGATCTTCGTATAAAAAAAATTAGCCGTATTATTAAGTTGCAATAAATGTGTGAAACTTTAAAATGTATCGGATAGTCCAAGAATATTCCGTATTTATGTCCAGCCGTATAGGTATGCAAAAATATTCTAACTTAATATTATCATATGGGAAGATTTTCAAATGTATTGTCATATTGGTATATCAGTGATTTTTAACCGTTGATCTTAATTATACATATATTATATATATTTTTATAATTAAGATCAACGGTTAAAAATCACTGAAACACCGATATAACGACACACTTAAAAATTTTCCTATCATATGACGAAGTCACACTTTAACGAGACTTCAAGATTGTTTTATTTCTTGAACTAAAAGGTATGATTCAGTTGTGCAACAAATAAAAGTGTATAGTTTTAAATAAACATGATTTAACCATTTGAAAAAGAATTACATACTAGCGTCCCATATTTATCCATTATCCAATATGATATCGAGTAATGCTTTAGAAATTATTGAAGAAACTTTATTATTTGTTTATTTATTTTTAGTACTCGATTGTTAGATTGCGCGAGTTAAGCCCCACTTTGGTCCCTGAGATTGGCGAGTTGCACTGATTTAGTCCTCGAGATCCCAATTGCACTAAATTAGTCCCCCAGATTCGAAAAAGTGCACCATGTTAGTCCTTCTTCCAATTTCAGTCACCGGAGCACTAACGCCGTCAGTGACGTGGCCATTTCTTGCCACGCTGGACCCAATGAAATGACGTCGTTTCTAATTTGGCGCTAAACATCCCTTTGAGCGACGTCGTTTGTATGTAATGGGAAATAAAACGTTAGGCACCCTTTTTGTTTCTACTCTTCGTCTTCTCCTTCTCCATGAGTGACGCAGAGAAAAAAAAGCTTCTCTTCCACGAGTGACCCAAAATAGTAATTGGTGGCTGCAAAAGGATTTGTCGAGACCATTGGAACATAACGTTCGTTGTGCAACTATCGAAAGAGTTCGTTTGCCACTTCAGAGATCTTCTGTGTCGTCACTAAGGTTAGTGAGGATCAGATTTTTTTTTTTTTCAAATTTAATGAAATGCTGTGATGGTTGTTGATCATGATTAAGTGTTTTATATATTGTCGGTTCACAAGTTTTAAATCTGATTTTGTATTAGGGTTTTGTTTTGATGTTTTGTGGAACTGTGTTTGGGGGTTTCTTTTTATGCTCTGTTCCAATGGTGGAAGCATCAGCACCTTCGCATGAGTGATCATGTGTTTTTAATATTGAATTTTGTGTAAGTTTTGTTCCTTTTTCAACTTTTTGCTGATTTGAGTATGATTCGATTCATATAGATTTTTCTGCATATATTATGATTGCCACGTTAGCATATATATGTGACGGACAATTCACTACTGATGTGTACCTTGCAATTTTCTTTGATATTGTGGGGTTTTGGAAAAAGAATTTCTGGGCAATTTTTTGAGATTTAAGCTGCAGCAGTTTAGAATTTTGTATTTCTCTTAAGCTTTACGGGGAAAGTGATTGATGTGGAGGTTCTGGTCTAATAAGATCTTGATGTGCAGGTTCTGGTGTTAGTACCGACATTTGGACCAGTTACGCAGCAAGGATTATGATTATGTCTGTACTTCCGTTTTTGATTGTTCAATTACCACAACTTCTCCATTCATCATCAGGAAGGCACTTGGCTGTTTTGATTGCTCTTATTGTCTCTTTGTTGTTACTAGCTTCTTATTGCTTTTAGACAAACAAACCATACCACCTTTTTCCACTGACATTGTAATTAGGACACCCAAAGAATGGCTTGTTAGGGTTAGCCCTATTGTGGACCACCGGAGAACAGGGCGGCATCCACACCTACACCACTCTGGAACACTCGATGCTCTATTGGTTCCTCTGGAGATCCTTCTATTTGACCGCATGGAAGTGTGGCTCCCACTTGCACTCATGATCCTAAACCCAGAAAGCTGCACAGCGAGGAAGAAGACGAAGAACTAGGAAAAGTGGGTAGAAGAAGAAGAGGAAGAAGTTAGGGCAGAAACTTGGTTATAAAAGGGACAAGGACTAAATTGGAGCTAATCAAATTTGAGTGCCATGTCATCTAACCGTTGCTGGGTCCAGCGTGGCAAGAAATGGCCACGTCACTGACGGCGTTAGTGCTCCGGTGACAGAAATTGGGAGAAGGACTAACGTGGTGCACTTTTTCGAATATGGGGGACTAATTTAGTGCAATTGGGATCTCGAGGACTAAATCAGTGCAACTCGCCAATCTCAGGGACCAAAGTGAGGTTTAACTCTAGATTGCGCATAAGAAAATCTTGGTGATAGTCAAACATTGCAAGGGGTGGGGATTGACCTTTTATTTTTGTTTTCACCTGTTGTTAATTTTGGTAATGAATTTAAACTTGTAAATGAGTATTAGTTGAATAAATTATTATTTATATCTATAAAAATTTTAAACACTGATAAATTTATTTACAAAAAAATAAAATTAAAATTATACTCATAAAAAATGGGTTTCAAACAATAAAACTATTAAAATCCTAAAAAACTACTCAAAAATTTTAAATTATTCTTTTTAACCTAATCTATAACCTATCCAAATTTCTAACACTTTACCACCACTAAAATTCTTTCTTTCCAAATCTTATCCACAATCGCCAGTGTCATCGTCACTATAACTATTACCGCTGTCACCTTCAAAAATAAATTAACATCCATCGTTAGACGTGTCGTCTCCTGTATCCTCGTGTTCCCAGTGGCATAATTCATCACGTCGACCAAGAAGCATTCAGAAACATGGGTCGCGGCAAGTGCATGTTCGCACCTACGAAGATATGGTGCCGCAAGATCAATGTCAACCATAAGCGATACGCCGTCGTTTTCGCCATTGTTGCCTTAGTCATTCCCTTATTTGTTGTCGCACACAACTATCATATTGACATTGTGCCGAATCTTCCTCTCGTTATCTCAGATGTTGCTGAAGTCATTGAGAAGACAAAAGAAGCATCCAATGTCTGGAGATCCACACAATTCGTCTTGAAAAGGGAAAAATATGTAATCGCCGATACATTTCAGAAAAAGGGACCTCATGTTGTGTACGAATCGAAGGAGTTAAGGATGTTAAAGAGTTCTGGAACATTTTTGGTGTTGAGGTTGCAAATATTGAGAAAATCAATTTGTATGAAATTGGTGCTTGGTGGACACCTTAAAAGGTTTGTGATATGAGCTAAGTCTGCTTAAGAGAAAGAATATGTGAATATATGCACAAAATTTTTTTATCATGTTTTGTAAAGACACAAACATAAATACATAAGACATAGGTATATACAAATTTTGTTATTATATTTCGTAAAGACACAAATACAAATACATAAGACATAGATATAAGTATACACAAATTTTTTTATGATGACTGGTAAAAATATACAAGCCACACCTTTTTTATTCAACGGTCTATTTTATCATTATCACTTATTTTCATCACCAATGCTAATTTTTTAACCTCAATCAAAATTAATACCATCAACAAAATTTAATCATTAGTTTAACAATTTAAATTAAAAATTGAAACAAAATGAAGAATTTCAATAATTATTTTTTAAAAATAAAAAACTGATCCAAAATAAAAAAAATAAAAAAGAAGGTGAAAGGAATGTGATGAGAGTTGAGAAAAATGATGGAAGCAAAGAAGAAGGTGATTAAAAAGTGCAAATCTAACAAATAAAAAAAAAAGCAGAAGGAGCTACAATAGATCTAAAAAATGACGGCGGTGAATTGGTGATGCAGTGAGACCTATGGCGGCGACATAGTGAGACCGTGACAGCGACAATCCACGATGGCAAGGGGTTACGCGGTGACACCCATAACTGTGAGAGAAGAAGACACAACGAGATGCAAAGGTACGATGAGTTTCACGGTCAAATTCAAGGGACAAGAAGTTTCGCGGTCAAATTCGAGAAGGAAGAAGCGGTCAGATTCAAGGGAAAAGAAGAAGTTTCGCAGGAGAAATAAGTAGTCAAATTTAAGGGAAAAGAAGAAGTTTTGCAGTCAGATTCGAGGAAGAAGAAGAATATGGAGAAAAAACATGAACAAGGCTGAAGCAGAAAAAAAAGAACAAGGCCAATGCATTGTGCGATTTGAAAAATTATGAAGGGTAAACTCGTTCAAAAACAAAATTTAAATTGTGTCTCACATTAAAAATCCGTGTCTCGTCATTTTATAGAGACACAAAATATACGTATTTTGTGTATCTTTGTGTGTAACTATGTCTTTCTTTTCTTATGTCTCACAAAACAAACACTAAAGACATAGGCACTAACCAAATGGGTCCATATGTATAGTGTGTATATTAACCATTAGGATTATTAATTGATGACTTGTTGACTTGAATGTGCTTCACAATATTAAGAGTCAAATCCGAAGGAAGAGGAAGAGAAGAAAAAGATGGTGGCATTACGACTTTTGATTAGACATGGTTGAAATTATTGTCGTCAACCTGAGGTTGAGGTTTAGAAGATACATGACAGAAGTGAACATGATCGATACGATTCAACAAGTTAATAATTTGTTTGAATTTTGAAACTGTGAAGTTAATAATTTCTCTGCGAGCAAGGTTGTGGTGAAAGGGGCATTGGTGATTGTGAATGAGATTTGGAGAAGAAAAAATGATCAGGGTGGGTTAAGTTAGGTTAAGAAGGGTAGTTTAGGATTTTGATAGTCTTTTAGAGTTTGGATAATTTTGTCGCACGAAATTTTTTTTTATAGTTACAACTTCAATTTTGTTATTTCATTTGTAGATTTGATTCTGTTTAAAATTTTTGTGAGAAGAAATGATAATTTACTTTTCATGAGCCAAGTTATAGCATCACTACCTGAATATCGGAAAGTTTCAAACAATTAAACATGAGCCAAATATGAAATTTTTAAATAAAGCAAATAGAGTAAATGGTCAAATTAGTCTTTAAAAGATCACTCGATCTCTAAATTTGTCTTCGAAAGATGTAATTAATCAAATTCGTCCTTTAAAGATTTTTAATTAGTCATGTTAGTCCTTCCGTCACTTTTTTTTATTGATAGTGTCAAAATTTATTAATGTGGCACGTTAAGTGATACTACAACACACAAATAAAAGTCTTAATTGACTATTAACATAATAAATTGATAAAATTAAATCAAATTAAAGCCTAATTGATGGGAGAACTTGAGACATTAGAATCCCTCAATTTAGGATTAATTTGATCTAATTTCATAAATTAGTCATGTTAATAGTTAATTAGGACTATTAGATGTATGTTGTGATGTTACTTAAAGTACCACATCAACAAATCCCTCAATAGAAATGACGAAAGGACTAACATGACTAATTTAAAATTTTTAAAAGACAAATTTAATTAAAAAAATTTTTAGAAATTAATTTAAATAACAAGTAATCTTTTAAAGACTAATTTAATTATTAACTCAAAATAAATATGTTGTTGATTTAAAAAAAAAACTAAAAATACAAATACAACCCACTTTTTGAAAAATTTAAATTCTCTAAATTTTGAATTTTTACTCTAAAAAATAAAATATGATCGTTTATTCTTAAATAATTTTTTGAGTGAATACCCCATCCGGCCCCTGACAATTATCTCGAAAGGACAACGAGGTCCCCAAGAAAAAAAAAACACTCAATCCGACCCCTGATAATTTTTTTGGGACTGATTAGCCCCTGTGCCAAAAAAATAACATTAATTTTTTTTAACATAGGGGTCTCGTTATCCTTTCGAAGTAATTGTCAGAGATCGAATTGGGTTTTTTTTTGTCAAAGACTAGATTGAAATTTTTTTTTGTCAGAAATCTCGTTGTCTTTTGAGATAATTATCATTTGAATTTTTCTCTAATTCTTTTTGTATATTTTTTTAATTTTATTTATAAAATAAATAATAAAAAATTATATTTTATTCTCTAAAATAAAATTTAAAATTTAGAGGATTAACCCTTCTTAGTACCATTGTATTACCACTATTTCTGTTCTTACTTGGAAAAATCGAGTCATAGTGATGATTTGTGAGAAGATATTTTTCATGGCAGATTATATTAGATTAGATTATATTATATTACTAAATTTAAGTGGGGAACATTTTTTCAAAGGAAGAACCCAAACCAATCAGTGGAAAGTAGAACGAACAACGACGCATGGATACCAACAAACATGAGGCAGCACTTCACTTCTTCTGCAGTCCAATCTGAGAGAGAGAGAGTGTGTGGTGCTGGCAACTGGCAACAACAACAATAATTGCTGTGTCTTTGCTTTCCAATCTTCCTTTACTAAACATGATTCTATTTCAACATTCTTCTGGTCAATACCTGTAATACTGAATTATTATAATTAGTAGTAATAATAATCATAAATCAAAGATAGAGAGAGAGAGGAGAGAGGGAAAAGAAAAGAAAAGAAAAGAAAAGAAAAAGAAAAAAGAAATGCGAAAAATGTTATAAAAAGTAACCAAAAAAGAAAGGAAAAAAAGAAAGCAAAGGGGACAGAAGGTTCGGTTCAACATTTGCTGTCATACCTTATTGCCAGCTACCTCTCTCTCACACTTCTCCTTCAACGCTCTTCATTACATAGTTAGTACCTTTCTATCCCTTTCTTCTTCTTTTGTTATTTTTTTAAAATTTACTGTATCCCCACTACACACTGATCTTCTTTCACCTGATTCTGATTCCGTTTTCTTCTTTGCTATTACTGCCGTTTCGTTTGTTATTTGGATCGCGCTTTTATTAGTGTTCTGCTGCGTTTTGGGCGTATACGCATTTCTATTTGTCCATTTGTGTGAATGATTCTGTGGCCACAGTCACTACCTGTTCACGATTATGACAGTGTTTCTCTCAATCCTGTGTTTATGTTATTTTTTCTTCATTTGTTTTGAAATCTAACTCGCTTTAATTCCAAATTTTGTATTATTGTAAAACTGTGCAGGTCCTTTCCTTATTCTCTCAGTTGGCATATTTGGTGTGAGACGAAAGCAAGCATCCTTTGCTGGTTTAAGCAATTCTTTCTTCTTTTTTTTTCTTTTTTTTTCCTTTTGATTCTTTCAATTGGCGGCTGAAATAGGAAATTTACTGAATTGGCTGTGTAATCGGCATTTGTATCCAAGTAACCAACTAACCATAACAAAATAAAGCTAAAATTGTGATCTTCTCCTTTTATAGATGGTGAGAATTGAGAATTAACAATTACTATTATTATTGGTTGTCACCATTTGAATGATTTCTTTAACTATCCCCTTTTCCTTATCCATTATTTAGATTAACGAGTGTGAGAAACGACAAAATAAACCTGCTTTTTAGTTCTGCATAGTTTGCTCAAATTGGCAAATGTGGATTATTATTATTATTTAAATAAAAATCAGTTAGCTATGTGATCCTTCATTGATGCAACAAGCAATTTTTCTTAGATGCAGGAGTGATCATTAATTACTTTGATCACAATATATTTTTGTTTATCACTGCATCAGCTTTTTCAGTATTGTTTTATTGTTTATTTTCGCATGCTGTTTGTTGTCATCATTAATTTTGGTAACTTAATGATTTTGATGATTCCGCACTGCAGAGATGGGCAATTTTCATTTGCTAATTGATTATCCTGGACTTTGTGTCAGTGGTTGATGCCAAGTAGAGATGAGCTTCTTATGTTTGGTTCTGTTATTGGGTTGCTTATGTTCATTTGTGCTGCCTGATGCTCAAGGTACAATATCATTTTTTCAAATGTTGCAGTTGAAATATTAGGGGTTTGAAGTTTGAAACATATATGCCTTTTTGATCTTGTGAAAAATTGCAGTGTTTTGGAATCCTACTAAAATTCTTGTTTATATCCAGGAGACGCTCTATATGCGTTGAAGCTATCACTGAATGCTTCATCTAACCAGCTTACTGATTGGAATGTAAATCAAGTGAACCCTTGTACTTGGTCGCGTGTTAACTGTGACCCGAGCTACAATGTCATTCAAGTGTAAGACATTATTTATTATTTGATTTGCAAAAGATGCTGAAGCCGTTACTTTCACTGTCCACAAAAAAAATTATATATTAGCATTATATTTTTCGATCCCATAACTGTATGTTGAATTGGTGCATGCATAATTTGATTCATGCAGTTCGCTAGCATTAATGGGACTCACAGGAACCTTGACCCCAAGAATAGGAGTTCTAAAAAATCTTACTGCTCTGTAAGTATTCATAGTATGACACATTCATTCAATCTTGGTCAAGCTAGATTTTCATATGATTGGGTAGTTAGGTGATAAAAGTGGTTTGTTAGTCAAGCTGGATTTTTTTAGTGTAATCATTGATGTGTATATGCTTTATCATGCAGTTCTTTGCAAGGGAATGCCATCACAGGAAACATACCAAAAGAATTAGGAAATCTGACAAACTTGGGCAGGTTGGATTTGGAAAATAACAGATTAACTGGCCAAATACCATCTTCCCTTGGCAATCTAAATAAGCTCCAATTCTTGTAAGTATGACAATCTCTAATTACTAGATTTTACTTTACATAGATATAACAAGTCTTAGCATATTACTGTGCGATGCTTAATCATTTTTTTCCCGCTCGGAAACCAGGACACTAAGTCAAAACAATCTCAATGGCACTATACCGGAGTCACTTGGCAATCTCCCAAGCTTGATCAATGTGTATGTGAAATAATTCTTTATACAATTTTGAGGTTACCGCTAAGTATATATTGTTATTTTATTAGCTGACTGGTTGTTCAAATTTCTGTTTGGCAGCATGTTAGATTCAAATGATCTTAGTGGTGAAATCCCGGAGCAGTTGTTCAAAGTAACTAAGTACAAGTAAGTTCTAGAAAATAAAGTTTAATTCTTGTTGCTTGACTACTTTACATAATCTTGTTGCTTACTACTTAATGGTAATATTATATATAATTGGCCCTTTTTCACACCAATGAAACAAAGTTATCTTTCACAAACTCCTTTACATGATTAATATTTTTGCACCATTCTAGCTGTGTGAAATCTATCATTTCACTATGAAATGTAGAAGGGAACCGGACATCTTCGAGTGGTCAAGCAAACAAGCTTAAGCTTTCATTACAAGCCTTGAACTAGAGTTAAAAGCTTTCGTTGTGTAGGCCTTTGGAGCCTTAAACAGTGACAATTGTTTTCCTCCTACTTTTTCTGCTAGCTTATATTAATTAGTGATAGGTAAAACTAGTTTTAAGTATACACCAATTTGAAAATGTTTTCATCCCTTCTTTCTGGGTCTGTTCCCATATACCATGTTTGGAATTAATGGATATAATATTTGAATTTAGGATGCGTTAGACATTTAGATGTTTATCCATGTTAACATGTACCATTCCTTTTTTATTTAAAGAATTTTAGTACATTGCTCTATTTACACGGTTTTCCTTGCTGCAGTTTCACTGGAAATAAATTGAATTGTGGCGTGAATTATCCTCATCCTTGTGCATCTAGCAATACAGACCAAGGTTACTTGATTGGAAAATTCTTGCGGTCCTGTTTACTTCTGTGTTGTTACCAATTCCCCTTTCTTTTCTCTCTCTTAGCAACAAGCTGATACTAATTTTCCTACATGGCAGGTTCACCACATAAATTGAAAGTTGGACTCATTATTGGAATTATTATCGGGTTAATTGTTATTCTTTTCCTTGTTGGCCTTCTATTCTTTTGGTGCAAAAATAAACACAAGGGTTACAAGCGTGAAATTTTTGTTGATGTTGCAGGTATGTGTTTCTTGTTTATCTGCAATATTCTTGTGAGTTAAGTCTGAAACGTTACTTGGATGTTTTAATATGTTCCATTGTTTATTGTTCCAGCATTATGAGCTTTAAAGTATTGGTTTGGAGAATTTACCTCTGCGCCGAAGTTCAAAATGATAAATTTATGGCTGGACCCTATCTGATTTTACTTTTTTTTTTAATCTTTTGTTAACAGCCAGTTGAAAGAGTGTCCTAACAACATTAAGATTGAGATTGATATGATCCTTCCCAGTTTTTAAAAATTTACTCAGCTTGTGTCTGTTACATTATTGCTATTGCTATTGTTATCATGGTTAATAATTTTCATTCTTATTATTTTATTATTAGGTGAAGTTGACCGACGAATTGCATTTGGTCAACTAAAGAGATTTGCATGGAGAGAACTACAGATAGCAACAGACAACTTCAGTGAGAAAAATGTTTTAGGACAAGGAGGATTTGGAAAGGTTTACAAAGGTGTTCTTGCTGATAACACAAAAGTTGCTGTGAAAAGGTTAACTGATTATGAAAGCCCTGGGGGAGATGCAGCTTTCCAGCGTGAAGTTGAAATGATAAGTGTAGCTGTTCATCGTAACCTGTTACGATTGATTGGGTTTTGCACAACTCCAACTGAACGCCTGTTAGTTTATCCCTTCATGCAAAATTTGAGTGTCGCCTATCGTCTACGAGGTACATAATTACAGAGGCATATTAGGTTTACTATTTTGCTTATCCAATTTTATTTTCTTTTAAAGAGTATGTTGTTATTTTTTATGTTGTAACCAGGGCTGGAGGGCCATTCAGATTGTTTGTTGTCATCATCTTAAGCCTTTGTTTTTGTTATTCTATTATAATTTTTAACTTAGAAAAATAATTTTTTTTCAAATGATTTTACAATTTTATACTCCTGCAGAATATACTTAGGTGAAGAAATTAGTCCAACATTTAATTTGTCATTTTAGATGACATCATAAATTCATTTGGTACAAATTGATAAACTATAAATGATATATATAAATGTACATATTGAATGTTAATTATTAGCAAATTAAAAGTTTTAAATGACAGATGAGAAAATACAAATCATGGTTTAAGCATCCACATTTCATTTGGTTTGCTTGTAAAATTTGGCATCCTGACCACAAATATTGTTACATGAATGGCAATGCAGAACTTAAGCCTGGGGAACCTGTTTTAGACTGGCCTACAAGAAAAAGAGTGGCTCTGGGAACAGCTCGTGGCCTTGAATATCTTCATGAGCATTGCAATCCCAAAATTATTCATCGAGATGTGAAGGCAGCTAATGTATTACTTGATGAAGATTTTGAGGCAGTTGTTGGCGACTTTGGTTTGGCAAAGTTAGTTGATGTCCGCAAGACTAATGTGACAACTCAAGTTCGTGGAACAATGGGCCATATAGCTCCTGAATACTTGTCCACTGGAAAGTCGTCAGAGAGGACTGATGTTTTTGGCTATGGGATTATGCTTTTGGAGCTGGTTACAGGTCAAAGAGCAATTGACTTCTCACGATTGGAAGAGGAAGATGATGTGCTATTGCTTGACCATGTGAGAACCAACCCCCCCTCCCCCCCCCCCCCCACCCTCTTTTTCCCTTTTTTTTTTTTAAGTAAAATGGCATCGTTGATTGTTTGTGTGTCCATCGTTCTTATGAATATCTTTGTTCTTTTTTGGCTCAACAGGTTAAGAAATTAGAACGGGAGAAGAGACTAGACGCTATTGTTGACCGCAACCTAAATAAAAATTACAATATACAAGAGGTAGAAATGATGATACAAGTTGCATTGCTTTGCACACAAGGAACACCAGAGGATCGGCCACTGATGTCCGAGGTTGTAAGAATGCTAGAAGGAGAAGGTTTGGCTGAAAGGTGGGAGGAATGGCAGCATGTGGAAGTCAATCGGAGGCAAGAATATGAGAGATTACAAAGAAGATTCGACTGGGGTGAAGATTCAGTCTACAATCAAGATGCCATTGAGTTGTCTGGTGGGAGATAAAATCCATAAACTGAACCAGTTATGTTGTATCAATATATACCTTTTTTGGTAGGTTAGCTCAAAAAGATGTGTTGCTATTGCTCTAAAGCTGTTAAGAAGTTAAAAGGAAGTAACTATTTATGCATTTTCCTATGATGCTTATGGACTGAGGTTTCATAAAAAAGAAATCCATTTAGAAAACTTGATAGTTTTAAGGTTGGTGATTTTCTCTGTTAATCCCAAAATCTTCCTAGTGCAGTAGCGGCTTTTGCTTGTAGATTGACTCAGAATTCAGAACCTCCGTCAAGAGCTGATGCTTCAGTAGCCTCCAACCTTAAGGCTCCATATTAGCTGCGAAGTGGGGTAAATTTTTTAGCTTAGTTTTTTTTTGGAACAAAACATTGTTTGGCTGTATTTCTTAAAGGCCAAATTTCTGCATGAATTGGTTCCATTTGCAATTTATTAATGGATCTACTTTACTTTATTGTAAGTGATTGTTTGAAAGGTATATACTGCAGCAATGCCATTACTCATTCAATGTCTGTCATCTTTTTGTTATTCATTTTATCCGTAATACTAATACATCATGTAGTGAAGTTGAGAAAATGATCCTCTGAACCTTAATTATTCTTGGGGAATGGGGAGAATTGCACAGTACCCGTCAAGTTTGGAGTTGGTTCAATTTATCCCCAAAAGTACAAAATGTGCATGCAACATACCGCCCCTAAAATCACAGGAAAATACTCGCAACATATGATAATTCTGCAGCAGCTGATAAAAACATTGTTTGAGCTAACAAGGGCAGATATCTAGCTTCTTCCGTCTTTTCAGAGTTAGGAATAAAACACAAGGAGTAAATGACCATACACACAAGAATTATGTGCGAAACGATTAAGCAATAGTTATATCATATCATTTCTAAGCTTTTCTTTTAAATCAAACAATAGCAACAGTAACGTGAAAACTCAGCAGTCACAGACACTAGCATCGCCAAAATCACTTCAAGCTCTTAATATATCAAAATCCGAGAGAGAACATATCCGAACTAAGATCAATTGCACATAGTCCCCACAAGACAAATAAAAAATCTTCAACACTTGGAGCATCCTACAACAACAACCCTACTCAAATTTCCTCCTTCTTCCCATTTTCCGAATTGAAATCAACGATTCCAACCCTAACATTTTCCGGCAAAATCGACCAATTTGGAGACTGCACCGCCCTCAACCACTTGAAATCGTCCACATTCCCCCAATTCCCGGTTTCTGCATCAAGACCAGCACCACGAAGATCCTCTTCGATCCCTTCGTAGCGCAAGCAGTACGGCGCAAACCTCACCCCATTGCTGTCCTCGATTATGGGCCTGCTCCTAACTCTCAGGTAAAAATCGCTCCTTGTTGCAGCGTGGATCCGAATCTGATGTGACGCCATGGCAAAAACGCAGCCCTCAACGTCCTCGATGAGAACTGAACCCATCACGGGCCCAACGTAAACCCTAGAATTCTTCAACCTGTGGACGAAGAGCGTCCTCACACAACCAATTATCCTAACCTCGCAGGAATCGAGATCAGACACCGTGAATTCGCCAACCTCCGATCCCCTAAAATCACCCACCAAAAGCTCGCCGGATTTGTTCCTGAACCCCGGGGAGTCGCGATTGAGAGGTAGAGGCTGCTTGGGTTCTTGTGGAGTAACAGTGTTGTTGTTGTTGGTAGTGTCTTTCTTGGTGGCAGCCTTGTTCTTGAAGGAGAACTTCTTCTTAGGGAGAAGCTGGGAGATGAGGGTTTCTAGGGTGTGTTTCAAATCGGCGATGGTTTTGAGGGAGGATCGAACGTCGTAGGAGGGAAGGAAGTAGGAGTTTTGTGCAACAAGCTTCTCCAAATGGGAGATTGATGCTGAGATTTGCTCGAAATGGGGTTTGAGCTGCGATGGGTCGGAAGAGGAGAGGGAATGGGAGTGAGTGAGTTGGGATTCGATGGAGGATTTGAGGTTGGAGAATCGGGTGAGGAAGGATGATGTGGACTCGAAGGCAGGGGATGAAGATGATTCCGATTCGTTGTTATTGTCTGAACGGGATTGGTGGCGTTTGTTGAGCCGTTCCACCATTGACGAGTACTTCTTCTGCAGCGCTGCCTCTGCTTCTTCTTTGCTTTCCTCCATCCTTTACGGTTTACCCCTCTGCACTCCCCGTTACTGAATTGACACCACTTTTATTTTGTTTTTTTGGGTAACTTCGAGATTTATTTTTTATACTACTATCAAAAAGAATTTAACACATTTAAAGAAACAAATAGTAAAAGTTCTCGTTAATCGTTATATCAAAAGTTTTAAAATATGCGTTTTGATGTTGTATGCATCTCCCACTTCGACAAGAACTAATTCATTGTGGATCAAATTTTTATCTAAAGATTTGTTATGGGTCAATAAATTATTATATACACAAAACGAAATTCAATCCCTTAATACTTGCTTAAACGAACTAACAAGCTAAACCAACCCATATTGATTCAAATACACGTTTAATCATTAATAAACAAATATTAATAGTTTTCGTTATATTAAAATTTTCCAAATACACATTTAATTAGATGATAATATAAAATTCACACACAACTTTTAATGCTGGGCAATTAAACTCGTGTATATTGAATTGATTGATAATTCAATATGAAGACTAATGTTGTAAAATGTGAATCATGATTTTTCATCATCATGTCTTCTTTTACTTCCAAAAATAAATACAAGGCAGGATACCAACAATATGATATTACAAAAACATTCGCTCCAAACCAAGGGGTATAAACCCCGAAAGCATATATTATGATGATGATGCGGCCTTTTCAGCTGCAGCAGCTTCTTCAGCTGCTTCTTGCTCCCGAAGCTTTATTAAAGATGGCGGCGGTTTTACAACAATGCTTTTCTTCCATTGTCTATCGAACTTTCTGGACAACCTCTTATTGATACCCTCCTCAATCTCCCTTTCCCTCTTCACAGTAAGCATGCGAGCAATCTGCATTCATATTAAATCATCACAACATCATTCATCCAAAAATAACATACAAGGATAGGAACATGCAACCATAGCATTCATGCAAATATTAAGGGTGCATTTACGAGTAAGGGTCTTAAAGGGGAAGGGAATTGTTTGACAAATAAATATGGAGACAATTTTACTTTTCAAGCCCTTCTGCATATCATGCTCTGCTCTCCACATGGAACTGGGGCATCCTAAATCCATGTGAGTTGTGACTGTTTCTTCAACAGAACCTAATAACCTCCTTTTAACAGAATGACAGATTTAGTTCCAGTTTGGCCACACAATCTCAGTTGGATAACTGAAGATCAATACTTTAAAATAAGGAAGTAGAAAGTAGTTTGAAAATTGAATTCTATATTTTAAACTTGAAAGTATACTTGTCACCTGAAAATAGATAAGTAGAAAAGAGAAAGCAAGAGAAACAACAAACTGTAGATAGAAAACAGACACACCCCGTCACCAATCACCATGCTACCTCAACCGCAAATCACATAGAGCAGAAGCTGCTAAGGACATTCGCACTAGTTTCAGAAAACTTTCTGGTACAATAAACTGCTGTGCATCAAGCTTTACCAAGAAAATTTGCATACGACACAGAAGGATCACATTGAACTTATACACATAAGTAGTTAGTAGTACCTATATATTTCTCAGGAATTTCAGTTCACAGCCTAGAGATTTAAACCTAGAATAAGAGATATAGTCCTCTTTGCTCAAGCACCAAAAGTTTACTAGGGGAACCCCTATCGGCGAGACCCTTGCCCTGTCTAATTTTTTCGCAGTCCTGGTGCCGGCCACCGCAGAGCAGCCGAGGCATTGAGGGTCAATTGATCTAGCAGCATAGGAGGGAACTGGCCACAGGTCACACACCCTTGATTGGGTTAACTGCTCGTCATACTATATACCTAACTGAGCTCTCTCGTCAAAGGCCTAAAGTAAAGAAAGTATGCAATAAAAGATTGTGTGTGAATCTGTAAGCAAAGGTCCCCAAGTCTTATAATTTATGTAAACGAAATGCTTGGTATGGTCCCAGCACAAGAGCAATTCTAAACTACATTGTCAACTGAAGCCAAATTGAAGAATTCTCAAGATATACTAACCCTAATTTCTACAACTCAATGAAAGAAGAAAATGTGAATTATGTTAGAGGAGCGAAATGAAAGAGTACCCTTTTGCGCATGCGACGGAACTCGCTGGACTTGAACTCGTTGCGGGCAGATTGCTGAAGGCGAAGCATGAGAAGCTCGCCTTTAAGTTCGACGACCTCTTCGTTGATTTGGTCGGTGGTTTTCTGGCGAATCTCCTTCATCTCCTCCTCTCTCTTGGCCATCATGACCACCGACGCAGCTGCAGTGCGCGTCCCGGAGCAAGAGAGTGGAACCGAGCAGGTGCTGCGGGGACGGAGCTGGATGCCATTGAAGGATGATTTTGCGAATAATGGCTTCGGAAGAAAGGGAACGGTTGAAGAAGAAGCGGAAGCAGTAGACAGGTTGAGGCTCAGCATTTTGTGTTATCTTCTGAAACAGATTGCAGATAAGACTCTCTCCATTCCTTTCTTTTTATTTTCCTGGGCTACCGGCTAACAAACCCAGGCCCTAATTCATTTCTCTTCTTAATTAATTACTATTAATTCTTTACGACAAAAAAATTATTATTCATTCATACACTAAATATTTTTAATATTATATAAAAATACAATTATTATTAATTAATTATATATTTAAAATATTTTAAATTTGAAAAAATATATTAATTATTACAAAATCCTAATGTCAAATTAATAATTAATCTACAATGTATATGTATAATGAAATTGTTAAAAAAATTATTCATGTACCGGCAACATTTTTGTAATAAAAAACATTTTTACATAAACTTGCTTAACTAGTGCACTTAACAATTTTCTATCTTTGTATTGTTAAATTAATTAATTTTATATATTAAATGAAATACTAATTCAATATATTGTATAACTTTGCTTTGCAGAAAAAAAAATACTAACTCAAAAACTCCATAATAAATGTCTTACAAATCATGTAATTAAGAAATTAAAATTGAATTACTAATTGAGAAATTTTAGAAGGTCAATAAAATTTATTATTTTTTATTATTAATTAATTATTAATTTTTAAAAATATATTATTAGATTATTATACTAAAAAAATTAAATTGATAATTAAAAATAATAAATTTGATTGATCATCTAGCATTTCTCTTATTAATAGTAAAAAATAATAAATTTTATTGATAGTTAAAATTTACTATCATTTAACATTTCTCTTACTAATTAGGAAAAAATGAATAATTGATAAAAGTATATATAAAATTTTCACACAAAAATATAATTATGTTTGAATCATTTAATGAATCATGTGTATACATAATAAAAATGTGTGTTCGTTAATAAAACTACACATATATAATAATTTTGTCCAGCATAACACTATTTTTATTAGTAATATCGCTTTTTGGTGACAAATTAGATATTATCTTTAAAATTTAATTATTTTATAATTCAATTATTCCTTTTTAAGCTTGTTTAAAATTGACACAAATTAGGAAATAAATTTTCATTCATTCAATGAAAATTACACAATAAACATAGCCTAACAAATGAATTACACTCTAAATTTTAATTTTGAACAATTAACATAAACAATAACAAGATACAAGTTTTCAATCCTAGACAAATAACCATCATTATTTTCTTAATATACTTCAATTCTTTCTTAATCTGATTAGTTGTGGTATACTATTTCTTCAAATTTTGTTTTTTGGTGCATCAATAGTGAACTCTCCTTTTTTTTTGGATATGATTATTTTCATAACTTTCTTCACTTTTTTTTAACTCTCATATTTCTTCTACCTTCTTTAATTTTATCGATCCATATGAAATACTCACGTCCCTATTTAACTATGGCAGTTTCAAGAAGTAGCAAAGGAAAAACACAAATCATAGAATGAAAAAAAAAAGTATAAAAAAAAGTAATGCAACAAAATAACTCCCATAAAGAACATAAAAAAAAAAATCCCAGAATTTAAATCAGTTCCAAATTCCAGCATTACTCCGTTAATCTCATACAAATAATTGCCATTGTTGTAGTGAAACTTCTTCTTGTTGTTCCTTAGTAATAAAGATAAGTTGTCAAAAGCGGCTAGCACAAATAAGGGCTTGTTTGGAGCTTTTAAGAAAAGTTCTTTTTTCGAGTTATCTTTTTTTAAAAGATCTTATAGTAAAGTAAAAGTAATCTTATATTTGGATATCTCATGTAAAAAAAGTCTTTTTATCAATTAAGGGCTTGTTTGGGTGAGCTTTTAAGAAAAGATCTTTTTTCGAGTTATCTTTTTTTAAAAGATTTTATAAAGAAGTAAAAGTAATTTTATGTTTGGATATCTCATGTAAAAAGGTCTTTTTATCTATCAATTATGTTTGGGTATAACAATATAAAAGTATTTTTTTATTCATTTATTACATGAAAAACATCTTTTTTTTAAGGAAAAAAGATCTTTTAAAAAAAGATGTAAATTACAGCTTCTCAAAAAAGATCTTTTTTTGATTTTACTAGTGCTTTTACTTTTACTACTAGAAATTTACCAAACACGTTAAAAAATAAAAAAAGATCTTTTTTCATTGAAAAAAGATCTTTTTTTAACAAAATAATGGCGCCCAAACATGCACTAAGTATGTTTGAATATAACAATATAAAAGTACTTTTTATTTATTTATTACATGAAAACATCTTTTTTTTTAAGGAAAAAAGATCTTTTAAAAAAAGATGTAAATTTTACAGCAAAAAAAGATCTTTTTTGATTTTACTAGTGCTTTTACTTTTACTACTAAAAATTTGCCAAACACGTTAAAAAATAAAAAAAGATATTTTTTCATTGAAAAAAGATCTTTTTTTAACAAAATAATGGCGCCCAAACATGCACTAAAGGAAATAGAGTATTTCTTTTATTGCAACGTAGCTATCTTCTTTTTCTGTTAGAGTTCCATAAATTTTTTTTAATTTATATTGTTGTAAGGAGAAATAATAGAAGTAAATTCTTTTATTTAAAAATTAAATTTTAAAATTAAATATCTAATGTATCATAAAAAAACTACGTCACTAACAAAAATAGTTAAAGTGAAAAAAATTGTTATAAATGTTCAATTTTACTACCCGAAATACACTCTTAATGTCAAAATGGTAAAAACATAAAATTAATATGTACAAATAACTCATTAAATGATTTAAACATGATTAGATCCTTCATATAAATATTTATATATATTTTTATCTATTCTTCCTATTAATTATATTATTTTTTAGATTAATTTTAATATACTATTAATATAAAATTATTTTATATATATATTTAATTACATAATATCATATTAATAAAATAAATATTTTTTATATTTATTACGTAAATAATTATTTAAAGAACAATTATAAATATACGATTATATTATAATGAAAATTCATGTGCAGTCAACTTCACATGAAGTTAATAGTTGAGAACTGTTAGATGGTTTGATTGATTTGACTAAATTTTTATCTAACGATTCTTAACTATTAATTTCACGTGAAGTTGACTGCACCTGAGTTTCCATCTAATATTACACTAGTTAGGGTATCAAAATTATTTTTTGTTTTTTCTCGTGCGGTGGTGGCGCATTCGTTTAATTTTATAAAGAAAATGAAGAGATAAATAAAACAGCGGAAAATGAGAGTTCCAAATAAAAACCGTTCTTTCTTTTCTTTCTGTCAACATTCCATCAAAACTTCCGTCAGTATTCTCATCCACGGTTCTCTCTGTTGAACACCAAAAACCCTTTGCTTCTGCCAACAGAAACTATTAAGACTTCGCTCGCCAATACCACCAAACCCTAACGATTTCCAAAGCGGTCATTGTGACCTTTCATCTTGTGACTCGCTGAATTGAATCGGATTCGAATCTGACTCATCGGAAATCTATCCACTCACTCATGGGTGCTGCGGGCTCTAAGCTCGAGAAGGCTCTCGGCGACCAATTCCCCGAAGGAGAACGTTACTTCGGCCTAGAGAATTTTGGCAATACTTGTTACTGCAACAGTGTTTTGCAGGTTTCTCAACTGATTCATGGTTTTCGTTCTTTAATTCTATCTTCTGCTTTCAATCCTTAGCATCGATGATTCTTTTTTTTTTTTTCCTTTCCTTTTGGTCTATTCATTCTATGGGAAGTTTGCTGAAGATGTGTGTTTTTTGGTTCTGCTGTTGACTTGCTTCTTGAACTTCGACGTGCTTGATTTGTGAATCGATATTAGGATTGGGGATGTGCGATTTTTACTTCCGACCCGCGACTCTTAATCATCTTTCATAAGTTTTTTGTTGAAATTGATTGATAGTCTATTGAAATTTTAAGGCTAAACTATTATTCAATGTTTTCTTTATATGGTCCACACTACATTTTGTAAAAGCATTTACCTTTTCTAAAAACATCTTTAGTGATGGTATATGAAGATGTGTATGATTATTCTTGTTTTGTAAATATCTTCATGGTTCTTGACTAGTAACTTATCATTTCATTTTGCTACTTACTGCAGGCACTATACTTTTGTGTTCCATTTCGTGAACAATTACTAGAGTATTATGGAAATAACAAAAGCATTGGGGAGTTGGAAGAAAATCTTTTAACTTGCTTAGCTGACTTATTTTCACAGGTAATTAGCCTGTAGTTTGGTCGATTCTGGGCTTCACATGCATCATGCCCCAGCTTGTTTCATCTTTGATAAACTCAACCATGATATTTGTTCTTTGAATGCCTTTGAATTTGTAGCCGTTTTATTTTTTTTATTTGATAACAATATTACTAGACTTTTTTTTTTTTATTTATATGTTGATTCATTTATTTATTTATTTTGGTAGAAGAAAATTCATCAGAGATAAGAGATAAACAAGTACAAGCATAGAAGATAAAATATCCTATTAAATAAAAACAGGAAATAGAAGAGCCTCCAACCAAGACAAATTGTATGCTTCTTTATCTTGGTTGCAATTTGTAAATGTTAAACATATATTTATTTCTCTTGGTGTAGATAAGTTCGCAGAAGAAGAAAACTGGTGTCATTGCTCCTAAACGATTTGTGCAGAGGTTGAAAAAACAGAATGAAATCTTCCGCAGCTATATGCACCAGGTATGTTCAAACTGTCAAGATTCAAGAATCAACTTCCTTCAATGAAATTCATTAGAAACATAATTTTTTGTTGTGGATTTCCTTATTTTTTCCCTTCTGGGTAGGACGCCCACGAATTCCTGAATTATTTGCTGAATGAACTTGTTGACATTTTGGAGAAAGAAGCCCATACTGTACAAAATGATCAAGAGACGTCCCCACCTTCTGAGAAGGCTGCAAACGGGCTCACAAATGGTACAATTAATGGTGCAAAGAAAGATCCTTTGGTTACTTGGGTGCACAAAAATTTCCAGGTGACCTTGTTCTGCCAATTTAACATTTGCCACCTTAAATTTTGATTGTTAATCCTTCTTTTGTGGGTAGGGGAAGGGGGTTACTCTTGTAATGAACATAAAATATCTTATATATACTTCTTTCTGTATGGATTTTCATTATTGTAACTTGCTCTGATTAGGGAATACTCACAAATGAAACAAGGTGCTTGCAATGTGAAACAGTGACAGCCAGAGATGAAACATTTCTTGACTTGAGCCTTGATATTGAGCAAAATAGTTCAATTACAAGCTGTTTGAAAAATTTCAGTTCCACTGAGACGTTGAATGCTGAAGACAAATTTTTTTGTGACAAATGCTGCAGGTATATTTATTTACCTTACAGTTTCACTAGCAGGCACAAATTTAAGCTTTATATTGCCTCAATCGTTTTGAATCATATGCCTTTATCTCAACAATTTCATTGGTTTTTATACCTCAAGTTTTCTTATGATACCAGTTTGCAAGAGGCTCAGAAAAGGATGAAGATAAAGAAACCACCTCACATCTTGGTCATCCATTTGAAGCGGTTTAAGTACATGGAACAGCTGGGCCGCTACAAGAAGCTATCTTACAGAGTTGTCTTCCCCCTCGAGCTGAAATTGAGTAACACCGTTGATGAAGCAGACATTGAGTATTCTCTATTTGCGGTGGTTGTACATGTGGGAAGTGGCCCCAACCATGGGCATTATGTTAGCCTTGTGAAAAGCCATAATCACTGGTTATTTTTCGATGACGAAAATGTTGAGATGATTGACGAATCTGCTGTGCAAACTTTCTTTGGATCAGCACAGGAATATTCCAGTAATACAGACCACGGGTACATTTTGTTCTATGAAAGCCTTGGCCTGGGTAACCGGAGTTAGACGGAGGAGTTCTATGAATTTTAGGTACTCAATCATTTGGAACCCATCTGGTTTATATATTTATTTTCTTTACTACCGTCTTCATTTTTCAACCCTTTGAAGGAGATTTTACGTCCTTCAGACAGAGGATATACGGTTGTGAAAATGTAAACTTAGGTGGATGGCATGTACAGTGGATGACGATAACATTATATTTTTTTTTTTTTTTGCATTTTCTTTTTCACAATAATAGCAGTAAAAATATATGGGTGGAAATTTCACCGACATCGCTGCAAATGTCCACCAAGATTAGCAACTAACTTGTGTTTGAATAATTTGCACTCAGACTACACTTTACAGTGTATATATTACTAAGTTTTGTTATAGGTGGGCATTCTTTGGACTAATAAGAGTATGTCTTCGGACGCATAAACTAACTACTTGAGTATCCATTCCAATGATGTTTCAAATGGCGCTGGGATTAAATGATTTTATTGTGAAAAGCTGGGCGGAATAAGGAAGTATCATTCTGCGTTACCATAACTCATGTATGACCAAGGTATTAGATTAAAGTCGAGTATTTTTAGTAGTTACATCGCTTTGAACCTATAACGTCGCATTTCAGCAATTATCTGCTGTACAAGGGAAGCAGGGAACAAGTAGTATTATTAAAAAAGAAAAAAGACATCAAAACTAAGGCAACATATCGTCAGACTCCTAGGTGCAATGCTCATTCTATTCCATAAAACAATGGAACATATGCTAAATTCTAAATGACTGTAAGCATGAAAGTATCCTCGTCCAGCAAAGTTTCAAGATCAATGAGGTTATCAAATTCTCTTCTCTCTTCTGAACTCCTATGATGTTTTAGCTGCAAAAGGCATATACACAAGATGTTCTTTACTGCCACAAACAGAACAAACAGTCATGTGCAAGGCCTGATATAATGCTCTCAAGTTGATGCAACTCTGAATTCATAAATCTCACACGAAGAAATCAATGTTGAGCTTGAGCAGAACGTTTGGATATATTTTTAACGGAATGAAAATTACTGCTTTGATATATTGACTGGAAAAAAAAAAAGAACATACCGCTGATTTACAAAGCAGGAAAATTGATAAAAACTCATAAAAGAAGGGGTAAAGTACCTGGTTTTCTTGGATCTCAGTTACAACATTCAACAGCCTATGGTATTGGTCTCTTGCCTCTGGATACTGAACCATTGACTTCACCCTGGATAGGGCTTTCTGCAACCTTTCCTCTGTTTGCTTTCTGCCTTCTTTCAAGAAATCATACTCATCCTCCTTGCACTGTGTATCTTGTACCATAGTTCCCTCGGGAACATCTTCCAATTTAAATCCACGTAAACCACTACCTTTTCGGCGCCAGCGCAAAATAACTTTTTCTAAAATTCCAACTGACCAAATTATCTTTCCACAGTTCTTCCTAACCTGGTGCCCCCTTACATGAGCCTAAATAATGGAAACTGAGAAGTTAGAATCATATCAATTAGAAGCGTTCCTGGAAGAAGAATAGGAATAAAAATTAAAGGTAAATGTGAACAGTATGACCATTTATGACATTGGGACACACCTGAATTTTAACTATTCTTTGGCGAATCATCAAAAATTCTTTTCTGCCCTTCCAACTGCGGAATTTGTTCTGGATTCGTATTGCAGCTGCATGTACAGGCTCATTGCGTTGTCCAACCTTGTGTGGTTTTACAGTTATAAGAGAAAGAGCATCTTCATCAGATATTCCAAATTTATCATCATATTCTTTCAGTTGTTTTCTTTGGAAAGATTGCACTCTATAAACTTCATGAATACGTGCAGCAGCCTGGCTGGCATTACACACTGCTGCCAGTGAATCTTTCAGTGACAGTTCATATGATAGGCGATCATCATTAACTTCAGTAGTATTGTGTTGGACTCTGTATACTACTTTTGATCCAGAACTTTCTCTCGTGTCCCTGTTCATATCAAGAGATAATAGTTGCACGCTTATTGAAGATTCTGCAAGATACCCTGCAATTCCTTTGTGACCGTTTGCAGAAGCCAGGTCAGCTGGTGTTCTACCAGAAGGATGCTCTGGGCTTGGATCAGTCAGCACCCCAGGTGCTGCGCCAAGAGAGATGAGGGAAGCAACTGTGAGCTCCCTGAAAATTAGAATTGAGACGTATGTAAAGAAAGTCCAATCATTGAAGTACTATAATTAGTTTATCCAGATTTTGTTGGAATTTTTAATACAGTTCCCAGCAGAACTTTTATCAGTTTCTTGATTGAAGACATTTCATCCATCAAGCCAATAACAAACTATTTCTCACATACTAGCAACAAAGTTGCAATTAATATTAGTGATATAATCAGCTATAAACTTATAATATGGTAGACAGATATAATCAGCTTCAAATACTACTTTGATCAAATGCATTACATTCTACAAGCACTAAAGTTCTCACCTGCCACAGAATGCAGCCCAATGAAGAGCAGTCCATCCATTTACATCGCAGAAGTTCACATTTACACCAGCAATTACTGTGGGTTGTAAGGCCCAATCATAGCCAAGAGCAGCCGCAAGATGAAGTACTCCTTGGCCACCCTCATCCAATACATTAGGGCCTTTCCCATCTTCGATGACTTTTTGAAGGAGCCACCCAAGTAACTTATCTTTCAAAAGATTTTGAAGCAGATGCTCCTGTACATTTTGTGGAGAAAAATCTTTCTCTAGAGTAAGTTTCAGCAGCTTATCCCAATCATCCTCCTCCTTCCTCAGCAAAGAACTTATTTTACTTCTCAGTTCAGATTTCTCGCTTACACTGATTGGATCGAAGTTTTGAGGTAAGGTATGCCCCATGTACAGCAGCTCTTCAAATCGCACACTGAAATTATCAGAAATGCTCTCTCTCTGCTCAGCTGCATTGTTGACTTCTTGAGTGTAAATGTCTCGGAAATCAAATTCTCGTATTTCACTACATGCTAACCTATTGGAACAAGTTACATAGAAAGGAATCCTCCCAGTTTTATGTGGAGGAGTATAACAAGAAAGAACACCATTGTCAATGATATTAGCTGGCACTTCTACCTCACCGAACATGCAAGACCATTTACATTGTTCAGCTTCCTGTAGACTCCTCAAGAATTGTCCATAAATGAGAATCTGTACAAGTTTGTAACAAATGAAGAAACAAATAATCAAAATTATAGAACTGAAGAAGTAATATGAATGAGTTGGGAAAAAGTCCAGTGAACATAACATCAAAACTGAGAGCAAGTACAGAATATCAAAAGATCCACCTTAGTTTCTGAACCTTCAAATGCCCAGCTTGGGGAAAAGTCAATAATAGTAAAAAGTTGATCATGGGAAATAGATGGATCCAGTGCATAGGTATCCAGGTGCACTTCAGAAGGAATAGTTGCATTGTCCACATCATTTTCATTTTCAACTGTACCCCAATAAGCACTAAAAGTGGATGGAGTTTTAGATTCTTCCACATCTCCAAGTTCTTTACTCATCCATTGGTTGAAACTGTCAAGCTTCTTCAGACCCTCTTCTGCAAGGGATCCATCTAACAGAGCCTTCTTTAGAGTTAAATTTGTATCATCTATTCCATCCAGGCTTCTATTGGTTTCTATCTTCTCTTTTGCATCTAATAGTTTTTCTTGAGGGTCATCTATCATAAGAACCTTTGGTTTATCTTGATGTATAAGACACTGTTCCAAGGATCTTTGAGGATCAAATTCATATAACTCATTCATTACCTGCCAATTTCCTTCAACTTGTACCATATTTTCTTTCCCATTCACTTTGGTAATATTGGTGGTGAAATTTGACCTCATTAGAGAGGGATTGCTATTGATTCCCATGTTATCAGGTTGGATTTCAGGGAGTACGGGTTGAAGAGGCATGTATTGACTTCTCCCATTATTTTCCAAGATATATTCCCACATTGAAAAGCCAAGGTGTTGTGGGGGTTCATATGCCAATCTAACATTATGAATGTCTTTGATTTTGCCAGCTTGACTGAGCATGATATGATTCATCCCAGGAGTGCCACACAACTTCTCTTGTTCATCTGTGATGGTTTCAATATTGCAATTAGTACAACATATCAGGTAAGAACCTGCATGAATACAGAGGCGTGGATATATGGAAGATAAAAGCGTAAAGCAAATAAAAATGAAGAAATTTACTTATGAACTGTGGCGGGCAATAAGGATCAGGAATCTTCTCAACAACTGGGTGTTGTGTCTCAAGGAAGGAGTAGTCTTCTGAACTTGCATAATTATTCAATGCTGTAAACACTACACCAAGTTACAACTTACAAATACGAAATACAAACAAACACAAGAAAATACTAAAGAGCTAAGGCATAAATATTAACCGAACTATGTTTCTCTATTCTTGAAAGTAAAACATCTGAAATCATCAACAAAATGAGGCTACAAACAAAAGAAATACCTGACTCAGCTTCTTCATATTCTGTTGCTTGAGTGCTCTTCATGCTTGTTGTATCTATTGTATGTGATGGAACCTGGTAGTTATGTGGATGAAGACTACATGATAAAAAAATTTCCTTCTCTGTGGAACCTGGTAGTTTGTCAATTTGTGCATAAGGAAGAGATTCTTGATTTTCTTTGGCAGCACCTCTAAAATTTGCCTTAGTTGCCTGATTATTTTAAGCAAAAGGGAAAGGGGGGGGGGGGGGGTTAAAGATTATCTTGACCATCTAACTAGTTTCCAAAAAATAGCAGATAAAATTGTAGCATGTTACCTTCACTTCCCTATAATGGACAAGAACAATGTGCGAGAGTTCCCTACAATAATATTTAGATACAATAAATGAGACAAGATGATACCAAGAAGAGGTCAATCCACAGTTAGATGCATGAAATAGAAACGATCTATTTCTGGAATATAATTAAATTAAACATAAGAATGTGATCAACTGTTGCTGAATCTTTCTCATCGGCACTAGGTAAAGCAAAGCAAATCACCATTAACCAAGAAGAAACACCTACATAAGGACCAGTATGTGCGTATTTGAAAGTTTTCATTTTCCTGGATAAAAATATAAAGGAGAACCTCTGCTGAGATCTTTAATAACATTAAGAAAAAAAAAATCTTACTCATCAAGCATCCAGTATGTGCGTCTTTGAAAATTTTCATTTTCTTCTCCGTGTGCATAATAGCAGTGCAACACATCCACACTTCCAGCCTAAAAGCATCACAATCCATTCAAATTAATAATTTATAAGAAAGAAAGAAGCTATTGATACACGTCCTAGAGCAGAATTCATTTTTAATGGCAATAAATAAATCTTACAGCTTCATTTATCATTTCAGTGCCTGCTAAATGTGAGTTGTAACTTGTAATAAAACTTATGATGGTGATCTTAGCTTCTATATATTTACCTTAAGTCTCTCATGAGCTTCCCTCACTGTTTTTCCATCCTTTTTCTTTCTCCAGTTGTGGCCATCCTTTCTAAAGTATCTCAGCACCTTCCGATCAAACAGGAAAAGTGAACCACCTAATGTCAACCAAAAATATAATTAGACAGAGGAACATCTTGAAATCAAACACAGCACACTGATGCTTGACAATAGTGCAGGCCCAAGTCACCTCATAAAATGTTAAATCTAGAAAATATTATGTGTTTAGTTTGCGTTTGCATTTTTGTTTTCATTTTTAGTGTTTTCTGTTTTGAAGATTTTGTGAAAGAAATAGTGAAAACAGGATATGAAAATAGAAAACAAGATTTTATTGTTTTTCCTATTTTCTCTTTCCCGCAACAAAATCTTGAAAATAGAGAATACTGAAAATTAAAATGGAAAGTGAAAATGCGAACCAAAAGTGCCCATGAATAATAATTCCCTCCCCTTATCCCTTTCAAATAGAAGAAGAAAAACAAGTAACGGAAAAAGAATTTTAATTCCTTTTTGCCCAAATCAAGTAAAAGGAAGTCGTTAAGAACTCAAGACAACTGTTGACTTGGGAAGAAGAGAATCATACTTGGCGGCATATGTGCAGGCTCTGGAGCAATTTGGAACATTTTATAATTACTGAGAATTTCACAAATTTCAGCTGGGCGCAGCCATCGACGCTGCGCTTCTATAAGAATTTGCTCAATATCTGTTTCCATGAGAGAATAGCAATTAGATATTGATACAGATTGCTTTAAATAACTCAGAGAAACGCAATTAATAACAGTGATACAGTACTGCTTCCCTTACTCAGGTCAGTGAAGTGGACGGAAAAAAAGAGAGAAGAGAAGAAAAAGAAACAGAAAATGAAAGCTTCAATTTTTTAGTCAATATATATTGAAGCAAACATGGACAACAAGAGACTGCAATTCACTCCCGATTTACGCATACCAAGATTTGTAAGCAACTTGATTCCCTTTTCATCACTAACAAGATAACTATCTAGTCCGGTTTCTTATGAACCAAGTCAACCAAACTACAGAAATAAGAAAGGGAAAAAAAACTTCTGAGTACTAAGACATGGCAGTTGAAGCTAAGCTAACCAAGTTCAAACATGCAGAGACTATAGACTTCAAAACTCAACACAAACCATTGTCCACCCTTATTCTGAGATGAGAAAGCTGGCTACAAAACCATGCAAAATTTTCTTCACTGAGTAATAATCAGAATTAATATTTTGGGACTGGAAGAAAAAGGCCTCACAGAGTTCTTGTTAAGGGAAATAGGGAAATGTTCGTATAATATGATGCTATTGCTATGATTCTAGCAGTCACATATCTATTTTGGAAATCAACTAGAATGAAGAAAGCATGTAAGAGATAATCCGCAAAAAGAGGGTCAAAGAACGCTTACTAAATTGATTAGGGGGAACATAGCACTTGACGTCAGCCATGGAAATGGAATCCAAGTCACAATCACTTGGGATGGGTTAGATTCAACCGCAGTTTTGTAGAACTGTAAGCAGCAAAGCAGAGTTGTCTTTTGAGATTTTGAGCGGAAAAAACATTCAGACTAGACAAGGCTACGTATTTTTTTATTTTTCATTCTTTTTCACCTAAAATCTAAACAAAAAGAGATAGAGATGTTGTAGTACAATGATGAATGAATGTGTAATGTAATGTTGGAAAGTTCAAATCAAGGTTTAACGCGGAGAGAGAATGTAATGATGTTGTTTTTTGGAAGAGATACTGTATTGCTTTTTTTTTTCGACGCGGGAGTGCGGGACGTACAACTAGCAAGGGTAGTGTAGCAGTGTCAGCATAACGTAATAATAAGTAGAAGCGCCACTTTACACTTGTCAAAGGGTGATGCAAATTTGTTTGACTGATATATTTTCTTTCTCAATTTCTATTTGACTAACCTTTCTTTCCTGGAACCTTCGCAAATACCCTTTCTTTCACCCGTAGACTTTCTGGTCCATATTTATATTGCACCCTCTGTCTCCTCTTCTTGTCATTTTCTCCACCCGCGATAAATAATGACTAATACTTCTCTAACAAAGTCAAGACCGTTATTACATTGTGTTTATGCTTTGAGATGGCCGTTGATTGTGACGTCATTGCATCCTGGTCATGTATTGAAATGTGACAATGTTTTACACACTCAATAACTCTTTTTTTTTTTTCTGGGTGAAGAAGAGAGAGTATATGTCATTTGAATTATAATTTGTTGGCTTTTTCATCGACATTTCATTTATATATAAATTTTAGACTACATTAAAATGTTATACCCATATATATTAAACAACATTACATTTTATTAAAATAAATTTAATTTGCATATATTATTAAATAATTAAAACCAATTATCTTTAAGACTTATTATTATTTGTATCATAATATGATAATAAATTAATAATTCAAATGAAAGAATAATATAATTATTAATGTATTAAAATTAAAATTTTATAATATATTAACACATTAGGGAACTAAAATTAGCATCAGAAAGTAGTGTAGCCTACCGGGGAAAGAAAAAGGTAGAACAACCTGGTCATATTTGCTTCTCAACCCTGCATAATTATTGCATTGTTCGAAGAATTCCGTTGCATTTAAGGGATTAACTTCTTTAACTCATAAGGTACTAACTAAAAGAGAAAAAGAAAGGACCCACCTCAATAGTTTTTTCTCTTCAAGATAGCAATAGATCATGCTCAATAGTCAATAGTATGATAATCCCATTCATACGGACGTCTTGAAAGCAGAAATTTTAACCAAGCTTTATTTACCCTAGCATTAACATAGAAAATCAACATAAATAAAATGATACTCAACTATTTTAATTTATCATGAACGCAAGGAATGGAAAAAAAATGAGCCTCACGAAAAATAGGCACTAAAAATTTCAATGAAAAAATTGGTCACCATGAAAGTCATATATCAAGAAAGATTTTCCAAATCAACACCAAAAATTACCTATGAGAAGGGGAGAATAAAAAGATAGATTGATTCATATGGTAACAATAAGGAACAACATATACATTTAACTTCATAAGATCTTCAAGGAAGGGACTGCGGTTATGACCATCTTTTTTCAGTGCATTTGGTCCATAAACAGACAAAAACAGAAGCATACAATCAGAAGCTCAGAACAATTTAAAGCATATTAGTAGTGTAATATATAAATACTAAAACAGGAAATTGTGAAAGTTACCTGTGTTACCTAACATAGAGCTCTTCTATCCTCTTCTCAAGACCCTTCTCCAACACATTCTGATCAGCAATTTCTGTGCTGCATCAGTTCTTCCATTCTCTGGTCAAAACCTTCCTTCTCTTCTCTAGCTTGATCTCAGTTTTCACCTGTTTAATGGGGAAAAAGAATTACTTTCACTCTTGAACTTAAAATTATGCCTGAATCCAAGCACTTGTGAAACTGAAGAAAACCAGCATGCACACACCAAATGAAATACAGATCAGAACCCTTGCCTAAACTAGTAATCCGTCAGCAAAGATAATTATGAGCTGTTTAAAGCCTCCTGAATGTCCAAAATATAAAAATCAATTCAAAGGGCTCAATTTAGAGAAGACTTGAATTTGGACTTCAAAATGAATTTCAACACAAGTAAAGAAACAACCTGTTTGGATTTGCAAATTGAGAATCACTAGGGAAAAAAGTGCATGTCCGGGTGAGTGAGTTTTACATCTAGGTCAAAATGCAAAGCAGAGCATTTTCATAATTTATTCCATTCTTTCATATATAGTGATAAAATTGATAAGGGAAAATATAAAGGATAGTAAAAAAAAATCATGACTTTACCCACTTTACAATAAAAACATTGAAAGAAACACATCTAAAGATAAAATAATATTGACCGTCCAAAAATCAAATTTCTGAAATCCTTGTTCTGTGAAATATGTAGCCACATCGTTTCTTTTGGCTTATCTGCATTTTTCTCAAATTTCCTAGTAACAAATCTATAGAATGAAAAAATAGTAATTTTCAAGCTAATATAAGATCATTTTAAAATAACAATGAAATTACTAACGGGATATTACTACATATCAAATTCTTTTCCAAATATAATAAATTTAATTTAAAGCTTACCAGTTTAGTTACTAAGCACAAATCTATTGAATAATTTCATAACTCACAAGGGTATATTTACCTAAGTAAAATGTAAGTCGGTCCAAAAATAAGCTTTCTAAGATACGTAACTCGACATTATCATCCACACTGAGAGAGACAACAGAATAGAACGGCAGCTAAAAAATTCTAGAGGCAAAAATAAAATATATCAGAAAATAATGAATATGAAAACAAATATAAGGGTTAAATAGTTCAAAATAAGAAAATATTACCTTCTTGTCATAAAAAGTTTTGGCATGCTTGGTTTTCTGCACCTTCATATTTATAACTATATCTTTTTTTCTGAAAGAGAAGCTTAACACAGGAAGTGGAGCAAAGAGGCTACAACAAAGGAAAAACAAATGAACAAGGATAATAACAGAAGCAACCATAATAACCATGAAAACCCTTTTGTCATATCCGGCATTGTCATCAACAACAAAAGGAGTCTGCAACTAACCACTTCTTGTAGTTCTGAAAGGACATGTTGATAATTTCCTCTACCAGTTTTCCTTCTCTTGCACTCCTCATTCCTAATTGATACCTTAGTCCAACTCTGGAAATGCTCCACAAGCCTTTCCACGACGAGAAAGCACGGTGGAAGCACTAGTGTACTTATTGTGAGATGCTACCTATATAAAAGAGAAGGATAGAAAATGAACTTGAACACAAATACAACCAAGAAAAAGGACAGCGTATGTCTATTGAAGGTCAAGCCCGAAAGCTAAGTAAAAAATGAAAACCTCGTTCTGCTTTTGAAGGAATATGAAGAAACTGATATCAGGTGCTATCTAGCCTCAAATGGAAGACACTTCGAAGTAGGCTCAACCAAATTTCTAGCATCATCATTTGCATTTTGGGCTTCCCAGTTTTTCAAATTCATCAGCACCCTCATTCACGTTGCCATTTTTAAATCATACAATGAAGTTACTCTTCCGACCCCAACAAAGGAATGCAGCGCTTTCACCTACAAAGCCAACAAAACAAGGTATACTCTTTTATAGCAACGAAATCATATTTGAATCTTAACTACATTGCAATATGAAATTTCTTTAACTTAAAACTCTCAATTCTCTAACAAGTTTTTTTTTCCCCCTTAATAAAAAATATACCTTGCGTTCAGTGATCATGAGACGGGAACGGGAAGTGAGGGAACCTGCTGCCATTTTGATGCCGAAAGTGTTCCAAGAATCCTCCTGGAGCACCACAACAGCTCCTCTGAAAAACCTTCCATGCCAAGACGAATTCTCCGACGGTGCACTGGAGCAGCACAACGATGAACTTTCCGGAGTGAAGCCTAGAGCGTTCCGAAATAGCTATGCAACTCTATGGAGAAAACGCGCTAGGGTTTTGGAATGCAGCAGCAGCGTTCGGAGGCGACTGTGCGCCGGCTGTCGGGGGTCGTTTCCGCAGCCGTCGCGGTGGCAACGGTATGGGTTGCCGTACACTCGCGGGAAATTTTAACGAATGTTGATGATTTTTTTTTTTATTTTGGTCATGGAAGGAGAAGAAAGGTATATTGGACCAAAACGATAAACGGGTCCAAGAGTGTGATGGGAGAAGAAGCCCAATATAGGGATCAACGGATTGGTTATGTCCAGAGTGAAATGTGAGCCCTTTATATATAACGTAGTTAGCGTCAGGTTTAAGCCCAATAAACGCCTCATGTTAGCATAAATTTTAAGCCCAATGTTAATGTTCGCGTTTAAAAAATAGAAAAAGCTATCATTTTTATTTATAAATATTCATAAAATTAACAAAATTATCTATAAAAAAATCAAAATTAAAATTCTACCCATAACAGATGAGTTTTATATTATAAAAATATTTAAACCCTAAAAATTTATTTTAAATTCACAAATTACGCTCGTTATTAGCCTATAATTATTTTCTAAAAATTTGTATCATCTTCTACAATACATCGTATGAACAGAATAATTAAATCCACGCAAAAGAAAGAAAAAATACACTAAACCTTAAATAAAATACACCATATTCATTTTCTAAGGAGAGTAGTCCTCAACCGTTAAAAATTCCATTGCAACAGCTCCCTCTCCAACTAGATTATTATTATCATGCATGTGTCAACAACTAGTAACCAAAACATGCCTTTAGAAAATTCACGGAGAATCCAAATCAATCTCATACGAAGGGAACTTCTGAAGATAAAAATTAGAAGAGCGACAGGGTTCATAAATTTTGTGATTTATAATTATTAGTTAGTTATTATTAGTATTTAATGATATAAAATTATATTTAATAGTATAAAATTATTTATTTTTTATTAATTAAGTGCTAGTCATATTTAATAAAAATATTGCCCCTAAACTTTTTCTTAAAATTATTTACAATATCATTAACATCACCAAACGTCAAATTTGTGAGAGGCAAAAAGTCTGTAAGTTCAATATAATTTATAGTGTATATCATAAACCATCATTCACAAAAATATTTTAAAATTTATGATTATCACAAATAAAAATAAAAAGAGTTATTAACCTTAATCCATGATGATAATAATATTAAAAAGAATTCACTTTATTATTCCTTTGCCTTCTTATTTTTGTTTTTCTAATTAAGTTATTGATAGTAAATAAAAAACAAAGACTTTATTAATTAAAAAAAATTGAATTTTAGTTTTTTTTTTTTCATAAAAATCAACTTCCATCAAATTAATTACATTTTAAATATTTACACAAATTTTTTTATTTTATTATTTAATTAAAAATTTTAAATTAACAAAATAAAATACATCACACACATAATGACATAAAATATAATATAATATAATTTCTTACATTCTTCCGCTTATTAATCCATGTGTTATTATTTTAATTGATAGTTTAAAATATATATTTATCATAATGCATATTTATAAACAATTACATGCATAGTTTTATCATGATAAAAATAGAACTAACACACTTAATGAACATAATCCCTTATATATACTACAAAGTCAGTTACATTTTTTTTGTTGTAAGACAATACTTGATTATTCTAATTCTATCATTTATACAACAAATTGAAAAACTAGATAACACAAAAACATTAATTCATTTGAGCTCAAAATATTAATATTCATACAATACAAACTTCTTTAAACATACATTGATCTTATAAATTCATAATACCTATTCTTTAAACATGACTAATAAATGTTTTAGGTAGTAATTTTTTAGTTAAACAATTAACAACTATAATATTGGTGTTAATGTGCTCTTAAAGAGTCTTTTTTAAAAATCAATGAAAAAATATTTTTATAATGGTGCAAATTCAGATGTAGTCAACTTTACGTTTAGTTAAATCATCACATTTAGTCAAATCATTTAACGTTTTTCAACTATCAACTTTACGTGCAGTTAACTTCACTGCACCTGAATTTTCACCTTTTATAATTAACATCATCTTTTCAGTAAAACCTTTCAAAACAAAATCAGTTTTGTAGCATTTAAAGTTACCCCGAGAGTCACGCTTAGACTTAAAAGATCCATTTACACTCAATTCATAATTCCAAAAAGTCTCGTACTTTATTTTGTTCAATTAATTTGCCTTTAAACTTATTTTTTATGGGATCTAACCATTTCTCAGCATTGTCACTGTTAAATATTAATGACTTGTGAAAAGGAAACAGATCGTTAGCAACACTCAAATTATTTTCCAACTCTTGTAAATACACCACATTGTTATCGGAAATAGCAGATTTTCTTTTTCTTTGGAACAATAATTTGTTGTTCTCTCCCTCTACTTACTCTTACGCCACCCCGCCGCATGCATGGACACATCCTTCAACCGCGCTGTTGGGCCAACCATCAGGAAGACTTCGGGAGGAATCAAGCGTGAAAACATAAGATGAGATGACACCACATCCAACTCAAAACCTTAATGTATAAGTTAATGGGTTTCTTATCTTATAAACTCGTCATTCTTCCTTGCTTTCTTTGATTTGAGACTAACTTCAACACTCCTCACACTTGCAACATGAACATGCGCCGCAAGGACAAGGTCGTCATCATCGTCGGTGCCACTGGCTCGAGCAAATTTCATCACTCTCTTGACCTCACCTCCCTTTGCTTCTTATTCTCTGAATTCATCATTCTAACAAAATTGACAACGGCCGGTTATTCTTGTTTCTTTTATCTTCTTTCGGTTATTAACCAAATTGACAACAGTTGTTGGATGAATCTCTACATCACTCGGTTCTTCATTTTTCAAGTTGTGTGTGTTTGTTTGTTTTTTTTTTTTTTTTGGGACTGTGTCTTTCTCCTTTTGTATAAAGAGTTGTTACCATCAGATGAATCAGAAAGTGTAATCAATCATATCAGAAACACTAATACTTAAAGTTGAGTCTTAATTTTTTGCTTAAAAAGAGGTAAAAATTGAGGTGTTAAAGATGGAAGTGGACAGTGGACCCTAAGGAGAGAAGAAAACTAATATCCAGAAAAAAGGTAATTGATGACTACAAATTATAAAATTTGTTGGTCTTTTAGCACTTATCTTTGTAGATCTAATTAAAAAAATTAAAATGGTTTAAGAATCTAATTAAAAAGCAAAAAAAGTATAAAGATCTAATTGTAATTTGTAAATTTATTAAAACTATAGAGACGTTTTTAAATAATGAGTTCAAATAATGAGTTCTTCCTATTAAGATATAAAAAAAGTGTATATTTGTTTAAGAAACTAAGAAAATTAAAACTATACTACTTGTAAAACAAAAAGTAGCCCTTTATACTCAACATAGAGAAGCCCTCAGCATCTCATATTTAGTGAAGGAGATGGTCAAGTGTTTTTGTGAAGATGAAAAGCTCTCCTGTTTTCTTCATATGATTATGAAGTAACCCGTATAAGAACAACAAAATATCCAAATGTAAGGAAACATCACTTAATTGTTTGTGTGAGACATCTTTGATTCTCTCCCACATCTAGTAAAAGGGAAAAGAATGTAGTACTACTTGTATTCATATTTCAAACTATATCTGGCTCTTGAATTGTTGCCATAATCATCTATGTAGATTCTACTTTCAGAACTATCTTCATGAACTCGTAAACAAGATAACTAATAGCAGCTGATGGTAACACCTGAAACTCATAAACAATGAATATCAAAACACAAGAATGAAAAAAGCTTGACACACATGGGCTAAGATTCAAAACTCAACTTTCACAACGAGGTTAACAATTCAAGACTAGAGTGATATTAAGTTATTAACTCTAATTTTTTGCTCAATTTTCCTAACTACTAATTCAATTAAATTTAATGTGCACCATAAGAGATCATACCTGCAATAAGCTGGGAATTAGTCCAGCATAAAGTGCAGGAACACCTCCTTGTTCAACAATCTTGACACAAGTTGCCATCGGGTTCAACCTTGTTGCCCGAACTTGCATTTGAAGCTGTCTCCTCACAACTTCAAAGGGGTATGTAGCAGCTTCGGAACAACATCCAGCAATAGCACCATACAACAAAGTTCTAATGGTACCCAATTCAAGTTGTTCCAAAGCGTTCAGCCCTTGACCCTCATCTTTCATATGCTGGAGTCTTCTCTTCCCTTCAGGTGAATGAAGATATGCTGACTTTAAAACATCGTAAACACCATAGAAGACGGCACCTGAAGGTGCCATGCTAACAATAGAGGGTACTAAACCCTTGTAAAGAGAAAAGAATCCCTCAGTTTTGATCATGTGGCGGAAGGCACCAATTACACCTCCCAAGGCTTCACCGCCAGGTGCTACCATTACTGTTCTGATCTGAAAGAAATCACTCTTAGAATTCAGCTACAACTAAGCAAGAAATTAAAGGAAATTGTAACACTATGAAATAGATTCGCAGATTAGAGTGTGATTGAACATCTAGGCTGTTTACTCTCTTAGAATAATGAAAACACAGACACAACGAGATACATTCACATAGACACAGATGTATATGAATACATGTAGTCTGCTTGGTTGTTAAAGACACTGATAAAGAGACATAAACACATTTGTCATTAAAAACCAATTTCAACTAACACAACACCACCCTATTCAAAAGAGAACCGGATTGAACTGGTGCTTTTGTGCTAGCAACCGCCTTTTTTTTTTTTCCCACAAATTAGTACTCGTGGTAACTACAATCTATAATTCTCTATGACTGCAGCATATCTATCTGCAACCAACAAATGCAGCATAGACAAGCCTGCCTTGAATTCCCAAGATATCACATTTCTCTAAGCATAACAAGCCTAACAGAATGAATCTATGTTATCAATAAAGTTTTGATAGCTTCACAGACTCATGAAAAATTTGAGGTCTTGGGGACAAAAGCAAGAAAGTTATAAGAAAGGACAGATAAAAGTAACAGAATCTATATCTCCACTCACAGTGTCCATGGGCAAGCAGAGGAGGGTAGCCGTAATTCCTGCAGCAGCACCGGCAACAAATCTCTCAAAATTTGTGGATTCTTGATGCCCCATCATCCTCATTAGTTTATTTCTGTAAGTATCATAGGCATAAAAATTTATAGCCTTAAAGGGTGCTGTCCGAAGAATATTTACAAAGTTTCCTTTCCAAAAACCTTTCAGCCCTTGAGAAGCTGCAATTGCCTGGATGAGCTCGAAAAGGTTCTTCTGTTCACCACGAACTATGTACTCCAGCTTAAGCCTCTCAAGAGGTGCAACAAAAGTTCTGATAAATCAAAAAAGAATACACAAGATAACAAACTGTGTATGATCTTCAAATCAAAATCATAATGCACAGGCAAAGAGAAACAGCATGCAGCACTTCATTTATCTCACTTGATTTCCACTTCTCAATCCAATTGGAAATGTAGCTTTCAATCTTGTCAAACCAAAAATCGAAAAAGAAAAATAATAATAGTAAAATGCACGATAGCTTTCTTAGAGCAATGAATCAGTGAAGTGCAGCGCAGTAATTAAAATCACCAAACAAGATTAAGAGATAGATCAAAGGAATGAAGACCTTGAAACCATGGCAGCCACAGCTCCAGCCCAGAGATGCTTGGTCATGTTCATAGCACCCGATCCATTCTCTTTCTCTCGAGCTTCCACTACCACTTTCTCAGAATCAGAAGACACCGTTTTCTCATGGTGCTCCTCCACCAGAATCTCGCCAGAAGATTCTCGAGAAGCGTACCTCTGATTCACATCGCTTCGATCTATGCACAAGCTCAACGACAAGAACCCACCACCACCTACCCCACAAACTCTACCTTCCGACCTGAAGATTTCGAAACCGATCCTTCTTCTGGGACCCCGAGAGAAACACGAAACCGTAGCCGTGTTGGAAAACTCCTTGTCAGAGGAGGAGGAAGAAGAAGAAGAAGAAGGAACAAAGGAAACGAAGGAGCTGGGAAGCGTGTCAGCATGTAGAAAGAGACCACCTGGGTAGAATGAATCAGAGGGTTCGGGTAGTAGTTTGATCAAGTGTGACATTGTTGTTGCTGTTGTTTGGTACGATGTAAAGGACTATGATATTTGAAAGACAAGAAGGTGACAAAAGCGATAGTAACAAGGAAGAAGTGGTGGGGAATCATGCGATGTCGGAGTCTAAGATGAGATTGAGAAGGACATGTGCAAGTGTCTTCTTGAAATGAAATGAATGAATCGATGAATTTGAATAGCTTACACCGCCGCACCAACAACGCACACTCTCTTCATGTCTTGCAGGTTGGTGGAACATGGTATCATGCCGCTTCATTTAATTAGATTGATTATCTCAATAAACACTGTCTTTCTTTAAATTTTAATATAACTCACGGTAGGAAATTTTATCTCAAATAAGATTTATAAGTTGTGAATTTAATCACTTACCTACTGTACTAAGGAAAGAAATATTCTGATTCAGTATGGCGAACAAGGTACATGACTAATGAAGTTTGTATGAATTAGGAAACGAATTCTCTAATTTAAATCTTTATTAAACTGAAGTTCAGAGTTCTCAGAAACATTTTATCTTGGTCTCTTTGGAACAACCTTAAAGCCAACTAATGTCAAACAAACATTGGATAATTATCCCACGCATATAAATATATTTTTACGGCTGTTATTTCAGTCGGATTTAAGCTGTAATGGTCAATGTGTTTCTCAAACGGTCAAACCTGACGACTCTGTTTCACATAGGTCCAAGACTCCAAGTAAAAGTTCACCAGAAGAAATGGCAGAGTTGGGTTAACAACTTTACATATTTCTCCGCTTGTGCATACTATGCATTTCTTCGTGAATATGAATAACATCCAGCTAACTAACGATAATTTAGAGGGCCTTGTTTATTATCTGTATTCTTACATCGAGGGACTAATTGTACAAAATAACGGGGAAAAAAGAAAAGTTAACTATCATTCTCCGTATTCTATATCAATATCATTGTAGCAATTTGTGCCCCTCATCAAGTGAACTGAAGGTTTCCTCGAGCAACATTTTTCCATTAAAGTAGTCATCAAGTAAATAACCTTTCTAGCATGCACAACCTCCTCCTTGCTGATCTGCCTGTGATGCATTCCCTGTGGACTTTAAGTTTACATCAACCATGTCTTCCTGTTTTGTGGAAGAAAGACTATCCATCCCTGGCAAGGCAGCAGCAATCTTTCGAAACAAAGGCTGCAATTATGCATTGGCAGAAGATATTGCAGAAACATGAACAAACATGTGAAAAAGATGATAAGCTTGAGAAAAATATGGTAGTTGATTGTGAATTGATGACCCACTCCAGATGAGATATATTCTGTATTCTATGTAAGAGCAAGAAAGAATAATGCCAGGAAATAGCAGCTTGACAATCTAATGAACCAAAAATATGGGGATAACTAGGAGAACTCATTAATTTTCACCTTGATGTTGAAGCCTGCTTTTGCACTGGTCTCTATAAACATGACTTCTAACTCACGGGTTTTGGCTTCTCCTTCCTCTATAGAAACTTGCCTGGTTAAGTATCAAAATTGCCTTATAAGATTTCTTACAGAAAAATCACATACTTGAATTCTAAACACAAAGTGCAAGCTACCTGGTAAATTGATTAACAATGCTTCCCACCCATTTGTTTCTTCCATTAACATATCCAAATTCCACGCCCTTAATAACTAAAACAGTTTTTCTGCCATCCTAAAATTTATATTTAACAATAGTCTACCAGACTTCTTCATATCTAGAATGAAAATAAAAAGAAACTCCAATCTAGTAAACATTAACTTTGTGTAAATATATTAATATAATTAACATATGATAATTTGGCGAGAATTAAGAAACACTTAATTTTGAGTGGCATTTATTAATCTATCTGGTACTGCACTTATATTCTATCATAGTAACCAGAAAGAACATGATAAATTGATAATCATTTGTCGGCCAGGAATTTGGGAACTAAGCAAGATGAACTGCAACATAATATGAAGACTCCATTGTTATAATTAGTGTACAACTAAAACATATATAAAGTCAGCAAGACAGCTATGCATGCAAATTTTTTTTTTTTAAATAAAAATCAAAACACCAAATTTAACAACTCATTGCTCACCTCTTATCAACAAGATCAGTTTTGTTTCCAACCAAGACAATAATAACATCAGTGCCGCGTTCTTGGCGAACCTCCTCAACCCACTTGGTAGTGTTCAAAAATGATTGCCTGTCTGCATGAGAACAGGTTTGGAAAGTATTCAAATAATTATGTATTGCTCTTGAAGAAGTCTTCAATTATCTAAGAATCACTTCAGATAAAAAGAACAAACAAGAAAACAAGCATGCATGCATGGGCACACCCATGTTATAGAAAGCATTCAGGTCCTAAGAAATGTGATTACAAACTTCTTCATGAGAAAAAAAAAAAAAAAGAACATAATCAACACTCACTAGCTACATCATATACAATAACTGCAACAGAAGAATCTCTTATGTAGCTTGGAATGAGACTTCTAAATCTTTCTTGCCCAGCAGTATCCCTGTGAAATTAAAATGCACAGAGCTCAGTAATAATAAAATAAAACATGATAAATTAAAATGAATAAAGGGGGAATATATGCCCATGTGGCCAAACCACCAGTGATATAGTTTTTGAAATGTAAATATGCTGGATTTGTACTTTGTATGTATGATTGAAGAGGAATTTAGCCTACCAAAGCTGTAAACGAACTGTCCGATCTTCAAGGTACATTGTTTTTGACAAAAAGTCAATACCAATAGTAGCCTGAAATTTATACGGGAAAAGCATTGTCAGCAACCTAGCATGATATTGATAACTACTCTGAATAAGCAGAATTACAAGACAGCAGAAATTTCAAAGACAAGCACTTTTATGATAACAGAGATCTTCTTCAGAATCATTTACTTTCAACTTTCAACTACTAGCTATCCTTCCGATTCTATACACTTCACTTCCAGAATGGTTACATCATAACTCATAAGTGACAATGAGTTTTCAAACAACTGACTTAGTTCCTCCTAGCAGCTACTATGCCAATCAATTTGGTGTTCTCTTAATAAATTACAGTGAATTTCAGAAAAATTGCGGTACAAAATTAAACACTAATTCTTTCAATAATATCCACCTCCTCATGAATCATGATCTTTCATAATTGAACATTGATGAACACGCGTCTTTCAAAACTACACCAGAGATGATCTCGTTGCTTCTTTTCCCAGACAACGTGACCGATTAAAATTTAAAAAATAGCGATGCATAAACAAATGTCAGATCGATCCACGTAAAAATCATACACATGCAACAAGAGCGCGTCGTAAATACTCCATCGGTGAGAGATTAAAATCAATACATACATTAAGGTTTAATCATGTGAGACAATAAAATTGTGAATGAGATTGAATGGGATTGGGACGATACCTGGTAGGTGGTGTCGAATTTGTCGTACATGAAGCGGGTGATGATGCTGGTTTTGCCGACGGATTGATCGCCCAGGAACACAAGCTTGTATTTGGCGAGAGGGGACACCGTCGCCATTTTCCTTCAAAATCTTCTTCTTCTTGAGATCTGAATCTGAATCTCCAAAATTCCAAATGAAATGAAAGTTAGATTGAGAATAACGGATGGATGTTCACAGCACGTTTCCACATGAAAGAAGCAGTTTTGGAGCGAAACCTATTTATACGTAAAAGCAGCAGCAGAAACCGCCAACCTCGATGAGGACCACATCTCCTTTTAAACTTCTCTCAATTCTCACTTCAATCCTTCTCCCCCATTTACTTACTTATACTTTTATATTTTTATTGAAAAAAAAAATACTATAGCTTTGATTACTATATATTATTCCGTGTTTATTACATAAATAATAAGTTTGGTGCAGAGGCAGGACGGAAAAAGAAAGGGGGCAAGTAGTGACTTGGTCTTTACTACCCTGTAATTAATTATATATGGGATATATGCTTAAAAAAATAAAAAATATGTAATTTAATAATTTTATATGTATTATTTTGTATATATGATGAGTTTATATTTTGATTATTTTATTTATTAATAATTTTTACTTAATTAGTTTAATATTATATACTCAAATGTTTATATATATTTTTTAAATTAGTTTTCATAAATTCATTTTATATTTATTTTTAAAAAAATTGTTTATTTTTAAAAAATTTGTTTATTTTTTTAATAATATTAAAATATTAATATATTTAATATTATATTATTATATAGAATATTAATAACAATTTACATTGTTATATTTTAATAATCACATAGTATATCTTAGATTTTTTTTTTGAAAAATAAATATTCTATCTAAGTTACTTTTATGTAATAAAAATATAATAAAAAATAATTAAAAAATCATCTGAATTCGATCTCTTTATATTAAAATTTTTAAATTTGTTTCTGTACAGAGATAAAATATAATTTTTATTAGAATTTAATTTCATGTAATAACACTCTAATAGTGTAGTTTTACTTTTACACAAATATCTATTTAGGCATTACCATATTATAAAAAATAAATAATTTATTAATCTATGTTCACTGTTTATGTTCGCGTATTAAACTCTCTCTATTAAAGTCACCAAAAAAAAAAAAACTCTCTCTATTAACAAGTAGTATGTACAATGATCCACTTTAAGTCTTTAAGTACGCTCCTTTATCTACAAGGAAATTGCTGTACTCTTTGCCATCTGAAGTTCCCTTGTTGCCGGGGAATCATGTGATTATAATTTATAAATGCAGTAAACAAGTTATATATTCCAAGAAAGCTTATGAATTATGATACAGATGTCCATTAACTTATGAGCCACGACCCTCTACAGCAGCAGAAGAAATAGTTTGTACGGTCCTAGGGGGACACATCATGGCCCAATATGGGAAAAGGCCAGGTTTATCATATCCAATATGATTTGACTTAATCACAGAATTTTTGAAGTAACTGAATTCAAGATTAAGTTTGTTTTTAATTTTGGTATAGTTAGTTATTTATAGTTTTTATCCCTGTAATTGATTTGGTACAATAATTTCCAAGAGTGAGTGATATTAACAAATCTAGGTAAAAATAAATCACACCTAGACTTAGTGATGTGTATAGTTGCTGAATCGTAATTCCTTCATATTAAATTATTCATATATAACCATGTTTTGACAGAGTCTTAAGAAGGAAAGAAACAATCCAACAACCGTTATAACTATAGCCCCACACAGCCACAATGACCACATATTCAATTCTTAGCATTAATGTGGAGTGTAGATATAAGCATATAACATATCATTTAATCATCACAATGAAGTGTCTAGTGTCTACTCTCTATCCTAAGTACACTGCAGATTGCAGATATCTAAAAGGATCAGAATGAAGCCTCTTCAAGTGACACAAGCACAACAAGACCCTCAGAGTCACACCGATTGCATTGATCAAGCTTCAGACAAAAGCATAGTAGTTCCCAACAAACATGTCACAATAGCTGATAGCTTCAAAGGCGAACATTCATGGTACCTTTACTATTACAAATAGTAATACTGTATCTATAGTTTAGGCAGAAGAAAAAAACAGTGCTAACAGTATTTGTATTTGTATGTACAAGTGAATTTACTTTTTTTTTTTTATGTATGCCTAAGTATAGTTCAAAATTCAATCACTCCCTTGTGATTTTCTCCCCTATATTTGGGCTTTTACAGGTTCATCACTACTCATATCCCAACAGACTTTTCAATTCAAATCCAAGAAACCACCTACAATGTTCACAAGGTACAAATAAACATCATAGATTGGTTTAGACCCAAAAGGAATAATAATAAGAAGAAAAAAATAGCATAAACAAATGTTGCTAATAAATTTTCCCTCTTATCTGACCTATGGTTTGGTTCAGAAACATTAACACTATCAGCAGTAATCTTTTTTACCAGTCTTCATCTCCATAAGTGCACAATTCTACTACAGACATTAGACAGCTAATAACCATTCTTTTCTTCATAGTATGGGTATTTTGGATTGTCTTTTTTATTTTTATTTTTTCTCCAAACCCTTTGGGATAGGAGAAAAAGAATTGCCCCAAGTGAGAAAGAAGAGAATATCAGATTAAGAATCCTCCTTAAAAGAAGACCAAACAGTAGGAAACACTAACAGGGGACACTAACACTAATTCTCTGTAACAGTTCCCATTGATATCAAAATGTGGCTACTTAGGAAGATTGGAAGTCCAGCCTTTGATCTCGAATTCTGGCAAGGAGCTCAACCTCGAAAATTTTCCAGGTGGATCCAAGACATTTGAAACAATTCTAAAATTCTGCTATGGCTTCCCTATAGATTTCAACCCAGAAAATGTGGCTGCACTGAGATGCGCAGCGGAATTCCTAGAGATGACCGAAGAACTAGAAGATGGAAATCTCATTTCCAAGTCTGAAGCTTTCCTAACATTTGTTGTGCTCGCTTCATGGAAAGACACCATCACTGTACTGAAATCTTGCGAAACTTTATCTCCATGGGCTGAGAACCTCCAAATTGTCAGAAGATGTTGTGATTCCATTGCTTGGAAAGCTACTAAAGATGAACTCACTTGCGAAGATGCAGCGCCTAATCAAGAGACCTGGTGGTTCAATGATGTAGCCGACTTCCGCATCGATCACTTTATGCGGATCATTTCAGCAATAAGGGCGAAAGGAACTAAACCAGAGATCATAGGTAAATGTATCATGCAGTATGCAAAGAGATGGCTACCAGGAATGGATATGGAGTTAGAAGGAATAAGAGGATATGGTCATGGAAAAAGTAGCCTAGAGTTCAGTATTTTTACTGGGAGAAAGAAAGAAAGCACAGGACACAGCAAGGATCAAAAGACAATTATTGAAAACCTAGTCAGCATAATTCCCCCTCAGCAAGGAGCTGTGTCATGCAAATTTTTGTTGCAGATATTAAAGCTGGCAAGGATGTATTCTGTATCGCAAGCTCTGACTTCATACCTGGAAAAGAGAATTAGTATGGTTTTGGAAGATGCTGAGGTGAATGATCTTTTAATTCCAAGATATCAAAATGAAGAAATGGCCAAGTGAGTATGCAGCCATTTCTTTTACACATAGGCATTAATACACAATGACAGTTCCAACTCTGCAACCCCATACACCAAAAGAATAACCCATTTTTGTGAAAACAACCAGTGACACTAATTTTTGTATTTTGCTTTTTCCTTTCTTTTTCCCTTTCCTAGCATGCCTAATTCTTCAGATGAATGCACTATGCACGACGTAGATGTAGTGCAACGAATTGTGGAATACTTCTTGATGCATGAACAACAGCAAATGCAACAGCAACCAAAGTTGGGGAGATTTAACATTAGCAGGCTCTTGGACAATTACCTAGCTGAAATTTCAAGAGATCCAAATCTTTCAATTACTAAGTTCCAAGTTTTAGCTGAATTACTACCTGAAAACACTCGAACATGTGATGACGGTCTATATAGAGCCATTGACACCTATCTCAAGGTCATCAATCCAACTCTTAGTTTGTGTTACAGATACAAAGTATTTTATGTTCTGATATTGACATGTTCTGTGCAGACCCATCCTTCACTGACAGAACATGACCGTAGAAGACTATGCAAAACAATGAATTGTGAGAAACTCTCACTTGATGGGTGTACACATGCTGCACAAAATGATAGACTGCCTCTAAGAACAGTTGTACAGGTTAAGTTTACAAGAACTCTAGAACTTGATTTTCAATTCCTTCGTACTCATAGCCTACACTTCCATTGCAAAGATTAAATTCTCTGAACATTGCAGTAAAACAGAATTGGTTTGTTAGAGCAGTTTAAAGAGAAGAAATGTTGACACATGAAATAATCATTGCATTACAATATTCTACAGTTAGAACTAAAGATTATCAAGTCCATTTTCATTAGATGATTGAATTCAACAGTATAACACACCGGAACCGGTTCAATTCATAACTATGCATGCTATCTAATATAGTTACAATCAAATAGAATATTTTAGAGCCAACATGACCGGAGTGATGGCTGTCATCTGAACACTACACAAGTCATGCAGGTTCTATTTTCAGAGCAAGTAAAGATGAGAGCCACAATGCAAGAGAAAGAGCAAGAACAAAGTGGAATTAATTCTGAACAGGATGAAAACCAAACATCTGCAAGTATGGACATCAAAACACTCAAATCAGAGCTTGAGCATGTAAAGTCCAAGATGATAGAACTGCAGAAAGACTACTTCGAATTGCAACGGGAGTATGAAAAGTTGAACAGCAAGCCGAAAAATTCAACTGGCTGGAGTTTAAATTGGAGGAAGATTAAGAACTCATTTCATGTAAAACCAGCAGGAGATGAAATTGGAGATGAACAGGATGTAACAAAGTCACCAGAACCTGTTCAACAAAAAGGAACCCCTAGAAGAAGGACCTCGATGTCTTAAAGTATTTCAACAAAAGAAGAAAAAAATCTCTTGTGAGAAAGACTTCTCTAGCCATTTTTTGTATGAAACATATAGATTAAATTATGTACCTAAAATTATTATGGACTCCGAAGACAGAAGTTCCTTGATACTTGCATACACAAACAAGTAATAGATGCTTAATAAGAAAATGAAATTACTTTCTGAATCCATTGCATCAATTATCCAAGTTCATGGACTTCAAGGACATAGTTTATTGAGCATTAAATCATTAACTCATATTTAGCAACAATAGAAGATGAGTTCAAAGGAAAAAAAAAATTAAAAAAACTAAAACTCCATATCTGCAGAAAAATGAAGCTGGAGAGGGAATAATGTTTGCATTCGTAATATAAGCACTATGCAGTTAAATTGGAAACATAAATAACCATACTATCTGCTTTAATACTAAATAAATTCCTTCTAGCTGCTGCTGATTATATATATTTATATAAAACAACAATACTTCATAACTTAAATTCCCAGGTGTTACATTATTATGGCATGCATATATTGATGAGCATAGAATATAGAAACTTGAAATATATTCATTCCTGATTTACTTAAACATCAATGTTGATGAAACAAGGATGCCCATTTGAATTCTAAACAAAGTTATGAGACAGGACCACATAATTCTGGAGATACGGTGGTCCAAAAGAAAATGACTCCTCTGAATATTACGAATGTACTATACAACCTTGGATCAGGGGCGGTGCTCAGGACATGCCTGGGGCTCCCCCCACAAAAACACACAAAAAAAAAAAAAGTAATTTTCATACATAAGTTCTTAATTTTCTAGTTTGGGCCCTCCCCTTGATTTTTTTTTTTCTTTTTTTGCCTCCTCTGAAGTTATATTTTCATGTTGCCCCCCTTCAAATAAAACCTCTAGCTCCGCCCTGCTTGGATCTCAGGTGAAATATTTGTTTGGCTTTTCCAATCCATGATTTGAGTGTTGTTTGCAAGTTGGGATTTTATATAGAAAAACGGAAAAGCGGCAGAGCTTGAAGAATAAAGTGGACTCACAATTGCTCTTCAAGAGTGAAAAATCTTTTCAAAAAAAAAAAAAAAAAAAAACTTTTCTTCCCTTTCTTCTCTTGTAAAACCTCAACTTACAAACACTGAAACACATCAAATATAGGGGAATCTGATCTTACTTCTTAGTGCTAGTTTGATATAGTTTGTTGTTCAAATGAAAAATAATAAGAAAAATAACTAAACAAATCATTGAATAGCATAATCCCAATCAATCATTAAACTTCACCAAAAATCAATGCACTATTCACATGTTTGGGAGAACTTATCAGTTATCACAAGCATTGAAAAAGAAGAACCAAAAGGAAAAAGTGATCACAACAGAAGAACATTGAAACCAGTATATAGTTGCTCCAAATGAAAGCTGGCTATCACTGCAAGGTCATCATCTTCTTGTTCTTCTTCATGTATTCGTCATGTACGATAGTGGCAGGTGAAGGATAAAAAATGGGGTAGTTGGAAAGTGGGTTCTTGAGGGTGACGTAGGCCTTCTTATAATCGGGTTGTTTCCAACCAAGGATTCACCTTTTGCAAGCCAAACACGCTTCGTTTTGCCCTTCATGTTCAAAGTTCGCACCTTTTGAACCTCCAAGCCGTAGAAAGATTGGAGCAACTGCTTAATTTCGAGCTTCGTAGCTGAAGGGACCGTCTTGAACGCAATTTCGTGGACGTTGTTGGTGTTGTTTGAGGAAGTGGGTATAAGAGGAATCAGAGGAATGTTTAGAACATGTGCCATGATTTCTTTTTCGATTTAACCCTTCGGTTCCGTTGCCGATAATCCCAATCTGCCTCTGTAATTCAATTCCAACTACAACTGCGCGCTTTCCTTAAATCCCTGCTTAAAACCTTCTTCCACTTACCAGTTACCTTGTACCTCCTCATAATGCTGAAAGATGCGGGCCCGATCACCAGTTTTGTTTGAAAACAGGGCCTAAGACTAGAAGAAAAAACCCCAAATACTACATTTCTTTGGGAGCATCGTAGCCCCTCTGCTGTTTTTTTTCCTCCGGTAGTTTTCGGCCCGGGCCCGGCTTGCAGAACTGAGTCCGGATTACGGAGTTGGCCATGTAATGTACCCAAAAAATTGCATGGAGTTGGCTCCTCCATGATGAAGCAGCTTGTGTAGCCCAAAAGATTCTAGTAGAGTTTAATTTTGATATACTAATAAAAGTTTTATGAATTGTTCAGTGATATTTAATTTTTTTATAATTATTCAAATTTTAAATATAAAAAATAATTATTTTAATTAATATGATAATACGTCATTAGGAGCACGTATAAAATTATTTATACAGAGAGTACATTAACATTAACTTCTTATTCTTTACCTTGTTTTTGTTATATAAACCTTAATGACTCATTGGCATTTGGCAATCCCTTACTTCCTCTGCGTACAAACCTCTTCACTGAAACATATGTAGTATGTCAAATCATTGGATTTTAATAGGGCTGAATGACAGTTGATGGAGGAAAACATTCAGCTATCACAACTCACAAGAACATATTAAAACTTTGGATCAGTCCGTCCTTATTGTCCATGCATTGCAGCACCATGACAAGAATTATAATATTTCTGTTTCACTTGGGGGAAAATAATTAAACAGTAAATTATTTCTTCGTAGTTTTCTTAATCAAGATTCATGAAAGGTAACATAGCCATTGGTTTTCACTTTTTCTATGGATATATATCGAACAGGTGACCACACCGTCAAAAAAAAAAAAAAAAATTGAACAGGTGACCAAAATGATTCCCTCATTCAAGAAAGTTCAGGGATATTTAAAGAAGAGAGCTCTGTATTACATAGTAATTCTACTTGAGACCGAGACGGCCTTCAAAAGAATGTTTGCCTTCTATCATTTACAATATGCTTACAGATATTCTGGAATAACAACATAGTGTAAGTGGGGGAATTAGTAAATAACTTTCCCAAACTCTGGTGGTCAGATTTTATGATTCCTTCTTCTTAATCTTAATCTGGTACGGGTATTTCTGGTATATTGAGATGCTACTAACCACTATTGGAAGAGCCACAAGGCAATACATTGAAGGTGGTTCTCCTTCGAATAAGAACTGTAGCAATGCTGTGACAAGTAAAGCAGAAACGATGACAAAACCCTGCAACCACATTGAATTAGTGTCATCATTACTAACCTTTGAACAAAATAGACAATATATGAAGAGTTTCATCCTAATATATTCCAGCCTATCCTTTGTAAAATTCTCATCATGTTCAGCAAATCCAAAGTTCATCGATAAGTTTTTGTTGCTAAAGTAGCAATTACTCAGTTAATTACAATAGTTTTGTGCGTTTACTGCCTCTGCCTATCCACCAATAGCAGTATAAAAGTATCGTAATGTATTAATGTTGCAAACTAATGACAATGACCAAGTACCATCTAATCACTATGTCAAACTTACCTTTCTAACACCACCAGCATGACTTGTAACTAAACCAACGAGAATTCCACCAACGGCATTGAAAATTACTGGTATCTGATAAATAAAAAAAGAATGTTACTCTTTTTTTTGCTTTTTAAAGTTGTCACACATCAGTAATAAAAAAATGTTACTCCCAAAATGTTACAATCACCTTACATATTGAGTAATTGCTTGGAATAAGAAACTAAAAAATTCAACTTATGAATGCGCAAGTGCAATTATAGTAAATACAGTAAAACAAAAGATTAGTCATCCAATAGAATCATAAAATAAATAAATAAATATTTTCCCAAGCATAAAGATGTATGAATATCATATCTTGTTCATAACTGATCAAGGCATTCAATAAGCAGCTGGGGAGTGGGGACATGCAGTACAATCAACAGTCAAGGGGATATTTTGGATTTCTCTATCTTTTTTGATATGAAATTCTAAGTATTGTAAGACAAAAGTCATTTATCAGTAAGAACGTTACCAGGGTTAGAGGAGTCCAAGCATAAAAGAACCCATGTTTTCTTATAGCTTCCCCATCTGGAGATTTCAAAGTACTGGCAAGCAGACATAGACTCCCAACAATGGACATTTCTATTGTCATCAAATATGATGAGTGCTTCTTAACCTGTAATGCAAGGAATAGAAAGGATTAATATAAATATTCATTAATGTAGGAAACTGAAGTCAGGAAAGAAAATTGAAATTATGGATGACCTGAGATGCCCATTGACACAAGGCAGAAGCTAGTCCAGATAGCACTGAAGCAACCAACACAGGAACAATTCCATAAAACAAAATTTGATCTGCATGCCCACCAGTAGAGTCTTTGCTAGAGCCTTCGCGAATGCTTAGAAGAACTGCTGCAACTATTAACAAGAACAAGGCCCCAATTTGCTGAATTGATTGTTTTTGCCTGTACCACCCAATAATCAGATACCTCATACACCATAAACATTTTTTTATTGTATTTGATAAAACACCATAAAAATTTATCTAGAATTCTAGGGTGAAAGCCATAAAATAAATCTGACACAGAAGTATTGAACATGATATCAGTACTTCGGTAGGGACGTAGGGTGGTGCTTCCATATAAGTTAAAACAAAAACCCTCAGATTCAGTAAATGTCTTAAAACTATTGCAGTGAGAATATCATTGATCTGCTTCAACAGTTCTAATCATAAAACACAAACCAAGCAGATAGTAAGCAATTATGAATATTCACTAGGTATATATTTTACATAGCACTATATTTAGGTAGTCATTGATAGAGCAAATAATTCTAAATTTGAAGGCATATTTAGTATCGATTCAGCAGCTATTGAGTTAAACCACATACTTGACAGCATAGATAAAAGTGAGCATCTCTACTTATACATTTGAATAAGTGAGTTTTCTCAGACATAGCCCAAATATTAAGGATGGCAGGTAACTGCAGGATCATACCTCAGTATTAAATAAGTAAAGATTGCAGTGAAAAATATTTTTGTCTGATTGAGTATTGAAAAAGTGAGTGAATCGAGATTCCTGTAAGAGATTTGCAACAAACTATTTTGCAGTGCATATATAGCTGCAGGAAGTCCTGATGCAGTCAATGCGCCAACCAATGTCCACTCTTTATATGCTCTTCTCAGACTACCTTCTTTTGCCATGAAAAATAAAGCACACACAACCTAAACAGAAGGTTAAAGAAATGAGTTTTTCCCCCAATAAGAGAACAAGGGAATAGTACCGGCTTTCTAATCAAGACAGTTCAAGAGTTACCTTTGCAATCTCACATGTCAAAACAGATGAAGTCACAATAACCTCACATCTGTGGGAAGAGGGGGAAAAAAGTTAATGAGACATGCTTCACATGATCATTTTCAACTAAGTTGTTAACGAATTAGTTAATGCACAAGGAAATTTATGGATAAAGATATTAAAATCAATAATACACAATCAGAAGCACTAACAATTTAAGAAGATTATTTTCCCAACCGAATAATATATATCAGAATTGAATCATAAGAATAAATCCTGCGAGCAAGTAAAATATTTAAGTTAAATAATATTGGATCCCCGCTTCTGGACAGAAACCATGCTTTTGGACCTAAGAGCACTTCCATATTCTAGCGTTTAGCATCAATAAAAATACAAACAGATACAATACAAAAGGGGTCTCGTCTTCTAAAACCCATAAGAACATTTTTCTTCTAATTTATACTAACTCAACAATTGCAATTCCTCTAATGTAGATCCTTCTGTCACAAGAATCGACTTCCCTGTGTTATTTGCGAGAGTTCTCAAAATAAACGGTTAGCGATGGTAACTTCAATTAATTAAAGGCGCGTCGTCGTAGCGGCAAAAAATTGAGACGAAATTGAAAAAACTATAAAAAATGAAAATTGATGAACGCAGATCAAAGGAACCTGATGAAACGTTTGGAGATCAAAGGCTGTGCACCGTACTGGAGAGTGAGAAGGAGGGAATAGAAGAGAACTCTGCCATTCATGGCTTGCGAAGATTGGGTGGACTTTGGCGCCATTTTGACTTAGATGTCCCCAGTTCCAAATATCTTCAAAGTTTGAGAATCGTTTGCGGCTGCCCTATGCAGTGCCCAGAAAACGACATCGTTTTCCAGTCTACCGGGTCGAGGTTGGGGTAGGTGAAGGGAGAATTGCCGTACGGACGAATTCTCCCTTATGCGTTAACGGGTCTGCCTTCCGTCAAAAAGTCCAGATTAAAAAAGGAAGACGCCGTTGAAATATTATTTATGGTGAAAACTAGAGTGCAATATATTTTATGTAAAATTGATAGCTGAGAGTCGTTAGATGATTTGACCGATTTGACTAAATTTTCATTTAACAGTTTTTAACTATAACTTCACATGAAATCGACTGCACCTGAGTTTCCACCATTATCTATAGAATGTAAAAAATAAATAAAATGTTATAATAGACTAGAACTATTAAATAATTTGATTGATTTAATTAATTTTTTTATTTAATAAATTTTAATTATTAACTTTATATAAAGTTTATTCTATTTGAATTTTTAACCCAAAAAAAAATATTATTCAGTCAAAATGACTATATGCATAAATAGTGGAAATAATTGATTACAGACAACCTTTTTCTTTATTTAATAGTTTTTCCGTAATGTGAAATAATAATTTATAGGAAAATGTTATAGGTATATTATATGCTTTTCTTGTATGGATTTCAAAAAGATACTTTCCTTCGACAGGATTTTTTATTTAAATAAATATTTTATTTATTAAAATAAATAATTATAAAAATTATTATAAAAATACATTTCCTAATTTTATTTCATTTATATTGTAAACAAAAATAATTATGAATATATCTTGTTTACACTATAAAAAAGATAAGTGAAATTTAAAAAAATATACATATTTCGTTTATAGAATGTGCATTTGTAAATATAAAAATATAATTTTTGAAAATAATAAAAAATATTAATAATTTAAATTGGACCAAATTTTTAACAATAGAACGTTTTAAATAATAAAAAAGATGGACAATTTTAAATAATAGAGGAAAAAAACAGTACATTTCAAATAATTTAAAACTATCTATTTTTCTATTATTTGAAACGTTCCATTTTTAAAAATTTAGTCAAATTTAAATTATTAATATTTTTTATTATTTTTAAAAATTTTATTTTTATATTGACAAATACACATCTCGTTAGATAACTGTGAGTGTATCGTGTAAATTAGATAAATGTATTTTTTCAAATTTCATATATCTGATCTACAATATAAACAAGATACACTGATAAGATTGGAAGACGTATTTTTATAATAATTTTTATAATTATTCATTTCAGTAAATGGAATATTTATTTAATTTATTTAAATAAAAAATCTTCCTTGCATATTTTTTTGCATTAAAAATAATCAATAAAAAATTTATTTGTTACCATAAAAAACTATATAAAAAATATGTACAACAAATAGTGTAAATTATGGTTTTTAAAATCAAACCAAATTAGCGATTCAATTGGTTAATTAAAAATCAGCCACTAAAATCAATATGATTTATAAAAAACTAAGACTCCTGCTAAAAAAACAATGAAGTATGTATATAATGACTACAATAGACTGTTTATTGGGCCAATTTAAATTAAAAAAATAAATTAAGTAATTAACCTTCAAGAACTCTAATTTCTAATGGCTATTTAATTTACCCCACCACTAATTTATTCCTACTTTAAATTTTTTTCCAATTATCCAATCCTTTTGGTTCTCACGGTTTTTCTCCCCCACCAAAAACCCTCCCAGTCGCTGCACAGACCCCTATCGATGCAGAACCGCGTGCGCCGGAAGCTGCAACCCCAGAAGGCAACCTGTCCTCGCAAGCGTCCTTCATTGTTGTCCTCAAGTCCCTCGCCCTGTTGCCGTTGCACATCTCACCGTCACTGCAGCCCAGCCCCTGCGAACTTCGCCTCCGACCCGAACTACAGCCAAGTGAGTCGTCACCGCCAAACTGATCAGCTGTGCCATTCTCCTCGCGCGGAAGCCGTTATCTCCAGCATATCCGTCGCACTGGTGGCAGCCGACATCCGATCCTGGAAGATTAGCCGACTGCTCGTCGACCATTCACCGAGACCACAACGAACATCATCGCTAGCAGTAGGCTAACCATCCAAGGTAAGTGGGTTGAGTTGTTCATTTCTCGATTCGTAATCGCTGTTGCATGTTGTACTATTGATAGATTTTGCTGCTGATATGAGTAATTATACATACTGAGAAAGCATTAGGTGCAATTTTAGTATCCTAGAGCATGTGGAATATGATGTTGGTTGAGATTGTTGCAATTCATGATGATTTAACTTTAGCGTGGGAATGGTCGAAAAAGTTTGATAATCTTGTATATATAGCAGTTAAATTTTAAATTTTTTCCCGCCCCGTGCAGGAATACAGCAGTTTGATAGTTACTTTAGTAAGGTATTGGATGGTTAGTCTTGCAAGGTTTTTTTTAGTTTCAATTTTGCATGCACAACAATTTCCAATTCTTTCTATATTGCCTTTGTTACTTTAGCCAAAGAATTACCTGAACCTTTTATTATTGGTGTGTAATTAAAATTAAATAATTTTCTTATCAGGCTTGGACCACTAGATTTTCACACCCCAAACGCCAAATTGCATTAAGAGGACTCTAGCAAGAGAATATCTACTATCTGGATATAAAGACACGGTTGAGAGCCTTGAGGTGCATCATTATGTTCGGCTGTTTTGTTCAAACCAAATTTGATTATGTTTTTATTTTTTAATTTTCACTCATGGTCCCAGCTGCATGAGTAGAAAAAGTATACAATATTCACTATTTTTTGTGTCTGCCTCAGGAAGTTAGAGAATTCGCACTAGCCCAGGTTCAAAGTTTTAACAAGATAGGCATCCTTAATTGCAACGAGGTCAATCCCTTTCCTCTAGTGTTCATTATATATTCATTTTCACTTCGTTTATTTTGGTTTCTATGAATTTACATTACAATGTCCACTTTCTAATTTTTGTATTCATTCGTTCATTTGAAGCCTTTTTATATTCAGGTTAACTCATGTATCTTTCATCTTTGTTCCAATCTATTAGAAAAGAGGTTAGGGCTATCACTAAATCTCGTGCTCATAAGAGAAAGTAAACCTTAACTGTGTCTTTTTTGCATTTTATCCTTTGTAAATATTCTTTTTTATTATGTGATTGAATGGTTGGTCTTAATCATAGATATTGGGCATATATAATTGGATAGTTACATTAGTATGTAATCGGGCCATTGGTTTTGATAGATGAAGTTAATACAGAAAAATTGGGAGAATTTATTTCAATGACCGTGAATGCTATTTTGATGTTATTATGTTGAAGGCTTCTTCGAAAATATTTAATGTTTTTTTATTTTTTCTTTTATTTTTTGTCTGGTTTGTGTTTGTTCAGTAAACATTTTCGTTCTAGATAATCAAAACGGAGTACACCTAAAATGGATAGCTAATTTGTGATTTATTTATTGGCATGACCTTTTTTCGAGGAAAAAATTGATTTCTGGATCTGCCAAGTTGTTGCATTGTGTGAAACTAGTTCACACAGATGATTGGTGTGGTTGTAATTGATGGCTTTGCTGCTCCTCTTGGTTTGTTAATAATTTTCGTAAGCATTTTGGATGGTCGCTTTAGTAGGGTATTAGTTGGTTGGTATATTTGATAAAACTTGCGCTTATTTATTTGGATCGTTACTTGAGTATGTGGTTGGACAGTTGGCCTTCGTAGTTGATGATCTGTTTTCATGAATTAGTTTTTTATCTTAATTATAGATGGTTACTATAGGGATATTTGGAGGTTTGATCTTGATAAATCTTTTGGAACATATCAGAAATTAGAAAAAAGCTAGAATCTTCAACACCAATAATTTCTTTTCTGCCTTGATACATCAGTATTATATTATGGTGCCATCTCGATCCAATAATTAAGGTTACATCAATTGAAATATAATATTATGCTATTATTTACGTTATTTGGCTGCAGGTTACCTGCTTCTTTTGTAAGAGTTAAATACTTAGAATTAAGGGGGACTATTGCGTGAGTAAATTATCACGGTGCTCCAACAAATCGTTTTTTAAACCGGCCGAACACAAACTCAAATGGGTAAAAAGGTATCTCATTGTTTATATGATTAAAAGGACATATTTGGTTATATTTTTTGACTTTATTCTGATTCTATTTTTTCTTCAACAGAAATTAGTCGAGACGCGATGCTCACCTTGCTACATTAACAACTTGTTTACCCACTTGGAATAACATAATGAGCACACTAAGTTGGCCGAGATTGAGGCCATTGATTTTGATTTCCTACGGCGGGTACCGCAATAGCATGTGAAGCAGAGCATCATGCTCCAACTAGCTAGGGCCTATGATCTGGAGTCAAACACTCTCAGGGTCGACGCATGGGACATTCGCGTTACCGCCGAACTTATCGGCAATGTATTCGGCATACCTTCTCGAGGTTAGTCAAAGTTATGTAACATGTAAAAATTCTTATGCGTGGTTTTTGTTTTTTCTTTGTTGACCCTGACTGATTGTTTGTACACTGCTTCATTAACGCAGGGACCCAATCCCGGAACTGTAGAAAAAAATGCATCGCATTTGGCAATTAAGAGAGAGTTTCAGAAGAAAACTACAACACAACTGCGGGACTTTGTCTTTGCCTATCCAATGGAGATTGAGCAATAGAGGATGACCTTTAGACGATACTTTATCCTGGTGGTTTTGAAGATGTTTCTTAACCCCACAAGCCAGCAGACTATTTCTCCGTGGCACCTCCCTCCGATATTGGATGTCTCGAACCCAAGAAGATTCAACTGGCCGTATCAGATATTTAAAGTGGTTGCGAGATGCGATAAGAAAATTCCAAGACCAGAACAGGAAAACATGCAGCGGGTGCATGTTCGTGTTGCTGGTATTGCAACTAAATTTCCTAAATTTTAAAAACATGTACGGTAAGTCCTAATATTTAAGTTACTTTGTGTATAAGTTTTATACTTCCAGAGTTTAAAGTATGGTCCATTGCATGCATGTCAAGTACCCAAGCCTTGGATTGTTGAATGGACCGCTAACGAACTTGATAAGAAGGCCGACCATGTTATCTCACAGGTTCAATCTCTAATAATCTCATTTTTATAATCAAATTGAATACAAATGCCATTAGAGGTTCATGTTGATTTTTTCTATCTTTGTTGTCCCGTATTGAACACACAGGGTTGTATAGTCGACAATGCAAGAAAAGAAAAAAAACAAAAGAAAAAGTCTAGTAGTAAAGCAATAAACAAAAAAGAAAGGTGTAAAAGGCCCCCGCAAAGATCCTGACCAATCGCTGTCTACCTAGGGCAAGACTACATCTCAGCTAAGGATGCTGATAAGGTAATCTGCTTTGTTGAGATGTAGTCTTGCCCTGGGTAGACGGCGATTGGTCAGGGTCCTTGCGGGGCCTTTTACACATTCCTTTCTTGTTTATTGCTTTACTACTAGACAGTCTAGACTCTTTCTTCTGTTTTTTCCCTTTCCTTGCTTTGTCGGCTATGCAAACATGTGTGTTCAATACGAGACAACAAAGATAGAAAAAAATTAACGTGAACATCTAATGACATTTGTATTCAATTTGATTATAAAAATGAGATTATTAGAGATTGAACCTGTGAGATAACATGGTCGGCCTTATCAAGTTTATTAGCGGTCCATTCAACAATCCAAGGCTCGAGTACTTGACATGCATGCAACGGACCATGCTTTAAGTGCTGAAAGTACAAAACCTATACACAAGTAACTTAAATATTAGGACTTACACCTTAGGTCGTACATGTTTTTAAAATTTAGTTGCAACACGAACATGCACCCGCTGCATGTTTCCCGGTTATTGTCTTGGAATTTCCTTATCGCATCTCGCAACCACTTTAATATCTGATATGGCCAGTGGAATCTTCTTGGGTTTGAGACATCCAATATCAGAGGGAGGTGTCACGGAGAAATAGTCTGCTGGCTTGTGGGGCTAAGAAACATCTTCAAAACTATCATGATAAAGTATCGTCTAAAGGTCATCCTCTGTTGCTCGGTATCCATTGGACAGGCAAAGACAAAGTCCCACAGTTATGTTGTAGTTTTATTCTGAAACTCTCTCTTAATTGCCAAATGCTATGCATTTTTTTCTGCAATTCCGAGATTGGGTCCCCTGCGTTAATAAAGCAGTGTACAACAATCAGTCAGTGTCAACAAAGGAAAAACAAAAACCACGCATAAGAATTTTTACATGTTACATAACTTTGACTAACCTCAAGAAGGTATGCCGATCAGTTCGGCGGTAACGCGAATGTCCCCTGCTGAGAGTGTTTGACTCCACGTCATAGGCCCTAGCTAGTTGGAGCATGATGTTCTGCTTCACATGCCATTGCGGTACCCGCTGCAGGAAATCAAAACCAATGGCCTCAATTTCGGCCAACTTAGCGTGCTAATTATGTTGTTCCAAGTGGGTGGATAAACAAGTTGTTAATGTAGCAAGGTGAGCATCGCGTCTCGACTAATTTCTGTTGAAGAAAAAATAGGATCAGAATAAAGTCAAAAAATATAACATCGCTGGATAAGTTTTTATGTTGGTTTGAAAATTCTATGCAACGGCAGACGGAACACAAACTAGCGATTCAACCATATCGCACTCCATTAATTAATTTTGGCTTGGTGGTGTGCATGAAGGAGGACCCTCGCTTGAAGCACGTTCGTCTTGCGATGTCGCCATCAAGAAGAAGGCAAACTGGTTGCGCACTATCCTTGCTGGAGGCGCAAAGATCCTGCAAACCAAGTGCTGTGCGGTGGACTGTGCGGACGAGAGGGCGGTGGGAACAGACGCAGACAGCAGTCGGTGATCGTGGCGGAGTTGAAGCGGCGAGATTCTCGGATTAATCGAGAGAATGGAAGTCACGCTATCTTGAGAGAGGGAGTTCGTTGTTTTGATTCTATAACTGACGGTAATCCTAATTTGTTTCAAATTTCAAATTAGAAAAAATTCAAAATTAAATAATTACCCATAATTTAATTTTAATTTCAATTAAACCCCATTGTATGTATTGTACAATAAGGATGAATATTGTCTCCTTATACTTTTCCAAAAAATAATAATTACGAGTGAACAGATCAAAAATCAATAATCTAATTTAAATTATTTTTATAGTATATTTTAAATTTTTTTATATATGTATTTTATATTTATTAAAATAAAATTAAAAAAAATTCTATCTATAATAATTTTAACATTAACTCCCTGTAAAACATTTTTTTTATTATATTCAATTCAATTTCGTTTAAATCTCAGTTAAACCTTTAAATCCTTTAAACTTTTAACATATTATTTTATTAAGAACCCTACTAGGTGCTAACGTCTCTTTTTTTCAGCAGAATGCCGTTAAGCCAATTAGCCAACAGTAACTATGGATAATAGAAATTAGCCACCAAAGGATCTCTGTTTATGAATGCCTAAGACCTTCTCCCCGATTAACATTCCCGTTCTAGACTCAAAAAATAGCCAAGCTATACGAGTTCTATCCTTGGTTTTCCTCCATCACCCTTCAAGTGTGAAAACACAAAATTGAAAATTTTTGTGAAGGAGAAGAACCACTGTACTGTCCTTGCAAATATTTACATTTGGATAACATGGGTGGACGCATAAAACTTCTCCATCACAATCCCAGTACTAGCAGGACACTGTTGGTTTTATGACTCAACACAACCATCCAATAGAACACAAACAGCAAGGCATTATCAGACTAACATCTTGTAAACACCAGAGATATTCACCAATGACAGATCCCAGGTGCCTCTGTTTTGCTCAATGCCACTATTTCCTCATACTGTGAAGAAAATACAAAGCCCCACAACTGCATGGAAGACACAAAAATGAAAATCACTGATTGGCTCCTTTATTTCTAATACATGACTCCGCTTAATTGATAATTGTTTTCTACTTCTAGTGTATGTGTGGGAGGGGAAGGGGCTCAAGTGAGCATGGGAGCTTCGTGCATACCTCAACTTCCTTCACTTCAAACTCTCTAGAATGTGCAAGGCAAGGATTTCCATAGGTTTCTGAGACTGAACTTGATCCATGCATTCTTGAGAAGAAATGTAAAAAATGTTAGAATAAAATGACACGGAATGCAAGCCAACAATTTGTTTTTATGACTAAAGTACAAAATTCTTACAGATCATCCTCCAAATAAAGCGCAAAATTACTTCCTCCACCAATAGCTAGAAAGTCACTGGTGCAAAGCGTGAAGTAGCGATTTTTTCCTGCAAAATGTAACTCAGTTCAGCATAGTTATTCAAGAAAAAGAGCAGCTCCTGGAATTTCAAAACTTAAGAAAAGCATCATCTGATGCTTAATCTCACACAAAATCACTCTGCTGAATATCTAACAAACATATCACGTGCACCTTTTTTGGGCCATTTAAATAGAAGTACAGCAACTGCCTGAAGATCACCATTAAAAAAAAAACAACACAACATAACTCATGTAGCATAGAAATTCTGGAGTTTCTGCTGAAGAGCAAAAGAAACCTTTCCTCAACAAGAATTGGTTCAATATATTCAAAAGATACATTTCATTGAACGAGATGTCATGTGATCTTATAATTATCCAGAAATGTAGCCTTTTAAATTTATAAAGAATGGATGGAAGGAAGTTCTAAAATATTGCCAGGTTTTAGGCAAAAACAATAGGGATGTCCTTCATGGCATAATTTCCGAAGAGTGCACTACAGAACACGTGGAACATTCCTACTTACCATTCCACATGTTTTTGGGGTAAACATATCAAAATAATCAAAATCGTATAAAACATTTAGGCATTCTGAATATTAATTACTATCCCTTATTTTGATTACAAGCAAAACGCAGAATAACTGTAACAGTAAAAGATAGACAGAGAGAAACGTGTTTGAACTGAATCAAAGATATAAACCTGTTGGACGATATATAACAGGATGACCGGAGGTATTTGTGAAAACAAATGAACTGTTTGTACCCTGTGCGAAATTCAATGTCAACAAGATACAAAAGTTAAAAAGGAACATTATTGGAAAATAAATAATCATAATTAATAAAGCAGCCAATAAAATCAGATAGTTAGAAAGGATAAAATATGACCTGGTACTTTTTCTTGGTGGAAGGTCTAAGAGGTGCTTCAACCAGGCCACCAAATACTGCTCCTTGACGGTCACCAACAACCTGTGACAGAATACCATTGAGAACCAATTCATGAGTAAAGAGTCCAGAAAGCCAGAAATTAGGCTCACCAGTTAAATCACACAACAGTAGTATGTCTCTTTAATATTGGAATTCCAAGACATTGCTTTCCAATTCGACAGCCTAAACTTGTTTTCATAGTGAGCTTACAAACATGTGACTTCAACTTACAGTCTCCTTAAACAAGGACATGCTGGCATTTATTATTATGTCAAAATTTTGTATCCAATATACAAATACCACCGAGGCCATCAAAGAATCAGGACTACTAGAATACTTGGTGCTTAGCATTCATCCATAACATCAAATTGTGTTTGGCAGCTATAAGCTAACATTGTTTCTCAAATGCAGACATGGGTAAATGCGCGCTTAAAAGTTAAAATTAACATCTGCTCAAGGGCATGAAACATTACCAACAAACTCAATCCAGGCCAAAGCATGCTCCTTCGATAAAGAGTTGCAAGTGATGCACCATGCCTCCAGGTGCTGCATAAATGCAGAGGTAAATCCAAAAACTAATATTCATTAATAGCAATGTTTGTGAACCTCTTAACACACAAAAGCATACTCTTGTGTCCTCCATGATCCAAAGAGTGAATCTTTATTCTTAGATACCTGTATAGCAACATCCATTTTCTCCCTTGAACAAGACTAGGAAGCGAAGCATACATGGCATTCCTTACATCAGCCGAGATGAGCATGGAAGGCTCCGAAGTTTCAGGGGGCTCATCAACTAAATCCGTCACAGGCTGCTTCTCGACAAGCTGAATCTTCCCCATCTCTACCTCAGAAGAGTTAGAGCGGCTCCCATCATCATGCTTCCTTTTGTTGCCGAGAAAACCACCCATAATAGCGGCTTGGTGAATGGCAGTAAACAACAAACTCTTCTTAACAACAACGTTTTCCTTCATGGCTAGGTCTGATAAAGGATCATCCGCAACAGTTATTATATCATGATGAACCTGCCCATCCGGATCAGCATGGTCATCAGAATCCGAGGAAGACAAAAAAGAATAGAGGAATGCAGCAAATGACGAAGTATCAGGCCCATCAACTAAATCACGGATACCCTCTGATTCACTCCCTCTTGATTCAGATTCAAATTCACCCGCTTCCTCCTGGAGAAAACAACAAAATTCCGCGAGATTTGAAAGGGAAGAAAACAAAAATACCTTCCTCAAATAAAAATGACAATTCCGTTACGTCCAAAATCTAGGTCCAGCCTATGGGACTAATCCAATTCAATAATAATGAATGATAACGATTAATAACAATAAGAGCATGATATGATGTGATGTGATATAAATGATTGATAATGGAAGGTTGAATTGAGAGAGAAAAAAAGAGAACTTACAAGAGGAGGAGAGGGTTTGTTGTTGTTGTTGTTGGTTAGGTTATCAGAGATCGGGTTGAGAAGAACAGTGGTGAGATCAGATACAAAGTGAGCTGCTTTGCTGCGTAACGATTGCTTTTTACCCATATTCCTATCTTTAGCCACCTTTTTTCGTGGATGCGGTCGTTACGATTTCAATTTTCCACCGCACAATGGTCGTTACAATCACTGCGATTCCTATACTATTATTCTTATTATTCCTACTCGATACTTATGGTTCGTCCACCATTCCTTTCTCTCCACCAAAGTCGATCATTAATTTAATTCAAATGATGTGGATTATCTAACTGTATAAAAGAAACCGAACAAACCGGCGCCGGCAGAAGACTACCAAATAATAATAATAATAGTTTTTGTTGGGTAGATAATTGCTTCCAGATTGTTGGCAACTCTCCCGATCCTTGTTTTGGTGCTCTCTCAGCAGCAGTTAGCATGACTCACCTAAAATTTTGCATCTCTCTCGGCGCCAAAGACAGCAAGCGGGAATCCCTTTGCTATATGATAATGGATAAAATGTATTTTATGGGCCGTTCATTACAGGTGGACTCCATGGCCCAATGGATAAGGCGCTGGTCTACGGAACCAGAGATTCTGGGTTCGATCCCCAGTGGAGTCGTTTAATTTTTTGGTCCATAGTTGACTTCATCATGTATATTATCAAAATAAGTTTTACATTTATTGAAATAACTTTGCTCTGTAATTACTAATTTAGCACACTGCACTAATGACGCTAATGATTGTTGTATAAAAGGAGAAGCTCGCCTTAACTCTGCGTTGACATTGGCATTGCTTCCTGAGTTCTGAATTTTGTAAAGACAGATCGCGAAAAACGCAGCGTTGTTTTTGACAATGGCGACTTTGAAGGTTCCTGCTCAGATTCCTTCTCCGGAAGACGACGCTGAGCAATTGGGCAAAGCTTTTCAAGGTTACTCTCACTCTCACTCTCTCTCATTTGCATCATCCTCATTTTTCTTGTCAGATCATCGATCTATTCTGTTCACATTTTATCGATTCGTCTCCCTTCTCTTAAAAAAAAAAAACAAAAATAAAGAAGTAAAATAAATTTGGATCATGATCTGATTGTACGGCTGCTTTGTTTCTGATCAAATGTTAGAATTGCATTGCATTCATTTATGATACGTGTTTTGTTTGTGCATTTACTGTTACTTATTTCTGCATGATAGATTGCGATGATCATATTTGTGCAGTTTCCTCGCTAGAGATTTCGATTTGCTCCTGTTTCCAATATCTGTATATGTAATTCAATTGGATCAAAGTATTACCAAATGCAATAATAGGTGGCCTGTGTGATCTATAGGCAGGACATTGTTTTCTGCTTGTGTGTTTCAATATGTAGTGGCAATTAGAATTACAGAGAAAAACAAATATATGATGATCTTTTTTTTTTCTTTTTTTTTAAGAAAAGAATAATCAAACAATTAAGCGCTGCTAGATTTGGGAAATTACTTTCTTAATACAAAATCTTTCATTATTACTACAAGTTGTTGTTGTTAATGTGAAATGTCTTTGCAGGATGGGGAACGGACGAAGGACTTATAGTAAAAATCCTGTCTCATAGAAATTCAGCTCAGCGCGAGTTGATTCGTGCAGCTTATGCTTCAGCTCATGGAGAGGATCTTCTTACATCGTTAGACAAAGAACTTTCAAGTGACTTTGAGGTTTGTTTTTAAATCCTTTGCTATCTGGCTTGTTTTATGTGAATCTCGGTTTGACACATTCAAAGTGATTTAACTTAGGAAAACTGATATGTGCAGTTATGAAGCTATTTTCAATTCCAGTGTTTGATCCTTTGTTTATTTTGAATATAACAGCGGATTGTGATGTTATGGACTTTGGGTCCTGCTGAGCGCGACGCCCTTTTAGCTCATGAAGCTACCAAGAAAAAAGTGACTTCACCAAACAACTTTATCCTTATGGAAATTGCTTGCACCAGATCTCCACTTGAACTCTTTAAGACAAAGCAAGCATATCAAGCTCGTTACAAACGTTCCATTGAAGAGGATGTTGCTTACCATACTTCTGGGGACTTTCGCAGGGTAAAAACTACTTTGTTACTACATAATACTCAGAGGAGGTTGATGCCTATGTTTCATGTTATTTAATTTATCAAACAACATCTTTCAAGATTTTTACAACTCAGCTTGAAAGGTATCACCTTTTAGGAGGGCCCGTTTATTTTAAAAAAGGAACTAATATGTTCCACAAATCTGTGCACATTTACAAGGTGGATTGCCAGATTTAAAGCTAACCGACATGCTACTTTTTACCTTTGCGTTATTATTCTCTGTCTAGCCTAAACGCATATTTTCAGTAACTTGTTTTTTGTATTTCCTCTTTTTTTTAGTTACTTGTTTTGTATTACCTAATGAAACCTTTTCTTTTTTGTTTTTCCTATGGTACTTCAATAATAGTTGTTGGTTCCTCTTGTGAGCACATTCCGTTACGTGGGGGATGATGTGAACACGACATTGGCAAAAACTGAGGCTAAAATACTTCATGAGAAGATTGCAGACAAGGCCTACGGTGATGAGGAATTAATTAGGATTTTGACAACAAGGAGTAAGACACAGTTAAATGCAACACTAAATCACTACAACAATGAGTATGGTAATTCCATAACCAAGGTATAAATGTTTTGCCAATTTGTAGGCACTAAATAGTAAATACTTATTTCTCTACTTTCAAATTAACATATGCATTTTATTTTGAGTACCTAAAGCAGTTATGCAGATAGAATTTTTTTTTTTGGGAAATGATTCAATTGAATAGGAAAATCTAATAGTTAGTTTTGTTACACACCAAAGATAACTGATCACTTCAAGAAGCATGACATGCTTTTTCTTTTCTGTTTTCTTTCTTTACTGGTCATTTATTTATGTCATAAATGAACCAATGACATGCTTTTTCTTTTTCTTTAATGGTGCGTGTAAAGAAGAATGTGGGGGTTCATTTGTATTTTAGTTTTCAAAGTGTTTGTGATCGTGAGTTGTCTCTTGGTCTCTGATGGCAATCCTTTAGGGGGCTCCGATGAAAACCTATTTGAAGTGTTTCTCTTTGTAACTCTGTATTTCCCTTAAGTATTCGTTGCTGCTAAAACTCTTTCTCCTCCTTTCTGGGTGCAGGATCTGAAAACTGATCCGGATAATGAATACCTGAAATTATTGAGATCAACGATTAAGTGTTTTATTTTCCCTGAGAAATATTTTGAGAAAGTTCTAAGGTTGGCAATAAACAAGATGGGAACCGATGAATGGGCCCTTACTAGAGTGGTAACAACTAGAGCTGAGGTTGATTTGCAGCGAATTGCAGACGAATACCAAAGAAGGAATAGCGTTCCTCTGGACATTGCAGTATCCAAAGACACTTCTGGAGACTATAAGGACATGCTTCTTGCCCTGTTGGGACGTGAAGAGTAAGAGTTCCCCTTCTCTGTTTAGCTGACTTGGGATTGCTGCTTAGGCTATAATATGATTCTCCTTTCATCATCAATGCGACCTTCGATGAGCTAATGAGCATCTCTGGACACTAGATAATGATGCTTAATGCTTATAATAGCGATGTATGAACCATCTTGGTATTTTACAAATAATATGTCTTGAATATGAAATGCCTAGCATATACCTTTTATCTTTAACAATTTTTTTTCATTTGTCTTTATTTGTTTGGGTGCTGATAAAAGCGTGTTTGACAAATTTCTAATAGTAAAAGTAAAAACACTAAAAAAATTTTAAAAAAAATATCTTTTTTGAGAAGCTGCAATTTACATTTTTTTTAAAGATTTTTTTTCTTTAAAAAAATATTTTTTTATGTAATAAATAAACAAAAAAGTACTTTTATATTGTTATATCCAAACATAATTGATAAATAAAAAATACTTTTATATTGTTATATCCAAACATAATTGATAAATAAAAAAATCTTTTTGTATGAGATATCTAAACATAAAATTACTTTTACTTTTTCATAAAATCTTTTATTAGAAACTCACCCTTTAAGGATCACCAACTATATTTGCTAAACGTTATTTACGTACAAACTACAAAGCATAAACCAACTGTATCAACTTATCAAGTAGTAGTAACTGCTTATACCAAAAAAAAAAAAAAAAAGAATCGGTACAATTTTCTTAATCTCATATATCGTTGATATCAAAATAAATAGACAATTATCGTAGATATGTAGCAGATTTATTATACTGCGTCGAGTTATACCATGACTTGACTATACAATGCTGATATCCCAACACGCCAATCCTTGCAGTAAAGACATTATTATAGGAAGGTTACATAGGACAAATCCAACTATCATAATATAAAGCTCAAACCAAAGCAATGCTGCTTCCTCCACCAGGGGGTCTGCGGGAACCTCTTAAATACTCTCTGGTTTCTGCTTTTCCATCTGCGAATATGTCACTCCCGGTCATTTCTCTAAGTTTAGCACTGCTCAGGGGCTTTTCCGCTGATACCGCAGGGCCATCTTCCATGAAAATATTGTTGCCTGTCAGTTCTGCAAACTTCTGGCTATGTAGCTTTTTTGATGTCTTATTGACTGACTCTTCGCTGAATGAGACATTACTTGGGCCTCCTGCAGGCTACGAAAAGAAGAAAATTAAGATCCAAATGCATTCTTATAGAATGGAAGCATATGCGTTTTTTTTTTCAAAGAAACTGCAGTGTCATGACCTGAAGACACCTACATCGGAAACTTCCACTGAGGTGCGCACATTTGGTGGAAAGGGTTCTCCTATTTCTTTGCTTTCTTCCATTTCAAAAGTGTGTGCAGGTGCCGCGGAACGAGGCACAACTTCAAGGGCAGGACCAAATATATCATTTCCAACCAGCTCCTTGGTCTTGGCGCTTGATATTTGCCTCTTAGTCCTTGAGTCTGGTTCAGTTAGCAACGTTCCACTCAGTTCACGCTGCTTTGTTACCTCAGGTAGAGAGGTTGGTTTCTTAGGAGGGATGCTTCCTTCTGTGCTGAATGATATCTGACTAACTCCATTCGGTGCTTGCTGAGATTCAATTGCAGGGAATATAAAATATAAAAATAAGAATAAATACTGTAATAAAAGGTGGAAACTCAGGTACACTCGACTTCACATGAAGTTGATATCTGAGAACCGTTAGATGAAAATTCAGTCAAATCAGTCAAATCATCTAACGGCCTCAGTATCAACTTCACGTGAAGTCGACTTCACTTGAGTTTTCACCGTAATAAAACTATAAAAGCATAACACTAATATTTATATGGTAAAATTGCCCTCGCCCTCCAGACCAAACAAATTAAGTGGTGTACCTTATATATGCGTATGCTTGTCCTGCTGTTTGAATTTGCATCACTGGCCGGAAATATACCGTTTCCAGAAATTTCATTCATTTTGTACCCTGATCTTGGTTTCCTGTGAGCAACATGCATGGAAGGATATAAGTGACATTCACATAACAAGAAGATTAGATTAAGAAAAAAAGAACATCTAAAGTTCCACGATTTTCAACACAAAGGGAAAAAGACATTAGTGCCTTCAAATATGTGATATAAATATGGCAGCACATAAGCACGATAAAAAAAACACACTAGAAATTGTAAAAACTGAGGAGAGGTTCCTGCAACTAATCAAACCATGAGGACTCCCATCAAGTAAAATTTCAAAGACACAATTCTATAAAATTCAGTGTTAAACAGTTTTTGAATGCAGATCACACAATAGTCACTTAGTCAGCTTCTTCAGAAGAAGTTCTTCTCACCACACCCTCAATAATAATTAAAAAAGTGCATAATTAAACTAAATCCAATATCGCAATTCAGGAAAGTGCTTAAAGGAACTGAGAGAGCTAGTAGACAGAGAAGAAACAGTGAATTGGATCATAGGACGAAGCAATAAATAAATAAATAAATTAAAGAAGAGACACTACTAGATCTGAATGCACATTCAACATTGAAAATTATAGTTGAGATTAAAAAAAAAAAAAGAAAAAAAGACGTTACATCTTGATTAAACTCTGTTCTTCTTCCTCGGTGAGCTGGCTCCCGCGGAGAACCTCTCCTATTTTGTCCGAAGGCTGTGAATAGTGCCAACAATTTGACAAACACACACAAAAATATTGTTATGTTGAGGAGAGATTGAAGAAGAGAATAAGCTCAAGAAGAAGTAATGGAGTTTAGTGAGTAAAAGTAATAGCAACCTGGCGAGAGCGGTAGGCGGAGGCAGAGGAGGCTGAGAATTCCGGCGGAGGGAGTTCGGGCCATGTGAGAAGATCGGAGGTGGAGGAGTGTGAGGTTCTGACGGCTCTCTGCATTCTGGAGAGAGAGAGAGAGAGAGAGAGAGAGAGAGAGGTGTGGATGGGGTGAATGTTATGGGAGTATATTATGTATGCAAATGCAATGAACCAGATTTGAAAATGCGTTCCAACGAAATCGATGCAACTGATTTGATCTTTCTATCTTCTTTCAATTTCGAAATGCTAACTGCAAAATATATATATATATAGTACTTAGTAGTAACCCAAATTATTAGTAGCTTAATTCAAGTACTAAGCAATAAATTAACTAACTGTTGATGAGTCGGAGGGAGGGAGAGTAGAGTATGTAATGTCGTCTAAGTGGATTGATTGATATTCGCTCATTACAGATAATGGCCACGTGTCATTCCACCCTCCCTTTATATAATTTCTTCCTTTTTCCGAGTACGAGTACTGCCTTTTTTACTGTAACTTAACTCAACTGATTATGTCTAAACTCTTTGACTACAAGAAAAAGGAAAAACAAAGTAAACAAGATTTATTAGCAAATATTTTGCCTAAAAATAAGATTACTTTTTTGGTCATCCATGAATTCTCCTATCGGCCAAAGGTAAAAAAGTTTCAATTGATATATGAGTATATGACATATGCAGCAATTAACTGAAAATGCGCTGTAATTTTTTGTATTTCTTTTATACTTTTGAAAAGTATAAATAATATGTATAATTTTTGTTGGGAGAAAACCGAGAGGTGGAAGATAATGCTGGTGATCAGGTGTTAATCGTGATATTAGACCTCTAAATCAACAATTAACAATTGGTGGGAATATGTCTAAAAATTAAATAAGTAGCTTAGACGTTCCCTTCTATGGTGATACAGCTTGATATAAGTCAAATTCTCCTCCTGATTTTGCCGAAAGTTTTGTTGTTAAACGTAGCTAATAATTAACTCTTCCGTGTTTCTTAATTACCTCCTTCGGGCAATTTAGGGTAAATCTTTTTTCGGTTAAGTATAAAGAGTAAATACACTACAAAGATTCTTTCCATCACAGCAACAAAACTTCCTCGTCATGAAATTTTAAATCCATTTTTAGTCATTTTTTATTTACTTACTTATTTCAGTATATGGAATTTTATACCAAAGGAACTGTATAGCGGTTCTAGCCGTGATTGCTTAGAATTAGGAAAGCAATTCATCTTTGTTTCTTGAGTTAACAAGATGTTGGCGTTAAGGGTACTTCATCTTGAGTAAAAAATTTGTTTAATATCTCACACTTTTCATATATAACTTATTCATTACTCAATTATAGGACTATTAAAATAATTGAATGCGTTTATCTGTTTAATCACCTAAAATTAGTAGATTTTTGCTTCAAAAATAAATTTGTAAAAATGAGATATTTAACAAATTTGATCCGATTAATCCGTGAATTAAATGGATTGATATGTTTAATTCTTTTAAATTTTCTATTTTTGTTAATCTTTTAATGATTTTTTAAACAATTCAAGCTAAATATTTCAAATTCAAACCTAATAACCTGTTAAAATTAAAAAAAAAAAAAAGAATTTAGCACAAATTAATAATTTAATCCAACAATTGATTATTATTTTTTGTTATTTACTTAAAAATAACCATCCGTACACTAGTAAAATGAACATCCGATATATCTATTGTTTACATTGTTTAATATTTTCATTGTTTACCTGTAATTTTCCATATTTAATTGGTCCATACTAGTTAACCTGCAGACCTATAATAGTATAAAAATAATATTTTTAAAAATGAATATCAAAAAGAAAATCCCTAGTACCAGTAGGCCAGAAGATTAATCTTTATACAGTATAGAAGAAAGTAGAAACTAAAAGCTTCTGGTATGCACAACAAAACACTATTAGGTAACTTTCCAGCAAGAACAATCAAACATTCCCGTGGCCGTCTGAGATCCTACGCATGTTAATGCCGTAACCAATTCTTGAAGTAGCTTATTCTCCCTCTCATTATCACTCACTAACCACTAAAGACACCGGAATCGCCGAATCAAGAAGAGGTAAGGGCCGGCTTATGATGGCTCAAAAGTCACAAGCTGGAGAGTATGGCTGTGATGCATGTCAATTGTCAACGATCAGTTTTCTACGTTTGATGCTGATCAGTAGCACTTCCATTAACCAACAGACCCACATATATAACCTTAGTATACTAGAAAATACACACACAGATTTGAATCCTCGGGTTCAACTATAGGTCTCTCTCGAAAATTTACTATCCTAAGAAACAGGAGCTCTCTCTCTCTCTCTCCTGTTGATTAAAAATAATAAATATAATTATTACATCCAATTGCTATAACATGTGAATCAATATACACTACCTAAGAGGGAAAGGAAGAGGAGGGGATTGTACATGATTGATCATTATATCAACTGCATATATCATGCAATGATTGTGTGCACCAACTTATCATCGACAATTTTGGCAGATTGCTATTAGAGTTTGCTTGCCAATTGCCACCTACGGAACAGAATTAGTCTCGGCAAATGTGGAAAACACATAAATAGAGTAAAGGGGAATTGCATTTATTGAGACACCTAAATTATGCTTGAAAACAGCCAGCATGTGCAAGACACGACAAGATGTGTCAGATACATAGAGGGTCCATCTAGTAATAATACCTCGGTATATGATCACTGCTTGATCAGACGAAGCTCCCAGTTACCCTCACCATCAATTAGCCGCAATTCCATCGAATGAAATGGTATTAGAGCAGGACGCTGGGATAGCAGCAAAGATATTTAGTTTCATCAGATTATGTTTGCAACTATGCGTGTCTAAGGTAATAGAAATTAATTACAGGATTATCTTTGGGGGGATAAAACATTAAAGGTTTTGCATTATGAGGAAAAAAACACAAAGCGACAAGCTCAAAGTACTTACTTAATCATTAGGTAGTGACACACAACTAACTAGATGAATTTCCAATATATATGATAATCTTACTTGTGAGGAAGTAACCACCGTGATTCCCATATCTTTTGCAAGCCCATAAAGGTGTTCCTCAACATCAACACTAGTTGCACTGCCAACAATATTTTTTTTTGGAGCGAATACGACCAGGATTAAAATGAATAAGAATAACAAAATCTCTGGAGAGGAAAAGGCATAGGCAAAGCACACATACTTGGTGCATTCGTCAAGGATACCAAATTTGGGCTTTTGAAAGAACAAGCGTGCCTTACAAAACCAAAGATGCAATGTTAAAAATATATAGATAGGGTGAATTCTATAATGCCTATAATTTGGTGCTTACTTTTTTCCTAACTTACTTTTTTGGTAAACTTTAAATATTTAAAATTATTTATTTTTATCTTTTTAAAATTAATTTTCAACCATTTTTAGTAAGTTAGTCAACACTTTTAGGCACCATAGTAATCATTGATCGATAATGCCTTGTCTTTGGGGCCTACAATATGCTAGATGAAGTATTCAAGAAACTTAACAAACTGAAGACTAAAATCACTCTAAAATTTCATTTACCATCCCTAGTCTCTGTTGTTCTCCAAGAGAGAGAATGTCTTCCCAGTTTAAATTGGCGTCCCAACTGCTTTTCTCCCTTTCTAGAAGATAACTCAACCGAACTTTCTCCAGGATCTCTCTCAAGCGTGCATCCAACATACTTTTGGTGTCAGCATGCTTTTTACCTGAATTAGCAAGATTACAATCATCAGAGCAACGGAACAGAAAAATAATTATAATCTAACCTTTGCACAACTTAAACAATAAGAGAAGAAAAAAAAGGAGATTTTCAACCAATATCAAAATGATTAACACTGATATCATTCCACTGAATTACCTCTTAGAACTCCCCAGAAGTGAACTTATTTTCAGTTAGTGGAACTGGGGAAAAGTAAACCAAATATCGTTTTACAATGTTTAAGACCTGTGATATTTCTTCCAATCCAGATATTTACCTTCTCCATACAACTTCAATGCTTTAATCTCTGCTTCCTCATGGGAAAGGGGATATATGATTTGATCCCTCAGGGTTCCCAAGCATGTATAAGGCCGCTGAGGAACATAGAAGATACCACAACCTGATCCAGCCTCTGGATCCCCGTCTTCAGATGGTCTAGAGAGTCTTCCACTTCCAAGTGGCCAGAGTCCTCTAAGGACTCTGAAAATGGAACTTTTCCCACTTCCATTTGGTCCTTTCAAGTTACAATACATTAGACATCTTTTAAAGGGAGACAACAAATGAAAATGACAGCAATACCAACCAGTAACGAGTAGGCTTCCCCCACGCTCAATGCGACATTCTAGTTCCCTGGCCAACATCTTTTGAGCAGGGGTTACAATATCAACCTTCGAGAAGGAAATTACATCTGTGGAATGAATATCCCTCCTCACTGGAGATATAACACCACTTGTGAAATTTTCTGTATGATAAATGGTCTTATTATTAGCACATGATGAGTTGATGACAATTATAAAGGATTACTGCCATAGAAACATATTATTGATTAAAGAAAAAGATAAGGAACAATAATTAAATACCAGATTCTGCTGCATCCAGAAATTCGTCAAGCTCAAAAATCCGATTAATTCCCCCAGATAGCTCTACAAACTTTCTATGCAATTCAAGAATATCACCAAAAGCTAGAAAGCTTTGAGAAACAACAGATGCCAAAAACCTCAATGCATGTGCCAGCTCACCTGTAAGTATAGCATGGTACTTTCACAGAGAGGGAAGCAAGGAGAGAAAGATAAAATTAGAGAACAAATTATGCGATCCAAATAACTTACCCTGGGTGCTAATAGATGCTCGATCGCCCTTGTGTTCCATGGCATACAACAAGCTCAGGCCCCAAGTGACATTATGAGGAAGTTGTTTTGTGATATAATCATCTAATATACCAAACAGCCACTTCTTTTTTAGAAGATAATTGGAGTGCGCAAGAAGCTCTCTGAATCTAGATTCAACCATCTGATCAATTTTGAAATAGTAGAATTAGACATCCACAATAACAATAATCTGATTGCATTAAAATCGATAATCATGATATATAAAGGATAAACTAGTAAATATGCTTAACTTTTCCCGTCAGGCTTAAAAAAAAATACATTTTCCCATATTAAATGTCAGCGCATTATCTAAATGTGCACAAGTTAGGGCATTGTTGGAAAAAGAAAAGGCAAAAAGCTGAAAGGAAATGGAAATGGAGACAGAGACGATGGCAAGGTTTTGGTTTCACTCCTTATTGAGCGGTAAAAGGTGAAGGGGAGCCTCAGTGTACTGGGGAATGCGAGGGTTGAATGTAAGATGCACTCTAGTTTCAACAGCCCCACGTTAGCAGCATCAGTTTTTGTTTTAACTTCACCATGTCCTCAAATAAGCAGATCTTTAAACAAAACACATCACATATTATTAAGTTAAAATGCTCACGGCTTTTTCTCGAGCTCCACCTCCGAAAAAAGCAACAGATTCAGCATGTGTACAAAGTCTTTCATGCATGAACCTGGAAAAATAAAGGGTAGAATAGGTCAGAATAATTTCAATATAACTGTTTGTTTAGAGCCAAGACAAGTCAGCAGAAGCTAGAATGAGTTTACCTAAATGTTCCTTCGAGTTGTTGTTGTTGACTTATCAAATCACCGAAATCTGGAGTAAAAATTCTTAGAAACCCCAGACCAAGTAACATGTAAGCATAGAGTATGCCAACACCTCTCTGACCTGTTAACAGCTTCATTCTCCAAGTGAACCTTAAGGTTAACAAAAGATTTAATGAATTGATTAAATAAATAAAATCATAAATGCATCTAAATTCATGTGCTAGGAAACTGAACCACTGCAACATATCTCAGTTTCGAAAATGAAGTACTAAGCACTCACCACAAAATATCCACAGATGGCTTTACCATTCCAGTGACCAGTCCTGACAAATCTCTTGTTAATTTATCCAAGTCATGAGTTATCCTCTGATCTGCATCGATTTTTTTGCTTGCCATGTGGAAGACCTAGACAGATATGCATAACACGAAGTTGAAACCAAGGCTCAGCCATAAGACGAAAAGGGTTTACAGCCAACTGCATGGACTCTAATACTCAATACATAACGGAATATTCCAAGTTTTAAAATTCCTGTATGAAGGAAAATTAACCCCAGGAAAATTCATGGGTATTGGTTTTGCTAGCAAATGAGTGTCTTAAGGACCCAAGTTAAAGTTGCAAAGGAAGATTCCAAGTTTTAAAAGCATTGCAATCTTAAAAATCAGTTGCGAAGAAAGATTTCAAGTTTTAAAAGCATTACAATCTTTATATGAAAACTTAGGGTGTACCTTTATGACCATTGTTAGTAGAACCATAATTTTTATTATTGGGTAAGCTATTTTCCCACATTTTGTGAGAATATGTTCCTGCCTAAACCTACTGCTTAATCCTCAGTCCTCGCCTATATTTTCCTACCCCCATCTAAACACTAGTCCACGTACCCGTTTCCTTTAAAAGTTACTACCTCTGTAAGTCTGGACAAAATGGAACTATGTAGAGGTCAAGGTGTTGAGGATTATTTTAAAAAAGAAAAAAAATTAAAGGCAGCATAGTATGGTGTAATGATAAAAATACGACTATCATGCGAAATTATCGGAAGAGAAGGCTATGGGAAGACACGATTTCTTAAAGAAAAATGTCCTTTGTAAAAACTTGGGCACTCCTTCCTCCTTAGAAGAATACTACTTGTGATTTATTAATAACAAATAATTGTCCAAGCACAAACACAGAACCTGCTTACACAGTGAAAAGAAATGGCAGTAAAGCTAATTAATGAATAGTGATTCGTACCTTGTAGAATGCATTTTTTCTCAAGTAGTTCTTAAGTAAATGTCTCGTCAAACGAATTCGCCATCCAAGGGCCAGCCTGGCAGTCAAGTGTCTGAAGAACAACAAATAATTTATTCATTAACTTTTCGAAAGGCTCTTGATAGGCCAATCAAGACCCCCCTTCCCAGCCAAAAAAAAAAAAAAAAGCTAAGGTGCGTTTAATTTGAGTTTTCATTTTCTGTTTTTACTTTCAATGTTTTCTACTTTTATAATTTTGTAAAGAAAAAAGAGAAAACAGGAGGTGAAAACAAAAGATAGTATTTTATTGTTTCATTGTTTTCTCTTTTTCTTTCACAAAATCTTGAAAACAGAAAACACTTAAAATGAAAAAAAAAATGTTTTGAGCTACCGGTAGTGTCATATATTTGAAAATGTCAATTACTTTATAGAAGGTGCAATGAATGAAGATGCAGCACTTTGGAGAACACTTGTACTGATCAGTCGAATAAAGGCGGCTTTATCCTGCTCCAACACAAACTTCACAGTAGTACCTGAAAACATAAATGCCCTAGCAGATTATATCTGTCGTCTCTCACAAATAACAGAGTTGAATACACAAGCATACCGTTCAATGATGCAATACGATCTGAGATCCATGTTCTTGAAACAACAAGGAAAGCAACAGCAAGTAGTTGTGCTCCTTGTTTATCAAATATGGTGGGCACCTGAAACCAAGTAGTGCTCCTTTTAAAAGGACGCTGGCTCATGGTAAAGCATAATGTAGATAGTGCACGATAATGATCATTTAGTTTCATTCATTTCATCGCAACAGAGAATATGACTAAGAATGCATTACTCGAAGATAAGCTTAAAGAGTAAAAAAATATATTTACTTGTTTAGACAAGTACTATCGTAATTTTTCAGAAATATAAATCATTCATGACCCTACATCAAGCAGATTAAGCTTTTGAGAGGGTAGGACTTTAACATGGTATAAAGCTCCCTGACCAGTTGATCAAGAGTATGATCATCTGCACCCCCGTTATTCAAGTTTGTTCCCATAGAACTCTTGCATGAGGGGTTGTAATGGTATGTTGAGATATAAACTGTTTATATACCTCCTGTTAACAAACTTCAAGAGCTTTGGAAGAGTTGGTCTTTGAGTAATTCTTCAATATGTTATGTCAGAGACTTTCAGATCCTATTCTTGTTATTAATTGGAACGAAGTTGCTATATTTTCAAAGTTTTGAAACTCAGATCAACGTTCTCAACCAATTGGGTATTAACACTCTTTTAAAATCCTGATTTTGTGTAGCTTCTCAACTAAGGCATATCTTGAGCATGCCTTTCAGAACTGACTAAATCCTAAAAACTACAACCAGCAGCAAGTAAAACTTTCACGGCAATATCATCATCAATCAGAGTACCGTAGAACCCATAAGTTGCAGGGGTGTAGAACTTGAGTACAGCAAAGTTGTAGTTGCGTAGGCATATAAATATATGTTTACCACAGGAAACAATAATATCTAAGATTTTCATAAATAACTCAGACACATGTAGAATTAATCTATTATGACAGGATAGTTGTCCATCCCCACCATATATACATCTGTGTGTGTGTGTTAAGAGCATATCTACAGAAGGTACTTACCAATACTTTGCTCATGGCAGCTACTCTTAGTGGCAATGGCCTTAAATTACTTTTAATTTGGGGAACAGCAGATGGTGAAATAGTAGGATTCATGGATGTAGATGATGATATCACTTCTGTGATATATGATTGTATCCTTGACTTTGAGAATGCAGAACCCTAGACAAGAAAAGAAGAAAATAGGAGGTAGGGAATACTTCATATTAATATAAAATAATGAACATTGAAGATATCACAAGAACCAGAATCAGAAATATTTGAACCTTTTTGTTCGTGGCAAATGCTTCTTGAACTGTCTCTGCATCACGCTGTCGCTTTGTCTGAGATGCCTTCATTGTATCAATCCCCAATTCAGAAGAAGAGTCCTCCCTGTAGCAAATTTGAATCCTATAAACAATAGCATAGATCCAAAGTTGAACAGCCACAAGCAGCATAGTAAAGTTCAAACCTTCTATAACGAACACTCCAGCCTCCCTCACCATCTAAGGATAAAACTACATCATGGAATGCAACTAATGCTGGACGATGTGATATGGTAATGCATGATGTTCCCATGGCCCGAACTTTAGTACAAAACCGTTCTTCCATGTCAGTTGTGACAGCACTCGTGCATTCATCCAGAATTGCAAATTTAGGCTTATGGTAGAAAAGCCTAGCCATGCCCAATCTTTGTTGCTCACCCAAAGAAAGCTCATCACCCCAGTTTACCTCTTTTTCAGGGGGGTAACGGTCCAAAAGATACTCAAGATCAACCTTGGACAGATGTGCAAGCAATTCAGATGAATAATAAAGTAAAGAAATATAACAATTCAATATAACTAAACAGTAATGTGGCATTGAAAAACAAAGTAGAACGAGATATGACATTCACATTTTTTAATAGCTCCACCATCCCATTATCTGTAAGCGATTCAACCTCTTGACCTGCAGTGAGTGGGTAAATTAACTGATCACGAAGTGTTCCTACAGCAGTGTATGGCCTTTGTGGCACATAAAAGATTTCCTTATTAAGATCAGAGCCAATGCCAGGTTTCACAATATGTCCAGATACCAATGGCCAAAGACCGCCTAAAACCCGGAATAGCGAGCTTTTTCCACTGCCATTTGGACCTTCAGCAAGAGAAAAATGAATGCCATATCAAAACAATTGACCACTAGGAATCCTTTTTTTTTTAATGGATAATAACAGAGTAACATCAATGTCAAGGCTGACTAACCTCAACAAGAAAGTGAAACAAAAAAGGACCACAAAGCAGAGAATTCAGATGGCTACCTGTAATCAATAGATTCGATCCTGACTCAACCCTAAGAGTCAAGTCATCCACTAAGACATTACCAGTGGGAGTTACAACCTGAATTTTGGGAGCAGCATCAATCAATATCAAAATAATAACAAAATCATAATGACAAGTTCAGGTGTATAGATGGTTCATTGAAATCACTTGCCTTGACACCAGAGAATTCAATGTAGTTAGCTTCACTTATGAAACTTCTACTTCCTCGTCTTTGGAGTGAAGATTTCTCATTCTCCAGGCTTAGCTCCCTTGATACAGCCATTAACTCATGAATGCGATCAGCATAACCACTATAAAACATATAGTTTACTTAGAATATATAGGCTTGAACTTTGCAAGGATTTGTATATAATATATGCCTACATACCAAGAATAAAAACCGATATCAACTTCTAAAAAGGATAAATGACAGATTTAATATACCTGAGTCGATTGAGCCGTCTTGCACTAATAAAAAGAGTTCCAAGTGACTGAAATAGGGAAACAATAACACTAGTATGATATCTTAGATTGCTTAGCATCTCTGCACGCCCTAAAGTTGAACTGTCAGACCTTAGATGGCCAGAAAAGAAAGGCTCAATTATCAGAATAACAGCAACTGTAGCACCAAGGTACTTCAATAAAAAGTCCTGAATCATGCCAAACCACCAATGGTCATGTAGGACACTACTCAAATGCCTAACTAAGGTCCTAAACTTCTGCTGAATATGGGCTTCTTCTCTCATCTCTCCACCATAAAATGCTATACTTTCCGAGTGAGTCCTCAATCGCGAGTGAAGCTGTCGATAGTCTCCTTCCAATTGCTGCTCTCTGGAGATTAGTTTACCAAATGGAGGAGACAATTTTCTGATTGTGGTCCCAGCTACAAGTACATAGCCCTGAAGAGGAAACAGCATTTATTGAGAATATAAAGACTGATTTCTGCGTAACATTTGTCTGACAGTCTCCAGCCATCAGCAACATATCTAGAAAAAATGTTAACAGTAACTGTCAATCAGACATCTGCATAACAGAAAACTTCAATTATGGTGGTACCAATATCCAGAAGACATATTTTGGACTTGCATATGAACACAGCCGCCAAGTGTATAGCAGTCCATCAGTTAGTGCAGTTAAATCATCCCGAACAATTTCACTTAATTCTGAGCAGAACCTTGGCACATCGCTGGCAATTCTTTGCTCTGGGTTAGTTATCCGACCATCACAATGTGATATTTTGTAGTACACCATGTTCTGGAAGAAAAATAAATAATAAATACAATGCTGACAATACAAGCAGAAATTAACAGTTTCATGAAGAAACTATTCTGGCGAATCCATAATCTTTATGCACCATAAGCCCCACAATAAAATTCTGGAAATATTTTGTGATTTATAATACTGCGAATTGAGAGTAAATAAGAAAGTGAATTTGACTTATAAACAGGTAAGAGATAACAAACTCAAGTAGGATTAACGTAAAAAATAAATGCAGATACTTCCAAAGACTGCAGGAACCCCTAAACAGATCAGAAGTGCAGTATAAACACCAAATATATACAACATACAAACTGAACAATATCTACCTCAAAATAGTGAGAATGAATAATTTTAGTCAATATTTTTCTGAATTGCAGACTCAAAGTCCCAGTAATGTACTTTGATGTAGAGTGGATAGTTGATAATAGGAAACACAAAAGAATATTTTCTGAAATTAGCCGAAGAAACAAAGGTACACGTTGCAGAAAAGCAGCACGAAATAGAAAGCCTTGCACTTTTGCTAGCCTGTTGCTCAAAGTGGTCCGCAGTACCTGCAAATATGAACAATTTCAAATGTTATTGATTTAACATCTTTATTATTTATTTATGGTGGAGCAACCAATGCATTTGCTTGTCTGACATTAATTTTCTTTGCTTTAACTCTCAGAACATAAAAGAACAAAAGATGAAAAGAAAAAAAGCTTGTCCCAACTCTGAGATTATCTACGTTAATTCAAGAGCATAGTTTATATGACATTTCAAATGCAATGTCCTAACTCCTATAAATGTTCTCACTCCGACATGAATCAAAAACTTGTTAAGTTAGTATAGAGTAAATATAACTGTTCTGTCTAATGATAATCTATGCTTTCAAGCAGTTTAAATTCCATTAGCAGAATCCCACAACTGCAGTTGCATTTCCCAGTCCAACAAGTATGAAACTCCAGTACATAATTATCCTTCATGGCCAACAAGAGAATGATATCTTCCCGGCATGCAATGCAGGAGAGTCCACTATTATCTAAAAACTGCATGGCGGGTCAGACAAAAACTTTTTTTTGTTTTTTATATATTATTTTGGTAAATACTTTTTGCATCAGCAATTGAGCATAGTGATTATACACGACACATTTGTAGATGATGCTTTACAAATAAGGCATACACTGGCTCACTAATCTCAAAACTAAACCAATAAAATATCACGTAATATATATGTATTAAAATATGCCTTATTCTGCATTGAAATGTTAAACTAAGCTTAAAGCATAATAAAATATAGGCTTACCACTATGGCAACTAAAGCTAAAAGGTTCCTTGCACCTAATTGGCCTATGTCAGATAGAAGAATTGCAGCAAGGACTTGAAGTGACTTCAACCCTCCTTTCTTTTGTTTATTTTGTGATGTAGTAATTCCCTTTGCAGCCTCCTCCTTTGTGAGGTCTTCTTTATCCTTGTTATGATCATTGGAATGGCCTAAGGCAACATGTTTATTAACTCTAAACCGCGATTGCACATACACAGCAGTTCCACCAGCAATAAAGATACCAGTTGCAAGTAGCAAAGTTTTTCTGCCATAGCCCAGAAGAAAAATAAATGAAGATTACGGTACGTATGATGAATTAGTTACACCTTCAGTTATCTTATTAATAATAAGCCGTAGAATGAGAAACCTAATACTAACAACAGCAGAAATGAAAAATTAATTGTCGCCACAGAAAAACAGATTAACAGAGTAAGAGTTAAATATACCTCCTTGAAGCTGCAAAATTCTGGCCCTTCTGAGTTAGCTGGAAGAGTTGAAGGGAAGCCATGGCGCAAGGCCAGCCTCTCTTTCACCAACAAATGAAATAGTTGAGATTGTTCCTCATGCATTCATGGCGCAAAAATCTATCAGACATTCAAAAAAAAAAAAGTGAAAGATCAGCATCTTGAACCGCATGAATTAGAAATCAAAAGCTTCAGCTCAATCAATTTCAGCATGCCGCTATTTACTCTCACAGATGAGGTTCCCACCGCACACACGTCAAACTACGCTAACTCAATGTGAAGGAAAACATATACGCTATAAAAAAGAATATTTTAACAGAGTTCCACCGAACACGTTGGCTGTAGCAGCGATCAGAATGAGGATTCAGTATCGTAAGAGAAAAATTATTCGTTCACATTGAAGCTCAAAGAACAAACCTAATAGACGCAATTGAGAATTCTCATTCGGTGACGAAAACTGTGAAGCAAAAAGCACAAATTGAGAGTGAAGGAAGCATGAAGTGACTGTATTATTGAATTAGAAAAAGAACCTTGGGAGGTAGGTTGCGGAATTTATAGCATACACCTACTTAACTAACATGTCCTGAAAGAAGAAGAAGAAGATGAATAAGAATCACCGAAAGAAGAGAAGAGAATTAATTGATGAAGATGCGTGAGAATAAAGATGCAAGAGAACGTGTTTTGTAGGGGTTGGTGGTTTTAACATAGTAGCATTGCCGCATCGATATCGGGTTGGGTTCGGCAACTTCATTACTATATAATTATTTCTATAAAAGGAAACTTGGTAGATAAATCGTTAAACGCCCATCTCTACAAATATTTAACGTATTCTTCCATGGTTCTTGGAGGCAGCTTAGACTTAAGAGTATCTTGAATTCTTGACGCCTGACTCAGTTATTTTTATTTTCATTACATGAAAAATTGAAAAGGAAGAGAGTAAGTACCTACCGGATCTGGCGGATCAGATAATTTATGTTTTACTACTATTATTATTAGAATTTTACAAAGAACTAATCGGATAAACAAAAATAATTAATTTTTAAGCGCACTACTTAAAATATTAAAACACATAAATATAATTGAATGATCCTATAACATTTTTTATACTAACAGTATATTAAAATTTAACTATTATTATTATTATTATTATTATTATTATTATTATTATTATTATTATTATTATTACATTAATGTGCCCATAAATCTATTTTTTATAATTTAAATATGAATAATAAAAATATTAATTCATTCTAATTCATTTTTTTCTAAGTTTTTCTTTTAATTATTTTTAAATAATAAAAATAACAAATAAATATGTACATTTGTATAACTCTAATATAAAAAAATCTATGTTTCTTACTTTCTTTTAGATAAATAAATTCAAATTCTTGAAATAATAAACTATACAGTGTTACTAGATATACATTATACAAGTATTTTTAGCAACTAAGTCCAATTAATTTGTATTACATTTTAGTTACATAATTATAAGAAATTATATACAAATTATGAAATAAACATTTTGTAAAATATTTTTAATATAGAACACTTTAAATTTAACATTAATTTACATATTATCTAATAAATCTCTATACAATATTAGAATATACTATATAGTATAATTAATTTACTTCTCCGGTGCAGATCTCACTCTATTTTTTTTTTTACTCAAAATAGAGAGACTCAAACCCACTACCTCTTATGCAATTTGAGATATAATTCATTGACCGCAGATTTCACTCTACTTTCACATAAAAATAATTGCATGTGAATTTTCTATTTTATCCGTGTGTCCAATTTTAAATCTCGTTGCAGAAAATTGCCCTTGTTTTGAACTGATTTAGCGGGTTTAACCGTTTAAGTACGGTACGAGGACTTGATCAGACCAAAGAAAGAAAGGTACGAAGAATTGAGGATCCTCCGGTGATTGAAATTAATTTTTCGTATTAAAAACTAACATGACTATATAATATTGTAGTCTTTGTTCTTTTTGTTATTTTAATTTTGGTTGATATTACAATGAAGACTTTATAATTATCTTTATGTAAATATATTTTTTTTTGAACCTTGAATGATGGATTTTATATAATTAAATTTTGATATTTATAAATGTATTATCTTTGTTTAAAATATAACTAAATAAATAAACCATATTTTTAAACAAACTATTTTTACGAGAAGATATTTTGCTATATTTATTTGAGTAGTTATTTTAAGTTTTTATTGATGGTCTGGCTTACTCCACTGCTAAGTGTTGAGTTTCTTGTATTTCTTTTTTTTTTTCCAAAAAAAATAGAAGACAAAAATTGACAAACACTTTTTTTCGCCGGGGGGACTCCATAAGAGCTGCGACTCTCTCCAACACCGTTTACTCTGCATATACAACTTGAATTCGAAACCATTCGAAACCATCTGAGGTAACGGTGGCTAAACAAGTTAAGGCTCGCAGCCGGCAACTAAAACAACAAAAGACATTCCAGCTAAAAGTGGGTTTTGGTAAAATAAAATGAATGCAGGAAGTAATAATTTATTCACCATTAGCAGATATTTGATTTAATATGACACAAGGAAACCTACCACTTTAAAAAGGAAGAATACAACAGTTTCATTTCATACAATGATCCATTTAGATTCAAGTTGATTTACAGTTTTCCAGGTGGGAACATCCTAAGGTGACGCCTTACACTCAAAATATACCATATTATCTTTGCTTTCCTACTTCATTTCAAAAACACAAGTTCTTTGGCATATTAGTCCTGACCAACCATGTCAATGATGCAACATCACAAGCACGAAGGGGGATCATATAAATGGCAAATCATTGAATTGATGAAAGCACATTAGCATGGGAATCATAGAGTAAAGAATACCTTTCAGCAAAAGCTTTTCATAATCTTTCCCGTCGTCATCATTATTCCAATCACCGTCATCCTCTTCACCCATATCATCCCTTCCATCGTTTCCTATATCACTTTCACTTGCCGTCTCCCATTCAGAGTCATCAGTATCTGGGCCATATAAATCACCAGCATCACCTTGACTATGGACACCCCCATGCTTAATAGCTGCCTCTCGAAATAACCAAGCCGCACGCATCTGTTTCTTGACTAATCGCTCAGCATAATCTGGAACTTTATTTTGTCTCTGTGAGAGATCAGGATCATTTGATTGAGAGCATTCATTAATAAATAGAATGGCATCCAATAAAACTCTCTTTTGCTAACCCAAGCATGTCATAAGCTTGTGCTCTTCTCCAAAGGCTTTTGGCATGACGGTTGAGAGGTTTATGAAGGCATAGTGCACAGGTAGCATCACTGATGGCAGCACTTGAAATACACGAATGGAGTGAGATAAGGATTGTGTTTTGGATGAATTCCCTTGAGAGAATCATCTCTCAGCGTCAATATATATATATATATATATATATATAAAATCTCTTAATACTAGGAGATATAACAGAATCAGATATCTAAAAACGGAAACTATATAAAAACAGAATAATTTATATAAAACCTATATCTCTCAGAATAACTTATATACAGCCTATATCTCTAATCTGATATTCAACACTCCCCCTCAAGCTGGAGCATATAAATCATATGCACCAAGCTTGTTACATATGTATTGTATCCAAGGACCCCGGAGAGCTTTGGTAAAAATATCTGCAAGTTGATCGTTGGAGTTGACAAAGGCTGTTACTATTTTCCCATTTTGCAACTTCTCCCTTATGAAATGGCAATCAATCTCTATGTGCTTGGTCCGTTCATGAAACACAGGATTGGAAGCAATATGTAAGGCAGCTTGATTATCACACACCAGTTCCATCTTACTCGGCTCACAAAACTTAAGTTCCTTAACTAATTGCTTCAACCATATAAGTTCACATGTGGCAAGTGCCATAGCTCTATATTCAGCTTCCGCACTAGATCTTGCTACAACATTTTGCTTCTTACTCTTCCAAGATATCAAGTTTCCACCAATAAAAACACAATAACCAAATGTAGAACGTCTATCAGATGGAGATCCTGCCCAATCTGCATCAGTATACCCAACAATTTGGTTATGTCCTTTATCTTCATACAACAAACCTTTTCCTGGAGCACCTTTGATATATCTAAGGACTTTAACAGCTGCGTTCCAATGACTATCGCATGGGGAGTCAAGAAACTGACTTAGGATACTTGTGGTAAATGAAATATCTGGCCGAGTGACTGTCAAATAATTCAATCGGCCAATTAATATGCGATATCTACCAGGATCTGCAAGAGGTTTTCCTTGATTTGGACTAAGTTTTGTGTTGGGATCCATTGGTGTATCTACAGGTCTAGAATCTAACATTCCAGTTTTTTCAAGAATATTCAGAGCATATTTTCTCTATGAGATACAGATCCCAACATTAGATTGTGCCACTTCAATTCCTAGGAAATATTTTAACTTTCCCATATCCTTAGTCTGAAAGTGATCAAACAAGTGTTGTTTTAGCTGAGTGATTCCCTCATCATCATCTCCAGTAATGACAATATCATCCACATAAACAACCAGATATATGGAGGTCGTGGAGGAAGAATGACGGGAGAAAACTGAATGATCTGCTTCACTCTGAATCATGCCAAATTTAGAAATAACAGCACTAAAGCGACTAAACCAAGATCGAGGGGATTGTTTCAAGCCATATAAAGATCGGCGTAAATGACATACTAAGCCGGAAGACTCCCCCTAAGCAATAAACCCGGGAGGTTGCTCCATGTATACTTCCTCCTCGAGATCACCATGTAAGAAAGCATTTTTAATATCAAGTTGATGAAGAGGCCAATGGCGAATGGCAGCCATAGAAAGAAAAAGATGAACAGAGGCCATCTTCGCAACAGGAGAGAAGGTATCACCATAGTCCAAACCAAATATTTGAGTGTAGCCCTTAGCCACAAGGCAGGCTTTTAATCGATCAATGGTTCCGTCTGAGCCGACCTTAATAGTATAGATCCAACGACAACCCACAGTAGATTTGCCCGGTGGCAATGGAACAAGATCCCAAGTACCAGTAGAATGTAAGGTAGACATCTCCTCAATCATAGCCTGGCGCCACCCTGGATGTGAAAGAGCTTCTGCTGTTGTTTTGGGTATAGAAACAGAAGACAAAGAGGAGGTAAAAGCATAGTGCGAAGATGATAAATGATGGTAACTAAGAAAATTATAAATAGAATTAGGATTACGGGTGGAACGAGTACCTTGTCTGAGAGCAATAGGAGGACTACTGCTAACTCCCGAAGAAGGATCCAAGGACGTTTCAACCACGGGTTCAGGAGATGAGTTATCTTGGACTGCAGGCCATGGGCGGCGATGATAAACCTGGAGAGGCTTTGTGGGAATAGGAGGCCCATCTAAGTAAGGAACAGAAAGCACCTCCGTAATGGAAGGTGAAGTGATGTCGGGTGCAGAGAAAAAAGGGGTATTCTCAAGAAAAGTGACATCTGCAGACACGAAGAAATGATTAAGAGCTGGAGAATAACAACGATAACCCTTTTGAAATCGAGTGTACCCTAAGAAAACACATTTGATAGAGCGAGCAATTAACTTGTCTTTGCCTGGGGTAAGATCATGGATGAAACAAGTACAACCAAAGACTCATAGCGGAAGAGAAAAAATGTGCTCATGAGGAAATAAAATGGAACTTGATTTTGCAAAGCAGAAAAAGGCATACGATTAATTAAATAACATGCAGTCAGAACAGCCTCACCCCAAAACTTAAGGGGAACATGAGTATGGAGAAGAAGAGTGCGAACAGTTTCAATCAAGTGACGTTGTTTACGCTCAACCACGCCATTCTGTTGAGGGGTTTGAGGACAAGACGACTGATGTAGAATGCCTTGGGAGGACAAGTAAGACAAAAAGGGTGCTGGAAAATACTCACGAGTATTATCACTTCGTAAATTTTTAATTGAAATTTTGAATTGGTTTTGAATTTCAGAATGATGGTTTCAGTGGCTAAGAGAAGTGGGGGTTGAATCTTAGCCCCCTTTTGCTTGCTAACGCTTGCTGGACTTAGAGGAGACTTTTCTATTTTTAGCTCGTCCCTAGCCACGAGACTTTTTCATTTTGTCTCGTCACTTGGCACGAGACATTTTTTGTTTTTGCCCCTGTGCAGTAGAAAACAGAAATAGAGTAGGAGAGAAGAAATATTACACCCAGATATATCCTGGTTCAGCTACTAAGTGCAGTGCAGCCTACATCCAGTCTCCATCACAACAATGATGGAATTTCACTATAATCAACCTGATTACAAACTGTAAAGTGCTAACCCAACTTACAAGGGGATTCCCACAGAATCATGAAACACAACATAGATAAACAAAGGAACTCTAAGACATCTATGGCTTTTTCTTTTAATTTTGCACTCTCTGCCTTTTTCCACTCTATGGCTTTTTCATACAAACCTCAATGTTTGCCTTTTTCCATGAGACTCAAGACATGACAAAATTAAACAGAAAAATACTAAACAGAATACATTGAAGGAGAAGAAAATCTATAAGCTTAGGTAGCTTTGAGAATCCTGTGCCTTGCACTCTCAATGCTTACTTCTAACTCCTTGCTCCAAACAGTGGCTGTTCTCCCTTTTTATAGAAGAGAGAAGCCTCCACACTTGAAGCCAAAAACCCAAGCCAACTTCTTCTTCCTTCAAGAAACCGGTTCGGCCACACAGAGAGAGAAGAGATAACCATGCAATAACCAACATGCAATTACCTCTAGTCCTTCTTTGGTCATCACTCTTCATCAATCCGAGCTCTCCATCCTTGGCTTGCTCTCCAAGATGGATTTCTGGCCCTTGATGCTTCATGATGATGATGACTTCATCTGCTTCAATCTCTGCCTCTACCATCACTTCGCCACTCTAGCTACTTCCTGTGGTGGTTGAGCAGAATCAAAGACAAGCCATCTCCTCCAAGAATCTCCCCTTGTTGGCCGAGATCTTCTTCTTCCTTTTTGAGCATAAAGAACCCAAGATTACCTCACCAAATCTATCCATGTTTGGTGACAATCTTAGCCACAGTTCATTTTTATTTTAGTATATTTTCTTGCCATCATTAGCTTGATGGTCTTGATGCATGCAGCTCCTTCTTTCTTTTGATAATTGAACATAGCTTCCATTGTTTCCTGGACAATGACCGAAGAAGAAGAAACAATGAGAGAGAAAAGAGAATCTGAAGAAAAGCAATTCAAAGTGGTTAAACTAATTAATTGAAAATAGCTTGCTTTTGCTTCCCTTAGTGTGGCGTGTAGCAATGATGCCTTTAGTCAAATCAATCTTCTCTCACTTGCTTATGTTCCCAATGCTTAAATTAACTTTGAAATCCTTTCAGGAAGTGTAATGGAATCCGTTGGAAGCATTGAAGCTTTTTCTTTGCTTCATGGATTCGGACAAAGCATGAGGAACTCTCATCTTAAATGGAATTGGGCTTGGTTGCAATAATCATTAAATTTCTGGCCCAATTATAACATTTGCTTTCCTGATGAAATTTGGATCAAGCAATGAACAAATGGGAAAGCATTTTCAACTTGGACTTGTGACCATAATAGATTAAATTGGCCCAAGTAACATAAAGAATTAAATCAGCCATATTCATCATATATTATCAAAACCAAGGGCTGAATGTAATTTGGGCTTGCACCAGAAATTTGTTTTTCGGCCCAATATTAAAACCTGTAACAAAATTATTTTAATCAATATATGTTAGATGAAAATCAGATTAATAATTTTGTAATTAATTAATTTTAATAATGTTTAGTCATCACATATTAATTTAGAGTTTTCCAAACTCATCAATCTCCCCCTTGATGACAAACATTATTAAAATTGAAATGGAAAGAAATTTAAAAAAATTGAGTATGAGTACTCCCTTTGAAGATTGAATTTCTCCCCCTTTCTAAATGTCACATGGCTCCCCCTTGATGTATGCTTATTTTACCAAGGGAAGCACTAACCTGTAACATTTTAACCAAGCTTCAAGAATAATGTTATTTAGCATATTATATGATGCTAAATGCTTGATTTATGAGTAGTTTTAAATTGATAATCAAAACTCATTTGATATCATAAACTGATTTACTGCTCAAACATTACCACAAAACAAAGTTGTTCAAAAATTTCAAAAATTTTCCAGTCAAGATGTCAGAGCCATATTATTCAAGTAGGGAAAATATTTTTTTGAATCACATATGATCACATCAAAGACATTGCAGCTGGTAGATATCACAGTTTAAAGGAACTGCCAAAAATAAATTTTCAAACCAACATGTTTACCAAGATGAATAAGAATATTCCTATTTCAATACAAGCATGTTCATCAAGATAAATCAACAATCAGGCATTCATATGATCAATAAAAATATTGTCAAACATCATCATAAACCAAATGCCAAATGCCTTTCAAGCAGCAGTAACCATAGTGAAACAAATGCAATAACAACATGCATTCTTTAAACAAGGGAGATCATGAATTTTCAATTTGAAAATTTCATCCCCTGTTTCAGCAAATCCTCCCCTGTTTTATTAGTATCAATTTCAATTTTGAAAACTAATTTTCCTCCCCCTTTTGTCATCAAGGGGCACCTGCACAAAATATGAACAACACAACAAAATATCCATAATAAAGTAATAAGAGTGTATCAAGGTATCATAGAGCAGTGAGTATCAAGTCATGCTCCTACAAAAAACAGATTGAGCCTAATGGAGCCAATATCAAGTAAAAGTAAAGAAACAGTCATTAATCATCAAAAAGGTTGAACTCTGAACCGGAATCATCTTCGTAATCCCCTGTCCCCATGTCATCATCAAAGCTTTTAATCATGAAACCAACTCTTTCGTGACATTTCTTCCAAGCCCTTTCCTGTTCATATTCCAATTTCCGGGCAGCCTTGTGAGATTTACGCATTAACTTGGCCATGTTGCGAAACTCTTTGAGAACTTCCCGGATTGATTGAGTGACATCTGAGGATTCAGGACGGCTCTCCAGATCGCTGAGAGATGGTTCAGAGGGAACAGACCGCTTGCCTTTCTTGCCCAAAACTCCTCCTCCTTTAATCATGGAAACCTTGTTCTCAACAGATTCATTAGACAAATCAACCTTAAAGTACTCAAATATACATGTGAGGAACATGCCATATGGAAGATTATCCTTTTTAGTACTCTTTACTGCTTCCCACATATGACGTATCATAATATAAGCAAATGAAATTGGGGTAGAAGTAATGAGAGCAAATAGGATAATAGAATCAGAAACTGTTACTCTATGGTGCGAACCACTTTGAGGAGTAAGGATATGAGTGATGATACGGTGCAATAGAGAGTTCTCCGGGCCGAGTGCTTTGTGAGTTGGGATTAATCCATCTAGTCCAGAAAGGTTTGTACAGATGTGTTGCAAGACAGCTTATTGTGTGACTCCTACTTGATCATCCCATTTATCAATCATATAAACTTTTGGTCCTTCATCTTCATACCCAAGAGCAGCACCTATGGTTTGAGGATTGAGAGTTATGTAAACACGCTTGACGTAAGAATGGATTGAGCCATCAATCAAACGCATGTTTGCATAGAATTCCCGGACCAACCCCGGGTAAACCAGTTTCTGAATGTGAACCAGAGGGGTCCATTTCAGAGCATCAAACAGAGAAGAAAAGTTGATTCCTTTGGTGGCCAAATTTTCAAGATTCACCAAGTAAGAGGGGCAGAGATGTCGTTTCAGCAAGACCTCTTTGTGAAATTCATAGAACGCACATGAGTAGAACCTAGAGGGATCAAAATGGGAATGAGGTTTGTGAAACTTGTTCTTGAATTCGAGTGACTCCAAATTCGCAGGTTCCTTAGTATCATGCAACACAAAACTTTTATGCCTCTTTTGAGAGCTTCTTGCATGTGGGGTGGATCTTTTCGGTGATGATTGAGGGGGTGAGGTATGTGACTCATCTTCATCCTCTTCAACACTTGGTTCCTTGGATTTTCCAGATTTGCCTCTCCCTGACGTTTTCTTAGCAACGACCTTACGGCGCATGGTTTTGGTTCTTTTGGAAGGAGGGGAATGAGTAGAAGAGGAGGTAGAATGGAGATGTATATGTGTATGGGTTGGAGGTGATGAAAAAGGTGGGTTTTTTGGAATGGGGGTTCGGCTACTCCTCCTAAGTGCAGTTTTCTTTTTCATGGTAGGATAAATGAAGAGGTTGAATATGAAGGGGTGAGTGCCGAAAGAGAGTGAGGGTGGAAGGAGGTTAGTGGTGCAATAAATGAGGATTGGAGAGAGATGATGGGGAAGTTAATGACCATAATGGAGCGGTTATTAACCAAATGGGAGTTTCAAAAAAATGATAAAAAGGGAGTTTTCCTTGAATAAAGGGATTAGTTGGAAGGAAAAGATATGATTTGACAACATGCTTCTTCCAACAAGATTTGAAAAGACAATCTAAGGGATTTTGTGATTTTATTTTTCAAAGAAAGAATAACTAACTAAACTGTCATGGTGGGGTCAGGAATTATTAGGTGGGGCCCATGAAAATTTAAATCTGCGTTTCCTCCCCCTTGATCATAGCTCCTCCATCAAGCTTGCATTTTTATCTCGTCCAAACCTACGAGACAAAACTGAACAGAGTTAAAAATTCACAAATTTTTAATGAAACTTAAATCAAACATTCCCAAACTTTTTCTCAAGGTACAGAATCTGTCTTCACAGAGAGGTTTTGTAAAAATATCAGCAATTTGGTCTTCAGATTTTACAAATTGAATATCAATAGTTCTCTTTTGCACATGTTCTCTAATGAAATGATATTTAATTTCAATGTGCTTTGTTCTTGAGTGCAAAACAGGATTTTTTGAAATGTTTATAGCACTCATATTATCGCAAAATAATGGTATACTATTGATTTTTAATTTGTAATCTTCTAATTGTGTTTTTAACCAAATTAATTGAGTGCAACATGCAGATGCGGAAATGTATTATGCTTTAGCTGTGGATAAAGTCATTGTGGCTTGCTTTTTGCTTGACCACATATTGAGTGAGCTTCCAAGGAAGCAACACATGCCGGATGTGCTTCGTCTATCCACTCTATCTCCCGCAAAATCTGCATCACAAAACCCTACTGCACAAAAATCATCAGATTTAGGATACCATAATCCATAATCACAAGTTCCCTTAATATATCTAATGATGCGCTTAACAGCCGTGAGATGGGATTCTTTTGGGTGGGATTGGAACCTTGAACATACACCCACACTTTGGACAATGTCCGGTCTAGAGGAGGTAAGGTACATGAGTGAACCTATCATTCCCCTATACCTTGTTTCATCCACATCTTGACCATCATCATCCTTTTCAAGTTTTGTGTTGGGATGCATTGGTGTACCCATTGCTTTGGAATTTTCTAGGCCAAACTTTTTAATAAGTTCTTTTGCATACTTTCCTTGGTAAATAAAAGTACCACTAGGAGTTTGTTTAATTTGGAGGCCAAGAAAGAAAGTAAGCTCTCCCATTAAACTCATTTCAAACTCACTAGTCATGAGTTTTCCAAACTCTTCACACAAAGAAATGTTGGTCGATCCAAATACAATATCATCAACATAAACCTGAACAAGGAGTATGTCATCACTAGATGCTTTAATAAACAAAGTAGTGTCGGTGGTACCCCTTTGAAATTGATTTTCCAACAAGACGGCACTAAGCCTTTCATACCAAGCTCTTGGAGCTTGTCTAAGACCATAAAGAGCCTTAGTTAATTTGAAAACATGATTTAGAAACTCTTTTTGTTCAAAACCGGGGGGTTGTGCCACATACACTTCTCTATCAATAAAGCCATTAAGGAAAGCACACTTAACATCCATTTGAAATATTTTGAAACCTTTATGGGCGGCATAGGCAAGAAGCAATCTAATTGCTTCCATTCTAGCTACCAGAGCAAAAGACTCATCAAAATCTATACCCTCTTCTTGATCGTAACCTTGGGCCACTAATCTAGCCTTGTTACGAACAACTTGTCCATCCTCACCAAGCTTATTTTTAAATACCCATTTAGTACCGGTAACTTTCTTACCATCCGGATGAGGTACTAGTGTCCAAACCTCATTCTTGTCAAATTGAGCAAGCTCCTCTTGCATTGCTTTAACCTATGATGGGTCCTCAAGAGCTTGTTTGACATTGTTAGGCTCTATTTGTGATAAGAGAGCAAGATTGCTAGGTTCGGCTTGGCTTTTGGTGGATGATCTTGTTGCTACTCCTTGAGAAGGATTACCAATGATGAAATCATGAGGATAACCTCTCATAGACTTCCATTCTCTAGGCTTTTGGACAGGTGTAGAGCTTTGATGAACTTCTGGTGGTCTCACTATTTCAGTTGCTCGTGCCTGCTCAGGATACAAAATGGAAATATCTCCTCCAATCTGACGAGATAAAACTGGACTGGCAGATTCCTCATTCTGAACAGATTTGGGATTTTCTTTGCTTGTTCCAGCTTCTTCACCATCTGAATCATTATCTATCACAGTACTGGGAATTAAGTTAGAATCACAAAAAGTAACATGTATGGATTCCTCTATAGTCCTATGTTCCTTGAGATAAATTCTATAGGCCTTGCTTGTGGTGGAATATCCAACAAACATTCCTTCATAGGATTTTGGATCAAACTTTCCAAGGTTTTCTTTATTATTAAGCACAAAATATTTGCATCCAAAAATATGAAAATACTTAAGATTTGGAGGGGTTCCTTTCCATAGCTCATAAGGGGTTTTCTTTAACCCTTTTCTAATAATTGTTCTTCAAAATATAACATGCTGTGTTCACAGCCTCAGCCCACAAGAATTTAGGAATCTCATTCTCACATAGCATAGCCCTAGTCATTTCTTGAAGGCTTCTATTCCTTCTTTCAACCACCCCATTTTGTTGGGGGGTTCTAGGACATGAAAAATTATGAGAAATTCCTAAGTCATCACAGAATTTTTCAAAATCTTGATTTTCAAATTCTCTTCCATGATCACTTCTCACATGGGCAATTTTTAAATCCTTTTCGTTTTGAATTTTCTTGCAAAGAGTAGAAAAGGCATGAAAAGCATCATTCTTATGAGTAAGAAAAAGTACCCAACCAAATCTAGAGTAATCATCTACCACCACAAGACCATAGTGTTTACCTCCTAAACTTTGAGTTCTAGTAGGACCAAAAAGATCAATATGTAACATCTCCAATGGCCTTTTGGTTGAGATTCCATCTTTTGATTTAAAAGAAGATTTTACTTGTTTGCCCAATTGGCAAGCATCACAAGTAAGATCCTTATCAAACTTGATGTTTGGAATTCCTCTAACCAAATTCTTTTTGACTAGCTTAGAAATTTGGTACATGCTAGCATGACCCAACTTTCTATGCCAAAGCCATTTTTCAAATTCAAGAGATGTAAAGCATGTTACATTTTGTTCCTTTAAATCCTTAGAGTTAATCCATACACATTGTTACACCTTTTAGCTTCAAATAAAATATCCCCAGTTTTCTCACAAACAACCAAACAAACAAACTTCTTAAAAACAACTTCAAAACCCAAATCACACAATTGACTAACACTAAGCAAATTATGTTTCAAACCATGTACAAGGAGAACATCATTTATACAAGAAGAAAAATTTTTACCAACTTTCCCAACAGCCACTATTTTTCCTTTTGCATCATCACCAAAAGTGACAAGACCTCCATCATATTCATCAAGCTTTATGAAGAAGGTTGTCTTCCCGGTCATATGCCTAGAACATCCGCTGTCCATATACCACATATTTTCTTTCCGTTTGGATGCTAGGCACACCTACAAAACAAGCTTAAGTGACCTTAGGTATCCAAATTTTCTTGGATCCTTTCACGTTAAACCATCTCCTATGTCCTAAGCCATTGTAATCAAAAACAACTTTACAAACTTTATCACCAATCATTCTTTCACCAAAGAAACATTGAATAGGAAAGTGTCCATTTCGTTTGCATAGCCTACAAAATCTTGGAGTTGCTGTTTTGTTAAAGTAGGTGGGGTCTTGATATCTTGTATCATTTGAAGATGAGGCAATGTTTTCAAAATGAGATTTTTTAGATTTATAAAATCCCAACCCAGCCTTGTCATAAAGAGATTTTTGACTAGCCAGAATTTGATTCAAATTTTCAGAACTTTGGGTGAATTTGGCTAAGTCTTCCTTAAGCCTTTTAACCTCTTTAAGCAACTCTTCATTTTGCTTAAAACAATCTACATATGCAAGAACGGAATGATTACTTTCACAGCTCTTAATTTGGGCTCTTAACTGCTTATTTTCCTCAACAAGGTCACAAACAGTTTCGGCCTCTCTTACTTTCTCTTTAAGAAAACTATTTTCAGCTTTAAGAATGGTGATTTGTTGTTCAAGCTCTTGATTTTCCAGCAGAAAACATCTTATTTTTTCAGAAAGGTGGTCTATCATAAGATGAAGATCTTCAGTGTTAGGGTTATGAAAGACTACCTGATCTATGTGATCTGCCATGAGACATGGTTGTGACTTGGTTTCGGTTTCTTCATCATCATCATCTGAGTCATTCTCCAAGTCTTCCCATGAGGCCATCAGTCCCTTCTTCTTTACTCTTTTCGGCTTTTCCTCCTTCTTTAACTTGGGACAATCAGATCTGAAATGCCCCATTTCCTTGCAATTGTAACAGGTTACTTTGCTCAGGTCTTTCTTCATCTTCCTTGAGCTGCTGCCTTTGCCTTTAAGCTTCACTATTTTCCTGAATTTTTTTGCAAACAACACAAACTCATTTTCAGAAGAGTTATCACTGGATTCATCATCCAGAGGGTTAGTCACAGAAGAAAAAGCAATTCCTTTCTTTTTTGAATCTTTTTTCAAATAGGTGTTTTCAAAAGCAAGAAGATTTTCTCTCAAATCATCAAGTGTCATGGAATCTAAGCTACTGCTCTCAGAAATAATTAATGCTTTTGTTTCCCACTCTTTTGTGAGACATCTCAACACTCTTCTCACTAACACAGATTCAGAATGTGTAATTCCCAGAGCATCTAAGCCAACAATGATGGAGTTGAACCGTTCGAACAGTTCATCAATGGACTCTCCTTCCTTCATTGCAAACATTTCATACTCTTTATTTAACATGTCTGTCCGAGTCTTTTTTACAATGGTGGTTCCTTCATGGGTGATTTGCAATTTGTCCCAGATTTCCTTTGCTGTTGTGTATCTTGATACCCATCGGTACTCCTCAAAGCTGATAGCACAGTTTAGCAGATTTACTGCCTTGGCATTTAATTCTATCTTCTTCCTATCTTCCTCAGTCCATCTTGCTTCTGGTTTAAGAGTGACTACTCCTTCTGCACTTGTGGTAGTTGGAAATTGAGGCCCTTCCAGGATAATCTTCCAAAGTCTGTAATCCACTGCTTGTACAAATATCTTCATCCTCTCCTTCCAATAGATATAATTTTTCCCATTGAAAAGAGGAGGTCTGTTGCTTGATTGACCTTCAGTCATATTATAGGACACCACATTTAAGCCACTATTTTCTGCCATGAGGATCTTTACTCCAAGCTGCAAAGCTTGATCTCTTTGAGACCAAGCTCTGATACCAATTGATGGTTTCAGTGGCTAAGAGAAGGGGGGGTTGAATCTTAGCCCCCTTTTGCTTGCTAACGCTTGCTGGACTTAGAGGAGACTTTTCTGTTTTTAGCTCGTCCCTAGCCACGAGACTTTTTCATTTTGTCTCGTCACTTGGCACGAGACATTTTTTGTTTTTGCTTCTGTGCAGTAAAAAACAGAAATGGAGTAGGAGAGAAGAAAGATTACACCCAGATATATCCTGGTTCAGCTGCTAAGTGCAGTGCAGCCTACATCCAGTCTCCATCACAACAATGATGGAATTTCACTATAATCAACCTGATTACAAACTGTAAAGTGCTAACCCAACTTACAAGGGGATTCCCACAGAATCATGAAACACAACATAGATGAACAAAGGAACTCTAAGACATCTATGGATTTTTCTTTTAATTTTGCACTCTCTGCCTTTTTCTGCTCTATGGCTTTTTCATACAAACCTCACTGTTTGCCTTTTTCTATGAGACTCAAGACATGACAAAATTAAACAGAAAAATACTAAACAGAATACATTGAAGGAGAAGAAAATCTGTAAGCTTAGGTAGCTCTGAGAATCCTGTGCCTTGCACTCTCAATGCTTACTTCTAACTCCTTGCTCCAAACAGTGGTTGTTCTCCCTTTTTATAGAAGAGAGAAGCCTCCACACTTGAAGCCAAAAACCCAAGCCAACTTCTTCTTCCTTCAAGAAACCGGTTCAGCCACACAGAGAGAGAAGAGATAACCATGCAATAACCAACATGCAATTACCTCTAGTCCTTCCTTGGTCATCATTCTTCATCAATCCGAGCTCTCCATCCTTGGCTTGCTCTCCAAGATGGATTTCTGGCCCTTGATGCTTCATGATGATGATGACTTCATCTGCTTCAATCTCTGCCTCTACCATCACTTCGCCATTCTAGCTACTTCCTGTGGTGGTTGAGCAGAATCAAAGACAAGCCATCTCCTCCAAGAATCTCCCCTTGCTGGCCGAGATCTTCTTCTTCCTTTTTGAGCATAAAGAACCCAAGATTACCTCACCAAATCTATCCATGTTTGGTGACAATCTTAGCCACAGCTTATTTTTATTTTAGTATATTTTCTTGCCATCATTAGCTTGATGGTCTTGATACATGCAGCTCCTTCTTTCTTTTGATAATTGAACATAGCTTCCATTGTTTCCTGGACAATGACCGAAGAAGAAGAAACAATGAGAGAGAAAAGAGAATCTGAAGAAAAACAATTCAAAGTGGTTAAACTAATTAATTGAAAATAGCTTGCTTTTGCTTTTCTTAGTGTGGCGTGTAGCAATGATGTCTTTAGTCAAATCAATCTTCTCTCACTTGCTTATGTTCCCAATGCTTAAATTAACTTTGAAATCCTTTCAGAAAGTGTAATGGAATCCGTTGGAAGCATTGAGGCTTTTTCTTTGCTTCATGGATTCGGACAAAGCATGAGGAACTCTCATCTTAAATGGAATTGGGCTTGGTTGCAATAATCATTAAATTTCTGGCCCAATTATAACATTTGCTTTCCTGATGAAATTTGGATCAAGCAATGAGCAAATGGGAAAGTATTTTCAACTTGGACTTGTGACCATAATAGATTAAATTGGCCCAAGTAACATAAAGAATTAAATAAGCCATATTCATCATATATTATCAAAACCAAGGGCTGAATGTAATTTGGGCTTGCACCAGAAATTTATTTTTCGGCCCAATATTAAAACCTGTAACAAAATTATTTTAATCAATATATGTTAGATGAAAATCAGATTAATAATTTTGTAATTAATTAATTTTAATAATGTTTAGTCATCACATATTAATTTAGAGTTTTCCAAACTCATCACAGAACATAAAGGCTTGAAATGTGCAAATAATTCAGATCTGTCCTTCATTAAATATAACCAAGTGCAACGAGAAAAGTCATCAATAAAGGTGACAAAATAACAAAAATCAGAATGAGAAGTAACCCGACTAGGTCCCCATACATCAGAATGAATAACAGAAAAGGGAGACGCAGCTCGTGTATTGACACGACTTGAAAAATAACTACGAACATATTTACCTAAATTACAAGTTTGACACTTTAAGGTAGCAAGACGAGATAAACTCGGGACCATAGCTTGTAATTTCAAGAGGCTGGGATGTCCCAGGCGATAATGGACCACGTCCGGAGACTCAACAGCAGCAACAGAAGACACAGTAGTAGTGGGTAAGGCAAGCCGATACAGTTCTTGAGACTCACATCCTGTACCAATCGTTTATCCCGTCTCTCGATCCTGCACAATGACGGAGTCAGCAAAAAAGGTAACAAAACAATTAAGAGAACGGGTAAGTTGGCTAATAGAAATCAAATTGAAAGGACAATTGGGCATGTAAAGAACAAATTTCAAAGGTAATGTAGGAAGAGGAGTAGCTTGACCTATTCTCTTAGCACCAATTTTAGAACCATCAGCCAAAGTGATAGAAGGAAGAAATGCAAGGTGTTCAAGTTTAGAGAGGACAGAAGAAGTACCAGAAATGTGATCAGAAGCACCTGAGTCAAGGACCCATGGTCCAAGAGAAGAGGAATGAGAGATACAAGCAAGATAATTACCAGAGTGGGCCACCGAAGCAACGGGAGTAGATGCTTGCTTTGAAGCTTAGTACTTGAGAAACTCATCATAATCATTGCCAGAGACAAATATCCCTTGTGGTTGTGCGGCGGAGTGAACATCAGATGGCTCATTAGTTTGGACAACATTAGCTACCTTGGTAGGACGACCATAGAGAGCATAACATTTATCCTGAGTATGACCAATCCTATAGCAATAGGTACAACTAAGGCGAGTACGATTACCACGACCATTACCATGACCCCCACGGCCGCCGCGAGTGGGCACTTGAAAGGACACTTGAGAAGAAGATTGGGATGCCAATGCAGTTTGGTCGAAAGTATGGGTCTCAAGAAAGGGGCCGGATTGCAAGAGTCGTGCAAATACGTCCTCAAGGGAAGAAACGGGTGAGGTGCCCAATATTTGTTACCGAAGAGATTCAAGTTCAGCTGGCAACCCAAGTAACGTAAGTACCAAAAACAGCTTTCCCTGTTGAGCATGATGGTCATTAGCATTAGACACATAGGGAAAGAGAGTCAAAAACTCTTCCTTGATAGCTTCCACAGCCCCAACATAAGATTCCATATCAGTTCCTTGAAGCTGTAAACTACACAGCTTCTTAGCAACATGGTAAAGTCTTGCAATGTCATTAGTGTATAAAGCTTTAGCACGGTCCCACACCTTTTTACAAGTTTTGTAAGCCCGAAACATAGTCAGCTTTGGTGGATCAATGGTCTGCCACATAAGATTACATAGCTGTGCATCAATCTTCTTCCAAGTGGTTTTGTCAGCGGCGTGAACATCATCAACAAATTTAGTAAGGTGGTCTTCATAGCCTTGGCCCATGAACCAAAGTTCCACAGAATCAGCCCAAGAAAGGTAATTTTTGGCACCCATCAATTTTTCAGAGGTCATTATAGCAGTTCCAGAAACAACAGATGTTAGAACAACCGGTTTGCCACCATTGGAGTTGGTGTCGGGGGTTACCTCAGAAGACATGATGGCAGATACTCAGAAACGGCCGAAAAACACCTGCAGAAGGGAAACAAGGGCCGGAAAAAGCCTGGGCAGCGGAGCTTGACGTTCACGCGCGTCTGGAGTGGAGGCGCGTGAGGACCACGTGCAAGAAAAGGGGCGGCGCGTGTCGGCGCATGCGGCGATTGACGGTGGTGAAATTTTGGGGACAAGCCGAACTTGGCTTTCCGGTTCTGATTATGGGGTTGCTTCGGAGTGGGTCTGATGTTTGACAAGGTTTTGGCCGGAAAAATAGTTTCTAATGAAGAGACAGCTAATAGTGTCAGGTGGTGAGAAAAGGGAACACGGCTGAGAGATCGCAGCCGGAAAAGAAGAGAAACAAATAGAAACCAGAGCTGGGTCGGAACCCGCTCTGATACCAACTTGAAATACACGAATGGAGTGAGACAAGGATTGTGTTTTGGATGAATTCCCTTGAGAGAATCATCTCTCAGCGTCAATATATATATATATATATATATATACATAGGTACAGAAATAAAATCCCTTAATACTAAGAGATACAACAGAATCAGATATCTAAAAATGGAAACTATATCAAAACAAAATAACTTATATAAAATATATATCTCTCAGAATAACTTTTATACAGCCTATATCTCTAATCTGATATTCAACAGCAGCCAAAGGTTGCTACAACAAAAGATGGCATTGAGCTCGATTACTATATAGAACAACTCTCTCCTTCTTGGATCTCATCAGACACAATGACAATGCTTCTGAGTATTTTGATGTAGTTCCAGAAATATTTCCAGATGAGAACAGAGAATTTCCTTCAAGCTTGACCACCAGAGCTGCAACATGCTTAATGTGTAGATCTTCCTTGGGCATATTCTTTTCCCATTTTAACCTTTACTTTGAATTTAATAGGTCCTCAATTTGTTTACTAGTGCGACCACTAATTGAGCTTCTTCCTGACCCCTGCGACTGGATGCAGTTCTGAAGAACACCAACAATGGAATCACCAAACTTTTTGTGGTTGCCAAGAGTTGTAATTTCGGCAAGGTCAACTAATGCAGGAACCACTTTATCAATCACCTACATAATACACAGGAAACTTTTAAATTCAACATGGAAATCCACTTCTAATACTCAAATTATATAAACAAATAACCGGTGCTTGAATAAATAAAGACATCAGGCATATAAGGAGAAATTGTGTTAAAAAAATAATCCAGTAGACAAAGGTTATTGTTATCATGCATTTGGCTTACAAATATATTAGTGTCCTAAAAACTTGACAAGGACCATGCACCTTCCTTGGTGATAATGAAGACAGTAACTAGTAATTTGTCTAAAGCAGCCAACATATGACCATAAGCTCAAAAGATTATTTCCCTACAGCAATGCCTTTAGACATTCAAGTGAATTGATATCCATACTAAAATTGTTACTTAACTCTTCTTAACCCTTTACGCTTAAGGATGAAATTAATTAGTGAAATTTAGGAATTGGAAAGTTTGACACTCACACACAAAAGAACAGATATAAGACAAGCATTGTAGTAGTGATAGATTTTAGTCTGAAGGTGCACCATGGGCCAAGTGCAGTATAATTATTATTAAAGGCCTCGAGATTTTAGCATCATGGCTTTTACTTTTGTCTATTTATTTGCTTTAATTTAAACGAAGTTACGCTTAAGGGATAAGAATATACTTTCATTCACATGTTCAAATGCATTCTTTCCCAGACACCAATTGTGTTTCTTAAAGCTCATCTGTGCAAACAAGCTCAATTGATGTGATTAAGTATCATATTAGAATGAGCTGCCAATGCTACACTGAAAATTTTTACCTTGTGACATGTATTGGGATCTTGAAGAAGCCATAGAAGACAATCAATTGCCATATACTGCCAATCATCTGAAGACCAGGCAATATTACATAAAGCTTCAATAATACTGGGGCAACTGGCAATAGGTCCCCTACCAAACTTTTGATGACAAATTGTTCTTAATAAACCAATACAAGCTGGTGAATTTTCATTAACAAGTCCACCCCATATGCCAGGTAGTTTGATCAGAAATTCGGTTTTGCATATTGTAGGAAGGAATTCAGGTTTGAAAGCAAAGCAGTTAATCAGCTGAAGGGACCAACATTGCAACTGACTAGCCCATTCCTCAGCCTTCCTAGACTCCATTTCAACACCACCCATGCCATGTGTAAGCAAATCACAATGATAACTTAGCCTTCTATCAACATATTGGTAAAAGTGCGAATAAACTATTTCCAGGGGAACTCATTGCTAACTGGATGGAGAGCTCAAGAATTTCACCATGACTTGCTACAGTAGGAAAAGTGCTGGCATATGTAGCTAAATGTCCTAAAGCTCGTACTGCTACTCTCTGCTCAACCCAAGTTAATCTACCTCTTAAAAGCTCAACCAGAGCAGGAATGACCCCAGCATGCACAGCACTTTCAGCAAATTCTTCCATATTCATTGTGTAGGAACCAATTATATGAGCTGCATAATAAGGAATGCAAATATTTTGGTCGTGAGAAAGCCAGCACCGATTCTTCAGTCCCTTCCATATTAGAGCAGCCATGCATTCAAAAATTCCTAGCTCTATGAACTCAGGGTCATTTGGATGTGCCATTGTCGTGTTCCACAAGCCACTGATAGAGAGCACCTGACCATCATCATCCTGAGATGGAAGTTCCCGAAAGAATTTCAGTATACTTGCTCTACGTTTACTTGGATTCCCTTCCTTCATAACACAAAAGAAGCACCCCGGGTATGGACAGTCTGATGAAACTTTATCCATGCTTGGTAAATTCAGAACAAAAATCCCGTAAATCAGCAACTCTCAAAATCAACTCCTCATAAGGTGGCTAAACAAGGAAATTAACTTAAAACTGCACCAGAAATAAAATACAAGATCAGTATATTTAGCTAACATCTGATAAGACCAAAATCACATAATGCCTAAGACTGTATAATAGGCAAGCCTACTCATGGATTTACATATAACAGGCAATACCAAACTAATTGGCAGTTGCTTGTTTGTAGTTCCTAAATGACATTAGATTATCAGCGAAAAAAAAGGGGGAAAATGCAGGGCATTCATGGATTATTGTAAATTTAAATTTGAAAAGGATGTGCCGTTCAACATGAGTCCAAATTAGATTATAAAAAAATAAGAGAGACAAAAACATATCACATAATTGCAGAAGTCATCAATTTCCAGCGAAGAAAAAGTCTGCCATGTATATATTATACAGCAATGCTAGAAGAAAAGAAATAGCACCCATACCGTTAAGCGTTTTCACAGCAAACTCTGATTTTGGATAAGAATTTTTGAGCTCAAAATAGTAACTGGTAAGGGCAAAAGAACAGTAGTTTCTGAAACACAAAAGGCAACAAAAAAATGAAATAAAATAAACAGAGACTATTGGAGACACATAGACTGAAATCCAACATATACTAGGAAATAAAAAATGATCCGAACACCAATGTCCTTTAATATATGTATATAAATTCTTGCAGGACAATTTAATCTAGTCGAGGGATTTGTCTTCTCAGTTGGAGATATGTTCGATTTTCATTTTTCCTCTCTGGTACATGTAATCAATTAGTTCTTAATTTCATTTTTCCTTCTTATTTGTGTTATGAATTTCTGTAGAAAAACCTGCAAGTTTAGAATAATTTTTGTAAAATTTTTCAACTTCTTCAAACATGTTAAAAGTCATTCCAACTTTTGGAATAAGTTGCTCATTAACATCATGTAAAAACTGAAAATACACCGAAATCGTTCCAAAATAAACCTTCTTAGAATCTAAAATACACCAAAACTTTGAACGAAACAAATTCATCAAAATAATAAAATCAAATTCAGAACTCGTACATTACATTCAAATTCAAACCATCAACCATGAACAACAATCTTCACAGAAAAAATAAAATTATTCAACTACAAAATCATAAATAACTAACAAACCATATTCAAATCACACCTCACCGCTTAATTCAATTCAAAACAATAATACAATTCACCCTGATTCAATTGAAAATCTGAACTTAAAAAATACATCGAAAGATTTTTAAAATACACCCATTTATAATAAAAGTACACCGAAACGAGGACGGAATAGATTCATCACAGTAATGACTCAGATTCAGAACTCCTACATTACATTCAATTCAAACCATTAACTATGAACAGTAATTTTCATAGACAAAAACAACATTATAGACCTATAGAATCATAAATTACTAACGAACTATATTAACTAGAATCGAACCATACCTCAATCACTTGATTCGATTCAAAACAATAAACCACTTCGGTCTGGTTCAATTGACGGTGTGAACTTGAATCATTCATTATATTCGGCAACGAAATACCTGTTCAAAACTAATTTTACAGCTTGATTTCAATAACTTTGATCCAAATTTTCAAATCAGATAAAAGAACATTAAACTTGAACAAAGAGAACGCAGAGAACGAAGAGAACATAGAGAAGGAAGAGAAACACAAAGAACGCGGAGATGGAACAGAACGTCGAGACACAGAAAATACTAAGAAAATTAAAAAAAAAAAGAAACGAAATCCGTATGAAAAAGGCAGTTACATATATTCGCGTGTTGAGTCAAAAGTTTGTTAGAAGTAAGGACACGTGGAGGTGAATTAGGTCAAAATTATTTGATTGGACTTGGTTGGTTAAATGACTTAGATGTAGAAATTAATTATTGTTGAATATATATATATATAGGAATAAAAAAAACATTATTATATTTATACTTTTGTGACACATTTAGCATAACCCTTTTTCTTTGACTAAAAGACAAGCTTGGAAAGGGTTCCTTGCGAAAAGGGACAGGAGAACGAAGCTGGGCTCTCGGGCTAACCTGCTTTTGCCGTGACCCCCCCAAAAACACCGCATTGCATTGGACACTGTCGGTGGGATCTTCAAATTACTATAATAACCTTCCAAGAAGTTAATCTTTTTAAAGTTACTAAATTAGTAAATTGTAAAAGCACATAGATAGATTCTGATTCTGGTATTCTACTATATATATATATGAAAGAGAGTAAGACAAGAGCAGTTCCCTTTTCGTCCACCTCAGGAGGCATTTTTAATCTATATAATTGCCAGTAAGCCTTTATTTTTATAGAACGAATCTGAATGGTTGCATGGTACATCACATGAAGAACAAGCTTGCTTCATTGCTCTATTGCTTTCGGTAACCTTTAATTATAATCTTTTCTCTAAAATTGAATGAAATTAAGAAGTATTACAAAAATAATACAAGTTACTTAATCAATTCTGCTTGCCTTCTCCTCCACCATCTTCAACGTAAACCTTTTTCCTTCTATCAGCCCTAGAAAGCACGCAAATGAGGAGAAAACACGTGGCATAAATCCCGTGAACCTTCCAATTTGTCTTCGGAGGTTGCCTCAACACCACCCTATGAAACACCGTGACGTAGTAATGAAGCCCAATAGCTATGCCCACTAACGTTTGGGCCAGGCCCAAAAACTTAGAACCCAACCCACACTCCGTGGAGAAGACAAGAACAAGATACATCAAGAGCATCAAGAGATAGAAAACGTAACCGAGAGTTTGCAGAACCTGCAGGCACAGGTACGTGGACTGCGAAGTAGAGTATAAAAACTTTAACGGTTCGAGCCCAGTAACTAACGACGATACGCAGAGGATGGTGAAGTAGATAGAGAGATAAACTTGGATGAAGATGATGATTTTCTGGAGTGAGAAATATGCTTTGATTTGTGTGCAGAGGAGAGAGACTAAGATCAATGGGATCAATACGAAAGCGCACGAGAGTGCGGTGGCTACGGTGGATGCATATTTTTTGCCGACGTAGGGTTTGAAGCCTTTTGTGATCTCGCTGTTGGCTTTGGTGAGGTAAAGCTTTGAAGTTGTGGAGATTCTTTCGAGGTCTGGGAGAAGCGTCTGGTGGAACTTGTTTGGCAGATCTCTGAACTCTGAGACGAAGTCGTCGTCGTCTTCGTCCATCCAATATGTTGTCGGTGGTGGTTGTTTCGTCGGTTTCTTCGTTGGAGGAGAAGCCTTCTGCGGTTTCTTGATTATTGGCTTTGTTTGATCTGAATCTGATGCCTGGCTGGTGGTTGTTTTTGTTTGCTTGTTCTTATCCTTGGTGCCGGTGGACTTTGTAGTTTTGTTAGTTGCTTTCGCAAGATCCAATGGTTTCTTGTTTGAAGTGGAAGGTGAAGTAGGTTTTGATGTTGATGTGGAATTGAGCTTCTTGAACTTGGAAGTGGAGGAGGGAATAGTAGGGGAGTTGAGCTGCTTGTTACTCTTGTTGGAGGTGGAGCTTGTGGAATTGAGCTTCTTGATGCCAGTAGTGTCGGTGGATGCGGTTTTAGAAGATGATGAACTCTTGGAGGAAAGGTTTTCGGATTTGATAGTTTTGGTTTTGGTTTGGTTCTTGGCAGAAATGTTACTACTAGATTTGAGTGTTTTTGTTTGGTCGTTCTTGGTGGAAAGGGGATTAGATTTGATGGTTTTGGTTTGGTTCTTGGTGGTGGAAGAAATGTTATCAGATTTGACATTCTTGGAAGAAGTAGTGGTTGGCTTAGTTAGCTTGGTCTGGTTCTTTTTGGATTGGGATTGGGTAGTGCTTTTCTTTTTCAAGGGCTTCTCTTCCCAATCATCATCTTGCTCCTCCAACAATCTTCTACTGCCAATTCTACTAGATAACCCTTCTTTGGTCTGAACTTGATGTTGTGAGCAGGCACTGAAGCATACAGAAACAAAGAAGAACAAAAGAATTGAGAATATGAGTACCTTTTTGCAGTCCAAGTGCATGAGTTGAGCCATTGGTGGTGAAGTGAAGCCAATCTGCACTGGCTTCCTCCAAGATCTAGAGGGTAGTGGTGGTAAGGTAGTCAAAGATCTAGTAAACAATAGAGTAATAGAGCTTGGACCCTCTAACTCACATGTGAATTTATAATGCTTTGGTGGATTGAGAAAAAAAGAACAAATGAGAGAAGAAAAAAGGGGTTATAATTTATAAATAGTTTGCATTTGTTTATAAGTGAAGTGAAACCATTGAGTGAGAGTGAGTGGAAGTGTGTGCTGCCAAAGGGAGAGGAGAAAGGAAAGAGACCTATCACATGGCGCATCCAAACAATTCAGGCTTCGCTACTTACGGTTTTACCCCTTTTTCTTTTTAAGATTTCTTAAAAAAATGTTCCACTTGTTACTATAAATATTCGTGCGAGCTCATAAAAATTTCATAGGTCAATAACTATTAGTTTTATCAATCGGGTTTGTATACTCAAATAAATATAATAGCGGTGAGTGTGCCCGAAGGGAAATTAATGCTAATAGCATCATAGCTGTGCAATACTGATGCGATCTAATAAATGCTTAATAGAAGGAGGGTAGAATGCGGGAAAATAACGAATGCTGCAACTGTGGCAGCCCATTAAAATGATTAAAAATGGTAGCTTGGCAATCTCATTATGTGGTGAAGAAATTCAAAAGTAGAAGTCCCAAGCCGACAGAGGAAGGAAAAATAAAAAACCATGTCGTGTGTTCACATTGTGTCGTTGACATGAAATCATAGATGCCGCTTTCAATTTTGCTTTCATCAACACACAGCCTCGCATACCCACACAAAATTGGATGGGGATGAAAAATGGTATATTGGGGTGAGAGAGGCTCGAACTCTCGACCTCAGGATAACTCAGTAGCTATGAGACCTACGCGCTAGCCAACTGCGCCACCACCCCAAGATATTCTTTTTAATGTGATATGTATATTATGATTTGAACTTGGTGATCTGTAGCATAACATTAAAAATTTAAAACGATAATTCCTTTGTAAATATGGGTGCAAGAGCTAGAGAAACATACTAACAATAACAAATAAGATTTTGCCCTTTTATTAACAATAAGAAACATTTCTACTTTCCTAATCCTAACATAATGACAGGTTTATTTAAAGTAAATTTATTTTGCTATTTTGAGGGACATAAGTTTAATTTTCCTTTGTCGTGAACATTTTTTATCCTCTTATACAAGAGTCTTGAACTAGCGCGGCAGCAACACTTGCTCATCATTATCATCAAGGTCAATACTCTCAAGCGGCTGCAATTCTGATTCCATTTGGGCTATCATTCCTGCTTGCTCTCTGTCCCTTGGATACGTCCGATAAAGGATTGAATAGATGCAACAGCCGATTATCATGGGAATTCCGATTGCAGTATAAAGTGCTTTTGCCAATGCTGCAGCATTTCCCCTATCCGCTTTAATGGAGGACGAATCTCCTTTTCTGATTGGTTTATATCCAAAAATATGCTGAGCCATAATGTCAACAATAGGAGGAGCAATTGACGCCAATATAGACTCAAAAAACTTATCCACCGCATATATAGTTGAACGAGACTTCTCTGGGATTATCTCTGCAAGTATTGGACTGTTCATAATGTTAACTAAACATTTTTTTTGTATTGTTTGTTATGGTAAGAGTCATATGGGTACGTACTTGTTTGTTGCTGGACCATTCCAGCTCATGAAGAAACCCATGATGAAGAGAGCAAGGGCGTGCAAGAAGGGAGTGGATGGATCATAAGGCAATACCAACAGCAAAATTGCTGCAAGAGGAGCAGCTGAACCAACGCTTATCTGTGCCGTTATTATTCTGCCACGGTTTGGAAAGTGTTGGGATAGAATATCCCCCATTTTACCCCCAAACAGAGCTGCTACTGAAATAGCAATGATGAACATGGTCCAAAGCAACGCTGCTGTCTTGTGTGAAAATCCAATGAGTTCTAACCAAAGTATGGCAAATGAGAACAATGCTGACCATGAAATTGACCCAGATACACCCTGTGCCACAATTACCCGAAAAGATGGGATTTTCATAACTGATTTTACTTCTTTCAGCATATCTTTCATTCCGGAAAGAAAGGACACGGGGTTATTGTTATGTGGAGTTTTTGGATAGTGTGGATCATTAGCAAAGAGGTGTACGAATACACCTGCTATGACACTGATAAGGGCAACAAGGTGGAAAGCTATTCTCCAACCTGGTATGCCAACAAATGAAGTTGAGGCTAGAATTACAGCGAAGGGTCCGCCAAGAATGCTTCCAATGTTTCCGGTTAATGAAAGCCACCCAAAAGCCATGCCACGGTTACTGTCGTTTGTGCAGTCAGCAACCAGAGATTTACTTGCCGGAACAAAAATGGCAAGTCCTATCCCATTCAAAGCTCTTGAAATTGCCACCTAGTAATAATTAAAATTAAATGGTGATCTTGGTGTGACATGTTGCAATAAGCAAATAAATATATAAAGAGTAAGGAGAGACCTGTGAAATTGTGGTGGAGATGGCGAGGAGGAAGGTGGTGGCAGCCCAAAGAAAAGCACCAAGAGCGATGAGATGAGCACGGTTGTGGCGCTTGGCGAGGTAAGCGGCGAATGGGTAACAAAGACATTGAACAAATGATCGGTAGAAAGTGAGTGTGCTGAGAGCAGCGGGATCTTCTTGAAAAGTTTTACCAACTTCTTTGTACACCGCTGGAAGCAGAGACGAGTCTGCGTTATCCATTATGTTAACCATGTTAATCATCACCAGTGTCACCGTTGCTCTCTCCCATTTCATCTTCATCTTTTTCTATTTCCAACTAAGACCATAAGAATTCGCAGTTTGCGTTTTTCTCTTTTTGCAGTGTATTCCACGATTCAAGAACCGATATGAGAAACTCAAGGTTGACTTGGGAGGGAAGATTGACTTGGACTAGCTGTGAGAGATGAGCCACCACTTTGCTTGGTTTGCACAACACCATCATTTTACATATATTGCCATTGAAATTGTGATTTTCGTCCACATTTATAATGCTAGTAAGAAAGTCTTTTTTGTTTGCCCAAGAAGTAATAGACTTTCCCCTACATGAAACCACCATTTGATTTTAAGCCTTCAAGGATGATCATTATAATAATAACTATGTTAAAGTTTGAAATAAAAGAGCATGATATGTACGGTATTTTCAAAATCGCGTAACGGGTAAACTATCTGTATCAACTGAGGAAAAAAAACTCTTAGGTTGAAATTGGAATTAATTTAATTTTAAAATTATTTTTTTCTTATAATAAACAACAAATAAAAATTGATTAATTTGTAAGTTATAGAAATTTGCATTATAATTAAACTCAAATTCTTTTTTTTTTTTTTATAAAATTTGGTTAAAACTAAATTAATTTAGAAGTGTTAAAATATAAAAAGTCATTTTTACCGTTTAAGTATTAATATAAAAGAAAAGTTAATTTAGTTTAAAATTTGATATAATGACTTAATTTTATAAAAAGCCATTATATAAAATTAAACACAATAATTTAATTTTAATTTAATATATTTTTAAGTTAAATAAAAATAATTCTAAAACTATTTTGTTCTAAACAAGCTCTAAATAGTGTTGATAAAAAAAAAAGAAAACTCTTAAGTATTGTAGCACTCAATCAAACAACTTGATCTCTTGAACAAGTTCTTGAACTAGCGAGGTAGAAAAGCCTTTTCATCATTATCATGTACACCTACTACTATCTCTTCCCCCTCTAACTGCTGCATTTCTGAGTCTACCAATGCAATCATTCTTGCTCGCTCCCTGTCCCTTGGGTAAGTTGAATAAAGGAATGAGTAGATGGAACAGCAGATTATCATGGGAATTCCGATTGCCGTATAGAGTGCCTTTGCCAGTGATGCACCATTTTCTCTGTCAGTTTCAATCTCAACCGAGTCTGACGACCCTTTCGGGGTTGGTTTATAACCATAAACATGCTGCGCCAATAATCCAACAATGGGAGGAGCAAATGACGCCAATACGGACTCAAAAGATCGATCCAATGCATATATAGCTGTCCGGGACTTCTCAGGGACTATTTCTGCAAATATTGGACTGTCCACAATGTTTAATTCTGAACAAAATTCTAGCCCAGATTTACAAAATGATCCATAATTATTATCTTGAATGCCATTATCTTAGTATTGGCATATAATAAGAGTAATGCTATTTGGTACAGCTTTATTGATACAACACCATTCATACTAATTAATTCAGGTTCTTCCAGACCCTGAAGAACAAATGGAATGAGTTTTTATCTTGTTAAATATTAGCTAACTCCTTTGTTTTATGATAGAATTTGTTTCATTTTCTCTATACCCATAAGGAGTAAGGTCAGTAGTGTAGGAATATGAATAGAAACACAAGTTATTTGTTTTAGGATATAATTTTGTCTAATTTTTTCTGTACACAAAATTTTTTATCCAATTCAATCTAAACCAAAAATCAATTGAAACTGCACTAATTGATCAGATTTCATTTTCGACAAACAACTTAGATTGGATCGAATTTCGAATTCATTCCTCAAAATCAAATTAATCAAATCCAAAACCACAAAATGAGATATAATATTATAATTTTATTATTAGAACTAAATTTTATATATAATATGTTTAATTTTTTATATATTTTTATTTTATTCATGTTATATTATTATTATTATTTAGTAATTATTTTATGATTATAAAATTAGATGGATTTATTTATTTGTTTTACCAACTTAAAATTACTTTATTTTCAATAGTACAAATCTAAAGTTTTAATTTTTAAAAACGGAATAAATTGAATAAATTCAAATCACAAGGTTGCGTTTGTTTCCAGAGACAGTGATATAGAGACACAAAATCAATCGTGTTTGCCAGAAGAGACATGGACAGAGACGATGTGTCCAGAGACATTGAATTAGTGTATTTTGTGTCCATCCTGACAAGAAGGACACAGAGGCACTAACAACAAACACAACTTATTTTTCATTTTTTCTTTCATTATTCTTGTTAATTTTTCATAATTTTATTTTTTATTATTATATTTTTTATCTCAAATTTTTTGAATGAAAAAAATAAAAATAAATTGAATTTTTATAATTTGTTCTAATTTATTACTAAATAGAATACAAAAACACAAAATTTTGTGTTTCTTTTCTTTATATCTTGTTTTGTCATGTTCTCAAGAATAAGCGCAAGCGAATAGTTTGGATTGAATTTAAAAATAAAATCAAACCGATTTAATCCAATCTGCAACAAATTATATATTTCCATAGGATTGATTTTTCTTTCAAAACCAATCTAAATCGCATGCAACCTGTGTTTATCTATATATTACTTACTAAAACACTTACCAAACACTGCCAAAAGGCCAGTGAATATGAAGAATTCTAAACAGAAGCAAGATTTAATAGGAAAAGGGGAAGAAATCTTACTTGTTAGTTGCAGAACCATTCCAGGAAATGGACAATCCCATGATGAAGAAAGCAAGACCATGGATGAAAGCTGATGATGGATCATGAGGCAAACCCAACAGCAATATTGCAGCAAGAGGAACAGCTGAACCAGAGCTTATCTGTGACATCATTATTCTTCCACTGTTTGGTAAGCGTTGGGACAGAATATCCCCCATTTTCCCTCCAAACAGAGCTCCAAACGAAGTAGCAAGTATGAACAGAGTCCAAATCAATCCGGTTGTCACGTGTGAGAACCCTATGAGCTCTAACCAAAGTGTGGCAAATGACAATGCTGACCAGGGGAATGAACCAGAGATCCCCTGAGCCACAATTATCTGAAATGACGGAATTCTCATAACCGATTTTGCTTCTTTCAGAAGTTCCTTCATCTGAGAACAGAAGGGCATGGACTTATTCTCTGGAGTTTGATGTGCGGTACTTTTGATGTTTGGAAAGTGTGGATCATTGGCAAAAAGGCGCACCAATATACCTACTATGACACTGATGAAAGCAACAAGGTGAAAAGCTATTCTCCAACCGGGTATGCCTGCGACTGATGTTGAGGCTATAAGAACAGAGAAGAGACCACCGATGATGCTTCCGATGTTTCCGGTTAATGCCAGCCACCCAAAAGCCATGCCGCGGTTGCAGTCATCGGTGGAATCAGCCACCAGGGATTGAATTGCTGGGCCAACAATGGCAAGTCCTATCCCATTTAAACCTCTTGAAATCGCCACCTAAACAAATAACAGTTGAAGACGAAAAAAAAAAAGCGTTGTCTAGAACTGGAAACCGTTGAGTCCGGTTTTGGGAAGTTATTACCTGTAAGAAAGTAGAAGAGATGGCAACGAGGAACGTAGCGGCAGCCCAAAGAAATGCACCGAGAGCAATGACATGAGCGCGGTTGTGACGGGTGGCGAGGTAAGCAGCCAAAGGGTAGCAGAAAGACTGAACAAGGGATCGGAAGAGAGTGAGAGATCCCAAGGAGGTTGGGTCAGCACGGAGAGCAGCACCGACTTCTTTGTATACACCTGGTAGTAGAGTCTCATCTGCTTTCTCCATTATACCTGCAAGGTTCACCAGAACCAAAGTCATTCTCTCCGATCTCATCTTCTTCTTCTTCTGCAATCCAACAGTGGAGGAAGTCAAGGTTTCGTCACCGGGGTTGACTAGACTTGAATGGATGTGAGAGAAAGAAACACAGAATATTCAATATTCGTAGCTGAGAGACGCTAATTTGGCCCTAATTGGTGGTTGTATGAACACGTGTATGGTTAGGATTCATGTAGAAGTGGATATATGACAAAAAGTAAAAGGCTTCGTGTTGGTGTTATGGGGAATGAAATCTTCTAGTACTATGTAGTTGTCTTTTCAGGGTGGAGATCCTGTACTTGAAAGTTGAAACTCTCTCCCTATAGGCCATTTTTTCCATGAGCAAATCAGATATACATATATCTATTATCTATTATCAAAATTAAATTTCTTCGGGTAATAGCGTAATAAGTTAATAACTAACGTGGCATATTTTAAAATATTTTTTAATTATTTTATTTAACTATATTAACTACAATTAATTAATCACCAAAAAAAAAATAACTAATTAATTACATTAATTATTTAATTTGACTGAAATAAATTAATTTTGTTTTAATTTATCATCTTATATATTTTGATTAATAATTTTTTAAAATTGTTATAATTAATTATTTATTTGATTTATTAAGATAAATATTACATTATTTAATATTTTGTTTGCCTATATAAATTATAACTAATTAATTATTAATTATTTAATTTGACTGAAATAAATAAATTAATTTTATTTTAATTTATATTATTTTTTGTGTTTGTATTTTTATTTTTTTTAAAAGTATTATAATTTATACATGACATATTTATAAGATATTTATATTTAGTTAACTTATTTTATTGAGCTAAAAAATTATAATTAATTTATTATATTAATTATTTAATTTAATTAATTTAAATATATATCATTTGATTTAATTTATTGTCACATCAAAAATTTGAGTGATTATTTAGTTACTAAAAATTTTTCTTCATTTTCTTTCTTAATTTTAAATATTTTGATTTTAAATTTTATATTTTTATTCATTGTTTATATTTTTTATTTTAATATCAAATCTAATATTTCTATTAATATTTATTTACAATTTATTGTCTAATAATTATATGCTCACCATTATATGATTGTAAATATTTCTTTAATTTATATATAAAAAACACAATTTCATTCTTACCTTTTTTATTTTACCTATTTCTATATTTTATAACTTATTTAAGGTAAAAAGTATATATACTAGAAGAGAATCTTATTTTTTTATCAATTATTCTTCTCTTTAATAATTTTTTTTTTCTTATGATGTATTATTTCTACTCTTTGCATATTTTTTATAAACTATAAAATATTATTATTGATTATTGTAATCTATCTCTTTTATTTCACATGTTGAGTCTTTTCGATTATTAAAATATATTTTTTATATTCATTTCTGATTTAGGAATTGAAGGATGAAACAACATTGATAAAAGCTATTGTGTATCTTTTCTTTTGTCTTTTTGACTTACCTCTCTTTTTATAGGGATCATGAATAAATTATATACATTGGTATTTATGTATAAAAGGTAAAAATAAATTGTATCCTATATTACTATAGAAAAATCGTTAAGTACAGTCGAATTTGAGGGTTAGATTTATATATTTAAAAAATTAAAATAAAAAAAAACAAACCTGACCCTCTAATTTAAGTTCTCCATATGGAAAAAAAAAATATATATATCAAATTTTTACATTATTGAAAAACACTCCTAAAAAGACAACACTGAAATAAAAAACAAGATCTTACACTAATTTATGTAATATATAATGTGATAAATAGTATATTAGGGTAATAAGTTCTTTGGCGTGAATTTATGTAATAAGTGTACACAAAAACTAATTATTAAATTATTTATTCGCATAAAATATATATTAAAGTATAAAATATATATTAAAAATAAATTAAATAATATATATTTATACACTAATGTATAATAACTAATTTAGTAACTAAATTTTATATGTACACAATATTTTTGTAAAAAAATATTTGAAATGATTTTACATATTCTCGTGTTTCTTACAGGCAATTGTGTAAAGTTATTTATATTGTTAATGGATAGAAATTAGTCTTATTTTGAAATATGTTCCTAAGGCTCTGATTTTTTTTTTTTTTTGGTGACTCCTAAGGCTCTGATTGATTGCGATATATTAGCCTTCTCTTACTTAAAAATTCAATTTTCGTGTTATATATTATTAAAAAAAAGTTGAATTTAAAAACAAAGTATGGACAACAAATTAAAAATAAACTAGTTTTACAAGAAGCTGAATAATATCCTACTAGTATTTCTTTTCCGCAATTTGCTAGCTTAAATAGATTTACTTTATGAAACTACAATTTAACATTTCTATGCAGTTAATTTTGTAGAACAACCAAAATGAACTTAACATTTTTGTTTAGTCACTTCTGAATACTTCATGATCAACTTTAGTCACTAGAAACTATGATTCTGAGTGTGGATGTTTCAATATTTCATCAAAGGATTCAAATGAAGAGTGTGAGCTTAGAGTGGTTCCTTGAACAGCAAGAGGATTGAACCTATTGGAATCCATGTTTGATCTTAAACTTCTAAACTGGGACATCATTGAATCCCATTTTGAGGATAATGAAGATGATTGCCCTGAACTAGTTTTATCAGAATCATTATTATCCTCTCTCAAATCTTTACCGCCCGGCAACTGTTCGATAGAATGTGTTCTTAGCGCTCCATACTTTCTGCCGCGGAATCTCCTGCTCCTGTCACCTTCGGCGCCTTCATTATTTTTGTCTTCTGCTGTTTTGGCAGTGTCAACTCCACTTGGAGTCTCATCCAGAGCCTGAAGAAGGAAATAGATACTTTTAGCCTTTTAGGCCACTTCAGTGGTGAAAATCATGAATCTTCACATACCTCTGAGGGAGTTTTGCATTTGACATTGTACAAATTGAAAATAGATTTTAACCTATTGGGTTTAGATATGTACCACAGTATTGCCTGCTGATTCTAGATCCGGGTTACTCGTGCTGAAACTCCTTGCTAAAGGGAAAACAAGCTCGCCGACTTTGTGGCCTTGTTGGAGATGAGAACGCTCTGAAGAGAGAAAAGTGGTGAAATAAACTAGCATGTTGTTATTTTAGGTCTTAAATGACAGCAAATGTCTATGGTTATCCAAACTTGTATGAACAGGCTAAGGGTGGAAGCTTAGTATCTATTGATTTTAAGCATTACTTGCATTCACAAAAATAAGAAGGATTTGAATCACCTTTATGCAAGATTAGTATTCCAGATGGGTCAAATCCATCCATATCTTCTGCATCATCTTTAATAAACTTGAATATTATCAAATTCTCAAAATAACTGATGAGCCAGTTAAAAAAATTGCAGGCTATTAAAAAAGTGTATATAACCATGATGAGGGGGTAGATTTTGTTAAATCCTTTCCCGAAAAACGGAACAGCATCATCAATGTTTCCCATCCTCTGCACAGAAGTTAAGAGTTCATACACAATTAAGTAAATTAACCAATCTAAGGAATCTACTTTGCAACGCTTAGGCGAGATTAAAAAAAATGCTAATCACCAGACAGAGCTAAGAACCTTTTCAAAAATGGTTTTTCTATTGCGGCCGATATCAATAAGGTTAAGAAAGTTGTAAGAAATTGGTGCTGCATATCTTGCAACCATCCTACAAGGAAGAGAGATGCAAAGACCAATTATTAAGAATTACAGTTTACAGAAATGACTGAAAAAAACCAAAAGAAGTGGAAAACTTACGAGCATATCATAAGCAAGCTGACCGAGCTTGTTTGTCTTGGTGTGATTGAGTAAAACATCAACATTCCCATCTTAAACAAGGAATAATATGTACAAACACACATATACATCAAGGGTATGGATGCAGCTAACTGCAAAAGAAGAATCCAAAGCACATGAGCAAAGAGATTAGTTGTAGTAACTTGATGCATAAATTATTATTACCTGCACAAGAATCTCATCTTTTCCTGCAGCGTGTATTAGGATAGAGATAAGGGATAAATCAACACCATTTAGTATGGTAGCCTCTGCTAAAAGAATTGAAAATGACATGCATCCCAATATAACAGCGGCTAATCTTTGAAGTTGCTTCCTTAATATACACCGCCATAGAAATTCTGTTATAAATCAATATCATTTCAGGTAGTTATCATTGTGAGAAAACTAATCTCTATTGAATTTGTAACAAAAAACAAAAGTACCAGTTGTTTCCAAAAAAGCACCAACTCTGCCAGTGCGTTCAGGCCTCAAGCATGAAATATATTTCCTGCAAGAATAGTATCAAGTATCTTTAAACCAGAAAATTAGTATAAGTACCAAGAAAGATAAGAACAAGTAGATTTAAGAGCAAACCATCCTGTGGAATCACGGCTCTCGTAGTTCTTTATGGTATCCTCCAGTTCAAGGGCTTCTAACACAAACTTCGTATATTCACTAAGTAAAAAGAAAAGAATAACAATGATATTTAGCACTTGAAGAGAATTTTATATATCAAAATCTAAAACAACTCTTTCAGTATGAAAATGAAGTTTAGATTCAAGACAGTGCATGTTATTAGAATCCAGAACACCTTTGATATCGGTAATACTGCTCTCGAGCTCTTCTTAGATGGCGTCTTAATTCTGCCATGGTTTTCTCGTCTGTGTCATAACCCATGTTACATCCTAGTCTTCCACCCTGTGGTTTGAAGGAAGGGTCTTCCTTCAACTAGAAAAGAAAAAAAAATTGCATGAAAAATGAGTAATACAACAATTAGATACAAACCAGCTTGATGTATTTGCTTATAGATGTTACCATCTGTGCCAACATTTTGTCAATTATATTCATGTATGGTCTCAAAGGATCACGTTTCGGCATTTGCTTTGATGTTGCCTGTGCAAGCTGGCAATGGCAGCACCACATAAATAAGTGAGTGAGATGCCTAATAGAAGTTATGGCAATAGTGTTGGTGTGACTAACTTACAACAATGGCATTTGAAAAATCTTGGTGAGCATCATCTAACTTGACAGCCATTTTTGCAACTTTGTGGGAAAGGACTTTCTGCTGAATGTTCCAATCTGCATTCAACCAAATTCCCCTGGGAATTTCACACAAACCAAATCCAAGTAGAAACGCGCCGGTAACGAGTCCAAATGTATTTGAGCAAGCCATGGCAAACCCCATTATGTTACCACTCCTGCAAGTTATTAAGCATTTGGAAGTGCAGAAATCAATCAGTACATTCAATGAAGAGAGAAACAACAAATCTTTAACAAAGAAAGAAGCAAACCAATCATGGTGGAAAGTTATGAGCAATATGAGACCAATGAGTGCTACAGAACCAAGAGAGAGATAGAAGACTAGGTTTGCATGTATGCTGGTCTTCAATCTTGTTTTAACTGTGAAATCTCCAGCATCTTCAAAACCCTGAATAGTGGGAATCACAGTCCTGTTTAGAGAAATAATTTAATACAAAACTATGAGTGTGCATTTCTAATTAACCTACCTAGCTTCAGTATATGTTCTATACTATGTTACCTAGATTTACCATCAACATTAAACTAATAAAAAAATAATCTAGATAACATACTACATATGAATTAGGAAAGTTCTGGATAAATGTTATGTGTACATATAAGATGTTAGAAATAAGAAGGAAATCTTACCATGTAAGTAAGAAGGTACTCCAATATGTCAAACTCCAAAGAACGGAAATTGCAACATTATGATCACCTCTTAATGTCTAGCAATCAGAGGAAAATAGTTACAATCATTCAATTAAATAAATAAAACAAACCATTAACATGAGTAGTTGATAATACCGTCCATATATCGGCGGGGACGAGGATGATGATGGAGAGAGAGCAGAACCAGGTGTATGCAACGGTGAAGAACACATATTTTGGCACATCAGGTCCAGAAAAATATAACAATGTTAAAATCGCCATGCCTAATGTCATAGGCAATGATATTAAATAGAACACCCACATTTTTGATACACCAATGTTTCAGGCAATACATGCATGCATGCATGTATGTCGTTTCTTTTGTTCTTTCTCCTTCCCCTTTGTGTAGAACATCACATCAGAAGAGAACAATGTCTGAAAAAAGTGTGAAAGAAAACTTTAGGTTAGCGTTTAACTTGTTCAAGTGCAATGAGAACCGGTCAAGATGAGCTTTTTTTTTAATATTAACTACCTCATTCAGCATAGTTATACCAAGTGTCACTTTCATTTTTAAGGTGTATGTTTAGTTGATATCAGAATCAGCTTATCATATTCATAATATTTTTAGCAGTTGCATTAATTTAATATTTGGACTAAGTAAGCCTTAAGGTATAGGTCGAAAATTTTTTCCGTCTCCATATAAAATCGTCTCTAAGGTTTAACTTGGTTTTAAAATCATCCTTACCTTAAGAACCAAAATCATATCGAGGTGGCGGCCAAAATGGAGGCAGAGGTAGATCGTAGACAGCTTCTTCTTCTTCTTCTTCCCTTCCCCCTTTGTACGAGCAGAAACACTCTCTTTCTCTTTTTTTTTTTTCCTTTTTTTTCATTTTATAATTTTTTTTATTATGGATAATTTGGTCCAAAATTTTAACATTTAAGTAAAAAAGACGATTTTAAAACTTGGTTTTAAACCTTAGAGACGATTTTGTGTGTAAAAAAAGATTAGGAACGAAAAAATTTTTTGGCCTATACCTTAAGAACCAAAATCGTAATTAACCCTTAATATTTCATAGGAACTTACTAAAATACCTTTTAATTTTAATACTGTATGATATGAGATATAGAAATTCTTGGTTCGCCTAGAAAAACGTATGATATGAGATATAGAAATTCTTGGTTCGCCTAGAAAAACCAAGGTGAGACCACATAATGAAAAATTCCGAGGGGAATGAAAAATTCATAACACATATTTTAATTGTAGAGAACATGTGGTAAATTGGATTTCCATTCTAGAGTTTCTTAGGTAACATAGAAGAATCAACCGTGCATAGATTCACTTGGACTACAAACTATGCAATTACATCATGAGGGACAAGGAGCAATCAGATTTGAAAACAAAGAAAGGTATGTGTCCTTGTATGTAACACCAAAAAATGTTAAACTATCAAAAAAGCCTAAGTGAGACTCCTAACTAGATTGGTATCTCAACATATAAATTTTCTCCACTATTTATTTGGCCATAAGAAGTGGAGGCAAATGAAAAACACTTGAAAAGAAGAATGCAAAGAATCAGTATAAAATACTGAGACAGCTTCCATCTTCAGAGATATGGTCTCTTGCATGCATAGAACTGTTGTTAAACCACTCTAGCCGCTACCAGCCCACAAGCCAGAGCTGCTCCAAACAAAGCATGTAACCTCACACAAAAGTACTTTGCCATGAAGATCTTGCTTTTGTCCTGTAAGTAAAGAACATAACCAAGGCTTAATACCAAACTCCAGCAATCATAAAAGGGTAACACAAAGTCTTGGACTTGCCTTATGATTTTCTTGCACAAATCTCACTACCAAGTTTCCAATTGGTAAGGTCAAGGCACAAAGGAACTAGAACCACAATGGTCATAGCAAGAGAGAAGAGAAACAAATCATAAGCTCATAACGAGATGAGAAGATATCAGAAATGAAGTGTTTAGAGTTGCATACAATACTGGCTAGGGGAAGCGCCTTGCACAGACCGAAAGCAATCAAAAGAGCATAGAGTGCCATGACTGCCACTTTCACTACCTCTGCGCCTTTTGCAGTGCCTAGTCTAACCTGAAAGAGACAATGGGAAATCAAAATTATAGGCTGATGCATCATTGACACTGATAAGATAAATGTGTTTGATTTTATATACCAATGGTGACATTTTTCCAACTTCCATGTCCCCTTCTATCTGAGAAACAAGTAAGAAAAGTCATCAACTTGAAGTTACTCTCATAAGAAAAACTAAGAATTTGGTAATGGAACTACCTGATGGAAATGACTACAAAACAAGATCATGGAAGTTGTGAGGCCAACTAGAATTGACACCGAGATAACTGTCCCAGTTAAGGGCAAACGGCTCATGGCACTATGGTAAAAAAAAAAAAATAGTATTAGCAATCAACCATGAAAAAAATCAAATATTACAAGTGATTGAAGTAACCTTGCACTGCCTTGTAATAAATAAAAAGCAGTAGTAGCAAAAGGACCAAATGCTGCAAAGCACAGGGGCTCTCCCAGTCCTCGGTAGCTTAAGCGAAATGGCGGACACTGGAAAAGTAAAAGACTTGGTAACTTAACTTATGATTCTGAATAAACTTGAAAATGATTCTAATTAGTACCAGCAAAAGCTTTTTACACCTGATATACATAGCCACATATAATTGCGCAAGCAAGAAGCACGATTGAAGGCATATTTCGTGCCTGAACAGAAGCCCAAGTGAGGCCAATGAAGCCAAGAGCAAAGCACAAGTAGGCAGCAACAAAGGTTCCATTCCGGCTTTCCAATTCAACAAAAGGAATAAACAGGGCTAGTTACTATTTCTCATACTAGACAAGTCTTTGCAAATGAAAATAGAGTAATAGACAAGTTAGAGAGAAACTCACCTGCCAACTAGATTTACAACAGATTCCTTTTTGTTCTTGTCAGCACCAGTATCAAAATCATAAACATCATTGCTGCCATAAGTCATTAACAATTCTAAATCTGTTTTTATAATATTCAGTCACTCAATCTTTGAAACAGCATAGAAAATCACCTTAAATTAAGCCAGGTAATAACAAGAACCGAAGAAGCCAAGAGCACAAAATAGGTCCTAGCAGAGAACGTACCCGTCTGCATATAAGCTGCTGCACTGCCTACCTATTCGTGGCAGCAGCAAAATCAGAAAGACTCTGAATTTCTAATTAAGGATACATGAATTTTGAAATGGAAATACTGACAGTTAGAGGAACCAAAGCAACAGAGTAAATTGGCAACTTGATTGCCCTCCAAATCAAGGTTCTCCTTGAAACAGAGTCTTCAAATTGTTCCTCTCCAAACCCAGAACGAGAGACGTGTTGTTGGTGTGGGTTTCTTGGTTTAAGTAGCAACAAGTGCCTTGTATGTATCCTTTTGTAATCCACGTTGCAGCTGAAAAAGAAGAATCACTTTGAATATGTATGCATGTAGAGAGAAAGCAGTTGAGAATGGGAAACATACCGTTTAGAGTAAGTAATGTGTATGTGGAGTTTGTTGTGACCAAAGCCATGGATGAGGTTATAGCAAGTGGCTGCCATTTATATCAAACTTTTCTTCATCTTTCAGAGATAGAAATGAGCGAGTACCATGAAAAAATGAGATGAAGCTCTTCCCTTTCTGGTTTCAACTGAGAAAAAGAATCTAAATCGGAAATCCTATCTCTTTAGAATCTATGTACTAATGAAGCACCGGCCAAAAATGCCTCGTAAGCCTACTTAGTGTGGACTCTCCTAACTTATTTGTGGGCAATACATATATTAGTTATAATCACAAATTATGCTATTTCAAATTAAATGACTTATATAATGATGATCTCATTTATTATTTTAAATGCTAATTGAATAAGTCATTATTACTTTTGATTTGGAATTAAATGAGAATAAAACCGGATATTATCTTTTGTTCCTTAGATAATTATCTTTTTGGATTTTAGATATATTATCCTTTGGGTTTTAGATACTATTTTATTTGGGCTTAAGGGTTTAATGGGTGCCATGCTCAAATATAAAGACCTTCAGGGTTTCGGTCCCCAATATACCAAAGCCGCCTTTGTTACTCTTTTCCCATCAAAAGAGTTGCAGTTCAGCCTCCTAGGAATATAGAAGGTTTTGGTTGAGGAAGATCGAAAGAACCACAAGATCCAAACTCTTCCGATCGTATGATTCATATTTATGAATTCAGGTACGCTTTCGCATTATGATATATATATTTTTGGTGATTCAATATGGATGATCTGGGATATTGAAATTAATTTATTCTCACAAGTGGTATCGGAACCATCCTTATTCGAATCATTGAGAATATTTATTTTTGTGTTTATTTTAAGATCGATATATGTATATATATTGATTATATGCATTTGGCTTGCAAATCTCGAATTGCATAAAGCTTGTTTGAATTATATTATTATTACACACATATTCCTTGTATACATATATATGAACCTGGAAAAGTTTTTTTTTTTTTCTTTTTCCGTGATAAAATAAGGATTATCATTATCACGTGATGAAATTGGAAATTGTTCAAAATCCTTTTTTGACTATGTAAATGTGCATACTGTATTTTGACGTTATGATTTTGTATACATAGCCTTTTTTTTAATCCATTGCAAAATATTAGTAATTCCTTCATGTATTATTATTATTATTATTTTTGTTAAAATCACTGATGCGCTGTTGTGATTTTGAAATAAATAAATAATAATAATACTGGTATTCAAAATTTAATTTTGTTGCATGGAGAATCATAATTAATAGATTAAGTATATAATATTTTCTATGGTCTTAAATTTAATTGTGTGTGCCATTAATTTGGTATAAAATTAATGGATTATCCTCTTGGGATATAAGGATTATTGTACCCATCAATTTTATAAAGATTTGGTTTTAGAATAAATTGATCGAACATTATGCTGCCAAAGTAACCTCTTTTGTAAAAATTGATTTATTCAAAACATAAGAATATGGTGATATGTAATTCATGCGAATATTGGTCGGCCCAAAGGAAGGCCTATATTTGACCGAATTACATACACATATTAATGGTAAATAAATATTTGGGTAGCTAATTAAGAATAAAGTAATGTTTATTATTTATGCAAACAAAAATCGGCCCAAAGGAAGTTTATTGTTTGGCCAAATAATAAGCATTGCATACTTCTGTTTATTTTCTATTAATTATGCGGTCAATAATCGGCCCAAAGGAAGGTTATTGTTTGGCCAATTAATAGAAAATATATGCGGTAATAAATAGGTTGCGAAATTTAAGTTTCCATGTGCGCATTAAGTCGGTCCAAAGAAAGGCTTAATGTGTGACAGGAATTTTGACAATATTTGATTACTGCAATGAAAGTATCACTTACAGTTAATTTTTCTATCCAAAGACTGAAAATTAATGTTGTGCTAGATATCTCAATATGGATTTTTTCCCATTAATTAACTAATGTCTACTGCATGTTCTTTTTGTTCTAATCCAGAAACTATGGCTTTAGCTACCAATGTTTCTGCACAAATTAGCAGTATTCCTATGCTGAATGGTTCAAACTTTAAAGTTTGGAAGGATACCGTGGAGATTGTCCTCGGTTGTATGGACCTAGATATAGCTCTTCGAGAGGAGAAACCCACTTCCATTCCGGAAAACCTCAATGAGGTTAAAATAGAGAAGTGGGAGAGATCCAATCGAATGAGCATTATGATCATGAAACGCTCAATTCCTGAGGCGTTTCGGGGCTCAATTACTGAGGATAAAGATGCCAAACAGTTCCTAAAGGATGTTGAAAAATTCTTTACTAAGAATGAAAAGGCGGAGGCAAGTAGTCTTTTGAGCAAACTTGTCTCCATGAGGTATAAAGGTAACGGGAACATAAGGGAGTACATTATGGAAATGTCTCATCTTGCTTCAAAATTAAAAGCACTAAAATTAGAGTTGTCTGAAGATTTACTCGTGCATTTCATTTTGATTTCCCTTCCTGCACACTTTGGGCAATTCAAAGTGAGTTATAACACTTTGAAGGACACTTGGTCCTTAAATGAGCTTATATCTCACTGTGTGCAAGAAGAAGAGAGGCTACAGCAAGATAAGACTGAAAGTGCTCACATGGCTTCATCTTCTCAGTATAAAAGTAAGCGTGATACTACTGCGGATGTGCCTTCTCAGCAGAAAAAGGCTAAGAAACAAGATCAAGTTTCAACTTGTTTCTTCTGTAAGAAGGTGGGACACGTGAAGAAGGATTGTACCAAATATGCCACCTGGCGTGTAAAGAAGGGTATAGTTCTTACTTTCATTTGTTCTGAGGCTAGTTTAAGTTATGCACCTGTTGATACTTGGTAGGTAGATTCTGCTGCTACTACTCATGTAAGTGTTACTATGCAGGGTTGCCTGTGGAACCGACCGCCAAGTGATGCTGAAAGATACATCTATGTGGCAGACGGCAATATAGTTGCAGTCGAAGCTATAGGAACCTTTAGATTATGTTCCACGAGTGGATTTTACTTGGATTTATTAGAGACATTTTATGTACCGTCATTTAGACGGAATTTGGTTTCTGTTTCTCGTTTGGACAAATCAGGTTATTTTTATTCGTTCGGAGACAATAAAGTTAGTCTCTTCTATAATTCAAATAATATTTGCTCTGGTCATTTGGTGGATAATCTATATAGGCTTAACTTAAATTCCTATAATAATGAAATACTGCAAACGGGTACAAAACAAAATTGAATGAGAATTCGGCATCATTATGGCACAAACGCCTAGGCCACATCTCTAAACAGAGAATTCAGAGGCTCGTGTCGGATGAAATTCTTGGACCCCTAAATTTGGCGGACTTTGAAGTCTGCATTGAGTGCATAAAGGGAAAAAGGACAAACGAAAGGAAATTAGGTGCCGAGAGAGCTAAAGATGTCTTAGAACTAATACATACCGATATATGTGGCACATTCCCTACTGTCTCTTGGAATGGACAACGGTACTTTATTACGTTCATAGATGATTACTCTCGTTACGAGTATCTATATTTAATTCATGAAAAGTCCCAAGTCTTGGATGTTTTCAAGTCTTTCAAAGCTGAAGTTGAACTTCAACTTGGAAAGAAAATTAAAGCTGTCAAATCTGATCGTGGTGGTGAATACTACGGAAGATATGACGGTTCAGGTGAGCAACGTCCTGGGCCTTTTGCTCTTTTCCTAGAGGAGTGTGGTATTGTTCCGCAATACACTATGCCAGGCAAACCTAGCATGAATGGTGTTGCAGAGTGAAGGAACCGAACTCTTAAGGACATGGTGAGAAGTATGATTAGTCATTCTTCCTTGCCTGAATCACTCTGGGGAGAAGCCTTAAAGACCGCAGTGTACATCCTTAATAGGGTGCCAAGCAAAGCAGTTAACAAAACCCCATATGAAATTTGGACTGGGAAAAGGCCTAGTATAAAGCATTTGCATATTTGGGGATGTCCAGTTGAGGCGCGACCTTATAGGCCGCATGAAATAAAATTGGACTCAAGGACAATTAGTTGCTACTTTGTTGGTTACGCTGAGCATTCACGGGGTACAAGTTTTACAATCCTGCATCAAGGTCTATTTTTGAGACGGGAAATGTGAGATTTCTTGAGGATGTTGAGTTTGGGGGGAAGGGAATATTAGGAATGTTGCTTTTGATGAGGATTCTGTAACTGATAATGATTAGGTCTTTGTGCCTATTATTGTTCAAGATACAGTTATAGTACAAGAGCATAATGAGAATCCTACTGCAGATCCAGTTACAGTACAAGAGAACAATGAGAATATTGTTGTTTCTCAAGATACTGCTATAGTAAAGGAAAATAATGAGAATCCTCCTCAATCCCAATCCATACAGCAAGCTCAACAACCTCAAGAAGTGTCATTAAGAAGATCCAATAGAGAAAGGAGAAAATCCATCTATGGTCTCAAATAAGCTTCCCGTCAATGGTATCACATGTTCATCAAGTCATTACCTCATGGTTTTGAGGTAAATATCATAGATGAGTGTGTATACCGCAAGTTCAGTGGGAGTAAATACATCTGTTTGGTCTTATCTATTGATGACATTCTACTGCCATTAACGATATAGGTTTGTTGCATGAAACTAAGAAATTTCTATCGAACAAATTCGAAATGAAAGATCTTGGTGATGCCTCTTTTGTATTAGGAATCGAGATACTAAGAGATCGCTCTCAAGGTATTCTTGGATTGTCACAAAATAACTATATCGAAAAGATTTTAAGTAGATATGGCATGAAAAGTTGAAGACCAATGGACACACCCGTAGCTAAAGAAGACAATTTCAGTCTCAAGCAATGCCCTAAAAATAATCTTGAGAGGACAGCAATGCATGATAAACCTTATGCATCAGCACTAGGAAATTTAATGTATGCACAAGTCTGCACACATCCCGATATATCATTTATAGTGGGAGTGTTGGGTAGATACTTGAGTAATCCGGACATGGATCATTGGATAGCTGTTTAATGCGTAATGCGTTATTTAAAGAGAACAAATGATTACATGCTTATTTATCGGAGATCAGAAAATTTTGGAGATCATTAGGTACTCTGATTCCGATTTCATGGCATATGGCTGTGAAACTTTGTCATTGAGCTTCATATAGTAAATGACATTGAAAGGTCATTAAAGATATTTTGTGATAATAAGTCAGTAGTATTATACTCCAACAACAATAAGAGCTTGAAAAATCGAAGCATATAGGCATCAAGTTCTTAGTTGTCAAGGAGAAAGGTTAAGAAAAACAGATTTCCAAAGGACATATAGGAACTGAGTATATGCTAGCAGACTCATTAACTAAGGAATTGATCCCTAAAGTCTTTCATGAGCACACTGCTCGGATGGGTGTCAATATTAGTGATGCCTTGGTTTAGTGGGAGTTTATTTTATGCTATATGTCCTATGACAGATATTGAGTTAATTTTTCTGCAGAATTAAGTTGATGGTTTATTTCATGTTATGTGAAATGTTCATTTAGCAATATTGTATTGTGTTTGATCTAATAAAGTTGGACCAGCTGAAAATAGACATGCATGAGATCACTTGGCATGTAATTTCCATATTACTCATCCAAATTTGATCTATGTCGTTAAGTATATTAGGATGGTGATTGGCGTGGTTTAGTCACGGCATTTAATGTGATAAAAGCTGCGGTAGTTCCATATCTAATATATGAGACGGACCAGATTGTTAAAGTAATGAGAGAAATAACATTCAGATGCGCGCATAAAGTTTATAAGATGTGATTATGTCAAGAAAGAATATATGTATAGTCCAAGTGGGAGACTGTTAGGAAATTATTTAATTTCCTAACTTATTTGTGGGCAATACATATATTAGTTATAATCACAAATTATGCTATTTCAAATTAAATGACTTATATAATGATGATCTCATTTATTATTTTAAATGCTAATTGAATAAGTCATTATTACTTTTGATTTGGAATTAAATGAGAATAAAACCGGATATTATCTTTTGTTCCTTAGATAATTATCTTTTTGGATTTTAGATATATTATCCTTTGGGTTTTAGATACTATTTTATTTGGGCTTAAGGGTTTAATGGGTGCCATGCTCAAATATAAAGACCTTCAGGGTTTCGGTCCCCAATATACCAAAGCCGCCTTTGTTACTCTTTTCCCATCAAAAGAGTTGCAGTTCAGCCTCCTAGGAATATAGAAGGTTTTGGTTGAGGAAGATCGAAAGAACCACAAGATCCAAACTCTTCCGATCGTATGAATCATGTTTATGAATTCAGGTACGCTTTCGCATTATGATATATATATTTTTGGTGATTCAATATGGATGATCTGGGATATTGAAATTAATTTATTCTAACACTCTACTCTCAGAGCATCTCCAACGGCAATACAATGAAGGACACGTTCTGACAAAAGTTGAAGCCCTGCTATTGGAGTAATATAAATACGAGTCCTGACACGTATTTTAAAGTAAGTAAGTCCCTCTGAACAGGGCTTTGCTTTGTTTTCATGGTAAGCAATAAAATTTTAACATGTGGCACTTAATTTAAAAAAAATTAAATAATATCGTAATAATATAACAACTAATAATGTTATAGAATATGTTGAGAATAAAAGGTTGGTATTAATCTTATTAGATACTAACTTATTTAATCTTATGTATATAATTAAATATTATAATTATTTATAAATTAAATGTGATTTAAGTATTTAATTTAGTTATCTAAAAAATTATATCAAATAATTAAATTATATTTAATTTATTAATAATTATAATAATTAATTATAATTCTATTTGATTAATAATTTATATTAATTATTTAAATCATAATTAATATAAGTAATTAAATTAATATAAATAATTATAATACTTCGAAATAGGCAGCAGTATAGATAATTGAAAGAGGACTTGATTGAACACATATGGCAATTTCACAATATTTATCGTCAACTATAGAATTTAATTATGTTTTTTTTGTATTAAGTAATTTTACAAATTTGTGTAATCCCGAATTATATATTGTGTATTATTGTTATATATAAGTTTATTTAATATTAATTTCTTTTAATAGTGAATTATTTTTAAATTTAAATATTTAAATTATATTATTAAAAAAATTAATTATATTAATTTTAAGTATTTTAATTAATTAATTAAGTGGGATCACAACAGGGACTAAAGTTAGTTCCTCCTAATGGAGAAGAGAGATGCTTTGAGTTCCTATTTACTGTTTATGACGCAAAAGCTGATGTGAAGTTACTTTTTATGACAGGTGGGCCATAAACAGTAATTGGGATGAGTTCCCTACTGGAGATGGTCTCATAACTCATAAGTCGTAACCAGCTTGCAATCAGGCATTAACAATTCTTAAAGAAAAATCCAGAATTCTAATTTTTTTAATAAAAAATATTTTTCTATAAGAGAAAGTACGAGGAGCCAATAGAATATTTGTACAATGTGCACAATGGAGGTTTAGGGAATATTAGAGATATAATTATTAGTGTTACCTTTTTTCATCAACTTAAGTTTTTGGGATGAGTGGTATTATGACATGGTATTAGAACTCTAGATCCAAAAGGTCGATTTTTGGTGAATTCAAAAATTAATTTAAATTTTTTAGAAGATGTTTATTATCCCTAATACTCGAATGGTTATTCTAGATACCCTAGCAGGACTCTTTGTATAATTAAGAATGAATTGCTTTTTTCTACCATCCTTCTTTCTTAAAACTTTTCTTCCTCGACCTAACTTGTACGGTTGTACCCACCCTCATGCTGTTTTTTCTGCATCCAAAATTAAGGAGTACAAGTTCGTCATTCAAACTTTAATTTACTTCTAAAACTAGTTATAACTAGTATTAATCAAATAATATTAACTTTATCATAATAATATATAGGATCATTATAATATATTTATGCTACGGTAGTTATGATATATAGTTTTGATTTGACTTCTTTAAATTTTTATAAAAATTAGAGGATCAGATTTAATAACAAGAGAGGAAAAAAATCAAATCTAAAAGTTTAATTTAAGTGAAGTATACAAATTTAAGGATTAAATTTGTGCATTAAAATTTTTAAAATATTAAAATACATTTTAAGTGACGAATTTGATGGTCTGATTTGTGTTCAGTCCGTACAACAATTTGGAGTTAAAGAACATAGTAGAATCCTCCCTTCCGACATGACTTGCATATGTGACATGTTACATCAATCATGTTACTATTTTTCTTTCCTCTTGTATTTAGCAGCTACACAAAAATAAGGCCGAATTTCAAAGAAAACAAGGCAATTTTCATTGTAAACAAGTGATCCTTTGTTTAAATCGACGCACGTTAATTCTTATCAATATCATACATGTGCTTTGTCAATAATATATACACACGCATGTTATTGAAACACAAAGTGAAATAATTTGAACATGAACAAGCTTCTTGATCCCTCAACAGAAAGCCACATAGGCATTACTGAGGGAGAAGGTATAACAGTGACATGGGAGAACTTGTGGGTCACTGTTGCTGATGGAAAGAAAACGAAACCAATTCTGGAAGGTCTTACCGGTTATGCACAACCAGGGAGGCTTTTGGCTATAATGGGACCTTCTGGTTGTGGCAAATCCACACTTCTTGATGCCTTATCAGGTGATCATGCACTTCTTGTAATAATAATAGTAAAAAGACAAACTTTAATTGTTGAAAATTTGACTTTCTATCAGGAAGATTGAGCCCAAACATAAAGCATAAAGGGAATATTCTAATAAATGGGCACAAACAAGAACTGGCTTATGGAATATCAGTAAGAAATATGTCCCAAAAGTTCTCAATCCTAAGAAAGAAGATAGGAACATTTAAGAAATGATTGATGAGTTTTGTTGTGATATCAGGGATATGTAACACAGGATGATGCTTTGCTTTCAACTTTAACAGCTCAGGAGACTTTATACTACTCAGCTCAGCTTCAGTTCTCTGATTCCATGCCCATATCAGAGAAGAAGGAAAGAGCTGATGTAACTCTTAGGGAAATGGGTCTGCAAAATGCCATTAACACAAGGGTTGGAGGATGGGGTTCTAAAGGACTCAGTGGGGGACAGAAGAGGAGACTAAGCATCTGCATTGAGATCTTAACACATCCAAGACTCTTGTTTCTTGATGAACCAACAAGTGGACTTGATAGTGCAGCTTCTTATTATGTCATGAGAAGAATTGCTAACCTTGTTCAGAAAGATGGCATTCAAAGGACTATTGTTGCATCTATTCATCAACCTAGCAGTGAAATTTTTGAACTCTTCCATCACCTTTGTCTTCTGTCTTCTGGTAAAACTGTATATTTTGGTCCTGCCTTTGATGCTAATCAGGTTTGGAACTAAAACTTCCTATGAAGCAACAAGCATACATTGATTGTATGCTTAACAATTAATACTTTCTTGTTTTGCTGCACAGTTTTTTGCTTCAAATGGTTTTCCTTGTCCAACACTCCATAACCCTTCTGATCATTACTTGAGGATCATAAACAAAGATTTTGAACAGGTATGCAGAATTTGTGAGTTCAGTGCAACATGTTAAATCTTGTGCTTAAGAAAATGAACTTGTACACTTTGTGAATTTGTATGATTGTTTTCATCAGGATGCTGAAGAAGGCTTTGGTAGTGGAATAACGGCAGAGGAAGCTATTAATATTCTTGTGAAGTCTTATAGCTTGTCTCAGATTAAAAACAAAGTCAATACAGAAGTGGCAAACATAAACCAAAGTGTAATGTTTAGTCAAATCCTAAAGAAGAAGAATTTTCCAAACAGAATCAAAAGACTAATATAACAATAACTTTTAATTTTTCATTCATGTCTCTAGGATTCTGGTGCAGTAGAGAAGAAGAGGGTCCATGCTGACTTCCTGACTCAGTGCCTTGTTCTTATAAGAAGATCTGCACTGAATTATTTCCGCGACTTGAGCAATTACTGGCTGCGCCTTGCTGTGTTTATTGCAATAGCTCTAAGCTTGGGCTCTATCTACTATGATATTGGCTTTGGTGTTGGATCTATTCAGGTTAACAAACATAGGAAATTAAGATATTCATTAATTATAGCTTTCAATAATCAAGGTTGATTAGTAACAGTCTTGTCATGCACTTGCTTCAGGCTAGAGGATCTCTGCTTACTTTTTTCATTTCCCTTTTGTCTTTCATGACACTTGTTGGTGGATTTGCTCCAATGCTAGAGGAAATCAAGGTAAATTGTTCTAGTATCCTTGTCCTTTATTTCCTAGTTTATTTCACTACATCATATACAATATAACACTAATTGTGTACATAAGAAGGTTGTGTGAGCCTTAAAATAGTTGACACTAATAGGACTCCAAATGTAATGTACAATTTTTCTTTGATGGTATCAGGTATTTGAAAGAGAGAGATTGAATGGACACTATGGAGTTACAGCATTTCTCACAGGGAACACATTTTCTGCTGTTCCATACATGCTAATAGTAACCATGGTTCCGGGACTAATATCCTATTACCTTTGTGGACTCCAGAAAGGACTATTCCACAATGGAGCAGAACACTTGATATACTTTGTATCAGTGCTATTTGCCATAGTTATGTGGGTTGAGAGCCTCATGCTTGTTGTAGGAAGTGTGTCCCCTAACTATGTTATAGGCATGTTCATTGCTGGTGGAGTCCAAGGAATCATGATCCTAGTTTGTGGATTCTATAGGTTACCAAATGATATTCCAAAACCCTTATGGAAATACCCTTTGTATTATCTGTCATTTCAAAAGTATGCACTCCAAGGGTATTTCAAGAATGAATTTGAAGGCTTAACATTTGTGATTGGTCATAACATGAACATTAGTGGTAGGGAAATACTAAGAGAGACATGGCATGTGGAAATGGGACACTCTAAGTGGCTTGATCTTGGAATCTTGTTTGTAATGATTCTTGTGTACAGAATGCTGTTCTTGGCAATCACTAAGAGCAAGGAGAAGTTGAAGCCTGTTTTTGCTGCTATTACTGCTAGACTTGAGTCACCAGCAATCATATAATGGTTATGTTCAAAGTTAAACAAGACTATAATTCTGGAAGCAAACATTTTTTTATTTTCAGATATTTTCTGTAATTATTCAAAGATCATAGACAAATTTTGGTCACTTTTAAAATATTTAAATGCAAATAAACTTCATTTTGTGTGTATAACGAGTAAAGTTATCAAATAATATGATTAGATAGTTACACCTTTAAGTTAGTGTGTATTTCGAAGGTACACTAATTTAAAGATGAAAAGTTTTCCTTAAAAAAAAAAAAAGAAGGGAGATTCTATGGCATGGATTATAAAAAACATCCATATATATGGATCTTAGGTGTTATGCTTTTTTGTGTGATGCGTGTTAGAGAAAATTTAATGACAACTTCAGTTGATGCAATTAAAAAGTTGACACCGCAAAATTTTAGAGCTTTGTCTCATAAGTCATAATAGCAGCATAATCAGAAACAATAATCAAATATGCTTAGATCCAGTTTGAAAAAATAACTTAATTAAATTACTTTTAAAAAAATAACTTAAATAATAAATAACTATATTAAAAGTAATTTATAAATAAGTTATTTTGTGTTTGAGTTTTTAGTTTTAAAAGTGTTTATTTTATAAAAATGTGATAAAAAATAGTAGTATTATGAGAAAAATCATTTTTTTTAACTTCTCTATAAACTTCTAAATAGCTTCTTAAAAAGCTGCAATTTAATTTTAAAAATTACACCAAATATTAATATTACTACTTTTCATAAGTCAAAAGGTCTAAAAAATTACTTTTAAAATTTTTCAAACTGCTCTTAATAAAAAAATTAGTATAATATGTTTTGCTAATGGGCCAACTGCTTTTTTTGGGCCAATCAGTTTTAATTGGACATGCTGAGTGATTACTAAACCATACTTCTATTTTCGATTTTTGTCATTATTTTTTATTTAGAATTAATTTTAGAAAAAATTCTATCTTAATATATTCTGAATATCTTTTGTAGAAAAAAAACTGTCACAATAATAATAATAATAATAATAATAATAATAATAATAATAATAATAATAATAATAATAATAATAATAATAATAAGTGAGTAACAACCTTAATTCATTTAGAGTAAATAATAAGGTTAAATAACTTTGTCTTTTTTTAAATAAATGTCAATAATATTTGATACTTAATTAATAATTATATTGTGAACATAGTTATGTATATATCCCACTATTTATTGTGCCAATAAATTTAATTTAATTTGATATATAAAAGACAGTTACATGATCTTCTGAGAGAACTTAGTTCGTGCTCTTTGATATAATGGGAATCACATAATTAGTTAAAGAAAAATTAAAAAATGGGTATTTATTCTCGTTCAAATACTTATAAAACACTAAAAGTTAGGCATGCGTCGCGACACGTGGTGCTGTGTGTCGCGATTTTGAACTGCTTAGTCAGTGATGTTAATTTTTTAAATATCTTAAAATGTAATTAAAATAATTAAATACGGTAAAAACTCAAATAATTATCTCTAATGGTAGTATTTAATTAAAATAAAAATTAGATAAATTACTAATGTAAATAATATTAGCAAAACCAAATTTTTTAAATCTTTCAGATTCAATATCAAGTGACCGTCCTTCGTCAAATAAAATTAAACAATAACATAATATTAATATTACATTATTATTTATTTTATTTAAAGATCGTAAAAATATTTATCAGACGTTATGCGAATAAAACCTAAAATTTGTATAGGCGACTCTGACGCAAAAATCAGGGTGTCACAGTTATTATAAAAAAATATTACTATTGTAATCTAACTAAAAAAATATTGACTAATCATATGAAATTATAATTTTTATGTGCGTCTTTCTTGATATATGTTTTTATTAAACTTATTTTTGAGATAATATAATAAAAGAATTTTAAAAAATTAAAACAATAATCTATTGACTAATATTTAATGATGTGTTTTAAATCATAAAAATTATTGATTTAAAATAAATAGGTCCAAAATAATATAAAAGATAGTATCATTGATATAATATAAAATTGTTCAATTTTTAAAATTAAAATGTTTTGAATTTAACTTAAATAATAAATTAAAAAATTCTTTTTAATATATATACACCAATTAAATTATTTCATAAACTAAAATATTAATTTTACAAAAAATAAAGATATCAATATTTATTAAACGACTATGCCCTTACAAGATAGTTATCATAACTAAACATAAATACTGCTGCTGACTAAGTAAATTACATTAATGTCGAGTAAATTATACATTTAAAATAACAAAAAATATATAATATGACATAATATTAAAAAAAAACACACACACATACACAAATACACATATATTTCACACATTAATATATTGGAGGATTTGTAACTTATGCCATTCTATTCTTTGGCTACTAATGCCTAGTAGTGTTTAGTAGAGAGATAAACACAGAAAGACTGAGATTGAGAGACAGAAATTAAGAGACAGAGATTAAAATAAATCTTAGTATTTTGTTTGGTGTAAAATAGGAGACAGGAATTGAAATAAGAATGAAACTCTAATTTAATTTGCACAAAGGGTAAAATTGGAATTAATTAATTAAAATGAGAGTATTTTAGGTATAAAATGTTATTAAAGTTTTAGTCTCCATCTCTAAAAATTTTAGTCCCTTGTGTCCCTACTTTTTGAAGGTACTAAAATACTGAAATTTTGGAGACAGAGACAGAAATTTTAGTACCAGTCTCTGAACCAACAAATACGATACTGAATCTCAGTCTCTCAATCTCTATCTCAGTACCTCAAAACAAACGCTACCTTAGTGTTTTATAAGTACTTGAATGAGAATAAATATCAATTTTTTAATTTTGTTTAAACTAATTATATAATTTTCATCATATCAAAGACCATAAGCTCTCCCAAAAGATCATGTACATGTCTTTCATATATCAAATTAAATTAAATTTATTGGCTCAATAAATAGTAGGACGTATACATAACTACGTTCACAATATAATTATTAATTAAGTATCAAATATTGTTGATATTTATTTAAAAAAAAATAAAATTGCTTAACCTTATTATTTACTCTAAACTAATTAAGGTTATTACTCACTCACTCATCATCATCATCATCATCATCATCATCATCATCATCATCATCATCATCATCATCATCATCATCATCATCATCATCATCATCATCATCATCATCATCATCATCATCATCATCATCATCATCATCATCATCATCATCATCATCATCATCATCATCATCATCATCATCATCATCATCATCATCATCATCATCATTAGTTTTGTGAAGGATTTTTTTTTTACCAAAATTATTCAGAATATATTAAGATATAACTTTTCTTGAAATTAATTTCAAATAGAAAATAGTAACAAAAATAAAAAATAGAAGTATAGTTTAGCAACTATTCTATAACATGTTCAATTAAAATTGATTAGCACAAAAAAAACAAACATTATACTAATTTTTTTAGATTAATCCATCAAAAATACCCATAAAAAATTAATTTGCTAACAAGAATAATCATAGAAAATCATAATACCTCAGATATTTACAATTATTGAGTTCCATTTGTTAAATGTGACCAAACATTAGAAGAATTTGTTAACATGTTTTACGTATTCATGCCCATTCCAATGTGGCAAGAGGATTTTCTTAGGTGGAATATTTTATTTTTTTCATGGAAATTGTATTTATTTATTTAATTAAAAGAAAATTCTTTGCTCCTTCAAATTCCCATTAAACGTAGAATAGGAAGTGTCAACCCCCTTTATTGAGTGTGAAACTTAACCATGCACTAATAGAGTAACTTTTGATCTTCTTCTTCTCTAACTTAACCATACACTTGTCTAACTGTTAAACTCAACTAACATTTCATACCTTTCAAAAGGGGCAGCGAATGAGCTATCTTTTAGGGTTGGCAATTGTCGAAGATTCCAATAATACAGCATATTCACCACAGTGATATCTTTCATCTAAAATTTTTTTTTCTTCATTTTTAAAATTGAAGCTCCTAAAAAACTGCAACTTTTGCTTGTGGTTATTATTCTCTTTGACATTGCTAAAATTCTTCCAAAATTCTTTCAACTATATTAGTGTTGAGTAGCTGTGAATGATGGATGGCTGTATTGAGAAGGGTTTCACTTTACGAATATTGGGTTTTAACGAAGAGCAAAGAATTAAGGTTCATATTGTTCCCAATTGGGCCAATGTGAAAGAAAACTGCCCACGTAAAGTACTTTGTGAAGGCTATATCATGTTTGGTTAGTTTTATACACGAGATTAAACTTATGTGGACATGTCATGGGTTATGATCTTTTATGGTTATCCTTATTAACAAATCAATTTTTTATGGGTATTTTTGATAGTTTAGTCAATTTTTTTACTTAGCATATTTGATTATTCCTTCTAATTATGCTGCTACTATGACTTATGAGATAAAGCTTTGAGAAACTCTGCGGTGGTGTCAGTTTTTTAGTTGCATTAATTGAAGTTGTCATTAAGTTTTCTCTATTACGCGTCACACAAGAAAGCATAACACCTAAGATCTATATACGTGGATGTTTTTTACAATCCATACCATAGAATTTTCTGGAAAAAAAAAGTCTGTAAACTACAATCAAATTAATGATGATAAATTAGATATAGAAAAATAAAATATTTATTTAAGTATACAAATAAAAAAATTGAGACAAGTAAAAAATTAAGAGAAGTGGAAGTTCTGATAGTATAATTGTGTCATGAGGTTATATGTTTGTGAAAACTTACATGGAGAGCTCTACGATATGGAATAAAGTTTAGAGAAGTATTATAGAGGTGCTTAAAAATCTATAAAATCAAGAAGTAGCAAAAAAATAAAAGAAAGAAAAACAAAAAGCAAGACTCATGGTTCTGAGCACCAATGACTAGGAAGGTAAAAAAGAACCAAAGCTCAAATAGTTGTTTTCCTAATTAAGTGCTTATGGTGTGACTGTATCAAAAAAATCTTGAAATGGAACATTTAGAGTCAAAACCAAGTGCAAATAAAAGAGAAGCCAAAGGCTCGGAGCACCAATAACTAGGAAGAATAAAAAGAAGTACGGACTCAAAGAATTCTCCAGTTAAGTGTTTGTGGTGTTCTTGTGTCGAGCAAATCTTGAGACAAAATTAAGGAGTTAACCTTAATATCACACAATTCGAAGTCCACCCCATTATCACTTGATCACTTCACTCAGTGAAATGTCAAGCAATTCTTCAACCCACTCCAATTTAGAGGACTCCTTATGCATAGTTCTTTTCTTACTTGGGGACAAGTAAGATCTTAAGTTTAGTGTTTTGATGCATGAACATCTTTAGTTGTTTTTAGTTATTATTTCTTTGAATAAAGTTAGTGATTTCCTTATTTTTATTAAGATACTCATACTTCTAATCAATATTTTTTAGAGTTGATTTGAGTTTTGGTATGTGTAAAAAGGTGTTAAAATAAAGCACAAAACAAAAATCAAGAGATGCAAAAAGTGTATCATGCGTACGCATCTAGCATACATACGCACAATAACACTAGCCGTTGTATGCAGGAACCTAGCTGTGCAACGCAAAGAGAGAAACTGAAGCTACTTGGGAGCAATTAAAGAGTGTCATGTGTACACATCTAGCATGCGTACGGACGACTAGCACCACAAGGAACATCATGCGTACATATCTGGCATGCGTACGCACGATTTCACCAAGCCGTGAGACGTGAGAATTTACTGTGGGACGCCTAGGAGCAAACAAAGGGCAAATTGGAGCCTATGGAAGCAGTTGTAGGACGTGAGAGGCACAACCGTAGGACGTCAAGTTTGAAACAGAGGCCACACTCTCAAAATTTAGGCCACGTTGCAAGGCTACATGAGGCACGTCCCACGTACCAAATGGGTCACCTTTCAGGACCTTCAATGCTTTACTAATCCTTCCTAATCTTTCACTAATTTCTCCAACTTCAAGCGTTTTGTTGGTCCAAAATTGAAGTTTCAAGCCCATGATTTCAACTAAGCAAGGAACTAAGTTTTGAATTTCAATTACAAGAAAGATCATACGCTAATTAAGAGTTATTAAGACTTAATTAATTAGATTGGATTTGATTTAATTTCTTTTTTATTATTTTAAATTTTGAAGTAGTAGTTTTTAGAATTAGTATAATAGGAGAGGAGCCACACACGTGAGTCGTCTTCTTCTTCCTCTGTTATTGTTTCTTCCTTATTCGCTTCTTTGGCAGTTTTGACCATTCATAATTTTTAGGTTTTCTCTTAAAGCTAGCATGAGCTACTAATTTCCTCGATTAAGGTTAGGAATTCTATTGATTCCTATAGATAAATATTCTAATTTTTCTACTTTTGATTAATGCATTGATATTTTCTTAAGAAAATATTTTTGTTTTTCATCTAAAGAATTTGAATGTGTTGAAAAACAATTCTTCTCTTACTTAAATTCTTTTAATATCTTGGAAAAGTTAATTAATTGAATTAATCTTGAAAACTTCTTCTCACAGTTCTTAAGTTTGAAAACTAGACTTAATAAGTGACATCTATCGAATCAACTAGGAATAATTCTTGTGAATTGTGTGATTCTTAAATCAGTGAAAGCGCTTCACCTCTTTTCTTAAATAATTGACTAAGAGATTAGCGATTAATTAGATTAAAGAGAAATTGAATTATCAAGAAATTGGAGTTTGACTGCTAATGATTTACCATAGATACATCTTTGCATAATCAAGATAGAAAGTGAAAAGCATTTTTTCGAAAATTTTAACATCTTTGAAACTTTAACTCTTTTATTCATATTACTTTTTCAACTAATTTTAGTTTGCTCTTGTTAAATTCTCTGCTTTCATGCTATTTGCTATTGAAATTTTAAGTTTATACTTATCTGACTAAAATAATCAATTGACTATTACTTGCTTAATCTATTAATTCTCGTGGAAACGATAACTCATTCTTGTAATATTATTTGACATGATTTGATGTATTTATCGATCGTATGTGGTTTTATAAAATTCATATCACGAGACTGAAAGAGCACCCAATAAGGTTCCACTCTCTTCTTTGTGCTTTGTGTTTTATCTCTTTAATTAATTATTAGCTGTAATAAAAACACAGACAAGTGTTTATTCTTAATTAAATAATTTTTATTAACTAAAAAATGCTATATTCTTTATTAATTAAATAAATATTATTTTTTTATATTATTATATTTTATATGAATAAATTATAGATTTTAAAAAATACTTTGTTAATTAACTTAACTATAGTTTTTTTTTTAATAAAAGTCAAAATTTATTATTTTATTTATTATTTTTAATAACAAGTTATTTTTTAAGAAATACATCTAAAGCACATTAACATTTGCTATAAATAAGTATTATGCTATTATTGAAGATCTATCAATTATCAATGAATTATTATATATAGAAAGTGAAATTCAAAATTTTTAATATTTATTTAAGTGAACAAATAAGTTAACTATTTGGTCAACTTAAGTTAATTGTATAAAACAAATATATTATAAGGTGTTTGTTACGGTACGATAAAAAATTTATACATACCGATATAATAAAAATATGGACAAATTAAAACACAACACATGGATTATATTTTCCACATTAATAATTAATTTTTTTTTAAATACATATCATATCAATATTTTTACTAAATCACCCTTATAATTTAATAAAAATAAAAAATAATGCATGTTCCCGTGTCATATAAAATTTTAAAATTAGCGTGTCTCGTGTCCGTGTGTCAGATAATAATAAATAAACACGCGAAATGCTATGAGATTTTCTGCTTAAATAATACTTTTCTCTACCACACACTAAAATCCATAGCATAAAATAGAAGTGTTGGAAGCTTGGAACAAGACAAGAGCCAAAAAAATAAACTCATTATTCGATGAAGGTAGAAATTATCTCAAGCCATGGAGAGAAATAGTTCATCATCTTCATCTCCAAGAAGCAAAGTAGAAGGAGGGTTGCTTTCATGTTTCGGGCGTTTCAAGTTTAAGCTTCCATGGAGGAAGAGATCGGCCGGCGGCGCTTACAAATCCGTCGGTGGTTTTAGGTATGACCCTTTAAGCTATGCTCAAAACTTCGACGAGGGTTGCGTGGAGGACGACGAAGAATCGTTGCGCCATGGATTTTCTGCTAGATATGCTGCTTCTTCAAATAAGTTTCAATTGTTAAGTCGCTCGAGCAATGATAAATAAGGTTTATTAAGGTTAGGTGACAATATATTTGTTTATATATGTGTAACTTCTTTTTAGAGCGTTTAAATAGTTATATTACTTATTAATCATGTTTCAAGTTTTTCTATATTCAAGTTCAAATAGGAAAATAAGAAAATCTACTTATAGTTAGTTGTAGTTGATTTTCAAGTAGCATCACAAAATGTTTAGCAGCATTCCCTATTTCCCTTTATTAAGAGTAAGCATTTCAAAAACTATCACACTTCACTCCACCTTTTACCAATTATTAGAATCTTTTGCAGATAGTTTTTTATGGTTGGCTGGCTCTCAATAAAAACATTAATATAATGAGTTAGAAAATTTTAATATATAGAATTTATGGTGAAAAATCTAAATTCTTATTATAAGATTTTTTTGAGATATCAATTCTTCCATGTAAAAACTCTTTGATAAAATAGGAATATATATAATCTACACCCAAAATATAATTAGGATCAATTAGAATTATTTAGTATATTTGAATATTTATTATAAAATATTACGTCTTTATTATTATGATTCTCTTAGCCCCTAAAATATCGTTCTATATGGTATTATTTCAGACAATTTGAATAGACAACTTGAATACACTTAATAATACACAAATCATTTCTCCAGTTTAGTCTCTTGTTTCTAACATGGTAATATAGTATCAGAGCTATGGTATCCTCCTGAAGATGATAGGTTGTTTTTTTGCGATGAAATCGCCGTAGTTTTTGCATTTTTTTTCTATGCCATTCTTCTTTCCCTTTTGTCACATCTTTGATGCTTTTTTTTACCTCACCGACTAGCCTATTTTCTCTGTCTTGTATTTTTTTTGAGTCGTATGATCAAACACCATTGTCATCCGCTGCTTACCTATTCTCATGAAGAAATCATATAGTTTTCGCTCTCTTTCGGTAGTTCTCTCGTGGTAGTTCCGTCTGCGTTTTCTCGTGGTAGTTCCGTCTGTGTTCTCTCATGACAGTTCTATGTGTTCTCTCGTGTCAGTTCCGTCTGCGTTTTCTCGTGACAGTTTCATCTATGTTTCCTTGTGGTAGTTCTGCGTTTCTTTCTGGCAGTTTCGTTTGTACTTCCGCGCTTCTTTCAGACAAGCGGCACTTCATTCTGCGCTTCCTTCCGGCAGTTCCGTCTGCACCCGTTTTATCAATTTATGCAATTTTTTTTCTTTATTTCGTTGTTTTAAATATATTTCAAACTCAAGCCATTTGAGTTTGAGGGGACGTTAGAATATAATTAGGATCGATTAGAATTATTTAGTATATCTAAATATTTATTATAAAATATTACGTATTTATTATTACGATTCTCTTAGCCCTTATAAATACCCAAATCTTTTCTTCAATTTAGTCTTTTGTTTCTAACAAATAAATAAAAGAAAAATTAATTATATACATTTTTCTTCCTCCATACAAATAAATTTTGACTTTTTTTTTCTCTTTTTTATTTCTTTTTCACTTACTTTCTTTAACTTAATTTCTTCCATCCAAACAAAGTCTTAGAGTTAGACTGTTTATCGTGGAAGAAACAACCATTCCTGTTTTATGTTGGGTAAATGTTTGGTTCTATAGGGACGTTTCTCTGTTCCAATAAAATACGTAAAGGAGTGTAGAGAAGGACGAAATTGGTTGCTTGACCAAATAATATACACTTTTTGCTTTTGATATTAGAGTGGCAATGTTATTTTTTTGAAATGTAGACTATTGAGATGTTATTCTCAAATATAGAACCGTTTAATTAGAGAAACAGAAATTGAACCGTTCAATTTGTAAAGTACAGAAATCAAACTGAGAGATTTTTGTTAAAAAAAATTAAAAAAATTGAAGTACAAAAATTAGACCTTTCGATTTGTGTATTTTCTATAATTTTGAAAAACACCAAAAATTATAATATTAGGGTATATTACTACTTTTATTTCCATACAAAAAAAGGTCAAAAAAAAAGTCTGGAGACTAATATTTTTAGTGAAATAAAATAGAAAGTTGATTACTATTAATTTAATTGCACAATAATTAATTTGATAATTGAATTTTAGTATCTACTTAATATACTAAAATTAGGTTTTTTCCCAGCTAATAAAGGTGACGTGTCGATCCCTCGTAAGTCCGTTTTTCCTCTAAAATGCACGAAATTTTCTATCTATTCTAAATTATTTTATAAAAAATATCTTTATTATAATTATATTATAATTAATATTTAATGAATAATATATAATTATACTAATTTAGGAACATATCTTCATTATAATTATATCAAATCAATATTTAATGCACTGTTAAATTACTTTTCAATTATCAATTAAAAACACTTTTAATCATTTTAATAATAATAATAATAATAATAATAATAATAACAATAATATGATAATGGCACCAGTCGTGATAATCATGATAAGAATATTTGATTCTAATCATAAAATGATCAAATCTTATAATATTAATAACGCACATTGATTTTAAATATTTTTATTTATTTTAATTATATTAATTATAAAAATATTGATATAATTTTAATTCTTATTCATTATTCCATAATAATAATAATAATAATAATAATAATAATAATAATAATAATAAAAAAAAATTGAAATTATCACGTGGGTAAAGTAACAACTTAAAATTATAATAATTGTACAAGTTATTTTTTTTATTACTTTAACCCGTTATAATTCTATTTTCTTATGATATTTATTTCAAACATTTTAAGTTATTATACCCGTCCATGATAATATATCTCTATCCCTTTTCTATTTCAATGTATATTAGGTATAATATTTTTATTTATTGTCCAAGATTTCTCTAATCATGATAGAAGATAATGACTCTAATTATGATATAATAAAAATATATAGTTTTAACAAAATTAATATATGATGCATAATTACTGTATATAATAAAAAATTACCTTAATAATAAATAATTTATATATTTATTTTGTTTTACTAAAGTCTATATATAGTGTTTTTATGTGGTACATGAATCTAAATTTGAGAGTCAACTCATAATTTTATATATTTTTTTAACTACTTCATATAATAAGAATGTATTCTTCGTTTTTTATTGAAGTTGATGCTTTTAAGGTACAATTTATAATTTTTTATAATGTTTTTCATATACTCATTCTATTATATTATTCTTTTGATAATTTATTAATTGTTGTTACTCTAAGTTATTCTTATCGTCTAATGTTCCAATTCGATTGTCTTTTGCCACAATCGCTTACAATGCATCACATCCATGAAATACCTCATCGAGTTGTCTTCACTGATTCGGGTTCCAACTACATGGATGTAAGCGTCAAAAAAAGGAGCAATAATCTCTACTTTTCTGAAGGATGGTTGGATCTACTCACCTATTATGACCAACCTAATGGAATGTGGTTAAAGTTAGCTTTCTTGGGAGCAGCTCGATTTTTGATTGAGTAATTGTTTTCACGGAACTTTACAGGGCAAGTTCAAGTTCCATCCCCTCCATGCTTTTTACGTCTGCCCAAAAATCTTCGAAGTGGAGCATATTCCCTCAGTTTAAGTTTAATTTTGCTAAATTCGTGACAAACTCGGATATGCAATTTCAACGATTGGTAATATATTTAAATTTTCTTATTTTAAACTTTTCGTTATTAGAATAATTTTATAACATATTGTGATTTTTTTTCAGAAATTATCGGCTTTCTTTTGCATGCAATGCCATTGAGGGGAATAAGGATTAGTTTGGTTTCTCGGTATGACAATACTATACCTTGCCGCATTGCATGGATAGCGGATGATGGAGCTTATTTAACACGAGGATGGTCTGAATTTGCACGAATTCTAAATGTTCAAACTTACGATGTTGTTTCAGTTGGTTGTCGTTACGAGAATGACTCTATTCTATACCTGACTAAGGACTAGAATAGAATCAATATTGTTTAAGTAATTTGGTTTTAATATTAGTATTTGATTAAATTAGTATTAGAGAATTTTAAATTATTGTCTCAATTTATATATTATGATTATTTTTCGTGGATGTACTATTTTTAAATACTTTAACAAAATGAAGTACTGTTCGATATATTTAAGTTTATTTTTATCCTTTATTTCTTTAATTGTATTTTTATTATATTCGAAAAAAATCTCTACCTAAACATATAGTAAATCGTTGACCTAAACACAATTTCTTTGCCGATAAAAACAGATTTTATCTAGAAAAAATAATAAAACGTGTATCTTTTGATGATATATACAAAGTGTAATAGAAATAAAGTAAATATTATGTCATAATAATATCTTTAATTGCATTATAATTAGCTCATGAATAATGTATGATTATATTATTTTGGGAAAATATTTTCATTATAATTATATTAAATTAATATTTAATATATTATTAAACTAATTATCAATTAATGATATTTTTTATTTTAATAATAATAATAATAATAATAATAATAATAATAATAATAATAATAATAGTATATCCTTTTATTAAAACACTCATTTAACTGAATTAATTTAAATATTTAATGAAGATAAATGATAAATTTGTGTTTTGAATATATATTCTTTCTATATTAATATACGTGTGCATGTCACCTCCATATTTATTTTTTAGATCACTCAATTTTCATTAAGCGTAATAGAAACCATAAAAACTAATAAATAATTACTTGAGTTTTTCGTTATTCCTATATATAGGCTTTATTTTTTTTATAATACAGTTTATATTCATTTATTTTTATTTTTTATATAAAAATAATATTATATATATTTATATATCACTTTTTTTTACTTATTCTTATAAATATTGACATATAATTAATATAGATAACATATATATCGAATAAATATTTTTATTGAATTAATTATAACAACTGATACAAGATAATAACATAGGAATAATTTAATTATAGCAAGAATTTTTATTAAAATAATTAACTAATAATTTGAATATAATTAATATAGTTAAATTGATATAATCGATATGATTGAGAGTATATGATAATTATAGCAATTATATCAATTTCAAGCATAATTAACGTGACTTCATAATAATAATTCACCTGACTGATTACCTATTATGCAATAATAATAATACAACAACAACAACAAAACCTTGTCCCACTAAATGGGGTCGGCTACATGAATCAAACAACGCTATTGTGCTCTGTCATGTATCATGTCTACAGAGAGACCGTTTACATGTAGGTCTCGTTTGACCACCTCATGGATGGTCTTCTTAGGTCTTCCTCTACTTTTCGTCCTTTGTCCATCTTCCATCTCATCCACCCTCCTGACTGGATGTTCTATCTGTCTTCTTCTCACATGTCCAAACCACCTGAGACGCGATTCAATCATCTTTTTCACAATGGGTGCTACTCCAACTCTCTCCCTTATATCTTCATTCCTTATTTTATCCAATCGCGTATGACCACTCATCCATCTCAACATCTTTATCTCTGCCACACTCAGCTTATGTTCGTGCTCCCCTTTAGCCGCCCAACACTCCGTACCATACAGCATAGCCGGTCTTATAGCGGTGCGATAGAATTTACCTTTAAGTTTTAAAGGTACTTTTTTGTTGCATATAAAACCAGATGCACTCCGCCATTTTGACCAACCTGTTTGGATCATATGATTTACATCCTGTTCAATCTCTCCATTATCCTGTATGATGCACCCAAGATACTTAAAACTTTTAACTTTTCGTAGGGTGTTTTCTCCAATCTTCACCTCTATATTGGGGTTTTCCCTTCTCAGACTGAGCTTACATTCCATATATTCCGTCTTGCTACGGCTTATGCGCAGACCATACACTTCTAGAGCTTCTCTCCATAACTCCAACTTCTTATTTATGTCTTCCCTTGACTCCCCCATAAGGACGATATCATCAGCAAAAAGCATGCACCATGGCATAGGCTCTTAGATGTGCTCTGTGAGTACTTCCAAGACTAATGTGAAAAGGTATGGACTTAAGGATGATCCCTGGTGTAATCCTATACCAATAGGGAATTCTTCTGTCACACCACCTTGAGTCTTCACACTAGTTGTGGCCCATCATACATGTCTTTAATTGCCCGAATATATGCGATCCTTACTCTCCTCTTTTCTAAAACCTTCCATAAGACCTCCCTTGGTACCCTATCATACGCTTTTTCCAAATCAATAAACACCATATGTAGATCCCTTTTATTACTACGATACCTCTCCATCATCCTTCTTAATAGGTATATCGCTTCAGTGGTAGATCTTCCTGGCATAAATCCAAATTGGTTCTCTGTTACTTGTGTCTCTTTTCTCAACCTCCGTTCTATCACCATTTTCCATAACTTCATAGTATGACTCATAAGCTTAATCCCTCTATAGTTTCCGCAACTTTGTATATCCCCCTTATTCTTGTAGATAGGTACCAAGGTGCTCTTTCTCCACTCATCAGGCATCTTCTTTGACCTTAAAATCTCATTAAAAAGCTTGGTTAACCAGTTGATGCCTTTTTCTCCAAGACCCTTCCAAACCTCAATCGGGATATTATCAGGTCCTACTGCCCTGCCATTTTTCATCTGCTTTAGAGCCTCTTTTACTTCGAAGTCTCGAATCCTTCGATAATAGTCAAAGTTTTGATCTTCTTCCCTTGTGCATAATCGACCAAGGCTCGGAAGAGTCTTCTGTCCCTCATTAAATAACTCGTAAAAGTAGCTCTTCCACCTTTCATTAATCTTCTCCTCTTGAGCCAACACCTCTCCATCCTTATCCTTTATGCACTTAACCTGATCCAAATCTCTCGTTCTTCTTTCCCGGCTCTTTGCGATTCTATATATACCTTTTTCTCCTTCTTTCGTGCCCAAAGACTGGTAGAGACCCTCATATGCTCTTGTTCTTGCTTCACTTACAGCCACTTTTGTCTCTTTCTTAGCCGCCTTATATTTTTTCCAATTATCTGCATTGCGGCATAAAGACCACTCTTTAAAGCATTCCCTTTTTTATCTTTATCTTTTCTTGTATACTCGCATTCCACCACCAAGACTCCTTGTCTCTTGGTCCTATTCTTTTAGATTCACCAAAACTTTCTTTTGCTGTTCTTCTAATAACTTCTGCCATCTCCCTCCACATCTCTTCCGCGCTTCCATTCCCATCCCACTTTGCCTCTTCTCCTACCCGTCTTAGGAAGCTTCTTTGTTCCTCACTTTTCATCCGCCACCACCTCGTCCTTGGGTTCTTCGTATGATGTCTTTTCCTCAACTTTTGCTCAACGCAAAAATCCATGACGATCACCCTATGTTGTCTTGTCAAACTCTCTCCCGGAATAATTTTACAGTTAATACAAAATTTTCGGTCGACTCTCCTCAACAAGAAGAAGTCGATTTGAGAGCTTGTCATGCCACTATTATAGGTTATAAGATGTTCGTCTCTCTTTTTAAAACATGTATTTGCGATGAGAAGATCAAAGGTTGAGGAAAAGTTCAAAATAGTTTTACCCTCGGCATTGATCACCCCGAAACCATGGCCTCCGTGAATACTCCCATATCCAGTTACTTCTCTCCCAACATGGCCATTTAAATCTCCTCCTAAGAAAATCTTATCTCCCAAAGGTATGCCTTGAACCAAACTCTCTAGATCCTCCGAAAACATTATCTTGTGTTGTTCGTCCGAACCCACCTGCGGTGCATAGGCGCTAATCACATGGAAAGCACCTCCCTCCACCACAAGTTTGATAGAGATGATCCGATCTCCCACCCTCTTGACATAATAATAATAATAATAATAATAATAATAATAATAATAATAATAATAATAATAATAATAATAATAATAATAATAATAATAATAGTTTCGACTTCATATAATTGATATAGTTCTAATCAGTATATAATAATAATAATATTATATGGACATAAGATTAATTAGTTAACCAATTAAATTTAGATTATGGAGTTTTATTTCTCAATCAAATTTTTAATCATTAGTGATTTTATTTTTTACATTTATAGTAAATTTTGACTATAAAATGAAAAAAAATAGTTTTGATTGTTTGCTATTTTATTTATTTACAGTCATAATTAAAATTGGTATAATTATAGTAAGTCTCTATAATTATAGCAATATAAACCTGCTTCATATATAGCAATAATATTATACATATTTATATATCTCCTATTTTATCTCTTTTCTCAAAATTTTATCATATAATTAATGTGGACAATATAATCTACTGTATATATTTAACACGTGTCTCTATTTATATAATTTTTTTCTAATAGTAGTAAGTATCTCCATTAAAAATTTATATCCTTTGTAATTAGTGTGTGTATATATATATATAAGTCGTATTAGTCAATTGTTTCAATTATTTATTATCTATAAAATTCGTATCTCATTCATATTTCTTTTTCTCTTTACTATTTTCCATACCTAATGGCTACAAGCTATGATTCTATCAACAGTATTGCTTATAGTAGATTATGTAATGAAAATATTTAAAAAATAAAGGCAATGATTAAAGTTAATTTAGCTTTTTATTTAGAGCGTTTTTCAATTTTTTAGTCTAATCAGCCAAAACTATTCAATTATGAATAGTCACTTCTATCTTATTTTAAATTATTAACTAATTAAAATTATTAAAATTTAATAATATAATTCTGTTTTATATTTTTATATTAGTCTAATCCATCTGAGTTATATAATAATCACTTCAATTTTTTTATTTTATAATGTAATACTACATACAGTAATAGAAAAATAACATAGTAAATTGTCATGTTTTAATATTAAATATAAAATTAATACATAAAAATCTACTTAATATACTAAAACTGAGTTTTTTTTTTCCAACTAATAAAAGTGAAGTGTCAATTCCTCATGAATTTCTTTTTCCTCCAAAATGAAAATATTATTCTCTCTTCTAAATTTATTTTATAAAAATATCTTTATTATAATTATATTACAATTAACATTTAATGAATTATGTATGATTATACTAATTTAAGAAAATATTTTTATTATCTATTATATCTATTCTATTATATAAAAATCAGATTTCTGCATTTAATGATGGAGCTGACGTGGCATGCTTCTAAGGGTGTTTCCTAATTTATTTCTTTTAACTCATTAAATACAAGTTATTACAATAAACTAACTGTATCAACTAATTGATTTAATTAGATATCTAAATATCATATAATTTATTATAATTTATATCAATTTGATTTGGTAGTATTTCCTAATTTATTTATTTTAATATTCTGATAGTATTTTTTAATTTATTTTTTTTATTAAACCAAATTTATTGTGTGTATTAATTAATTAATTTGATTAATTTATTACTCATTAAAATAATAAATCTATGAATAAAATAGGCAACTAAGATATTTTCAACTAATAATTAAATCAAATCAAATCAAATCATATATATTGAACTAATAAATTCAAATAATGTGAATTAAAGACTAAACTAAACTAAGATAATTTCTTACTTATTCAAGTTGAGTGCAATAAATACAAATTAATTTTGTTAGATAATCATAGTTGTCTGGTCTACTATATATAGATGGCCACACAAAATTATAAGAATCGTGATTTTTATTGCTCTTGCTATTTCAACACTTCTTTTCTTCTTCTTTTTTTTCTTTATGTATAAATGTACCCAAAATGAGAATGTACGAATGGGTGTTTTATTGATTGTTTGTTTGGTGAATATATCTCAATTTTTCAAAGTGGCCGATGTATTTTTTTATAGTATTAGATAGAAGAATATTTGTTAAAATATACCCATTGTAATGAATTTTTTTTAATTGTCATATTTTTATGTCAGTCATGTAAATTCTTTGAAGGCACAAGATAATAAAATATGTTGACTTTAACATCATTAGAAGCTAAATTTAATGGTTCAAATAAACACTACTAATTATGTTAAAAAGGTAATTCTGTAATAATAATGTGATTTACATATTAATCTTTTCAAGTAAATTTTTTTCAAAATGTAAAAATTAGGCTTAATTACGTTAAAATTTTAAAAGTAATATAGAATTTAGCAACAAAATTAAGATTCATTAAGGAAATAAATTTATTTATGACTATTTTCTAATTATAAATAATAACAAAACTTATGAATTTAATAAAAAATAAAATAAATATAGAATTTAGCAACAAAATTAAAATTCATTAAGGAAATAAATTTATTTATGACTATTTTCTAATTATAAATAATAACAAGACTTATGAATTTAATAAAAAATAAAATAAATAAATTTAATTTAAATTATTCTCTTATTGTTTTCTATATCTAGAAACTAGAATGTGCTTTTATGTATTTTGTTAATAGTTATTAAAGAAGTTACTATTTTATTTACTAATATTTTAAATTTTTTATAATATTTTCATAAAACTTGATTAATAAGTTCTTCTTCACAATGTGTTTCTTGAATTTTTTAACAAAAATATATCTTAATTTTTGTCTTCCCTCTTTTATATTCATTGATTATACTAATTTTTTTACAATAAATTTTATCAATTACATACATTATTTTTCTGTCTTTTTTACTTTTTTTTAATTATTTTATTACCTTATTTTTAATTATTTATTTTACTTTCACTCCTCATATATTTATTGTATTTTACTTTATCTTAGTTTTAATTTCATAGTTAACTTTCAATTATATAAAATTCAATAGTTTCTTTCAAAATATGCTCAAATATATTATCTATTATATACAATTATTAGGATAAACAAAAAAATATAAATTGAATATATAATTTAATTTTAATTTAAACTAAAAACTAAATGAATTGTCAGAAAAATAGCAACCAATTTTATTTTTAATTTCTCTATAATTTATTTAAAAGTAAAAATCTCTCTATAACCACTAACATCGCCAATAACAAAATTATAAGTCTTTATAAAATAAAAAATATATATAAAATAAATAACATATATATAATTTTAAAGTTATTAATCATAGACTATGGAAAAATTTAAAAAAAAATTTATGGATCAACATGTAATTTTTTTGATATTTTTATCTTTTTTCTAAAATTTTTTAGACTTATCAACATTTAAGTTGTCTATACATTACTTCTCAAAATATTATGATTTCACAAGTTATAATATGTGGGATAAATCACCTTTATAAACTATTTGCAAACCAATTTTACGTATATCCCCCAAAGTAAAAAAGGCTACGTGCATGTCTCAATTTATATATCTATATAAATCAAATTTATGAAGTTCGAATTATGTATTTCCGTAGTAAATCGAATCTATAAGATTCAAATTACTTGGATGCTATCTATGCTACTAAATCGAATGAATGAAGGAGATTCGATTTACAATGAGCTGGATTGCTACTAAGTGAGTATAAATCGAACCTTATTGCTTCAATTTAGCACGGATCATATAAATCAAAATTTATAGATTCGATTTAGTAGGGGATGACATAATTCGAATTCTTTGAATTCAATTTACTTTCGAATCACAATGTCAAGTAATTCGAATCCTATATAGATTCGATTTACTACTTATTACCCTAATTCGAATTCATTAAATTCGATTTATATAGAAATGTAAATGGAGACAACTAGGTAATGTTTTTAGATTTGGATGATTAAGGTAATTTTGGGGTGGCTTTGGTTTATCAACGTAAATTAACCTAATATGTGATATTAGTTATTGTTATATATATATATGAAAAAGTGACTTATTTATGCATTATTTGGATTAAAAGACTTTGTAAAAAAATAAAACGGTGGAGAATAAAATGGATGAAAAAATCAATTTTTTTATTGTTTGGATCAACAAAAAAATTGAATGAAAAACATAAAAGTGTATGTGGAGCTCATGTAAATTTTTTCTCTTCAAAGTTGCGAAGAAAACTGATGCAGAAGTGCAAACATGGGTAAAAATACAGAGGTACCATTTGAATTATAATTTATATATAATATATAAAAATATTAATATAATTTTACTCTATTATAATTTTTTCTCTTCTTACTTTTCCTTCCATCCAAGCAAAAAAATTTTTTTTTTATTTTCTTTCCATTCACTTCTTCTTCGTCTAAACAACACACAAAAAAAAATATCATTTTCTTTTCATTTTCTTTCTTTCCTCTTATTTTTCATCTTATATCCAAAGAATATCTTAATGTGTATCCATTTATCTTCTATTAATATTGTTATAATAAGGATACATGTGACTTCATAAAAATGATATAACCTAAACTTTGATTATTTGAAAATTTATTGAGTGGCTAGAATAGCTCCACATCACGAACTAATGAATGCTAACAATAGGGATGACCACAAAAACAACCAAAACAGGTATTTGTAGGGATTACTCGCATTTTGGGGATAGATGGGGACTCGTGAAATCCTCACAACCTGCCATGCGAAAATGGATGGGGACTAGGGGCGGCAAACAGACTGATCCGCATAACCCGCCAAAAAAGGTGGGTTGAGATGGAAATTTGAGACCGCCAAACTTAAAAAGCCCGCCTACCCCCGCACCGCCTAATCTATGGGCTTTGGCGAGGCGGAGCGTGGTCAGACTTCTCCGCTGGGCCAAGTTTTTATTTTGTCAGGGCCATTTTTTTTACAAATTTCTATGATGTTATTGATCTACAACAAGATGAAGATGATAATTGAAAATGTTCTAAGTTATATTTTGGATTATGTTTTATGTTTGATTGATTATAAACTTGAAGATGTTTAATTATATATTTTGGATAATATTTGTTTTACTTTGGACAACGTTGATTTTATTATTTTGTTTCAAAAAATTTGGTTTATAATTATGTTTATTACATATTTATAATTATAAAGACTTTAATGTGTGTGAATTTAAAAATTATAATTTTTTTTATATTTTTAGAAATTATAAATTTATTGAAATTGTTGTGAAATTATATATATTATTTATTATTTAATGATTTATAAAAAAAAGAGAGTCCGCCAGCCTACCATTAGGCGGGACGGGGGAGAAATTTAGGATCGCCTTATTAGGCGGGACAGGGCGGGATAGCCCACCAGATGACGGACTTTTGGCAAGACAGGATGGGCTTTTCCATTTGCCACCCCTAATGGGGACACGGACATAAGTACCTGCGCCCATGGAACCTATTAAATATACGCGAATATAAAATTATTAATTTATCCTAACTTATATATACATGAATCCATTTCTTGAATTTAGTAACCCTACTTTCTGCCTCCAATTCGAAATTTTCCTTTTTCTTCCAGACTCATTCTCAGCCTCGATCCTCTCTCTCTCTAACTCAATTTTTCTGCCTTTCAAATTTGTCACTACGTTGCTCAATATCATTTCAAAAAATTATGTTATGTTATTATATTGGAATATGTTTTTATGTTTTCTCCTTTTGAAATATTATTTTTCATAACGAATATGTTATAAATTATGTTGAATTATATTGAATTGTTTATTTTATGATTATTATATTATATTTTTTGTGTTAATTGTTTTAAAAAATTTTCAAAGAATATTCGTAGATACCCGAGAAGCTCTGCGTTCCCTAAGGGGTAATTAAATAGGAACTTGCAATGACGGAGAAGGAACGAGGGCATTTTTTTAAAAATAGGAGTGAGGGATGGAAAGAGGGCTTCTCACGCTCCCCTGAGTACTCATTACCATATCTAACTAGCAACGGAGATCCAATCTGAGCCGATTTAAGAGGGGACACGTGGACTTCATCTGCGTTGGGCCTTTAAGGTAATGAACCTAAGTCAGATTTGGGACCCTAACAATGGATTTAGTTGATCTTGCTTGCGTTGATGTCTTACTAGGTCCAAATATATCTTGGATTAATATTTTGAGTTATTATTATAGCAAATACTATAGTGTTTAATATTATAACACTTAGTATATATAAAATTTGGATATATTTATAAGACATTTTTAATTCAAATTAAAAAAATCAATTATCTCTTTTTTTAGTTTTAAATATTATTTTCTAATATAACGAAAAAGTGAAAATAACAATAATTATTCACATAATTAAAATAGATAATCTTAATATATACATGACACTATATATAACAAGGATTATTATATATGATATATAATTTTTTTTCTTTTCTGTAATGACTATTTGTATAATTTATTGAAACAAATTTTCATCTTAATATTTAATAAATTTAACATATAAAATATTATTTAACATACAACTTAAGTCATCATCTAAGACAATAAATATAATAGTGTAAATACTTATTTATTTATTAGTAGTAAAAAAATATGTAAATGGTATAAATTGATATTTTTTTAGTATAAAAACAATAATAAAGGTTATTAATTAAGTTAATTATATAATTAAAAAACTTAAATAATAAAAAATAAAATCACTATTATCAGATATTACAAAGTTTATGAAAAAAAATTTGGATAATAAATCAATTGTTAATAGATTATACATTAATTATGTAAAAAAAAAATAAATAATTAATACATTGGATATCATTATTTACGTACTAATATAATATATATATTATCGATTATTGAGTTTATAATTAATTTTTAACCCAATTTTTGGTAATTAAAATTTAAATGATTGAAATTATTAAATGTTGAATATGTTGCATCTAACCAATTTATTTTTTTATTGAAATTAAAAAAGGATGAGTTGTTAATCAATTCTAAATTTAAATTTAAATAGAGTAAAAAAAAATATTTTAAATTTTATCTCACTAACCAGAATTCATTTCAAGATAAGAAATTATTTTGTATATCATATATATTGTAGGATAGTATTAGGGGTGTCAAAATTTCCAGGAGGTAGGGATCCCGCGGAGACCGCCCCGAATGGGGCCCCAATGGTGGGAAATTTTTTCCGTGGGGATGGGGTGCGAAATTCCTCCGAGACAAGCGCGGGGACCCAAGCGGGGATCCCCACCCCATCCCCAATAATTCCCCGAATTTTTGAACTTACTTAATAATCCTTACTTTATTTCTAATATAGAGGTTCTTTTAGTAATTTCACTCATTGAAAAACCCTAACCCTATTGTTCAAGATTTTATTTTATGGACTATGATTTGTTATGTTATATTTCTGGACTTATAATCTTGAATAAGATATGTTTGTGTGTTTGTAATAAAATTTTGTAGTTTATTTTTTGGTTTTTTTAATATTTTTTATTATAATTTCCATATGAATGTTAAATATAGGGAGATGGGAAATGGGGCCACGCGGAGAATGTCGGGAACACGGAAAACGGGGATGGGGACAATTATTCCCCATGGCGGGGAACAGGGTGGGGACGGAGATTAATTCTGGGGGCGGGGACGGGGAGCAGGGAGGCATCCCTCGCCCCACCCCGCCATTGACATCCCTATATAGTATGGTCATTTGTTATTTTTTAACGGTAAATATTGTCAAATAAAATAGTGTAAGAAATTAGAAGAAAATGTATTTATAATTTTAAGAAATATTAATTTATTTTTTAATAGAATAAATTATATATTGAATAACAAAAGCTGTTATTGGTTTCTTTTTACACTAACTAATACTCAAGGATGGTGTTTCGGTACACCATGTTATCAAAAAATATTAATCAATCTAATAACTTTTGTAATGACATAAGTTTATGAATTTGAAAATTTAAAAATTATTTCATAAAATGTGAAATTTTAACAAGTAACAATATCGATCATATTGTTTTGACTTCAAGAATGAATATGATATCAACAAACAAAATTGTCCTAAGTAAATTTCAACAAAGACAAAAGTCCATAAGTATTGCTATTAATGAAAAATTATTTTATTTTAAAGACAAATTTAAATACAGTTTTTTTCTACGAATTTCCTAACTCGGCAAGTCGAGGACTAATCTACCACATATTGATACTCTATTTATTAAGGGTCTGTCGCTAACTAATAGATTGTTATACACACAAAACGATATTCGAACTCCAACTACTTACTTAAATGGACAAATGAGATGATCATTCAACCAATCCAAATTAATTAAAACAAATATTAATTATTTTTAATATTTTTAAGTTGTAAAATATTTATAATAATAACTACAATAGATATTTTTATTTAAATTTTAATAAAAAATTATATAATTTTTGTATTACCCGTGCAAGACACGGGAACATACACTAGTAATTATATAAAATCAATATTTAATACATTATCAACTAATGAAAGTGAGGTATCAATGCATTATTAAACTAATTATCAATTATCAATATTTTTAATCATTCTAATTATATTAATTGATATAGTTCTAATTCTCATTTATGCGCAATAATTTTATTAGAAGATAGTTGGTGCACACATTAATAATGACACATTTATTTTGATATAATAATAATAATAATAATAATAATAATAATAATAATAATAATAATAATAATAATAATAGAAAAGGTATAGACAGTACATGCATTGTATTTTAAAAAGTAAAACATATTTTAAAAAGGATTAAAGTATCAATAATAAATTGTGATTGATATCAATATTAATAATTAATTTTTATAATTATTTTTATCTATTAAAAACTACATATAATATTTTTTGTGGTATAAAAAAGTTGTGATTCATAACATTTTTGTGAAATTATATTGCATAAACACAAAATCAATTATTTAACAAATTAAATTTTAATTAATATATTTTATTTTTTACTCCTATTTTTATTCATTAATTATTTTACTTTTTATATTTACAGTAAATATTGAATGTAAAAAAAATAATATTGATTGTTATATATTTTATTTATTTAGAGTCATAATTAAATTTGATATAATTGTAGCAAGTATCTACAATTAATAATAATATGATACTATAATTTTAAGTTGTATAATATAATAAAAAAGAACGTAGCAATTTATATCTGCTTCCTATATAGCAATAATATTATATATATTTATATATCTCCTCATTTAGCTCTTTCCTAAAAATATTGACATATAATTAATGTAGATAACATATATATTAAGTAAGTATTTCCATTGAATTAATCATAAAAGTTAATAAAATATAATAGCATAATTTTTACTTAATTGTAGCAAGTATCTCTATTAAAAATATTGGCTAATTATTACCGTGAATAATTAATGTGTATATATATATATATATAGTAATAGTAAATTTTTACAATTATTTATCATTTAGAGAATTCATAATTTAGACATTGTTCTTTTTCTATATTTTATTTTTCATACCTAATGGCTGCTAGCTACGATTCTATCAATAGTATTACTTATGGTAGATTATGTGATGAAAAAGTTTAGAAAATAAAAACAAGAATTATAAGGTTATGGAAAGTCTCATCTAAATTTGACAAGAGCAAGACGGCTTACATAGAAATGGTTCTAATGGATGTTAAAGTTAATTGATTATTTTTCATGATTCTTTCAAGTGATGTTAGGTCCAATTTATAAATATTTTTTGTTCGTATTTTAAATTTATTTAATAAGTAAACCATTGCAATAAAAGACAGTGCCATTTAATAGCTTTGTAAGTACTAATAGTTTTTATATTTAATTTGTTTTATATTGTGATAAAATTCATTCTTCAGTCAAGAATTATTTGGTAAAGATGTTTGAGAATGAAGTGATTGAGGGAAAGGTCTTTGTCTTCTCAGATTTTGTAATTGAGGAATCAAGTGAAATCTATATTCCGACTGCACACGTATGTAGAATAACTTTTAAGAAGGAGTCACGTATAATAAATACGGTCGATGATCGTAAAATTCTATCTTGACAATCATTTCAATTTTCTTGCTCATGCTGATATATTGAAACAAACAAATAAACAATCTAACTTATTTGGTACGTAATTAATTTGTATTAATCTACACAAAATTATTTTTTTATTTATTTTAATTTTTGCAAAGAAATCATATAATAGCATCATTTTATCAATAACATAAATTTTAATAGTTTATTTATGCAAATGTTTAAAATTGTATTGCGACTTTTTAAAGGTATATCCTTTTATTATTATATTGTTAGTTTTATCGTTTAATATAATAAATTGGTAAAATTTCTTTAATTTATAAGTGATTTATTATGTTATTCATTTATTTGTCCTTAATTTAATACTTTTAATTTTTTTTAATTAGATGTTATTGGACTCTTGACCGAAAAAGAAGAGCTTATATCATGATCAAAAATAGGAAGAAGTGACCATTACATTGTGGTTGATCTTCATGATTTGGAGTATGTGAAATTTTAATATTTTATAATAAGATTTTATTTTGTAACAATTATCTATACATATGCAAAATATTTTATCTTTTTCATTATATATTACTACTTATTTCACTTAATTCTTGCTTTTATTTAGAAATAAAAAAAAAATAAGGTGCACACTGTGAAATCAATTTACAACTCAATTATTCAATTATCTATGTGATCACCAAACAACCGAATACATACTTATTCTCCAATTTGTAAAATTTAATAAAGGTATTGGTAGGCATATTGATTTAACTTTTTATTTAACATATTTGTTTATATTATATTTGTAATTATATTATATCTATTTTTACGAATATATCTTTTTAAAAAATGCTCTTAGTATTAGCATATGGTGTATTAAATAAATATTAGTAGTTTTAAATATTTATTATTTATTAGAAAACTTTGTGCATTAGAATTCTCTAATAATTTGTTGTTCATTTTAAGCTGATTTTGATATATTCTTATCTTACGGTAAAACAACAAATAAAAATTTGTTGATGGAAAGTATTACTAGGTTATTTATGGTCACATTAAGTATATATGTCTAATTTATTGAAAAAATTAAATTACTAAAATTGATTAATAATTATTTTAGAGTTGATATACTTAACACTAGATTAAGAAAAAACGAACAATGCATAACATGTTACTTTTTTATTAGTCAAATTATTATAATTTAAATTAATTTTAATAAAATAACTTAAAATTATAATTTCAATCTTATCACATGCATGACACGAATTATTACAATTGTATAGATATTATTTTTGACTTTTGTGTTTAATTTACGCTCTCAATACTGGCTATATAAGTCGTATAGCCTTCCATTATCAGGCTCACAGCCTCACAGTCACAACCTAAAAAATTTTCAATTGACACAATTTTGGCAGAGAGTTTCGCCCTTAGATAAATGCCATACATACTCATATATCTCCCTTAGCTTATTCAATGTTCCTATATTTCTATTTCTAAAGCATATCCCACTAGCAACAAGGTCTAAACTAGAGAAATGACATTTTGATGTAACGATTGCTACAGAGATGGATGGACATGAACCCAATGTTTGGTCGTTAGCAAGACGTGTGGAATTTGAGTGGTTCAAATAAGAGTGAAGTACCAATTCGGTCCCTGTCTATTTTTAAGAATGACAATGCGATCCCTCAAAATAAAATTGATCCACTTTGATTCCTGTGGGTATTTTTCCGTCAATTCTGAACGGAAAATGCTGACGTGTCAGGTTCAGAAATGGGTAGGGGTCTAATTGTCTCTAAATTTAAATTGGTTAGGAGTTTATTTATTCTTATAATTTTTTAAATAATATTTTTTTAGATTATTTTTTATTTATTATATTAATATTCTTTTTTCAATAAATTATTAAATATATAGTATAATTAATAGGGTTTTTTACTTAAATAAAATGTATGGGAGTCAAAATTACCTGATTCCCCTGAAACGAATTCTGCAACGTAAATCTCCTCTTGGTATTATTATATAAATCGTCCTAGGCTGCATAGGGTTATATAAAACGTGAATCATCTTAGCCTGGGACGATTTATGCATGAACATGTTAGGCAAATCAAACGTAAATCGTGGCAGGGTCTCCAGAGTTAGAAGAAGAGCATAAATCGTCCCAGGGTGGTAGATTTTACATGTTAATGGGCTAACTCTTACTGGGGCCACGATTTATGCATTATTGGGACTCTATTGAGCCTGACACGATTTATGTTTGTGTTCGTAACACTAACTGGGCTGGAACGATTTATGTCCAAATTAGTAACTTAAGGGTATAAACAGGAACTAATATTTACTTTAATTTTATTTTTTTCTCCAATTGATCGAGTTGATCTTCAGTTTTTTACGTAGATTCCTTGGGTGCTTCAGGCCTAGTTTGGTAGCTTGTTAAAGCTGGTATTTGAAAAAAATATTTTTTTAAAAAAAAATTATAATTGTTATATTTTATAAATTGTAATAAAAATAATTTTTGATAGGTGTAAATTATATGGATTGTATTCAATAAAATTTGCATAATTTAAAATAATTTTAATAATCATAATATAATAAAAAATTGATATATATTATTAAATTTTATTATTTTAATAAATAGTAGTGCTAGTAGTTGTGAATTTTATTTTTCATCTTCGCCCTTTCGGGAAGTATTTAATTGAAAAATCTTGTATAGTTTTGTTTTATTGTATATTTTATTTGGATAAATTTGTATAAAAGTTGGTGACAAGTAACATAATTTTTTTTTTATAAAGTAAGAGTTTCTTTTTAAAAGGTAATAATATATAATTGAAAAATACTAAAGGATAAGCAAATTTTTTTATTTTTGGTTGGTAGTTAGTTAATAATATTTAAAAGTGTTGATTAAAATTTTAAATCAATTGTATGGGCTAGAATTTTCATGAAACATGGTTAAAGAATTGAAGAAGCAAAGTTTGAGTTGAATACAATAATCATCAATTGGCTAGATATTGCTAGAAGCTAATATATCGGAAGCTTAAAGATTTTTGAAGAACACTCAAGAGAATAGCACAACTACAACATTTTACAACATTGAAGAAATTCAAAATCAAATTGAATTGAAATTAGAAGATTATGGAAACTACATGAATGCAAATTGAAAGAAGATTCATGAAGTCAACTCATAAAATGGTGGTCATTACAAAATTGATTTGTGATTCATAAATTATTATTTTAGTGGGAAGCATTGCCTATATAAAGGCACATATGTCTTGTGTAATTTTGTGTTCCATGAAATGAAAAAAGATATGATTATGTAATTTTGTGTTTCCTGTTTATACCATTAGGGTTACTAACTTGGGCATAAATCATCCCAGCCCAGTTAGTGTTACGAACACAAACATAAATCGTGCCAGGCTCAATAGGGTCCCAATAATGCATAAATCGTGGCAGCCCAGTGAGAGTTAGCCCATTAACACGTAAAACCTACTACCCTGGGACGATTTATGCTCTTCTTCTAACTCTGGAGACCCTGCCACGATTTACGTTTGATTTGCCTAACATGTTCATGCATAAATCGTTCTAGGCTAAGATGATTCACGTTTTATGTAACCCTATGCAGCCTAGGACGATTTATATAATAATACCAAGAGGGGATTTACGTTGCAGAATTCGTTTCAGGGGAATCAGGTAATTTTGACTCCTATACATTTTATTTAAGTAAAAAACCCTAATTAATAAGTACAAATTAATTAATAAATTATTTAAATTTAAAAATATTATTTATTATCAAACTAAATAAATCATTCTCAAATATAATTTTTAAATACATAAATAATAAACATTAAAATTCAGTTAATACATTAATAATAATAACCCTATGATATACTATTAGTATTATGATCTAAATAATTTTTCACAATAAAGTGAAAACTAATGAACACATTACTTGATATATAGTAAAATATTTTTGAGTAATAACAAATTTAATTTTTTATCTCTTTAAACTAAATTAATAATTCTATTTGATATTTTTATACTAAAATACACTATGAATAAACTATACTAATACTAAATGAAATAAGTCAACCATATAACTACTTGTAGTACAAGTTTAGTAAATGTATTTAGTAAAGTCAACCATATAGCTACTTGTAGTACAAGTTTAGCAAATTAGCCCATGCATATAACTTAAAATAAAATAAGTAAAATTTATTTGTTTTAATTACCAGTTTATCATCAAACGTTGATATATTAAAATTTATGTTGATGCAAATAATGCAAAATACATATATCAAAGTTTAAATTGCACATCTTTTATATGTTTAATAGTGTAGTTGAAATGAATTGTTCACGGAACATCTCTGGTTATCAAATTCCCACACCGTGGGACACAAGTTTGCTTTCTAGTATCCAACTTACTACTACTACTACTAAGAAGCTGACGCCAAATTCATTCAAAATGTTTCAGTTCCAAACACTGGAGGAAATTAAGTGCCAAGAGAGATCTATCTATAATGTATCAAACCAAACTAATGGCCACAAACATTGCATACACTCTTCTGGGAGATGGGGGTAAAAAAAAAGCTTCCATGCATTCTCGAATTTCTCAAGAGGAGGAATTTTAGAGGTAGGACTAAAAAACCAAACAATAAAGATTTACAAAAATAAATTGACAAAGTAACAAACACTCTACTATATACTTTTCTCTCCTTATTTTTGCTCATATTAATCAAATATAATGCGTTTTGATAACGAAACTCATAATAGTATCTCCCGGGAAAAATGTTAGGTATCCGCAAACCAAAATATTATTGTCATTTTTCCACTACCCAAAAAATAATATAGATTATTGTCATTTTTAAGTTTTGACACCAACAAAAATGAAAGATAAAATCTAAAGGCTACTCATTGAATTGGAGAAAACTATGTGCACATAGAAGATTTCGTGGATTATAATATTGTTAAGGTAATGTCATAAATGATGAGAGTTATCCGTTTGGGTTGGAATAAATAGTTTGTAAACATTGCTGTGTGTATCATATATAATGGTATTGATCTAAATTACAATCTTATTGCCGCCGCCTGGATTCTCTATTTTCTTTGACTCATTATAGTCATGGCCTTATGGGAGCATCTCAGCATGGGGCACTAATAATTACTTAATTACATATCCTCTCATTTTCACTTTCCATTTCAAATTTATTGGAGACGTTGACCTAAAATATATTTGGACTCATATAATGAAACTATCCTCTCTTTTTAAAATAAGAATTTATCTTTTCAGTTATATTCTATATTAATAATATTTAATCAATTTTGGAATAAGTGACGAGAGAATTATTATTATACTTAAGAGTGTTTGCAGTGCGGTTTATATCGATTTTGAGCAGGTACGGACCTACATTGAAAGAGAAGGGGCCATTTGCCCCCACAGGATTTAAAAAAAAAAACTAATATATATATATATATATATATATATATATATATATCTTTTATTATATTATATTTATTTAAAATAAAATATAAATATTTTTTTGTATTTTATGTTAAAAAATATTTTGTTAAACTTAACATTTAATAATAATTATATTGTTAAATTTGATTTAGTATAAAAATAAAAAATAAAAAATAAATAAACTCAAAAAATAGTAATAATTAATTTTATTATATTAGTTAATTATTTGATAATTAAATTAAAATTTAATTTTCTAATTAAATACAACTTAAATTATTAGTGACTTTTTAAAAAATATTTAACATAAAAAAATATATTATCTATATATTAATATACTCTATTAATATTTATTATTAAAATGGTCTTGATTATAGTAATTATTTTAGATAAAAAATTTATTTATACCATAAAAATTATAATAAGTAGATTTTATAATTAAATATGAGATAATAAAAATTAAAATAATTGTTTAAGAACATATATAGAAAAATAATCTTTAGTCATGTTAAAAATAAAAAAAAGTCATTATAAATTATTTTTTTATTATTTTAAATATTATATTGAGTGAAATTATCTTTTTTTTTATTTTAAATACTATAATAAGTGATTGTGTGTTTGTTTCTAATTCTTATCAATATGTATAGATAGTTCTAATTTAAAATTTTAAATATGTCTAAATAAATTTGGGTTCGTCGAGTGATTAGCTTAATCGTCTGCTTAAACAAGTGTTGGGAGTTTGAATTTTATTTCGTGTGTGTAGTAATTTATTGACTCTCTTAAATAAAATTCAAAGTTATGATAGATTAGTTTTTAATTTATTGGATATTATGAAAAACAAAAAAAAATATCTATACCTAAATTTTATTATTTTTTTGCCCCCACAACTAAATTTTTTTGGGTCCGTCACTGGTTTTGAGTTAAAAATTTATCCGATTCGAATACTAATTTTAGTTGTGATGTGGTTTAGATTAGATGATTTTTAAAAAAAATCCGATATGAACCTATCAAATTTCAAGCGGTTTGGATTGGATTTAATTTGCGGTATGATTTTGTAAATTAAAAAAATTAAATACATATAATAAGTCTCAATATCAAATTTTAAATAATCAACAATGACATAACAAGTCTCAACAATATCTTAAAAAGCCAACGATAACACAACAATATAAATAAAATTATAAATTAGTTAAAATAAATAAATAAATAACATTTTCAATTTAAAATATTTATTAAATAATAATAATACATAAATAATATAAAAACGTATAATAAATTGAACATGTTATAAATATAATTGTAAATATAATAATAAAATAATAATATTATAGCACATTGTGCGATTTGGACTGGATTGAATCGGTTATGAAAAGTAAATCCGAAATCCGATCCAATCCAGCGGTTTACGAAAAATAGAATCCAATCAAATCCGAATTAGTGTAGTTTTAATCGATTTTCGGTTTGAATTAGATTGGATGAACGGTTTAATTTGAATCGATTTAAATTTAAACACCTCTAATTATACTAGTCTAAAAAGTAATTTTGCAAATTCAATTTTAATTTTATAATTTCAACAAATTCTAATAATTTTTTTTTATTTAAGTACATCTTTAAAAGTGAACACTTACTAGAAATATAAGAGAGTATATATATCACCCTGAAATTGCTTTAAACTTTTTAAAATTTAAAATAGAGAACACACGATTAAATTAAATAAAAGTTCAAGTTGCTAATTGCGGAGAAATAAATGTTGTTTAAATTGAAGTCGGTAGTAGAACCCACGTCTTAATTACTCATGTGACTATCATAATAATTTAGATCTTCTCTTCCTCAAATAGAAGGATGCATGACAGCCCTAGCTTAGCTTCGTGCAATGGCAATGCAGAGATATTGAGCGTTGACCCGTGATTGTGGTTTGTGATATACAACAATACTACACTTTTTTTAATTTTGATATTGGAACAAGTGTGGATTATGTATAGTTGGATGAATAAATTACCATTTGTACTCATAAAAAATACAGATGCTGATAAATGTATCCATATAAGAATAAAACGATAATTGTAACTATGAAAGATGATCTCCGTGTGTCAAAAGTACCCCGACGTTGGTTACACAATTAGTCCATTAGGGTACTTTTGGCACACGAAAGTCATCTTCCGTGATTACAATTGTCGTTTTATTCTTATATGGGTATATTTGTCCGTGTCTGTATCTTTCATGGGTACAAATGGTAATTTATTCATAGTTCGATTATAGAAGTTTGGGGTGTATAACTAAAAGTGTGATGGCTGTGATTAACAAATCGAACGATTCGATTTGGGAGAGTAATCGCCGGACGGTTTGATTATAGACATCGCAGGTATATAAATCGATCGGACCGTCCAATTTGTGCACTGTATGCCACGTGTTAAACATGCATGCATCCCGCCTCCTGTTTGTATATCCGGTGAAAATCTCATCCTTTTCGTTTTCATTTCACTCGTTCTTCACTCACCTCCAACTTTACCTTCTCTTCTCTTCTCCCATTGTCGATGTAGAAATCAGACTTGGGAGAAAAAAAATGGACCACCAGCTTTTAATAATGCCAAGGAGAAAGGAAATAAAAGACGTCAATTGTTTGGAATTCTACATTACTAATTATCTTGATCATTTTAATTATATAAGTTTTTATTATCAAATATTTTGATTTAATTAAAATAATAATGATAATGTTAAAAATTAGTAAAAATATTGTAGTAATAATTTTTATTAAGATTATAGGTATGATAATAAATTAATTATTATTAATTGTTATTAATAAATTTATTGTACTAATAATTTTTATTAAGATTTAGGTATTATAATAAAATAATTATTAGTAATTGTTATTAATTAATTTATTGTAAATTTATTGCGGATCAAGCTCTGATACAAAACGTGTAAAAAGTTTTGGGAGGAGACCAAGTTCCGTTACTACGAGTAATAGCTGACCTGATGGATTTGTATCGATCGAAAATAAGACATACACCATCACATGTCACTACATGTTGTCGTAAGTTTCTAAGAAAAAAGTGCTAAGTCTCAGATGTCTCTCCCTCTACTATTGCAAATACAATAGGCACGATATTGTTATTGCCATCTTATGAAACTGCAACCAACAAACAATTCTTATATTTTTTATACAAATGAGTTTCGTCTACTTGCACTACTAGCTTACAATGTCTGAATGCTCTAATATAAGGGTAATAACTTCAAAAGACTCGGTGTAATACACGAATATTAAGAACTAAGTCATTCTCCTAGTAAGCAGGCATTGTTTCAAAATGAACAACTGTTGATGGCTCATTGTGACACATGACCTCAAATCATATGGACAAAGCTTCGTACGAAACTTTCCAACCTCCAAAAATGGACTCCGTTGCCTTCTGGTTTGCTAACCATGTTTTGCGATAACTTATAGTATAGTTAAACTTTGACTGTACTTCCGCAATCATTGATTTCACCTTTATAGATGGGTCAACTTCTACCAACGGCTTTATTACTTATGTAATTGTGTTGAAATCCAGTTTCGAATGATCTTGAGAAATGGTGGCCCTAGTACAGGTGTGACTACCATCGTACCTCCTTATCTCCTAACAGTACTTCCTGGACGTTTTGCTAACCCTGATCAGCCAATTACAACCTTCGCCGTATTGGGTACATTTAGCATAGAATGTCGTCGGTTCCGACTCATGCACCCGATAATCTACTTAAGGATGGTATAATCTTTTATCGCCTTAATCACTACCTCTCTAGAACTGAATTCCATTCCGACAGTAAATTCACCATTCGTCACAACAGAAAGCTCTGCTGCAATCATACCATAAAATTTATATTTTGATAAATAATTCTTAAATACGTGTCTTAATAATAAAATCTATCTATGATCCGTAAATCAAGCATAATCATTTAAAATTTAACAAATTAATAAATTAAGTCATCAAATGTTATTTAATAAATTAATAGCTACACAAAAATGCGAAATAATAAATTCCTCAACATACATAAATACTTGATAAATAAAAATTAAACAGGTAATTATATGCTATATTTTACCTATTTACATAATCCTTAAATATTTGTCTCAAACGTCAAAATCTATGTATAAATCATAATTTAAAATTATTATATAACTGCATTTATATATTGAGGAAACTAGAGTGTATGCATAGCCTCCAAATTCAATGACTGCATGAAAGTCGGCTCCTCAAATAGATGCTGGTTTGCTAGTGCATTTGCCATAGTCGCCACATCTGCCGCCATAGTGTCGTCAGCTTGATCTTCGTCTACACCCGGATCAACGACCTCATAGTTACTTTCAAATTCTTTCTCGCTATCACTGTTATAATCTTCTAACTCAATATCTCTGTCCGTTGCAGATTGCTCGAACTCAATATACAGCTCGATGAACGATATTTGGGACCGACTTTTAAGATAGACTGAAAATATTTCTTGCATGCTCGCTTCATCGGTCACGTATTTCGTTTGAAATTGAACGAACCCACCAAATACTGATATAGAATATCTGTATAAAATACACAACACTCTCCTACGTATTTGAGAATCCATCTTCTCACAAATCACACATTTTAGTTCTTCAAAGGACAGTGTAAATGGAATAATAATATCTAATGGATTTTTACATACAAATTTCACTCCTTCAAATGTTTATAATAAAATCTATGCATGATAATATACTGTTAACATAACTCTATCATCCATGATAATATACTTACATTCACCACTTTTAACTTTGATATTAATTTTTTTGAAACACCGGAGAAGAAGAGAGGAGCTTCAAAAGATTTGAAAATTGTGATGAGAAAAATATGAAGTGGAGAGCTCGGTTAGGGAATTGGTATATATAAACATTGAAATCGGACTATCCGACCACTTTCTTTACCGTTTCAAATTTTAAAAGAACCTAAATCGGACCCTCCGATTAGAGTTACATCATAGCAAAAAAAAATTACATACATAAAATTGGTGGGTCCGAATTCCTTGTCTAAAATATGTATGCTCAACACAGATCGGACGGTCCGATTTGTGTTCCCCTCTCTCCTCAAAAAAATCGAATTGTCCAATCTTTTCGCCGCCAGTTCACCGATATCACAATAGTATATAACATCCCTAACATCCATAACGCTGCGTTGCACTACCCTATGTTTTATATCCAAAAAAATTAGCCATGCTAAGTAATTATTAAATATTATTTTAGTTAATATTTAATTAATAATAATTTATATATATTTATATTTATAAAAATTTATATACATAAAACACATCATTTATTATATCAATATTATTTTTTAGAATTTACATATATAAATTAACATAAATTATATTCATATTTTAATAAATATATACATATAAATTAATAAAATTCATTTATTAAATAAAAATAATTTAATACTTATACGGATCATATATTAGTCAAAATTATTAAAAGCTGTGGGCTCTTATTATTAGATGTTGTGATGTGATATATTATATATAACAGAACACGTACGTTTCTTTTTCTATTTCTGGATGGCTGCATAGCTAGCTAGTGCTAATATTTATCAATTTTAACTTTTAAGATTCGTCATCAGAATGATTATCATGCAGTGGATGATTTTAATGGATCCCAAATGGTCAAATGGACGTGATGGTTAACGGTTTACTCAACAAACCATTGCGTCCACCCATACCACCATTCATGACGGAGCGCTCTTTAATTAGTACTACTCCATTATTAGAACTTAGAAGAGAAAATTTCGAGGGTAAGGAAAATTTATTATTTTAATAAGTAATCTAATAATTTAATAATATATTTTTAAATATTAACAATTAATTATTAGTCAAAAATATCAAATTTTATTAGCCTCTAATATTCTTCTTATTATAACATCTTATTTGTCAATTAATAATCTTATTGTATTATTATTAATTAAAGTTTCATCCCAAAGATCTTCGGATGAAAAGAATATTTTGTATATATAGGGAGCATCCTATTTATACGAATGGATAAATATAAAGTAGTCTAAATGGCATGGTCATCAGTATATATATATATATATGTCATATTGTTCCAGATCAGATGATAATTTAATTTGCATTGATCTAGCTCCCACAAAGGGTAGTATTGTTGGAGGTTGTGCACGCAACGAGCTTTTCGCAGCAATGATATTAGGACATAACATTAGAAGCATTTAAGATTATTATTTACATAAAAATATGATAAAAATTTTAGTTAAAAATCATTGAATAATTTAATATATATTTAAATTAAACTATTTGACATATAATACGTGTTTATATTTTAGCTAGATTGAGATCCGGGTAAATTAATAATAATATAAAATATATTTTAATAGTATTATATTGTTTAAAATTAATTAAAATATATACAAATTAGTATTAAATTTTATGTATTTTTTATTTAAAATATTTTATAATACAATTTTTTTTATATTAAAATTATATAAAATTACATCTTTATTTGTTGTTTTTATTTTTATATTTGTTTTAATAGATGGACTTAGTTTTTTTTGTGGTATTTTTTTTCGGTTATTGTTAGATTTGTTTCTTTTTTTCGTATATTTTTGTAAAGGCATGTTCTTTTTAAACTGTTAACTTGTATATATTTTTTATGAGTGAATACCCCATCCGGCCCTGACAATTATCTCGAAAGGACAACGAGGCCCCCAAGAAAAAAAAACACCCAATCCAGCCCCTGATAATTTTTTTTGGGACTGATTAGCCCCTGTGCCAAAAAAAAATATTAATTTCTTTTTGGCACAGGGGCCTCGTTGTCCTTTCGAAGTAATTGTCAAGGGCCGGGTTGGGTCTTTTTTTTTTTGTCAGGGGCCGGGTTGGGGTTTTTTTTTTTTGTCGGGGGCCTCGTTGTCTTTTGAGGTAATTGTCAGGGGCTGATTTGGGTTTTTCTCATTTTTTATTTGTCTTTTTTGTTCCATCTTTATATGTATATTCTTCATCCGAAGATATACTTTGGATTCATTTACTTTTCTTTCTCTTTAATTTTTTGATTGGTATGTCATTTAGATCTGATCATATTAGTGTTGATAAAGTTGATTCTTATAATTAATAAAGAATATAAATGATGTTTTGAATAAATAAAATTTTTTAGTATTACCTGTTAAATTTGTTGTAATAGCGGGTTGAGTTTCAGTATTTTTTGTTGGGACAAATATCTTAGTAACAACATATTGTTGAGAGTCTTTTTTAAAATTAAAATCATTTACTTTGACTTTTAATATAAGTATGAGGTTGTATAAATTTTTTAATTAAGATGATGTTTTAGTGTCATTGGTAACTTGGAGTATAATTAAATTTGAGACAGTTGTGTCTAATAATTTTTTTTATTTTTTTTATCAAATAGTACAAAAATTATTGTAGTACTTTGATTTGTAACTTTTAATTTAATTTTGAATATGTAATAATTATTGAGTTAGTAATTTATAATTTGATGATTTTTTTTATGATAAGTATAATTTGATGGAATTTGATAGAATTTTTTATAATTTGAATTTGTAATAATTTTTTATGTTGTAGCACAAAACTTTTTTTTTTGTATTTTTTTTACATCTACTTGTTTTTCTTCTCTTATAAGTGTATACAGATTTTCAATGACATATAAAGTAAGAATAATAGAATTTTGGGTAAAGTACTAAATTAGTCTCTTATGTTTAGGCGTAATTCTGTTTTGGTCCCGATGGTAATCAGTGGCTAAAAGAAGGGGGTTGAATCTTAGCCATTTTTTCTGAATATTAATTTATGATTTTTCAAGGAACTTCAGGAGATATTTCTACTTTTTGTCTCGTGTCAAGTTGAGAGACACTTTTGTTTTGTCTCGTACCGAGTTGAAAGATATTTTTATTTTTGTCTCCTGATAATCAGAAATAGAGAAAGGAGTAGGGAAGAAGAATTAACACCAGATATATCCTAGTTCAGCCATTAGGTGCAATGTGGCCTAACATCTAATCTCTATCACAACAATGATAAAATTTCATTATGTTATCACAACATTACAAACACCAATTCCTCCCTAGGAACTACCCGTTCCTATTTGGGACAAATCCAGATTCTACACCCAATCTGAATTTGACTAGGACTCAAAACCTAGCTTTCAACCGCAAAGTGCTAACCCAACTTGTAAGGGAATCCCCTAAGGGAATCCCCTGTGCCAACGAACCCCTTCCTCTCACCACCTCCCAGCGCTGCCGAACCCTTCCAGTCTTTCACACAGTGCCGCCGAACCCTTTCTCCCAGCATCACATCGCGAACAGCACCAGCCAACACCATCATCGCGGAGCCAGCACCACCCCTGCCGCCACCCATAACATCGTTTCTAGACTCGCGGAGACGCGGACACTAGCCTACCCAGTAACCCCCAAGCCACATCCCCAAACGAAGTACGAAACCTAGCCGCTCTCTCCCTAGGTCTCACAACCTCGCTCTCTGCACCTCCCAGCTGTGGCCAGGGACCGTTCCGCAAACCACCTCAAGAGTTGTCAATGGTAGCTCCCAGTGCTACTGAAATTGATACTGTGATTGGAATCAAGAAACCCTAAATTGAGTCAATAGCATGTAGCATGTAATAAAAAATCCCTAGCTTCGAATCAATGTTCCTCTGAATCGCAATCTTCCTTCTATTATTTTCCCTCCTAATTTATGATATTCCATTTTTCGTCGTTGAAGGTGACATGGAAGGATGAGTAGAACATCAATAAGTTTGGAAGATTGAACAATCGCTTTCATGAGCTCGAGGATGAGATCAAAAGCGCCAAGGTAACCATAATTTTTTGTTTCTTTTCATTTTTCTTTTTGTTTATTTAGCTCTGTTTGAGTTTAGTTGTTAGTATATGAGTAGAATAAGCACTCAAATGCATCCTTATAGTTTATAACTTGATGAATTATTTTATTGTTGGTATTGTTGCTGGAATTCTGGTTGCAGTTTATTGTTCATTTTATTGTTCATATTATTGTTCAGTTTATTATTGGTAATTTGGTATTGCTGGTTATTGATTTATTGTTCAGTTTATTGAGGTCAGTTTATTGTTGGTAATTTGGTATTGCTGAACCTTTCCAGCACCGCCGAACCTTTCCAGTATATTGTTCAGTTTAGGGAAATTTCTTCTGATTGTTGGTTCACTGATCATTGATTCATTGTAATTAAGTAATTTGACTAATTTCTATTCAATAATCATTGATTCATTGTTGCTGGTTGTTGTTAACTTGTTATTGTTTTATTTGTTTTTCATTGTTTAGGAAAATTTATTGTTTTATTTATTTTATTGTTTTACTTGTCACTGATCATTGATTTCATTGTTGCTGGTTGTTGTTTTATTGTTGGTTCAGTGATTGTAAGTTCTTTTATCTGGTATAGTACAAGTCAGTTAATATTATGAGATATTAATTTTTATTTAATATTCTATGTTTTGCTGCTCCTGCTCCTGCTCCTGCAGTTCATCCTGAAAATTGGAATCCTATATGGTCTGTTTCAAGGTCAGATTGATTTTAGTTATAATGTTTCACTATGTGATTTGTTTTTTAATCTATTCATTTAACTTTTGGATTGTGGTTATATGCTTTTACACAAGTAACCTGTATCTGAGAGTAGTTGTAGATGTTGGTTACTTTTCTATACATCTTTCTAATGGTCTATACTGAGCTTTTTAATTTACGAGCATACTCACAGGGCTTCTTTCATTTATGGTGAGTGCCTTCTTTCTATTCTAATTAAATTCTTATTCCTTTCATTTCCTATCTTATTTCTTTGCTTGGAAGATAGTTGTCGTGACTCACCAAATCAGAGTTATGGGGGTAAAAAATGCAAATTATTGTTCCTTTATAGCTTTAGTAGCTTGCAGTTGGTACCTTGCCATGTATGAGATTTTCTTGCGAGTTTTTTATATCTGATGGACTTCATTCTTTCAGATGGACAACAGCCCAACCACTGGCAGTGTAAACACCACCTCTGCCGAGAAGCAGCGTTTAGCAAAATCTTCCCTTTCTTTCAATTGCAAGAAGTAGGTCTATTGCATCATCTTTTCCCAAGTCACCATAGAATTTAGTAAGGTCTCTACAATTTGTCTCCCATTTTCTTTAATTGTTGCATTTGAATTCCTTTTATCGTTAAATTTCATTAGATCAAGACTTTGTTAGCTATTGTGTATTTGTGTTTGTCGATTTCAATGTTATGACTTTATGAAATAGTATGGTAGTATTTTTTTTAATTGACTGAAAAAACCGAACAAACCGAACCAAACCAAATCGATTTTAATTGGTTTCGAATGGCTTCAATAAAAAAACCGAACCAAACCAAACCGCAATTTAATAAAACGATTGGATCGGATGGTTTTTCTCTCAAAAACCGAACCAAACCGCACCGCGAACACCCCTACTTTGCGGTTCACCCTTAATATAGAAGGGGAAGCTTCCAAGATTGAAACCGGTTCAACCAAGCAACTTCTTCTCCATCCAAAAACAGCAGCGGTTCGGACAAAGAGAAGAGAGAGAAAAAACCAAAAACCAACATTCATGTACTTCTCTCAACCCTTTTCATCAAACTCCTTCAATCTGAACCCTTGATCTTGTCTTTGGCTCCAAGAAAGGATTCGAACCCTTGATGATCTTCTGACCCAGGACAGCTTCTTGCCTTTCATTTTTACTTCTTCCTACGTGTAGCTCAGCGGCTATCTTCTTTCTTGAACAAAAATGGAAATGAACTTTTGCAACTGAGATTTACTTCTTCACCAAGGCAGATTGTTTCTATTGTTGGCAAATAAGATCTTGAAACTTTTCTTCAAATCATGCCTTCAATGAAAAAAATCTTGCTTTGCCTTTCTTCAGATCTTCACTTATGAATTGAAGAAAGATCTTCACAAGCCTTTCTACTTGATAGCCTTTTTCTTCCATAGCTTTCTGATAACTTCTTCACTCTTCTTTTCTGATGATTGACATGACCGAATACAAAGAAAGAAGAGAGAGAAGAGAGAAAGCTTTCAATGCACAATTAAACTCAATTTAATTTTATGTTTCGGTTACCAAGAAGTGCATTTAACCAAATTAAATTTTAAATTCCAATCACAAAAAATAAGTAACCGAACCAAGCCTTGATCCATTTCTTTCTTTCTTCTTCAAATTCGGATCAATGCTTTTGTTAAACAAATTTGTGAAGTAAGTTTATATTTGGCTGAGCTCTTTTAATGACTAAAGCAGGTTTGCTTTGATTGGGCCAAAAGAAAATAATTTATCAAACAAACAATTGGAAGCAAATATTAATTTAATAATTTTTTAATCAATATTTTAATAATATTTGATCACCAGTTAAATATAAATTTTTCAAACTCAACAGATCTTTAAGGTTTAAAGTGTTCTATTTGAATCAAAAAAAGTTTCATTTAGTTTCAATGTAGTCCCACCATGAGGTCAAAGTTAAATAATTAACAAAATGACTTACATGACAGTAGTATAAGAACAAGATCGATAATTTAGAGAACAAGTACATACAAGTTCCAGAGGTACAAAATTAATTGTGGATGCATCAATACCTTTATTTATTATTTTTATTACAATTTAAATGAAATATTTTCTATAGAACTATGGAGAATGATAAATAATTGATTTTGTGCCTTTGGAACTTATACTTGTTCTCCAGATTATCGACCTTATTCTTGTACTGCTGTCATGTAGGACATTTCGTTAATTATTTAATTTTGACCTCACGGTGGGACTAAATTGAAGTTAAATGAATTTTTTTTATTTCAAATAGAACACTTTAAACTTTAAGAACCAAAATAGAATTACACCCAAACGTAAGGGACCAATTTAGTACTTTACCCTAGAATTTTTTTTATAATTTGAATTTATAATAATTTTTTATGTTGTAGCACGAAAATGTTATTTTTCGTATTCTTTTTAGATTTTTCTTTGACATTTATTTGTTTTTTTTCTAGTATATACAGATTTTCAATGATATCTATAATAGTAAGTTTAGAATATTTATTGGCTTGTGTTTGTGTGATATATATTGAACAAGTTATTTTTAATAAGAATAATTTAAATAGTATAAAATAAAAATACCTATTAATATTTTTTTAAATCTACTCTATCAAATAATGTCTCGAGTGATACAAATTCAAAATAATACTAAAATAAGTATAATTATAAGAATCTTAAAATATAATTATATGTAAAGTACTACAAAAAGTTAAAAAATTATAAATAATAAAAGTAATAAGAGTTTTTTTTCTATAAATTTGTTTTTAAAATATAATAAATATTTTTATTTTGTAATTATCTAATAGAATCATTTTTAGGTACATAGACTCCTCTTTATTTATTGGTGTAAATATTTTTCATAGGCAAATCACGAATTGTGAAATGAAATAATAGTGTTAAAAATTTTATGTATGATATATAAGTAGGTCAAATAGGATGAAATTTAAATATTTTATAACTTAAAATTTATTATGATAATATTATTATTATGATACTCTTAATGTAGATATTTATTACATTAAATACTTTATATTTTTATTGAAAAATAATATGAAATAAGTTAATTAATTAATTATGCATGGGAGTTATAGTTTTATTTACTAAAAGTTGATTGGTTAATTTTTAAGATTTTGTCAAGTAATTAAAATGCAACTCGTAAGTTGAGTAAAATAATCCAAAAAGAATTTCAAATTATTTTTTTATTTCTAGTTTCTAGAATATTTATATTTCTTCTTTCTATTTTAAAATAGAATATTTATTCAGTTCTATTTCGAAATATTTAATAATTTAAAATAAAGAATTAAAAAAAATATTAATAAAATAATTAAAATTATAATAATAAAAAAGAACTTTGTTGTTTAACTTAATTTTTGAATTTCTATGGAAAAAAATCGGAAAAATCGGTCTCCCCTCTTTTTTATTGTATGTAATTTGTTCGATTTTTCAGCATCATTAAAAGAAGAAATATGGCTTAAATATAATGTACAAAGAATTGGTATCAACTTTTATATAATAAAAATAAATAGATAGATTATAATTTTTATGTGAGTAGTTATCTTATATGTATATATCAAATAATAATAATAATAATAATAATAATAATAATAATAATAATAATGATGGTGAGTATAAATATATTAAAGCTAAAGAAAGTTGGTATAAATGATAAAAATTTGAAACATATTTTAAAAGAATAAGATAAAAAAAACTTTTTTTTTTTGTACTTGGGTTTGACTTTTGCTTGTTAAAATAAAACATGGTGTAAAGGAGACAGTGTTTGGTTGGTCATAAATTAGTTTGCAGCGGTGGAAGTGGAGAGTTCCAGTGCATATGCATGCATGCATGTTCAACCTAGCTATAACTCTTTGTCCCAGCGAGCATTAACTGCTTCCACATCTATCAAACTCCGATCCAACATTTAAAGTTCCTTCATGCATGGCATCTAGTACGTACGTTATATAAGCCCATGCTCTTTCATATATTTATATCCCTACAACTAGAGTAGTAGTAGAGTAGCAATGGGAGAGGGAGAAGAAAAGGAAGACGTAACAGTGACATGGCAGAATTTGTGGGTTACTGTTGCAGATGGAAACAAAAGGAAACCAATTCTGCAGGGTCTCACCGGTTATGCTCAACCGGGGAAGCTTTTGGCCATAATGGGTCCTTCTGGCTGTGGCAAATCCACACTTCTTGATGCCTTATCAGGTTATTATTTTATTGATTAGCAAATATATTAGGATCATCTGCTGCTGTGCATAATAACTTTCTTTTATCTCTTCCAGGGAGATTAAGCTCTAGCGTCAAACAGACCGGTAAAATTTTAATCAATGGCCACAAACAAGCACTGGCTTATGGAACTTCGGTAAACCAAACTACAATTTCCCCTTCCCATATATAAAATTATAACTAGTTAAGAGTTCAAATTGTTAGAGAAACAATAGCTATCGAGAAAGTTAACAAATTGTTGTTTAATTTATGAGAAATTAGTTTCTAAACCTTTTTAATTTCAACAACAAAATTACTATATATAGAAGAAATCAACACTTATAATTAATCATTCAAACATAATGTTTTTAATCCAACAAGAGAGAGGCAGAATAAGTAAAAGCTAGAGAAAAAACACAGCTAGCTGAATTTTAGTTAAAAAAAATTAGTTACTTTAATTTTATCACTACAAGTGTTTATTTGTTGTTTTTTGTCCGCCATAGAAGAAATTTAAGAAATCAATTTTTGGCAATTTACTAGTTTATATATTTGTATGAATCAGGGATATGTAACACAAGATGATGCTATGCTGTCAACTTTGACCGCTGGGGAAACTTTATACTACTCAGCTCAGCTCCAGTTTCCAGATTCCATGTCCACTTCTGAGAAGAAGGAACGAGCTGATATAACACTGAGGGAAATGGGACTCCAAGATGCCATTGACACAAGGGTTGGAGGATGGGGTTCTAAAGGCCTAAGTGGTGGACAAAAGAGGAGACTCAGCATCTGCATTGAGATCCTAACACGCCCAAAGCTTCTGTTTCTTGATGAACCAACAAGTGGACTTGATAGTGCAGCTTCCTATTATGTCATGAAAAGAATTGCAAGCCTAAGCCTAAGGGATGGCATCCAAAGAACTATTGTTGCTTCAATCCATCAACCTAGTAGTGAAGTCTTTGAACTCTTCCATGATCTCTGTCTTCTGTCTTCTGGTCAAGCAGTATATTTTGGTCAAGCGTCTCATGCTAATCAGGTTAGCCACCAAAATTCTTATGCAGAACCAACCAGATAGATATTAATATTATATAATGAGAATTCTTTTTTTATCCAAGCGCAGTTTTTTTCTTCAAATGGCTTTCCTTGCCCAGCTCTCCACAATCCCTCTGATCATTACTTAAGGATCATAAACAAAGATTTTGACCAAGTAAGCAAGTAACCTTTACTTCTGACTTTTACCTCATCATTCTACTCAACTCTTGTCCTTCTTAAAGATATTACATGGGTTTGAAAAAGGAAGAGAGATAAAAATTTCTTGTTATTTATTCAGGATGTTGAAGAAGGTTTTGGATTCGGAGTTACTGCTGAAGTAGCAATTGACATCCTTGTAAAGTCTTATGGGTCATCTGAGATTAAAAACCAAGTTAATAATGTAGTGGCAACAATAACTGAAAGTGTAAGTTCATGTTACATTCCTTACCTATATCTCTATGCCAAATATGAAAAACTAACCTTTGCATACCTACAGAATTCAGGAGCAGTTGGGAAGAAGAGGGTCAATGCCACATTCCTCACTCAGTGCCTCGTTCTTATGAGAAGATCTTCGCTGCGATTGTTTCGCGACTTGAGCAATTACTGGTTGCTTCTTGTTGTCTTTATTGCAGTAGCTATTAGCATGGGTTCCATGTTCTATAACATTGGCTCAAGTAATGGATCAATTCAAGTAAGTAAACTATGAAAAGCAATTAACATTATGACTTGTAATGCACAAGGTTAACAAGTTAATATAATATCTTCATGCATGGTTCAGGGAAGAGGGTCTCTGCTTACTTTTTTGATATCAACTCTGGCTTTCATGGCTCTTATTGGTGGATTCGCTCCATTAATGGAGGAAATGAGGGTAAGATTGCTATGCTCCTGTTCCTGTACTTTCTTGTATAAATTAACTAACTGAAAATATTTTCTCTGATTGTTGTAGGTATTTGAAAGAGAGAGACTAAATGGTCACTATGGTATTATTGCTTTTCTCACAGGCAAAATATTCTCAGCACTTCCATATATGCTAATGATTTGTCTAATTCCTGGAGGAATAATATATTACCTCTCAGGGCTGCAGAGAGGTTTAGAACACTTTGTGTACTTTGCTTCTGTTCTGTTTGCCATTGTGCTTTGGGTTGAGAGCCTCATGATGGTTGTGGGGAGTATGTTCCCCAATTTCGTAACCGGCATGAGCATTGCCGGCGGAATTCAAGGACTAACCATCTTAACTGGTGGATTCTACAGGCTGCCAAACGATCTTCCAAAACCATTTTGGAAATACCCCTTTTACTACCTTTCATTCCTTAAGTATGCTTTCCAAGGATCTTTCAAGAATGAATTTGAAGGCTTAAAATTTTCCATGGAACAAGGTGGAAGTGCAAAAACCATTGTTAGTGGTAGAGACATTTTGACAAACACATGGCAGGTGGAAATGGGGCATTCCAAGTGGGTTGATCTTGCCATCATGTTTGGGATGATTCTTGTTTATAGGGTTGTGTATTTGGCTATTACAAAAAGCAAGGAGAAGTTGAAACCTCTTGCTGCTTCCATTAACAATCACCCAACAAAAGTTTTCACGAGAGAGATTAGAATTAATGATAGAGCAAGCCCTGTATCTGAAAACCATGCTATCTTAGAATAAGCTACTTGTGCTTGAGTTCAACCTATCTTGCTCAAGTAAATAAGCCTTTCGTTCTCAATGTTTCATTATGTTATATCATATTTTTGTCAACATAACAACGATTTAGCTTCTCTTTCTCTTAATTCATGACTAAATTACACTCTAAACACGTTCTTCAAAAAATCGGATTCGTCCCCCGTTTTGTTGTTAGCTATTTTTTTTTTTCGCTTTTGCCCTAACCTAATCAATGAAAACCCTACCTTTCATTTAATGAGCACTAGATGTCGTAATTTAATTAAAAAAAATAAAATAAATAAATAAAATTTGTACAAAATCTTCTTTTAGGTAATTTTTTTTTTTTGGACAGCACTGAAAACTGAGCAATTTTTTTCTCATATTTAAACAATTAGAATGTGAATTTTTTTTAAACATGAATCTCTTTTAAATTTATTTAATTTTTTTGTATAAACCTTCTTTTTTTATTTTATTTTTTTTATGCTATTTTTTTATTTTTGGATTCACCAAGAATCTAACTTTATACTTTTTGGATATAAAACTCTATTTTTTCAGCCTGACAAATCAATAGATTTAAAATCTAAATATTTGTTTAAAAAGATAATGAATTGACTACTAGATCAATTCAAGGTGGTTGATTTCTTATGTATTAAACTTGTTTTTTTGGGATCAAAGTCTCTCTTATTGAAAGTTTGTTAAGTGAGGAGTGGGTTTGGGGTGTGGCCCAGAATTAAGTGTGGATTCAAATACAACCAAACTTGATGAGCTACTGTTGGCTTTCATCATTAATGGCTCTTTGTATTTGGGCCGTGTGAATGAACACCCACCCCAATCAGGTAGGTTTTCTGGCTATAAATCACTCCCGGTTATAATACAAGCTGTAAATGATGTGTCTCCACTCCATTCCTTGTATGAATGAAGTAACGGTATGTCAATAAGTTGGACCCTTCTACATCACTACAAACTTTCAACTAAGGAGGCCTATCCCTATCCCTATCCCTATATGTGTTAGGTAGGAGTAGTAGATATGAAAAAATGAGATGGAGATACGTTGTTACCTTTATTGTTTTCTAATTAATAATTTAATAATAAAAGTAATTCCATTAATCTATATAGTGTTACAATATGAATCAATTTGTATACGCTTATCACCTGTACTAAGTTGTTATCATTATCAAACTTATTTAAAGATCCCCATTTACCTAACCATATGTAGTTTTAAGTCAAGACAATATGTTTCATTGAAAATACGTGAGACAAATATGTTTGAGGAAAATGAAATTAAAGGAGAGAGTATTAGAATGTTTTCGGAAACATATAGTAGATACATACACTATCATGCACGGATAGAACACGGACACGGGACACAATAGGACACGGACATGTCAACACACGAATTTTAAAATTTTACAAGATACGGGGACACACTTATATATAAAATATAAAGTATTTTTTAGATAAATCATAATAATATTTTGATATTTTATTGATATTAAAATATAAATTAATTTTTTTAATTATTTTTAAAGTCTTATTTTAATTATATAAAGTATTTAAATTTTTTTTGCTTTAATAAATAATAATATATACTATTTTTAAATTTATTTCAAAAATACATGTTAAGAATAATGCTGGACATGCTAATATGTGACGGTATTTAGGTGTGTTCAAGTATGTCTAGCAAATTTTTTTTTTATTTTTTATTATGACACGGTTAGACACGGTAGATACGCGTGTCGACGAGTGTCGATGAGTGTCGTGTCCGAAATGTGTCCAATAGGCGGACACGACAACCGAACAAAATGTCCGTGTTTCATAGTACACATACATTATACTAGTTGTTATTTGTTAATTAACCCAAGTTTATTAATCAGGAAATAAAACCGAAAAAAGAGAAAAAATTGGTTGCTTCATGACGTGCTTATGACGTGACTATATATGCTGGTCTTCATCACTTATTACTCTTACCAAACAACAACAAAAGTTGGTAGTATATAACGATATATTCTCAGTTACTAAGAAATGTTATATATACATATATCATCTTTGTATACATTTTTTTATGAAGCATTTTATTGCATGGTAATTAGTGCATAGTGATTAATCTCAATATATAAAACAATATATAATAATAATTTTCTTAAACAAAACATGACCAGGAAGTAAGAGAATTCTCCAATTCACATATGACAATAAGGAATCCAAGTATATAGTGAAAGAACATTGATTTCTTTGACCTTCTAAGCTAGCTCTGATCTCCATTGTCATATTTTCACTTTCCTACTAGCAATTACTACATAATAGACAAAACATGTTACTATATAGTAGGTAGCCTTGGCAGATTCAGTGTACCAAATTCTCCTACCTTCCCCTACTAGTGCACACTCTTCATCACTCTCACACTTGCATATTACTCTGATCTCACAATGAGCTCTATTCTTCAGCCTCATGTTAGTGATTGTGAATTACCAAACAACATGCTACCCGTTTTGGAATATGAGACCACATTTGAGGTGGAAGCCATGAATGAGGTGGATCATCAAGAGGAGAAGGGGGTTTTCATAACATGGGAGGATCTATGGGTGACAGTCTCAGATGGCAAGAATGGAAGGAAAGCAATACTTCAGGGCCTAAAAGGTTATGCCAAACCAGGGCAACTCTTGGCTATAATGGGTCCTTCTGGTTGTGGAAAGTCTACTCTTCTTGATGCCTTAGCAGGTAATCCTTTTTTCATATCAACATTTGGTTTTGTGCCTTTAATATTTTAAATCATTTCCACTCTAACATCTAAAATCTTATTTTTCACTTTTAAATCAAGTTAAGTATCTAGTTAATACTTACTTTTGAGTATACAAATAACATGACTCTTTCATAGTTTACTACCAAACCAAACTAAATATCAGACTTTGATATTATATGAGTCATTTGATTGTGAAATTATAACATGCTACTACTATTCATCATGAAGCCTTAAATGGTTGACATTCTTAAGTCAAATATACTATAATTGTCCACAACTAATGACACTTTTAGCATGCTGATGTCACAGTCAGTCAGTCACATATAACACTTTCAAAGCCACTCAAAATCTTTCACTTTTAGCATTTTTCCCTTTTTTTTTCCTTAAGTTCCAGTTATAAAATGAAAGTGGTAAATACTAAATCAGTATTCGAAAGCTTCTGATACTAACAAAATGATAGCTAACTTTTGTTATTGGCAAAATAGCCCCTGAAAAATTTTAAAATTTGACAAAATCACCTAACGTGAAACGATGAGGTCACAATGAACAGAAAACGCTGATGTGGCAGCCCGAAGAAAGCTCCGATGATGGCGATGTTTCCGGCGACCTTCTTCTTCTTCGTGTTTGCTGCTTCTTCTTCATGAACACGCCGCTGCGTCCCCTTCTGCTATGGCAGCTGAAAAAGAAGACTATAATGGTACGCCACTGCACCTCGTCGCATTCTTTGTGTTCGCCGCTTCTTCTTTAACATGCCGCTGCGTCTCCTTTCGCGTCCCCTTCTGCCAAACCACCAAGAAGAAATTGAAAATGTCGCCAGAGCTCTCTGCCATCATCGTCAGAGCTCTCTTCTGACGGCCAGCGTTTTTTGTTCATTGTGACGTCATCTTTTTATGGTTTGGTGATTTTGTCAAATTTAAAAATTTTTCAGGGACTATTTTGTCAATAACAAAAGTCAGGTACTATTTTGACAGCGTTAGAATCTTTCGGATACCAATTTGTATTTACCTCAAAATGAAATTAACTAAAGTATCCTCATGTGTTGCAGGGAGATTAGGTTCAAAGTCAAAGCAAACTGGGATGATCCTAATCAATGGCCGCAAACAAGCACTGGCATATGGAACATCTGTAAGAATAATTTTCTAGTCTTTGTTAGACAATATAAACTTATTTTTTTATACATACTATTAAAGAAATATCTATATATATTAATCTTTTGTTTTTACTCTAACTATATGAAATCAAATCAGGCATATGTCACAGAAGATGATACTATCTTGACAACACTGACAGTTGGAGAAGCTGTATACTACTCAGCCCAGCTCCAATTACCAGATTCCATGTCCAAATCAGAGAAGAAGGAGAGAGCAGAGTTCACAATAAGAGAAATGGGCCTGCAAGATGCCATCAACACAAGAATTGGAGGGTGGGGATCTAAGGGAATTAGTGGTGGACAAAAGAGGAGAGTTAGCATTTGCATTGAGATCTTAACACATCCAAGACTCTTGTTTCTTGATGAACCAACAAGTGGACTTGATAGTGCAGCCTCTTATTATGTTATGAGTAGAATTGCAAGCTTAAATAAAAAAAATGGAATTCAAATGACTATTATTGCATCAATCCATCAACCAAGTAATGAAATCTTTCAGCTTTTCAACAATCTCTGTCTCCTCTCTTCTGGTAAAACAGTCTACTTCGGACCTGTCTCAGCTGCCAATAAGGTTAGAAATCAGTATCGTTTGTCCATGTATGTATTTGTTGCTGCAAATCAATGGCTTATTGAATTCTGTTTTTGGCTGCAGTTTTTCTCATCAAATGGTTTTCCTTGCCCAAGTCTCCAGAATCCTCCTGATCACTTTGTAAAAATTATTAACAAGGATTTTGAACAGGTAGGTAGAATATGAATCATTCTAAGATCTTTACTGAACATTGAACAACAATTTATTTTAAAGGTTACAATGATAGATTACAAAGAAACTTAACCAATTTATCTCTTTGTTTCAGGAGGAGGACCCTGAGAAAGGATTAGCTAGAGGGCTAACCACAGAAGAAGCAATTCATATACTTGTTGAATCATATGATTCATCTGAAATTAGTCACCAAGTTCATAAAGAAATAGCTCAAATGAAAAAAAGGGTGAGTACAATTTTTTGAAAATTGATCTGATGTCCATATGCAGTACAAATTGTACAAGTGCTGAAAGTCTTAATAATGGATGCAGGACTCAGATGCAATGGAGAAGAAAAGTCATGCTGATTTTTTAACACAGTGCATGGTCCTTACTAGGAGATCTTTTGTGAACATGTATCGTGAAGTAGGCTACCACTGGTTGCGCCTACTTATCTATGGTGCTCTGGCTTTAAGTCTTGGTACCATGTTTTTTGACATTGGCTCAAGCAGTGAATCAATTCAGGTACACAAATCAACTTTGAGACACATAATGCACAAAATTCAGCAATCATAGCTAAATCTTAATTTATTTGATGTCAGGCCAGAGCTTCACTGCTTGTGTTTGTTGTTACATTCCTTACCTTCATTACTGTTGGTGCATTCCCTTCTTTTGTGGAAGATATGAAGGTAAAGTACTATTTCTGTTAAAAACAAACTATGTAACATAATTATCACCACCTTATTATGCACACTTACATACTATTTATCCACTATTGAATATGATCATGTCAAATTACTGAATATGTTGGTGAAATGATCCATAATTAGGTGTTTGAAAGAGAAAGACTGAATGGACATTATGGGGTAACTGCATACACCATTGGTAACACATTATCTTCAGTTCCATTCTTGCTATTGATGTCACTCATCCCTGGAGCAGTGGTTTATTACTTGGTTGGACTTCACCAAGGACACCAAGAATTCATCTACTTTACATCTATACTCTTTGTTTCTGTCTTTTTGGTTGAGGGTCTCATGATGATTGTTGCAAGCATTGTCCCCAATTTCCTGCTAGGCATAATCTTCGGCACCGGAATATTGGGAGTGATGATGTTGGATGGTGGATTCTATAGGCTTCCAAGCGATATCCCTAAACCGTTTTGGAGATACCCTTTGCATTACATTTCATTCCACAAGTATGCATACCAAGGATTGTTCAAGAACGAGTTTCAAGGCCTAACATTCACCGGCAATAATCAAGATGGAGGAGCTATGATAGACATTAGTGGGGAAGAGATACTTAGAAACTTGTGGCAAGTGGAAATTGATTACTCAAAATGGAATGATGTTGCTATATTGATAGGAATGGCAGTGACATACAGATTGTTGTTCTTGGTGATCATCAAGAGCTTTGAGAAAGTGAAGCCTATTATTGTGACAGCAATGAATAATTGCCCGCAAGCAAAGTTCAGGTTCACTAAGGTGACTAGACTAGGAGCAATGGCATGATTCATTTGCTTGCTTGCCTTGCAGAACCATAATAATATATAATATAATTATATATTTGCTTAGTATATTAATGTGTGAACTGAGGTTATTATAATACTTGAGAAGAACTGTATATAATTATTTCTTTTTTAAGGAGATCAGATACTGAGTAATAGTGGTTATGATTATCGTATGGATTACAAGATTGCATTACCCTTGGATGAATAAATCTGAAACTTGCCTTCAACACTCAAGCATAATTCCTGATCTAATGAGGAACTGATTACTCAATACTTATGTACCAATCAACAATAATATATATACAAATTAAAATCACCAAATAAATCACAAACCTAGCTACTATAGATTTAATTTGAAAATAATTATAAGCATACAGTTAGATTTAATTTTGGGTTTATGCTTGATGACTTAGTGCAGAGTTATCATCATTATTCTCCATCACTAGTGTTGCTCGCGTGGGTGACCCTGAAATGAATGACATAAAAAATGGCTTCGACTTCTCCGTAATCTTGATGATCAAGAAGAACAACACTCGATACTAGCGTGTTCAAAACCGATTGGAATTGAATTAAATCGATCAATCAAACCGAAAAAATTGAAAATCGAATAAATAAAAAACCAAAAAAATCGAAAAAACATATTTTTCTGTTTTTACTTTTTATTGCGGTTCAGTTCGGTTTTCGACTCTGACAATGAAAACCGAACCGATATTATACAAAATCCTAAAAACCAAACCCCCCACCCCCAAACGTAAATCTAGCCGCTCTCTACTCTCACTCTCAATTTCACTTTCTGCACTCATTCTCAGTCTCACTCGAAGAAACCCAAGGCCGGCGGCGAGCCCATCTTCTTGCAGCACCTCCCCAGCTGGCGAACCCCTTCCTCCCACCACCACGTAGCGCCGTCGAAGCCTTTCTCCCAGCGCCACCGGAGCTTTCTTCCCAGCCCCTACTCGCGGACAGCACCACCCAGCCCCAGCCAGTACCACCCTCGCGGTCGTAGACACTACACCACCCAGCAGTCCAGCACCATCCAGCGGCACCCCAGCGCCACCAACAGGACCGATCTGGCCACCCGCAGCACCGTTTGTGGCCACCCATAGCAGTACTGCTGCGTTTCTGGCCTGGCCACCCACAACACAGTAGCCACCGGTTGGCCTTCTTCCAGTGCTCTTCCTCCTTCCCATCCACTTGACTTCAGGTTTGATTTTCTCTCCTTCTATGTATCTGAAGCAATTAGACATATTGGGTTTATAATTATGAAATAGTTAGGGTTTGATTTTGTTAATTATAATTTCTATGATTCTGAGTTGCTAGATTTGTTTAGGGTTTTGTTAATTTCTTGTTAATAACTCTGATTCTGTGCTTCTGAGTTGCTGGGTTGAAATTTGCTTGATTTGCTTAGTTCAAGTTCTGTGATTCTGATTCTGTGATTATGTGATTCTGAATTGATCTTTGGTTTTCTGCACTTATTTTGCTTGTTTTGGAATTTTGTTAATAATACTAATAATTACTGTGCTTGTTTAATGATTTTGTTAATTTGAGTTGTTTGTTTTGAGTTGATTTTGTGATTTAATTTATTAATAATTCTAATTCTGTGATTCTGAGCTGTTGGGTTTAATTTATTTTTGCTTGTTTTGAGTTGATTTTGTGATTTATTTGTATTCAATTTCTGTTCAATATATTTGTTCATTGTTACTGATTGTTGTTCATTGCTCATTGTTGCTTAATGCTAGTAATTGTTTATTTTGTTCATTTGTTATGTTTCTGTTTCTGTTTTTTTAATTATTTGTTCATTGTTCATTGTTGTTGATTCCTAGTATTTGTTGTTCATTATCTGGTATTGGTCTTTGGCAGGATATAAGAAAAGAACTTGGAATCAATATAATTGATGAACAGAAGGTGCAATTGCCTAAGGTAATTGGTCTTTCTACACATGTCTCGGTTGCGGCTTTTAGTTTCAAGAGAACTAGGTGGGCACAATGTATTTATGTATTGCCTGCATTTTTTGTGAGAAAGTGCATTTCAATTGCAAGTTATGAAGTTCTTTGTACTATGAAAGATGTCTTCAACATTCTAAATATATTGATATAATGGTATTAAAAATAGAAAGGAAGAATTTTATTGTTTGTAATATACCTTTAGATGTGTTATTTTCTTGCACAATGCAATGACACTTCTGTTAGTCTTGTGTTATTTTGTGTCATTTAATAGAGTTAGTTCATTTATTTTACTACATTTAGGAATTCCTCGACATGTTTGTGAAATTGTGATTCTGAGTTTCATTTATTTTAATTTCTTTTGTCATTGAATTTCATTGAATCAAGACTTTTGTTAGTTATTGCGTATTTGTGTTAGATGATTTTAATGTTATAATTTTTGTGAAATAGTATGGCAGGCTTTTCTTTGAGTTGATTGAAAAACCGAACAAACCGAACCAAACCAAACCGATTTTAATTGGTTCGGTTTGGTTCGGATGGTCTTGAGAAAAAAACTGAACCAAACCAAACCGCAGTTTAATTAAACTATTGGATCGGATGACTTTTCTCTAAAAAACCGAACCAAACCGCACCGCGAATCGATACACCAAAATCATTCCAAGCAAGATTCTAAGATCGACCCACTTGGAGTAACTCATGTCAACTTGCCACGTGTCCCTGAGAACCGAAGGGAATAGCGGTTCGGATAGACGTTGAAACAGAAGTTTTGAAAAACCGACGTTGGATCGTCGAACCGGCCAGAAACCGGCCGGTCGAACCGAACCGGGATCCGGCCGATTTTTTAAATTTTGCAAAACGCCATCGTTTTGCTGGGATGCCCTAGCCAATTACCCAACCCAGCAACCTTAGCTCCACACAACGGCTAAACGCGAACCCATCCCTCCCATCACCCTCGAGCTCCTCCTTCCTCTCACCGTCATTGATCTCACTCCCTCACCAACGTCCATCTCCCGCCGCCGTCGCCGAAACGAGCTTCGAAGCCACCGTCGTTATCGTGCAGCTCTGTTCCACCATCGTGCAGCTACTGTTTCAGCTTTGAAAGCACCGTCGCACAGCTCTGTTCCATCGTCGCCGGCGCTATCTCTGTTCCACCTGTCATCCCTTCTGTCGTTCCCTTGTCCCCCTCTTGCTCAGGATCTGCTCTGCTCTGTTCTAGGGCTTCTAGCTTCTAGGTATTTTTTTAATAATAATTATTGAATAATTGTTGTTAGTTAATTTGTGAACTTGTTATGGGTTAAATAATTGTTGAATAAGTGTTAATTAATCTGTGAATCTTGCTGTTTTTACTGTAAATTACTCCATTGTTAATGATTCTGATAATTCATCTGCAGAAGGTGATGGGGTCTTCAGGCTTGAATCCTTTGAAATTAAGTGTTGCACGTGGGGTATGCCTGTTTTGTGCTGCTGTGCTCTGTTGACTGTGTGCTGTGTTTTTGTGTTCAATTAAAATTTTTCTTTGAGAACTTAGCTTTGCTATGCTTGATAAATTGTGCCAATTATGCATTTCTTGAAATTGGTATGCCTCTGTAGATTCTAAATAGTGCATTTCATGTTTCTGATTTTGATAATTTGAGTAGTTTATGAAGCATAGTTCACTGTTATTGCAAATGATTTGGGACTGCTTTTGAGGAGTGTATGAAGTAGATTACTTGCTGTGTTTGGAGTTGTGTATTAATTAAATTGGTTAATTTGTTATTTGAGCCATGTTACAGATTGTTGTTAAATAAAGTTTAAAGCTTCAATATCCATTTATTAGTTGGCAATGTTAATATTATTAATAATATTAATAATAATACTAAGCACAAAGTGGAGAGGGATTGTAGAATTTGTCACATAGGTTTGGAGAGTGATAGTTCTGAGTCTGGTGTTCCAATTGAATTGGGTTGTGCTTGTAAAGATGATTTTGTTGCTGCTCACAAAGTATGTGCTGAGACATGGTTTAAGATTAAGGAGAATTTGAGTATAAATCCCATCTTTACTTTATTCTGTTTAACTGCAAAATTTGGTTTTTAATATTTTTTAATGCTGAATTTGATTGATTCTATGGATATTTTAGACATCCTTTTGTTTATTGATTCTATATGTATAGTTGTTCTATGTCTTAGTGCTGAGTTTGACAAATATTCTCAATTACTTACAGCTGTGGTTTCCTTCTTGGATGGGATTTTATTTTTCCAAAAGAAATCATAGAGAATTAGGGTTGTGAATTGTTTAAAAAAAAACTTGAGTTTGTATTTTGATAAGATCATATGGTTTTGATTTATGACATTTCATGTAGTGTTTTAAATTTGGAAGATATTTTTAGATTTATATTAGACTATAATTATATTTTAGTATGTATATTTATAATTTATTTATTATTTTATTCTAAAACGGTTTTTCTGGTTGAATTACAGTTGGACCGGTTGGACTAATAAACCAGTGAACCAGTAACTAGAGCGGTTCGATGACCGGTTCGATTCTCAAAACCTTTCTTTGTACAACTCCAATATCCAAATCTTTTGTACTATAAATTATTTTAAACAAAATACCTTTTAAATTTAACTTTAGTTTACCCATATTTAATTTAATTCTACAAAACATAGCCATTTTTAATATTTATTATATGCTATCATTAATTTACCGTCTGCGCATCGCGCGGGTCTCATTTTAGTTATTTTAATGTCTATTCTGATTGATGAGAGAACAATAACACAAGTTTTACTCCCCAAAGCCCAAACACCACCATCTTTTCCACACCATGAAGAAGCTGTTCCTCCTTGGCACCTGGAAGTGCAACTGCTGGAAGCAAAGGTTCCGACTTTTCACCACCCTTTTGGAAGATTTGGATACCCCTCGTCTCCGTCACGTGATCGCCACCAACATTTCCATTAGCAGGAGAGTTAGATACGGCGAACCTGAATTAGCACGCCACCTGTTCGACGATATGCCGCTTCGAACTGTTTCCACTTGGAATACTATGATTTCCGGATATTCGCAATGGGGCTGCTACGTTGAAGCTCTGGCCCTTGCTTCCCTCATGCACCACTCTTGCGTCAAGCTTGACGAGGTCTCTTTCTCTTCGGTGTTGAGCGCATGCTCACGTTATGGGTCACTTGTTCATGGGAAGCAAGTTCATTCATTGCTTTTGAGGTCTGGATACGAAAGATTTGGCCTTGTGGGGAGTGCTTTGTTGTATTTTTACGTTCAGTGTTGTGGAATTGGAGAAGCTAAGGTAGTTTTTGAGGAGCTTCATGGCGGGAATGATGTGTTATGGAGCTTGATGCTTGCGGGTTATGTGCAGCATGACAATATGGGTGAGGCTCTGGACATGTTTGAAAAGATGCCTGATCGTGATATTGTGGCTTGGACCATGTTGATCTCTGGGTATGCGAAGAGGGAAGATGGGTGTGAGAGGGCTTTAGATTTGTTTTGGTGTATGAGGAGTTCTGGAGTGTTGCCTAATGAGGTCACGTTGTGCTCTGTTGTGAGAGTTTGCACTAGACTGAGGGCTCTATGGCAGGGGAAGGTTGTTCATGGGCATTGCATCAAGGAAGGGTTTGCTTTTGATAATGCGATTGGTGGCGGGTTGATTGAGTTTTATTGTGATTGTGAAGCCATAGGTGATGCCAAGAGAGTTCATGAGAGCATGAGAGGAGAAACTTATTTGAATGTGACTAACTTGTTGATTGGTTGCCTTATCTCCACGGGGAAGATTGAAGAAGCTGAGATGATATTTTACAGGTTGAGAGAGACGAATCACGTATCATATAATTTGATGATTAAAGGTTATGCTATGATTGGTCATTTTGAGAAGTCAAAGAAATTATTCAATCAAATGAGTCTCAAGGATTTAACTTCCTTAAATACCATGATATCTGTGTACTCCAAAAACGGTGAACTTGATGAAGCTGTGAAGCTTTTTGACAAAACTAAAGATGAGAAAAACCCTGTGACATGGAATTCGATGATGTCTGGTTGTATTCAAAATGGCCAATACGTGAAGGCATTAAAATTATACGTGAAGATGCGTAGGTTATCAGTTGATTATAGCAGATCGACGTTCTCTGTTTTATTTCGTGCATGTTCATCTCTAGGTTCTTTTCAGCAAGGACGGTTGCTTCATGGCCACTTAACCAAGACACCGTTCCAAGCAAATGTTTATGTTGGGACTGCCCTTATAGACTTCTACTCCAAATGTGGTCGCTTGGCTGATGCTCAAAGGTCATTCCTCAGCATTTTTTCACCCAATGTAGCAGCATGGACAGCTCTTATCAATGGGTATGCATATCATGGACTTGGATCCAAGGCAATTTTACTCTTCCACTCAATGTTAGTTCAAGGAGTTGTGCCAAATGCAGCTACTTTTGTTGGCATTCTTTCTGCCTGCTCCCATGCTGGTCTAGTTGATGAAGGTTTGAAAATCTTCCACTCGATGGAGGAACTTTACAAAGTAACGCCAAGCATAGAACATTACACATGTGTGGTGGATCTTCTTGGTCGATCAGGCCATGTAAGAGAAGCTGAAGAGTTTATTAGACAGATGCCTATTGAAGCAGATAGGGTGATTTGGGGAGCTTTACTGCATGCATGTTGGTTCTGGAAGGACATGGAAGTAGGGGAGAAAGCTGCTGAAAAGTTGTTTAGCTTGGATCCGAACCCAACAGTGCCTTTGGTAATTCTGTCAAATATGTATGCGGTGCTAGGTAGATGGGGGCAGAAGTCAATTCTTAGGAAGAGATTGCAGAGTGTAAAATTTAGAAAAGATCCAGGGTGCAGCTGGATTGAATTAAACAATATTCATCTGTTCTCGGTCGAGGATAAAACACATCCTTATTCTGATGTTATTTATGCAACTGTAGAGCATTTGGCAGCAAGCATTAATTCTAGCATACCTCAATTATCTCTATAGCAGCAATGGCAAACATCATGGATAATGCAAAGTTGCAAACTGCAGATCCTATGTTACTTCAGATTTGGTCACTGAACTGAATATTTCTCTTGAGAGACCATTGAGCTTTAACTATTTTAGCATCGATCATGCGAAGGATCAATATATCATCATGGTTTGCCTCTAAATCAATAATGAAATTACTTGATTGTGTTAATCATTTAACATATTTTATGCTTTCATCAGAAGTAGCTGATGTGAGTGACGGAGAACTAACCAGCTACCGTTAAACGTATTACTGCTGAATCTCATTGCCTCATAGGGTTCTTTATCACCTCAATATGAAAGACAGCAATTGGAAAAATCCAGCACGGGGCCTGTGATTTCCTTTTAACTTCTATGAATACTATCTGATATTTCTTTATCTACAGCAAATGTATTATTTGTAGGTATTCACATTTTAATTTGAAGACTGACTTCTCAGTTTTGCTTAATTAACATGGAACTTTTCGAAGTAAGAACATTGGCAAGATAACATTATTACTTTTGAGTTATATGAATTTAATTTATTTTTCAATGCTACAATGCTAGATTGCAAAGAAACTCAACTGATTCACCTCTTTGTTTCAGGAGGAGGACCCTGAGAAAGGATTAGCTAGAGGGCTAACCACAGAAGAATCCATTCATATACTTGTTGAATCAAATGATTGATCTGAAATTAGTCACCAAGTTCATAAAGAAATAGTTCAAAAAAAAAAAAAGGTGAGTACTACTTGTTGAAAAAATTGATTTAATATCCATATGCAGTAGAAATTGTACAATTGCTGAAGGTCTTAATAATGGATGCAGGACTCAGATGCAATGGAGAAGAAAAGTCATGCTGATTTTTTATAACAGTGCATGGTCCTTACTAGGGGATCTTTTGTGAACATGTAAAGTAAAGTAGGCTATCACTGGTTGCGCCTACTTATCTATGGTGCTCTGACTTTAAGTCTTGGTACCATGTTCTTTGACATTGGCTCAAGCAGTGAATCAATTCAGGTACACAAATCAACCTTGAGACACATAATGCACAAAATTCAGCAATCATAGCAACATTATTTGCAGCAAAAATTTTGATAAACCTAATGTTAAAGGCTTAAATCTTAATTTATTTGATGTCAGGCCAGAGCTTCACTACTTGTATTTGTTGTTACATTCCTTACCTTCATTACTGTTGGTGCATTCCCTTCTTTTGTGGAAGATATTAAGGTAAACTACTATTTCTGTTAAGAACAAACTATGTGACATAATTATCACCACCCTGTTATGCGCACTTACGTACTATTCATCCACTATTGAATGGGGCGTGAGCTCTGCCTAGATTGAAACTCACGCCCCATCCAACGTGGATGAACAATATTTAGGCAGAGAGCACAATAATGACTGTATTCAAGAAACATTCTAAATATGATCATGTCAAATTACTGAATATGTTGGTGAAATGATCCATAATTAGGTGTTTGAAAGAAAAAGACTGAATGGACATTATGGGGTAACTGCATACACCATTTGCAACACATTATCTTTAGTTCCATTCTTGCTATTGATGTCACTGATCCCTGGAGCAGTGGTTTATTACCTAGTTGGACTTCACCAAGGACACCAAGAATTCATCTACTTTACATCTATACTTTTTGTTTCTGTCTTTTTGGTTGAGGGTCTCATGATGATTGTTGCAAGCATTGTCCCCAATTTTCTGCTAGGCATAATCTTCGGCACCGGAATATTGGGAGTGATGATGTTGGATGGTGGATTCTATAGGCTTCCAAGTGATATCCCTAAACCGTTTTGGAGATATCCTTTGCATTACATTTCATTCCACAAGTATGCATACCAAGGATTGTTCAAGAACGCGTTTCAAGGCCTAACATTCACCGGCAATAATCAAGATGGAGGATCTATGATAAACATTAGTGGGGAAGAGATACTTAGAAACTTGTGGCAAGTGAAAATTGGTTACTCAAAATGGAATGATGTTGTTATATTGATAGGAATGGCAGTGACATACAGAATTTGGTTCTTGGTAATCATCAAGAGCTTTGAGAAAGTGAAGCCTATTGTTGTGACAGCAATGAATAATTGCCCGCAAGCAAAGTTCAGGTTCACTAAGGTGACTAGACTAGGAGCAATGGCATGATTCATTTGCTTGCTTGCCTTGCAGAACCATAATAACATATAATATAATCATATATTTGCTTAGTATATTAATGTGTGAACTGAGGTTATTATAATACTTGAGAAGAACCGTATATAATTATTTTCTTTTTAAGGAGATCAGATACTGAGTAATAGTGGTTATGATTATCGTATGGATTACAAGATTGCATTGCCCTTGGATGAATAAATCTGAAGCTTGCCTTCAACACTCAAGCATAATAACTGAACTAATGGGATGAGGGGACTGATTACTCGACCAATTTAAATTGGTTTACAAGACAATACTTATGTACCAATCAACAATAATATATATACAAATTAAAATCACCAAAATAAATCACAAACCTAGCTACTATAGCTTTAATTTGAAAATAATTATAACCATAGAGTTAGATTTATGTTTGGGTTTATGCTTCATGACTTAGTGCAGAGTTATCATCATTATTCTCCATCACTAGTGTTGCTCGCTTGGGAGACCCTGAAATGAATGACACAAAAAATGGCTTCAACTTCTCCGTAATCTTGATGATCAAGAAGAACAACACTCGATACACCAAAATCATCCCAAGCAAGATTCCGAGATCGACCCACTTGGAGTAACTCATGTCAACTTGCCACGTGTCCCTCAGAATCTGGTCACCACTAATGTAGGAGCCATTTCCATCATTTGTTGCAAAGCTTAGCCCCTGAAACTCGTTCTTGTACAATCCTTGGAATGCAAATCTATGAAATGCAACATAGAACATTGGGTATCTCCAAAATGGTTTGGGAAGATCATTGGGCAATCTGAAGAACCCTCCGGCCAGCATCATGATTCCTTGGATTCCGGCGCCGCTTATGATTCCCATTAGATAGTTTGGGACTACGCTTGCAACTATCATCATTAGGCTTTCAACCAACATGAGGCAAGAAAACAGAACACATATGAAGTAAACAAAATGGTCGAATCCTCTTTGAAGATGAGGAAGGTAATAAGCTATGGCTCCTGGAATCACTGATACTAGAACCAAGTATGGCACACTAGATACTGTGTTCCCAATTACAAATGCCACAACACCATAATGCCCATTCAATCTTTCTCGTTCAAATACCTACGTATATATATAACAACAATTCAATTCTCAAGCAGTCAATGTAAAAAATAGTTATTTTTGCTAACATGACGTTGTCTGATTGGGTGCATACGAAAAATAGTTTTACACCAATAGTGCATCAAAATTAAATTCTATATTGTGATGAATAATTCTTTAAATTACCTTCATGACCTCCACAAAGGAAGGGAATCCACCAATGGTCATGAAAGTTATGAATGAAGATTCAAACATAAGAAGTGCTCCTCTGTCCTGAATTGTGCTGAAACTTGTACCTAGATCATAGAAAACTGTGGCAGTGGCTATGGCCAATGCAATGTATATTCCAAGACGTAACCAATAATAGCCTAGATCACGAAACATGTTCACGCATGATATTTTGGTTAGAACAATGCACTGATTAAGGAAACCAGCACGCCTTCTCTTCTTATGATCTACTGATCTAGTCTCCTGAAACATAAATTGAGTTATGGATCAATGCTTTTATTATAGCTTATGAATGCACACGCAATAGACATGAAATGAAAGAAACCTGGTTAGATAGCATTGCAACTTCTTGTTGAACTTGTTGGTTAATTTCAGATGATTCATATGCGCTTATAAGGATTCTAATTGCTTCTTCTGTAGGCACTGTTCTAGTGCCAGATAAACCCATGTCAGTATCCTGAAATAGTAGTTAATTCAAAATACCATCAAATTATTTCTGAATGCTCTCATGTATCTTCAAGTGAAGCTAAGCTTAGTTACCTGATCAAAATCCTTGTTTATTGTTTTCAGTAAATGATCAGAAGGGTTTTGGAGTGCAGGACATGGAAAACCATTGGAAGCAAAAAACTACATACATTGAAACAAAACCAGAATTTAATATTATGACTAAAATTAAATGAATTAAAAGAAGAAAAAAAAGATAGGAACCTGAGTAGCAGTTGAGGCAGGTCCAAAGTAAACAGTTGTACCAGAAGAGAGAAGACAAAGGTTATGGAAAAGTTGAAAGACTTCAGTGCTTGGTTGATGTATTGAAGCAATAACGGTTCTTTGAATGCCATCTTTCTGAACAAGGTTTGCAATTCTTTTCATGACATAATAGGAAGCAGCACTGTCAAGTCCACTTGTTGGTTCATCAAGAAACAAGAGCCTTGGGCGTGTTAGGATCTCAATGCAGATGCTCACACGTCTCTTCTGACCACCACTGATTCCTTTAATGCCCCAACCTCCAATTCTTGTGTTAATGGCATCTTGCAGACCCATTTCTCTTATTGTAATCTCTGCTCTCTCTCTTTTCTCTGCCTTGGACATGGAATCAGGTAGTTGGAGTTGAGCTGAGTAGTGCACTGCTTCCCTCACCGTTAAGGTTGTTAATAAGGTATCATCTTGTGTCACATATGCCTATGCCATACATTTAAACTCTTGCTAATTATTCAAATTAATTAAGACTACTACTTAATCATTATTGTGACATGGTAATTTTTAGTATTTTTCACCATCATTTAATCAGCACCAATATTAAAGTGTTTTTAACAAATAAATTTTACTAATTCATGTGTACAAATTTTAAAAAATATGATTACAAATAGTATTAATTTTTGTGTATAAATTCTGATAAATATAAGTGCAAATTATATGCTTCTTGTATGTAAAATTCATGTAAATATGAATACGTAAATATTATAGTGTATGGTTTTGTACCGAGATTCCATAGGCCAGCGCTTCTTTGCGACCGTTGATGAGAATCTCTCCTGTTTGTCTTGTGTTTGAATCTAATCTACCTGAAATATGAGTTCAAACATATAGCTCATTATTAATAATGCATTTACATATATCTTAATATTAAAATTCTTTTGACAAATATATATATTATTAAGTATATATGATTGCATATTTGCATTAGAAAAGGTATATAACTCGGTTATTTACAATATTACATTCTTTTAATAAGTACAGACATTTTATTAAATGATCACAATGTAAAACTTTGTATTATTAATTCTTAATTAATATTTCTAAGATAAATTTAAATGTATTCTATGGTTACGTGTGTGTTGTATTTTCTATTTGATATCCCATCATGTAATCTTCTTTAAATAATGTCACTCGATCGAGGGATAACACATAATTTTTAAAAAAAAATGGAAAGGTGTTAAAATTTGTTCTTAGTTTATCTTAAATAATTAATGTCAATAAAAATATCAACCAGGAGTTTCAATGATGGGTTCATTATAGTTCAATTATTTCTAATTATTTTCGTGTGAAGTTAATAGTTAAAAAACGTTCAGATAATTTAAAAAATTCGATTAAATTATCATCTGACAATTATCAATTATTAATTTTACATAAAAATTTTCATCTTTATTTTATAACATCTTAGATTCATGTACCTAAAAATACGAAATTAAATACATATCGTTGCACGCCTATTTTTAAGTATTTTTTAAAATCATATATGAGTTATTAATTAAATATTTTTTCATATATATTAAATCATTTTATATTTGTGTAAATTTTTTTGGATACTAATAGGTATCAAAATTAATTAATTTTTTATTTAAATTCTTAAAATAAATCTTTTAAATACGGACAATTAAAATAATTTATTTGAGTTTATTATTTTTGTTAATCATTTAAATAGTGAATCAAAAAATAATTATTTTTATAAATATAACAATATTAAGATTTTATCAAAAAATAAATAAATAAATAATAATAATAATAATAATAATAATAATAATAATAATAATAATAATAATAATAATAATAATGTTTACCCTTCCGTTGAATCAAGTTTAACATACGTAGTGATATTAATGGGTAAATTAAAAAGTAAACCTCACGTAACGATTAAATCATTATGTAACAATTTTTAAGTATTAATTTTATAAGAAGACAAGTGTAAATTAAAATGTATCCCGATTTTTTGAATGAAATGAAAAAGGTATGCCAATGAGTTATAACTCAAATGACATAGTTTTTCCATACTCAATTAATAGGTTGCAGGTTCGAGTCTCCTATCTTTGGTAAAAAAAAAAAATGAAAAAGGTATATGAGTAGATAGATAGGGAAATATGAAATACCTGCTAAGGCATCAAGAAGGGTAGACTTGCCAGAACCAGAAGGACCCATTATGGCCAATAGCTGGCCCGGTTTGGCATAACCGGTTAGACCGGAAAGAATTGGTTTGCTTCCTTTGTTTCCCATTGATGCAGTCACCCACACATCCTTCCATGTCATACACATACACATACCCTCCTTCTCTTTCTCTTCGTTTCTCTTATTCCCCTTCTCATCTTCATTATCATCATGCTCAATCTCTATCACCATGCTTTCAGATGCCATTATTATGCGTGCCAATTTCAGCTTCTACTTCGTTCCATCTTATTTATACACGCAATGTATGTGTCGTTTTTCTTGAATGTCTTTAATTAAGACTTCCACTTCTTAATTAGTTGTTCAAGGTCTAACTTCAATCGCCGTAATAAATTTCAACGTGTTTTAATAGACAACTATAACTAATTCTTACCCACTTTCATTTATTTTAGAGTGAATACCCCATTCGCCCTTGACAATTATTTCGAAAGGACAACGAGGTCCCAAAAAAAAAAAACACCCAATCCGGCCTCTGATAAATTTTTTTTAGGACAGATTAGCCCCTGTGCCAAAAAAATAACATTGATTTATTTTTGGCACAGGGGCCTCGTTGTCTTTTCGAAGTAATTGTCAGGGCCGGGTTGAATTTATTTTTTTTGTCAGGGCCGGGTTGGGTTTTTTTTTGTCAGGGGTTTTTTTGTTTTAATTTTACTGTATCATTATTAAAGTAATAAATATATTTTATTCATTATTGATATATCGTTTACTTTTTCTTTGAACATTATAATAATTTTATTAAAAAAGGAACAAGAGGCTCAAAAGCCGCCGTAGTCCACGTTATATGAATCCAAATTTTTTAAATATAAATTTAATATCGCCCCGCGGCCTTAATGCCTTATCATACAAAACGGTGGGTATAATTTCAGTATAATTTATTATTTTAATTAATAATTAATTATTAATATTTAAAAGTGTAAAATAAAAATATAAAATTAGGTTATTAAACTAAAAATATTAGTCAATATAATTAAAATTTTGACTGTTGAATTTTTTTTCCTTAAATAATATTTGGATTATTTGCAAAAAGAGTTTGTGTCAAATAAGCTATATGTGCGAATGCAAGAAATACTCTAAACCCGAGAAAGGGATACTACAAAAATATTACATAAATTTTTGAATGGTTTTAATTTTATTTCATATAATGCTATTAATTATATCAGCTTTTGATAAATATTAATTTTAATTATTGATGTACTGCAATATTGTATTACAACATAGAAAAAGTTATTCAAAAAACAAAATATGTATCAAAAAATAAATGACATGTGACATATTGTTAGGCCCTTGACTTGTAGGTTAGTGTTGTTAATTTTATTTTATTTTATTTAAATACAAATTTTAAAGTATCTTTTATTGATATTATTTTAGTATGTAAAATTAGGATTATTGTTGTACTAAGAACATAATTTAAAGGCCTAACTTATTAGGTTTGTAATTGGTGCTAGCTATTTTTAAGGATTTACTTTACTATTAGTTAATCAAATATCTGTTTTTATCACTGTTCAAACAAAAAGATTGGGATCGCACTCAAACAAAATCCCTTTATCACTGTTCTTGATGTGAGATTAGGATACACACTCACAAATACATATTTATTATCCGCCATTCTTAAGAAAATTATTGAAAGAGTTTAGAAGAAAGACTGAAATTTATGTGAGGGAAGCTACTAAATGAACCTCCTTATATAGATGCAAAAAATTGTTGTTTCACATCACGTTTATATTGAAAACAAGTTGATTATTAAACATATATCTTATTTACATTATAAATAAAATTATAGCACATATATTTCGTTTAATTATAAATGAGATATGTACACTTTAATATTCATTATGTATCTTGTTTGTATCTATTTTTGGTTCATAAAATTTGTGTTTTATCGAGTTTACTGTATAAATGAGATATGTATATTTAATTAACTCGTTTGCATTGTAAATAGGATAAGTAATAGGGCAGTGAATTCGATGGTCTCAGAACGTTTGGACCATTAAATGGTCTCATAACAAAACATATTTTTTTAAATTTAATAATTGTTAAATAGTTATTTTCTAATTTTAATTATAAATTAATCTCATATATTTTATTTAATTATAAAAACTATTTTTTATTTTATAAATTATTATTTTATCATTCATCTATTATATTTATTAACAATCAAAACTAAAAACAATAACAAATTAGATCTTCTATTGATCATAATAACTTTTTAATAATTTCAATAGATTGATCTTCTAACAAATTTTTTTAATCAATCCATCCGAGAATTTTCTCAGATCCAAAATACCGAGAAGGAAAAAATTCAAAGTTTGGTGATTTCAGAGCTTGCTGGTGAGAGATGTATTGTGGGGGCGAGAATATGCATGCTATGCGCGTGCCTGATTCTTGTGGTGATTGCCATTGGTTTTCTCTTTGGCTTCGGAGTTTTCAAGCATGGTTGATTTTAGGCTCCCCTTCCTTTTCTTTTTGGCTGGCTATGGCGCGTTAAAGTCCCCTCCAAACATAAATGTTTGACTATATTATTTGTAAAATTTGATTATACATATAATTATTTGGTCATTTTATATTTTAATCGATTGGATTAAACAAACCTAAATTGCTTTAATGAATTCAATCGATTGGGTAATATGACCAATCAATTGATTTTTGGGCAAACCATAATGTCTTGTAACTTTCAATCGATTATTTTGTGATAATCTGAAGTCAAATCGATTGAGTTATGGGAACCTGAAATTCAATCGATTGTTTTGTTAATCCAATCGATTAATTTTCTAAGAAACACGATTTTACAACCTTCGATAGATGTAATGGATCAAAGATAAACTTTTAATCGATTGAGATTGTCAAAAAGTTATTACGATCAATGGAAGATCTAATTCGTTATTGTTTTTGTTTTTGATTGTTAATGAACATAATAAATGAATGATAAAATAATAATTTATAAAATAAAAAATAATTTTTATAATTAAATAAAATATATGGGATTAATTTATAATTAAAATTAGAAAAGGATTATTTAGTAATTATTAAAAAATTTAAAAAACATATTTTGTAGTCCAAACGTTCTGGGACCATCGAATCCGGTGCCAAGTAATAGGATATAAATTGGTAAACAAAAATGCTATTTGTACACCAAAATCAATTACTATATAATTGTGTATAAATACATGTATTGTATATTTCATTTTCAATATGTATTTTGTATTTCACATAAATTTTATACTAATAGTTGATTTTAGTGTACACCTAACATAATTAATTGATAGCTATATCTTATAAAATGGGAACGTTTATAGATACAAATAATTCGATTAATTGATCAAAATTGATCTAATCTAATCATATTAAGGATCCGTTTGGGAAACTCTAGAAGTAGCTTTTTTTAATTTTTAACTTATGAAAAGTAGTAGTATTAATGTCGGGTGCAATTTTCAAAACTAAATTACAACTTTCTAAGAAGCTATTTTGGAGCTTATAGAGAAGTTAAAAAAAATTACTTCTCTCATAATACTTCTACTTTTCATTACATTTCTTTAAAATAAGCACTTTTAGAGTTAAAAATCCAAACACAAAATAACTTATTTATAAGTTACTTTTAACAGAGTTATTTATTGTTTAAGTTATTTTATCAAAATGAGCTTAATTAAATTAGTTACCCAAACTGGGCTAATTCTATTAAATAGATAATCGAGACATCGAGTACGATCGAATTAAACCCAGTTAAAAGCGAAGTCAAATATCAGTTTTGGGCCACCCGAATCAATCTGGTTTTTTGATTAAATTTATGTTAATTTAAAAGAATAAAATAAAATAATATATATGTAACTTTATCCTCTATACCAAATTATGATCTTTATTAAAGTGTAATTTTGATGATGTATTACTCTTTATCTTTTTACAATTATATATTATTTCCAAATATTTTTTTCATTTTTTTATATTTTTTAATTTTTTTTATTTTTAATTGGGTATCTAATAATAATCCGAACAAATCCAATCCGGATTTTATAAATTTGAAATGGTTTGGATCTACTCGTAAAAAATTTTAAATTCAAACAATCCAAACCCATTAAAATTTAATCAATTCGGTTGTTATTCTTTCTCAAACTCAAACCAATTGGATCCATAATAACTCTTATTCCAAAATACATATATCTGTGCATAAAATATTTAAATTATTTTTTAAAAATCCCTTATGTTATCATTCCTTATATTGTAATTCCTAATATATATTAATTCATTGCCAATGAGTAATAGCTCAAATGACATAGTCTCTTCATACTCAATTAAGAGGTTGCGGATTTGAGTCTCTTATTTTTGATAAAAAAAAATATATATTAATCCATTTCATTGGTAAATTGAAGTACGCTAACAGGACGATCAACGATACAAACAAAGCGTTAGGTGAGCGAGTTGAAATTTCAACTTTGAGATATCATCTGAGAAAGTCAACCATGGAAAGAAGTTGACCAATCTTACCCTTGGATGTATATATGAGTAATAACCGAGTCTCACAAATTAAAATAAAATTAAGGAATAGCAAGATTGAACATGAAAGTAGCTTAATATAATAATATTTATGTAGATATATTTCATCATGAACTTGTGCATTTCCTCTTGTGCGTTGATTGGTGGAATGCAATTTTAGAACTAGCAGCTAATAAATGATTTTCCTTTTTCATGGTTTATATCTTTGTTCACTAATAGCAAAATTTTGTTTTGTGATATTAAATTATAGTAAATAAATACTTCTTATATTAAAAGGCATATAAGTATTTGATGAGATCGTCAATATATATCTATATATAGTATAAAATTTATAAATTATTTTACAATAAAAATAATAACAATTTAATCCTTTTTTTTCTACGGTATCTTCAGTTTAGTAGGCTAAGAATTAATTTTTCGTAGATTTGAGTTTCATTTAAAGATTTATTGTTGGCCAATAAATTACTTCATACACAAAATAAAATTTAAACCTTATTATTTATTTAAACAGACTAATAAATAACCACAGGACCAATTGGATTTAATTATCTTTTTTCTTACTTTAATATTAATAAAAAGTTCAAAATTATCTTTTTTTTTCCTCTTTGTATTACAATGGCCGGAGTCCAAAAGAAAGAACATTAGATTTTGAAAAAAAAAAAAAAAAGATGCACATTAAACCGAACTACAATAGGCCTAAGCAAGATTCTTGTTTGGAAATATTCTTATAATTACATATAATTTAAAATTAAATTGAACATTTTAAAAAGTGTCATGCAAGCTCCGCGTGCAAAAGAGTATTATTGGGATTTTCGATGTCTTAAATTGTTTGTTTGGGAGACAACAGTTTGAAGGATCCAAGAATAGGCTTCACATTTTGGGTAGTCTTTATGATAACAAAAAACATAACACGATACACACAACAATCATCCCTACTAAGATTGAAAGATCAACCCTCTTTGAATAACTCATGTCTGTTTGTCGCGGGTCCCTCATAATCTCTTCACCTGTAATATATTTGTAGTGGTTTACATAAAAAAAAATGTAAAATCCTGCAAGTTGTGGCTAAAAAATTTTGATATGGAAGCAAAATGAGTGCTATACTTTAATATGATAATTTTTGATGTTTTTTAAAATTGTGGGAGTACACAAATCGGACCATCCGATTTAAAAAGTTGAAAAAAATTCAGAGCACACAAATCGGAGGGTCCGATTTGTGTTAAAAATTGAAAAAACTCATAGTAAACAAATCGGACCATGCGAGTTGTTTGATTTTAAAATTTTGCTTAAGAAATCGCATGGTCCGACTTGTGGTTGGACAAATGTGAATTTCGAAAGCTAGAAAAACGGACTCTCCGAATTATTTATTGTTTTCAATTTTTTTACTTCCATATTCAAATTAAAAAATGGCAAGTTGTAGCGATTTATATAAAAAGAGAATTACACTCACATATAAAATATTTTCAATTATTGTAATCGTATAATTTTGAGTGTCAATTGATTTATTTATATAATTTGTTCTAAAATAGGCCAAGGATGGATTTTTTTTATATTCTTATAGTTACATATAATTTTAAATTAAATTAAGCATAATTTTGAAAGGTTTTATACAAGCTCCACATGCAAAGGAGTAGCATTGGGATTTTTGATGTCATAAATTGTTTCATTTGTTCGGAAGAGAATAGCTTGAAGGATCCAACAATAGGCTTCACCTTTTCGGTAGTCTTTATGATAATAAAAAACATAGCACGATACACAACAATCATCCTTACTAAGATTGCAAGATCAACTCACTTTGAGTAACTCATGTCTGTTTTGTCAAGTGTCCCTCATAATCTCTTCAGCTGTAATGTACTTGCAGTGCTTTACATGAAAATTTGAAAAATCCTGCCAATTCTAGCGGTTTATATAAAAAGAGAATTACACTCGTATATAAAGCATTCTTAATTTGTTGTAATACTGTAATTTTAAGTCTCAATTGAATTATTTATGTAATTTGCCCTGCATAAAGTGGTACATATATTTTAAAAGAGAAAAAGTGTCCGAGCCAACACTTTTACTAAAATTTAATTAGTATTTGATTATAAAAAAATGTGTAATCTCATACTATTAAATGTAATATTACATTATTAAAAATATTAATATTGATTAATTAATGACTACAAATTACCAAATATGCTGGCCTCTTAATACTACTATTTCAAAAGGTTATGTCTAGTAGCTACATTTATTGTAATTATTGATAGCTAAAAATTGACTAACTAATGAAGAGAAGACATGTGGCATTGCTTAATGTTATAGTTATTGTACATTATACTACTAATAAATTTGGTTGTGAAAAAATAAAAAGTTTTAAATACATAGGTATTTTTGAAATTGATAAAATAGAGGTGCAATGTAACATTTTAACACTTCAAATCTTACCTCTAGCCGTAAAGCGAATGATAATAAAGTGTCACGATAGTTCTAAACCTCTATATAATAGTATATAGTCAAGAAATAGTATAACTAGAAGTTCGATGAAAGGAATAAAGGATCAGAAACTCATAGAGTAGAGATACAGAGCACAAAAAGTTCACACACGATAACTAAACGCATTGGCACAAAAAGCACAAAGCATAATATATAAAATCTTATAGATAGCTCTAGGATACACAAGGTAATAATTAAAGTAAACAATATATATATATATATAATATACAAAAATGAACTAATAACAACCTGCGGAGTTTAGGCCGGCCAGCTCAAACTAAAAAACAACAGAACTTGGAAGTTTAAAACAGCAACATTCTATCTTCCAAAGTTAGGCCTCTAAGGCAACAAAATACAATAATCCAAAAGTGAGAGAATACTACATCAAGATAAACAAAGTAAAAAAAAAAAAAAAACCATCATCCGCTCTATCACCATCCGCTCTGTCACCATCTGCAAACTCACCAAAGTGGGTTGCAACCTGCATTTGAAAAACAATAACAATATATGATATGAAAACTAGAGGTTCTTAGTATGGTAACAACGCTCAATAAATAAGATATAAGGTTCCGAGAAGCCAAATGCAATCCTAGAACTTCACATCAATACAAATATTCAAGCTTACCGAAATATACAATTTAAACCATAAATAGGGTATTTTAAACTTAAGAAATTTCTAACTAATACTAATCATCGTTGTCCCACAGCCTTCACCAACCTACCATACATGCGATCCCATTATCACCGCCTACCGAGCCTCCTCAATCCCAGTAGAAAACACAAGTAGATGCAAACAGGTAAAACACAAGTAATGTACATGTATAGCAAGTAATTCAATTAGGCATAACTTAAGTAATCAAAGCAAGCTAAGCAAGCATGTAATAAATGCATATGATGAATGTCTATCCTATTTGCCTCGTGATATCACTTGTCGGTTCAACTGCCAACGCGACACATCCTTTTGGATGTAGCCTTTCTACCACGACCAGGGATATAGTGCCCTACTCACTATTTCTTGGCGCTTCCTGGTGTATAATGTCTAGTACTTTTTCTTGCGCCCCCATGGATATAGTGCACGACCCACTCTTTTAGGGTTATAGTGCCTGAGTTCACTCTGGCGACAGAGAAGGTTATGTGAGTGGGAGACTGCTACACCCTTCACATCTGAACGTAAGTGGAAGACTACCACGACCCCTACACCGGCACCGCTACCTCGACAAGCGGAATTCACCACCGTCCTTACCAGGCACATAGCGACTTACCAAAACAATGCATGTTATGTGAGTGTGAGACTGTCATAGCCCTCATATCCGATCATAGGCGGGAGACTGCCACAACTCCTATGCCAACTTACCAAATTTCAGCATATCATTAACATTGTATTCAATCTCAGCAACTTCAGTTTCTCCCGTTTCCTCAATTCATCAATAACTTAACACTCCACCAATTCACTCAAGTCATACCATTCATAGAACTTTCCAAGGCTAAGTCACAGTCTTTTAATGTTATTAACAGAGAATATCTAATTTAAGCTACCTAACTCACCCTCACTAGTCTTAAGACCTAATCAATAGTTATAAGTCTTAAATAGTATTTAAGGAAATTTAGAAAGCTAGAAGAACCATTGAAATGAAGAAAAACAAGCTTTCGGCAAAACAGGGACCATGCGTACGCATGCCCCTATCCGCGTACGCATGGGTGTCAAAATTTCCATGTCGCGTACGCATGCTACACTCGCGTATGCAAATCCTCAAAACAGCAAGGGAGGCTCGCGTCGCGTGCAATATGCCACATACGCATGCCAGTAAAAGAGATATTTTCGCGTACGCATGGGTGCTTGGCGACAGCCAATCCCCGTGTCGCATGCACTGTCCGAGCATGCATGGTTGAAAAATTTAGAAACTTTAAAAAGCTGCAAAATTTAGATTTTAGTGTCAAACTTCAAACCCGCATAACTTTTTTGTTCTAAAATATTTTTCACTCGTTCTTTGAACGTCTTTTAGCTCTTGGACCCAACTTTCATTTAAATCAAATTTCATAAAAAATAAAGGTCCTGAAACCAAGTTATACCTCGTCAAAGTTCATAAAAATAAGGTTTTACAAAATTTAACAAAGTTCTCTAATTTTCCAAAACTTCAATTCAAACCAAACTTAAACATACTCAAAATCATCATCAAATCACTATCACACACTACAATTTACTATTTCATTACATCTCAATTTTTTTCACACCTATTTCACTCAACTTTCCATCTCTTCTCTTCATAGTTCAACAAAATCAACAATTTCCAAATCAAGATTACAATATCAACAATTTTGCTCATTTCAACTTTTCATAAACATCATTCATCATCTATCATCACCAATCCTCTTTAACATCCATTTTCATCCAAATTCATCACCACATTAATGATCAACAATATACATCATCAATTTAATAATTATCAACAATCAATTCAATCCTATCCTAAGGTCCATTAGCCTAAGTTTTACAAAACATTGCATATTACCTAAAGAAAACGAAAACCATACATTGGTTGATTCCCAACACATTCAAAACACCGAAACAATACCACAAAGCTTAATCCAAAAGCTTCAAACTCAGTCTCAATACTCCAAGTAGCCAAAACAACTCCAAAAATCACCAAACCTCAATCTAACATCATATAATATACCAAAATCAACATTATGGCTAACCAAAACATCAAACCTCAAGGATTTCAAAGAGACTTACCTTACCCAATGGTATTAGGAGCAAAATCCAATAATATTACAATGCTAGATCATCCCTAAACAACAAAAATCACAAAATCTATTTAAAAATCAAACCTAAAAATGCGAAACTCTTAGGGCAAAAAACTAGTGCATGGATTTTCAAGATTCTTATCACTTAATTTAGATAGAATCAAATAGCTCGACAAGAGTTTCACATGACCGTAAATGACACACAAATCAGAGCACCGTAGCTCAAGTTATGAGCGAAACAAGGTGGAAGTGAATAGTAACAATCCCTCTTCTCATCTCTTCTTATCCCAGCGTCCCCTTCTTGTTTTTGGGTGGAAATGAGCTTGAAACTCATTAAAAGGGTATATATATGTTGGACCTTAGGCCTAATTCGTTAGTATTTTAGGTTTGTTTAGTCTAATTTCAGGCCAAAACCTTTAAAATTAACGTCCAGTTTTTAATTCTAAATTATTTTTATCTTTTCAAGTTAATAAATTCAATTTCCTAAATTTATTAACTCATAATTTAATTTTTTCCTTACTCACAACACCGGCCTAATTTAAGCCGGTACATATTTTTATGCATTTTCCCACAGAAAACTATATTTTCTCACTCAAAAAAATTCACTAAATCCAAATTTTACCTTTAATTTTTCTAATTAATATTTCTAAATCTTTGAACCTATTCCGAACAATCAAATTATTATTTTATTCTTATTTAAACGGTTAATTAAATTTTAGGTTCTTACATGCAAAAGTAAGTCCTCCCTTGTAAAGAGTTGTCAACTTAGATTGTATCTTTACCATTTCTTGGAACTAAGCTCGACTGGAATTGGCCTGGACAGAGACCCCTCGATAACAACTAAATGTTTTTCATCTGGTTTTAAGCCATCATTGCTCCCACCCTGGTTTGAAATTCAACTTTGTCATCGAGACTAATTGACATCAATGAGGAGTACCCAACAAGGATGATGCTGCAAATTGGCTTCTAGGATGTCTCCTCCAAGGACTAGAACTTGCCAACTTCAAATCTTCCTTCAATGTGTATCGCCGTCATCGTTAATGAGGAGAAGGATTTGTCAGTTCCTGAGTTCTTCCGATATTACATCGCATGCCACTTCCCACCTTCTGCTTCTGGTCTTCAATCCCGATACATTCTCTGTCGTCTTCTGTCATCCACAACTTTGAGCACTTCCATGCCTCTTCTTTGTCCGCCTTGTTCGAGGGTCATCCTTCCAGCATTTGAGCCTCCCTCGGGGACGTTGTTTGCGGTAAAGACCTAAGAGAACCTGTTCGGTCCTTTCCTGAGTTAATAGTTAAAAATGACCCCTGAAATTTGACATTCGATTTAATTTAACCCTCGAATTTTCAATTGACCTAAATTGTACTCTGAAATTTTAACTCGTGCCTCGAGTTGGCCCTTCCATCCATTTTCATCACCGAAAAGCTGACCTGGCACAATCAAATGACGTCATTTTGCTATTTGTTCCAAAACGACGTCGTTTTTCTTTCCCTTTTCTTCTTCCTCCTCCATAAGCAGCCATGGCTCGGGTACTACTTCGAGCTTCAGAAATCTCAAGTATGGTCTCATCCTCAGCTTTAGATTCATTGTTTAGGAAGTATATCCCTGATATCTCCACTCTCCTCTGTAAGATCTCTTTAGACCCTCCGTCCACCATCGATCGTACTCTGTAAAGTCAAGTGTTTCGCCTATCTCCATCTCTCGAGCGACTTCCAAAGCTTTCGCCTCTTGTGCTAACTGAACCTGGTAAGACCAATTGTATCGGTCCTTACATAAACAGAAGAGTTAAAAGACCTTTTATAATACAAAATAGTCATCTCTTCTTCTTTTTTCATTCTCCCTCCGTATAGCCGTTAAATCCATCACTCACAGTCTCTCCTTTTCTCCATAGCTTCTCTCTAACCCATTTTCAGTGATCAAGTAATCATCATCTCCTTCATTTATGCACGCATGAGCAACTGCTTCATTCACAACAACAACCACAACCACAACCACAACCTCTTCTACTTTCTCCATTTCACTTCAAATTGATTCTTAATTATCATTATTATTATTATTATTATTGAAAAAGAAAATACAAAGTGGGAGATAGGGTTCCAATGCAACACTACAACCTCAACTCACCCTCTTCCTTCATCGAGAGTTCCCTCCATGTTTTCAAAGCCGTTGATGCCATAACCACTACCCCCTCCCCCATTGACCACATCGCCACCCTACCTCAGACCCCGGCACATATGATTCTGCCGCTACCGTTGTGAGTGCGGCTCCACTTTTCTTCACTTTCTCTGCATTGCATTCACAAATAGAAAATAAGAAAGATTTTCATGTGATTGAAGTGGTTGATTATTCCAGCCAAGACAAAATGGATAAGAAAAAGAACAAGAAGATACAGTATAAGGAGGAGGAGGAGAAGGAGGGGGCGGCGAATGGTGTATGTCGGTACAGTGGCCAAGGTTGCACGATCAAAGAAAAGGTGGTAACGATCACGAATACGGCGGTGGTGGAAGGATGTTACAGGAGCTTCTTGTTGGTTTGTTTGGATTTGACACCATAAAAATTTGACTTCCCTTTCAGTGATGAAGGAACAGAGAATTGAAATTTTGTAAAATAACGTTTTTTCTTGTGTCACTGTGTTAGGTGTCAACTAAATTTGTAATATCACTTTTTTTTGTGATGAAAATGGACGAAAGAGCCAATTTGAAGCACGTGTTAAAATTTCAAGATACAATTTAGGTTAATTAAAAATTCGAGAGTTAAATTAAATCGCGGGTCAAATTCCAGAAACTAATTTAAATATTAACTTGTCCTTTTCTATTTGGAGGTTTGATGAGAGTGATGCGGAGGCATTCACTGGGAGAGAACAGAACCAGACGAAGATAACTCAGGCAATCAAGTTCCGATTAGGTGGCTATGACTACTGATTAGAGCAACAACTTTCTCCAAGGCAGATCTATAGATAAAATTAAGATCAGAAAGCGATATGAGTTTAGGGCGGGTGAGGCCATTCAGGTTGGACCAAAGACCAAAAAATTAAAGAAAAAAGAAAACTTTTTCTTTTTTTTTTTTCATTTTTTTATTTGTTTAATTATGTAAATCAAACACTCTCCAAGCATTTACCTTGTTGCATTATTAAAAAACTAAAAACCATCTTCTTTTTCTCTTGGTATTACAATGGGCCAGAGTCCAAAAGAAAGAATATTAGATTTTGACAAAAAAAAGGAATAGAAGAAGCGACATTAAACCGAACTACAATAGGCTTGGGCTAGATTTTTGTTAATATTGTTAACAGTTACATATAATTTAAAATTAAATTCCACATAATTTTGAAAGGTGTCATACAAACTCCACATGCAAAGGAGTAGCATTGGGATTTTCGACGACATGAATTGTTTGTTTGGGAGACATGAGCTTGAAGGATCCAACAATAGGCTTCACCTTCTCAGTAATCTTTATGATAACCAAAAACATAACACGATACACACCAATCATCCCTGCTAATATTGCAAGATCAACCCACTTTGAGTAACTCATGTCTGTTTGCCACGTGTCCCTCATAATCTCTTCACCCGTAATGTACTTGTGTGATGAGCCTCCATGGAATTTCAAGCCTTGATATTCGTTCTTGAACAATCCTTGGAACGCATAAGTGTGGAATGCTATGTAATGCAAAGGGTATCTCCAAAATGGCTTAGGAATGGTGCTTGGCAGTTTGAAGAAGCCAGCAACTAAGATCATGATGCCTTGTATTCCAGAGCCGAGTATGATTCCCATGAGGTAGTTTGGAACCACGCTTGCAACTATCATCATGAGGCTCTCCACTAACATGAGGCAAGAAAATAGAACACAAATGAAGTAAAGGAAGTGGTCGTATCCACTCTGGAGACCAGGGAGGTAGTATGCTATAGCTCCCGGAATGAAAGAAACTATCAACACAAATGGGATGGCTGATAAGGTATTTCCTATCACAAACGCACTCACACCATAATGCCCATTTAGCCTTTCTCTTTCGAATACCTTCATATCTTCCACAAAGGAAGGGAATCCACCAATGCTCATGAAAGTTATGAAAGTGGATACAAATGCAAGAAGTGACCCTCTATCCTGAAATAATAATTAATAGTTATATCAAAAGTGGAGGCAAAATTAATCCTTGAAACATTACATAAAGGTAAACTTTAAGTCTACGTTTAGTTCCGAGAATAAAATAAAATACTGAGAACAAAATACAAAACATAGAGATATATTTATATTTTGTTTGGTCATAAACTAAAATAAATTATAAAAATTTAATTTTTTTATCAAAAAATTTAGAAAAAAATATAATAATAATAAAAAGAAAAAAAAATTTCTCCTGCTAAAATAACAATCACTTCTCTTCTATTTGAGAAACGTATACTCCCCTCTATTATAACTTTTAAAAAACCTCCTCTTTAATCTATTTTAAATATTTTGTATTAACTAACATTAACTTTATCTATTTTTTAAGAAAAAATAACTTATTTTTTACAAAAATATCTTTTAATAAAAAAATAATTTTTTTTGTGATTAAATTTTATTTCCTAAAATATTCTTTAACAAATTATTTTTCTATTAGTTAAATTGTATTTTTATCAAAATATTCTTTTTAAAATTTTTTAATAATTCAATTATTTTTTTCTAAAATATCCTTCAATAATTATAAAAATAATAAAATAATAAATAAATTATATTTTTTATTAATAACTCTGTGTTTTTTTTTATCAGAATAAATACAAAATATATTAATTCAATATTTATAGACACTATATCTATACATGTCTTATCTGTCAAATACAATTTCGTGTAATTACACAAAAAATGATTTTGTATTTCTGTGTTGCAATGTTCCTTGCCTGTAAACAAACTTACCGTAGCTAATGTTGCTCTTACCTTAATTGAAGCATAACTTGTGTCTAAATGATAGAAGATAGTGGCTAAACTTATAGCCAAGGCAATATATATAGCAAGGCGTAGCCAATAATAGCCTAGATCGCGGGACATGTTCACAAATGATCTTTTTGTAAGAACAATGCACTGCCTAAGGAAGCTAGCATGTCCTCTCTTCTTCTCTACGGAGCTAGTTTCCTGAAATCAATAAGCATTGGTTGGTACTATATATTATTGCACAATAAAACATCTATTCATCACTTGGATTGAACAATACCATTTTAGATATGGCAGTTACTTCCGTTTGAACTTGTTCGTTTATTTCTGAGGCTTTGTATGCGTTCACAAGGATTCCGATTGCTGCTTCTGCCGGTAATGCTCCTCCACTCGTCCCGGCTACACCTACCTCCATTTCCTACCATATTATATAATTAAGTATCTCATTAAGAAAATTAAAACAATAATAACAAACTTAAAATAAAAAGTAATTAGCATTTACCTGATCAAAGTCCTTGTTTATAGTTTTCAATAAGTGATCAGATGGATTTTGAAGAGCGGGACAAGGAAAACCATTTGAAGCGAAGAACTGCACTCACTCAAAATCAATAGTTATTACAAAAACAAACATTATAGTGGTTTAGTTAGTTAGTTTATTAGTAACCTGAATTGCATCAGAAGCAGGTCCAAAGTAAACTGTTTTTCCAGCAGAGAGCAAACAGAGATTATCAAAGAATTGGAAAACTTCAGCACTTGGCTGATGAATTGACGCTATGATAGTCCTTTGAATACCATCTTTATGATCAAGAGATTTAATTCTTTTCATGACATAGTAAGAGGCAGCACTGTCAAGTCCACTTGTTGGTTCATCAAGAAACAAGAGCCTTGGGCGTGTTAATATCTCAATGCAGATGCTTACACGTCTCTTCTGACCACCGCTGATTCCTTTGCAACCCCAGCCACCAATTCTAGTGTTGATGGCATCTTGCAAACCCATCTCTCTGATTGTGAACTCTGCTCTCTCTTTCTTCTCTGCCTTTGACATGGAATCAGGTAACTGAAGCTGAGCTGAATAGTACACTGCTTCTCTCACTGTTAATGATGTTATTAAGGTATCGTCTTGTGTCACGTATGCCTATATAAATGCACACAAGTAACAGTCATGCATGTGATGACTAATAATAATTAGAAGAAGCTGAATTTAATCATGCTGTTGAAACTAATAAGGATTTAAGATTTTGTACCGTGCTTCCATAAGCCAGTGATTGTTTGTGACCATTGACAAGAATCTCTCCGGTTTGTCTTGTGTTTGAACCCAATCTACCTGAATTATTGTGAATTTCAAGATGTGGATCAAGTGTAAAAACATACCTTTAGTGTTTTTTTTTTCAAAAAATCATGAGATTTAGTAGTCATTCATTTTTCTTATAAATAAATACTATCTTTGACAAAAGAAAAATGAATTTTCTTTATTTATATAATAGTGTTATGGTTCTATTATTGAAATTGATGGGGCTATTTTATTAGTTAATAATAATATAGAATTTTACGCTCTCAATACATATAAAACTAATTCATGTGAAAAATGTAAATATATTTTATCAATGACTTAAAATTTTTAGTGAAAAAGTTTCCTTGTTTAATTAAAGTAAAGATGATGAGTAAAAGAATTTATGAAGATATATAATTAATTAATGAGTAATAATTAATAACTCAAATCTATTTTCAAAAAATTTTTAGTTTTGGTTTAAATTTTAATTCTTAATATAACTTTAATCATAAAATTAATTTTTAATATTTTATTTTATTATACAAATCAACTCACATCTTAAAAATGTAGTATAAAATTAGATAAATCTATCTGTATAACTATGTAATAAAGATGCATTAATTTTTTAGAATTTTAAAATTTCAGACAAATAATTATTTGTATATATAAACCAACAAATTGATTTGTTTAATAAAATAAAAATTTAGAGATTTTTTATTTAAATTAAATAAATATAAAATTTAAAAAAAAATACATAAAGTATAGTATAATTACATAAATACACAATTGGCCATTAAGGAGTTCTGAATGAGTAAGGTAGGGTAGGATTTGAAGTCATCCCTAACCCTACTCGCGGGTTGAGAATACCTTAACTCTAATCCTATCCGTTCTTAATCCAAGGGTACCCAATCCTACCCGCGGGTTACAAAAAAAGATACAACATTATTATATAACTTGATGATGATTTAAAATTGAACTGACTTTTATGTAAAAAAAATTAAATTATCAATTAATGATTTTTTTAGTGACTAAGAATATTTTATATTTAGTGAGAGGTCTTTGATTTAACATCCACTTGAAACATATTTTTAAGTACCCGAGATGTTCTCATCCAATTTAACTAAATTAATTTTAAATTTTAAAATTAAAAAAATATTTTATTTAAAATTTAGATGATTATAATTTAAATTAATAATTTAATTTAATTCAATAAAAACAAATATACTTATATTGTTCTACTAGTTATTTATAAGTACTGCAAAATTAATTTTAAAAATGACATTACTAAATTAAGTCATGCGCGTATAAAAATAAATTGACTACACTCTACACGCATATTTAATCTAATAACACCATCTTCTATCTTAGTATGGTAAGATAATATTTATACAATATAAAATTAATCTAATAATATCACACAATAATATCTAAAAGACAATGATTTTATTAATTATAATACTCTTTTAAAATAATCATAAATAATTTAATTATAAATAATCAAATATACCAATACAATAATCAAATATGCGAGTATAAATAATTAAATATAATAATTTGCCAATACTAAAAAATAACCAGTATAATAATACGAATATATTTAATTAATAATTTAATTTATTTTAATAAAAATAAATATACCTATTCATTATTTATCAAAAATATCTTACTTTTTTTTTATTAAAAAAATAATTTTTAATTGATTTATTATTTATTATTAAAATAAAAGCTTAAAATTTTTATTTATAAATACCATTAGAACCTTAAAAATAACAACTCGTCAGACAAATTTAAATTTACCAAAAATAATTATGCAATAGGATAAGAAACATCCATAGCGATTTCACATAATTCAAAACCAGCACATATATGGAGTTGGATAAGAAACATCCATGGCGATCTTACATAATTCAAAACCAGCACATATGCCTCTTTTCATTCTTATGCACCCTCCCTCACTCCGTCCATTCATTACCTTGTGAGTTTTTAACAATCTAATAATTAGTACCAGTTTTATTTGTACCATAACTAACTAACTAATTGTTGTAATACCATGATCAAGTTTATACCCCCGTGTTATTAATAAGTTATCAATTTGCGTATTGTGTATATCTCGATACTGAGACGGCATTTAGCTCTTCTGATACAGATTGGGTCTCAATACTTAAAATGTATTCAATTTTTAAAATTCTCTTTCAATAACTGAAATGTAACAAATTGTGTATTTATGTAATTATGCTATATTTTATGTATTTTTATAAATTTTATATTTATTTAATTTAAATAAAAAATTCAAAATTTGGTAAGTAATTTATTGATTAAAATTTATTTAAAATTAAAATATGTTGATTAAAAATTTCTTATTAGTGAGTTGAAGGGTATCACTACTCTTAACTAATTTGATATATATACCTGCTAAAGTATCAAGAAGTGTTGACTTGCCACAACCAGAAGGACCCATAATGGCCAAGAGCTGACCCGGTTTGGCATAACCGGTTAGCCCCTGAAGGATAGCTTTGGTCCCTCTCTTCCCCATGGAAGCCCTCACCCAAAGATCCTTCCATGTCAAACAGATAGGATTGCTCTTCTCTTCTCCATTGCTCTTTCTTGAAGCCTCCTCCATATGTGCCACAGCACTACTAGTAGTAGTGATGGTCTCATCATGATGAATCTCTAGAACAATTGAATTGTTGGGTTTGGCTTCAGAATATGGAAGAGGGTGATGATGAAGAGAAGCCATCAACTATTATTTGAGAGTAAAATAGGAACTAAAAATAATAGTAGTAAGAATGGCTCGGATCTCTGCATAATAATTTGTATGGAATCGTAACAACTTATATAGAGACTCTTCGTACGTGGTTTCACTTTATAATATATAATAAAAAGTTTTTACTTTTTTTTTTTTTATGTATTCAGTAGTGTAAATATAAAAAAATATTTTCAATAATTTTTAATAAAATTTATTTTTGATAGTGTTATTACAAAATATTTTTATACGTACATCTAATTATGTAATATTACGTTAATTAAAGCAATTATTTTTTATATTAAATGAGTAAATAATTATAAAAAAAGAATATAATTAAACAAATATATTAATAAAATGTATAATTTTGTTGGTACATTCAAATTAAACTATTTTAAATAAAATATTTTTTCATAATATTTTTAAAATGTTATAAATACTTTTAACAAGTTCCATAATTATGTAAGTATTTCTTTTACAATTATTATTAATTTTTTAACAAGTGAGATTTATAAAATTTTGGTGAAAATGATTGATGTATGTAGAAATATTTTTTCTTGTGGTGAACACGGACGGACTCAAGCGGCAAGTAGTGGTCTTGTTCCCTAACAAATTTTAATTTTTTTTTTACCAAAAATAAAGAGACTTAAATTCGCGATCTCTTAGGTGAGTATAGAAAGATTATGTCATTTGAATTATAATTTATTGGCAACAAATTTTAAACTCATATACTATTATAATAAATATATTGTATTGAGTAAAATTTAATAGTATAGTAATAGTAAAAAGAGTTGGTATTCTTTATGTATTAGGGTTTAAAATTTTCTACATATATTTATATCATTTGTATTTTTTAATTTGATTTAAATTTTTTTTTTACATTTTTTAAAATTAATTTTAACATCTATAACTATATAAAAAATATTTAGTTGTTTTTTTATTATTTTTCTATTAATTTTTACTCCTATTATTATATAAAAATATTTTAAAATATTTTAAATTCACATAACAAAATTACTAGTGTAACTAATTTATATTATTTTATGTTATATTTTTTAATAATATAAAACATAAAAATATAATTCATTATCACATAAATACTTAATTAAGTATATTAATTAACAAAATATTTAAAATAGATCATTTTATATTTTATTAGATGTAAAATCATAAAAAAATTATGAAAAAATTATAAAGATTGAGATAATTCTTTTATTTGACAAGTATTTATTAATTTTTTTAATTAAAAAATTAATTATAATTATATCTATTATCAAATATATGATCTTATTATATTTAATTATACAATGTTTTAATTTTTGACTTCTTCACTCTCAGATTTTTAAATCTATCTTTGGTAATGAAAACTTACGTGCATACAGATATTTTTATATAAGGTTAATAGTCGAAAATGGTTAGTTATATAATTTGATTAAATTATTATTATCTAACAATTATCAACTATCAATTTCATGTAAAGATACTGTAGTTGGTTTTATCTTTTCATTAACTTATGACAAAATCCAAATAGCCAAATATATATATCACATTCTCAAATAGTTATTATTTCGAAGAAAAAAAACAAAAAACAAAAAACAAAAAACATATGCCTTCGGGTCCATATAAACGCCCTCCTCTTTTAATTCCTTTCTTCCTTCGGGTCCAGTTTTAATTCTGTATGCAAAAGGAAGGAGACTGAGATGGAGGAGAGGAGGTTGGGAACATATTTATCTCGTGCATGTTGCTGACGTTCTTTGAGATTAAATTATGTCACATGTAACATGCATGCACAAAACTATATAATAATCAGCATTTATTATGAAGAAAAGGAGACCCAAACCGTATTCTGTGGCTGTTAAATGGAAACTGGTGTCTTCCACATATATATATGATACTATATTTGGCTAAATTTTTTTATATATGTGCAGGAAATTGGCGGGGAATGCATACTTACTGAAAAAGTTGGTATTTTTTTTAATATGAAATTGATTTTTTTAAAAATGGTTACTAAACAAATCGAACGGTCAAATTTATTAAAAAAATAATTAAATCTAAAAATTTGATTTTGGTAAGATACATAAATTTAAGAATCAGATTTATCATTTGTGTATTAAAAATTAAAAAAAATTAAAATATATAAATCTAAGAATTAAATTTATATTTTAAGTGATAAATCTAATATTCTAATTTTTGTTCTTCACATCCTGATGTCAATAGCATTGTAAAATACCATCTTCTTTTTAATATTAAAAATAAAAAACGACTATTATTTGTATCTTTAAATTTAATTCATATTATATTTTTATATATTTATTGATATAGTCATATAGGGGAGCCACGTATCCAAATTGAAGTTTCTAAAATCCAAAGTCATCGTTATCAGCGCAACGTGACAATTACAGTATTAACTATTAAACAACCCTTACTTTGTCGGCATGTGGATATGATATGGAGGTGGTATGCTCAAAGAAGTAGAGGAGGAAGAATGAAGACGTAGTGCATCTTGAGTTTAGTTTTTTCAAATATCAAATTGAGTTAGTGTTATGTTTTTTTTAGCATGTACAAAATGAGATTCCAACTTCGAAAACTTGTTTAATTCAAATTGCAAGTCGAAATTTTATTTAAAAATTTATTGTTGACTAATAAATTAATATATATATAAAATAAAATTCGAATATTTGATACTTATTTAATCAGACTAGTGATATTAATAGTTGATATAATGATATTGATATTAATAGTCTGTTAACAGTATCAAACACTAAGCAGGTTGGTGAAAATAAGACCAAATTGTGGAACACATAATTTCAAAAGAAAAAATAAGACCATACATAACTATTTATATGGCAAATTTCTAATACAGAGTATATTTTGTGGAACACAAAAATAAAAGGGATATCCAAACCCCTGCTGATTATCTCTGAGTATATGGGAAAGATCACCTTCACAGTCATATAAAGTTAAAGACTAAATTTAATCAACACTATATGTCTCCGTATATATAATATGGATAATATTAGGTAACCAATAATTTTTTTGAATAATATGAATAATTATTAATCAAATTAAAATATACTATATTTTTAAATTATTTATCCAAAGTTTTAATATTAGAATAATTATTTACACACTTAGTGAAATGAATATCCAATATATTTATTATTCATAATTCTTTAGTATTTTTATTATCTGTCTGTACTTTTTCATATAATATATAATAAACACAGACATGACCCGTTGAAGACGTCTTCAAGTATAGTGATGTAGCATACGATTTGTACAAATCTAAAAGGACATTGAAATTAATTGCACCCAACTACACAAGAGAGGTTGCTGAATTTTTCATTGAAAGTTCCATTAAAAGTTGTTAGAGACTTTAGACTTTAGAGGGATAAAGGGTTGCGTTCTCACTTAAGAAAGTTTCTGTTAATGTATTCGGAAAGGTTGGATAATAAAAAAGAATTACCTAATTAAAAATAGTCAAAATTTATTTTATTTAAAAATATTTATTAATTATTATAATAATTAATAAATATTAAATAAAATAAATTTAAATTTTTTGTCTCTTTAATATTATTATTTTGTTTTAATAAATAATCATTGTTCTTCTTATTTTGTGAATTTCTCGTTCCTTCATTATTTAAAGTTGGTATATTTAAATAGAGTTAAGAATTTGTTTGAATGTGACTAAATTATTAAAAAAAATGTAATGAGATTCTTTTTAATGTATTTGATAAAATTTTGATAATAAAAATAAAAATACTATTTTTTTGTTATAAGCTATATAATTTATATTTTTTACTTAAAAATATTTATTATATTATTGTATTCAAATATAATTATTAGATATATAAAAAGATATTTCTATATGAGATATTTAAAGATAAAATTATTTTTATTTTTTTAAGAGATTTTTATTTGTAAAAATTCATCCATAAATAAATAAATTATGTTTTTAAAAACTAAGTTAAAAAAGATAAATATTTAAGTATAATTAGAATTTATTATTTTTAACCATCACTTTTAGTCATTAATTTAATTTTTTTAGTGTAATAATCTATGATGTATGGACACTGACACTAATACAGGATACGACATGATACGGATACACAGACACACAAATTTAAAATTTTTATAAGATATGGGAACACAAAATACATATATATATAAAATATAAAGTATTGTTTAGATAAATTGTAGTTATATTTTGATATTTTATCGATATTAAAAATTAAATTAATTTTTATTTATTTTTAATATTTTTTTAATTATATAAAGTATTTAAAATATTTTTGTTTTAATAATTAATAATATATACTATTTCTAAACTCATCTCAAAAATACATATTGAGAATAAGGTTGGACTCACTGACACGTGATGGTAGTGATAGTATTTAGATGTGTCCAAACATGTTCGGATAAGAATTTTTATCTTTTATTAAAATACGATTGGAAACAAAAGACACACTTGTCAGTGAGTGTCGTGTCTGATATGCAGACACGACAAATAAAAAAAATGTTTGTGTTTCATAGTTAGTAATTCAACATCATACTATATTAACCCATACTTTTAAATATTGATAACTAATTAATTAGCAAAAATAATAAATTCTGACGATGACTCTCTAGTATTTAAAAAAATATATATCATCAAAAAGATCTTTTTAAAAAAATTCACCCAAATAAATTCTATATTAAATTAATTTATAACTCGTAACAAATGAAAAATAAAAAATTGTTTATTTGTAGTAGCATATCTTAAAAACACTTTTTTCGCCTCACCTAAAATCATAAAATCATTTTAAATTTATATAAAATATATATTAAAATATAAAATAAATATGTAAAATATGTAAAATAATATATATTTATAAAATATAATTTATATATTAAAATTAATTATTTTATATTAATTTAATTTATTTTAATGTATATCTATCATTGTTAATATATTAATATAGAAAGAGAAATATTATTTGTATATTAAAATTAATTACTAAAATTAGCCACTAAAATCAACTACAAATATATTTATGCATAAATGCATGTGTGATTTAATTTATTTTTGATATATATTTATATTTTAATATATATTTTATATTAATAACTGATTTTTGTGTACACATAGCATAACCCATACAAAAATACATAATATACGAAATTGGTGGATAATTAAACGCGTTGCCACTTTATCAATGATACAACTTGAAATGGCATCTATGGATTGCCATCTACTCATCTAGGGACATACCATTAATTATACGCGATAAATCTAATAAGTAATAACCACGATAAAAATAAGAAATCAATTGCACCACCTAGTACGCACCTACTCGAATAGGAGACAATAAAAATCAGTTAAAATTGTAGAATAAATAAAGACGATATATAAATTAAAGAAGTATAAATAGAAGACTCTAGTATTAATATTTATTAATATAATAATTTTACTATAATAGAAATAACTTATATATTTACTACTATTATATATATTAGGAACATATAAAGAAAGAGGAGAAAAGTTTGTATAAAGAGAAAGAAGTTTATTATTTATGTGTGTGTAATTGTTCCTCAATTGCTTCTCTATTATTTATAGGCGAAGAAAGATTTATATTTTTAAATTTCTTTAATATATTCATCTTTGAGAATATGAGCCGCCCATAATAAATGACATCTACATACTTATTCTTATCACAACACTCTTTCTTGGATGCCCATTTAGGATTATGACTCATTAAAACCTTACTAAAGAAAAATTCAATGGGAAAAACTTTAGTGAAGGAAAAAGAGTATAATATCCTTTGATGGGGACTGCCTCGTTAAAAACCTTGTCAAGAATAATCCAGTGAGAAAAAAACCTGATCAAGGAATAAAGAGTACAGTCTCCTCCTCTTGTCGACATCATTTAATGTCTTGAAATCAGCGCATCCCAATCTTATGTACCAATCTTTCAAAGGAAGATTTTTTGAGTGACTTTGTGAATAAATCTGCCAGATTGTCATTTGAGCGGATCTGTTGGACATCAATTGTCCCTTGATTTTGAAGATCATGAGTGAAAAAGAATTTGGGAGAAATATGTTTTGTTCTATCATCTTTGATATATCCGCCCTTAAATTGAGCAATGCATGCTGTATTATCTTCAAACAGGATAGTTGGAGCTATCTTCTGATCAATCAATCCACATGATGACATAATATATTGGATCAATCAATCCACTATAGAGGGAGAATCATATCCAACATATATCCCCAATTTTCTTTGGGGTCCCATTTTGGTGCGAGAAGGTGGTGCAATGGGAACATATATTGCACACCCAAATATTCTTAAAGGAAAACAGTTGGCTACTAGCCAAAGGCTAATTGCATAGGAGAGAACTAATGGTAACTCGTTGGCCTTAAACGAATAAGTGCTGCAACATGTAAAATAGCATACCCCCAAACCGAGGTTGGGAGATTTGTTCTCATAAGTAAGGGGTCTAGCAATTAATTGGAGGCGTTTAATAAGTGATTCTGCTAACCCATTTTGTGTGTGAACATAAGTTACTGGATGTTCAACACTTATTCCATTAGCCATACAATAAGCATCAAAAACTTAGGAAGTAAATTCACCAGCATTATCAAGACAAATTGCTTTGATTGAATTTTCTGGAAATTGTGCTTTTAACCGAATAATTTGAGCCAGTAATCTCGCAAACGCTAGGTTATGAGAAGACAATAAGCACACATGTGACCATCTCGAAGATGCGTCTATCAGGACCATAAAATATTTAAAAGATCCACATGGTGGATGAATAGGTCCACATATATCACCTTGAATCCTTTCTAGGAATTCAGGGACTCAAATTCAATCTTTACTGGTGATGGCCTTAAAATTAACTTCCCTTGAGAACATGCATCACAACAAAATTCACTAGATTTAAGAATCTTCTGATTCTTTAGTGAATGTCCATAGGAGTTTTCAATATAACATTTTTATTTAAATCATGAGTTGTGATACATAAATACTCATGATTTTCCTCATTCATTGTTTCAATATGACATTCATTTCAGCGAATATCTTTAAAGCTTAACAAGTTTCTTAGAGACTTGGTAGACAATAGTGCATTATTTATTATGAATTTTGTTCCTCGAAGAAACAAAATTATAGCTCTTCCGGAGCCTTCAATCATATTACCTCAGCCAATAATAGTATTAACATATTCTTCTTTTGGTACAAGATTGGTAAAATATATATCACTTTTGAGAATAGTGTGTGAACTTGCACTATCTGCAAGGCAAACATCTTCATTATATGTCCTTGCTATTCTTTTCAAAGACAAATAATAATAATAAAATGAGTAGAAATATTTACGCAGTAAAATTATTTCCTTGATTGAAAATATTTTTCTAAGAAGTATAGTATATACTAAAAATTTCATTATTATTATCTTGGTACATTCAGTAATTTTGAAATTCAAATGCATAAAATTTTACAAGTTTCTTACATTATTTATTCACATGAATACACACATATTAAACTATTCCATCATTGATCAAATGGCCAATATTTCTTTCAGGATCCTCAAAGAAATTAGATACATCATAATGAGTGGTGGAATTTTCAGCATCATTTGAAACAAAACTTGTTTCTTTTCTTTTATCATCCTTTTTCAAAGGTGCTTGATAAAGGTCAACTAGGTGCCATGGGGTATGACAGGTATGCGACCAATGGCCCTTTCCACCACAACGGAAACACTTATTCTCTGTTGATTTATTTTGCCCAAAGTTTCTTTCTTTATCCCACTTCTGGTGAGATCCTTTCTTGTGAACATAATTCATTTTCCTTCCATAATTTTTCTTGCTACCAAAGCCTTGCCATTTACCTCTTCTGGGGTTAGGATTTGCCACATTTGCTTCAGGAAATGGGGCGGCGCCAGCTAGATGCACTTCATGATTTTTTAAAAGTAACTCATTGTTGCGCTCAACAACAAGAAGGTAAGAAATTAGCTCAGAATATTTTTAAATCATTTTTCTCGATACTGCTGCTGCAGGAGCACATTCGAGGCATGGAAGGTCGAGAAAGTTTTCTCTAACATATCATTATCAGATATATTTTTTCCACATAATTTTATTCGTGAGGTAATTCAAAACATTGCTGAAGTGGATTTAAAATCTTGTAGACGCAAGTGCGTCTATTCATATCGGGCTTGAGGAAGTATCACCGTCTTTTGATGATTGTACCTTTCTTCAAGGTCTTTCCACAGATCTGTAGGATCTTTTAATGTGAGATATTCGTTTTTCAATCCTTCATCAAGATGACAGCGAAGGAAAATCATGGCTTGGCTTTATCCTTTTGGGATGTATTATTTTCAGCCTTAATGGTATCTCCAAGATCCATTGAATCAAGATGGATTTTAGCATCAAGTATCTATGATAAATAATTATTTCCAGATATATCAAGAGCATTAAATTCAAGATGAGAGATCTTCGACATAATAAAAATTTGTTACCTAGAGTCTTCTAAAATTTGGTTAGAGTCTCGTGCTGATAACGTGTTGTAGAATAAATAAAGACGATATATAAACTAAAGAAGTATAAATAGAAGACTCTAGTATTAGTATTTACCAATATAATAATCTCACTATAATAGAAATAACTTATATATTTACTACTATTATATATATTAGGAACATATAAAGAAAGAGGAGAAAAATTTTGTATAAAGAGAGAGAAGTTTATTATTCATGTGTGTGTAATTATTCGTCAGTTGCTTCTCTATTTATAGGTGAAGGAAGATTTACATTTTCAAATTTCTTTAATGCATTCATACTTGAGAACATGAGCCGCCCATAATAAATGACATCCACATATTCATTCTTATCACAACAAAAAGATATTTTATTTTATATTTAAGTTAAATTTTAAAATGATATTTAAAATTGGTGTCATACATCAAAATCGTTTTTTGAGATTCTAATTACATTAATTATATCTGTAAATATTAAAAACAAGACAATAATTTAAAAAAATATTTATCTATTATTAAATGAGTTAAAAAATAATACAACATACAAAGCTATATATAGATACTAAAAAATCAAAATAATAAAAGCGTTATAAATATATAGATATGCTAAATAATTATAATTGATGTTAATTGATCTAATCCTAATTATATTCTAACATCCTCCCTCAAACTCAAATGGGAGCTAAAGATACCATATTGAATTTGGACACTAGAGTCTGAAAACAAGTAAGAATATGAGCCTTTGTGAAGATATCGCAATCTGAACCAGAGTCCCAATAGTTACAAGACAAACAACATCAATAAGAAGATGTTGCCGAACAAAATGACAATCAATCTTAATGTGTTTGGTGCATTCATGAAAAAATCATTATGAGCAATCTGAATAGCACTGCAATTGTCGCAATAAACACCAGTTGAGGACAACTGAGGGGCACCCAAGTCTTTGAGAAGCCAACGAACCAAGACAACCTTAGCAGTGGTGTCAGCGAGAGCACGGTATTCAATTTTGGTGCTTGATCGAGCAGTGAACGTTTGTTTCTTAGCTCGCCAGAAAATGAGAGTCACCAAGAAATAAACAATAACCAGTAGTAGAATGACGTTCAGTGGGATCACCAGCTCAATTAGCATCTGAGTACGCTTGAAGAGTTAAGGATGAATGGGCAGAAAAATGAAGACCATGAAATATAGTGCTTTTGATGTACTGAAGAATGCGAAGAACTACATCATAGTGAGTAGTACGAGGAGCTAACAAGAACTGGCTAAGAACATGAACTGGATATGCGATGTTTAGTCGTGTGACAGTCAAGTAGACGAGACCTCTAACTAACTATCGTAAAGAGTAGGATTACCTAAAATAGTGCCATACATAGGAGTAAACTGAACATTAGGTTCAAGAGAAGTAGACTCAGTGCGACTATGTGTAACTTCGACTCGAGCAAGAAGATTAGAAGCATACTAAACTAGAGAGAGATAGATGTCGTCATCGGTGGATATAACTTCAAGGCCAAGAAAACAACTGACAGAACCAAGATCTTTTATCTCAAAAGTGTGGTGAAGGGATACTTTAAGATAAGAGATACCATTAATATCATCTCTAGTAATGATCATGTCATCGACATACAAAAATAAAAGAACAACCCACGTTCACTTCTACGAATAAAGAGAATATTCTCATAAGGGTTGCAAGTGAAACCGAGATTGCATATAGTGGTGCTGAACTTTTCGAACCATTCACGAGGAGCTTGCTTAAGACCATAAAGTACCTTATGAAAGAGACTAACTTTGCTAGAAGGACAAGGATATTCCAGAGGTGGTTTTATATAGACCTTCTTTTCCAAATCTCCATAAAGAAATACATTCATCACATCTATCTGACTGAGAGACTATTTTCTGACCGCAGCAATGGCAAGGAGAACGCAAGCATATGTGAGACGAGCAACAGGAGCAAAAGTCTCTTCATAATCAATACCATACTCTTGAGTACATCTTTGAGCAACCAATCGCACCTTATAACGGTCAATAGAACCATCAAAGTGAGTCTTGATCTTATATACCCATATACTACCCACAATGTTGTTATCAAAAAGAGGATCAACCAAGTTTCAAGTGTGTGTTTTTTCAAGTATCTGAATTTTTTCCTGCATTATTTGCTGCCAATTTGAATTTTTGGCGGCTTCTCGGAATAACTTAGGTTCATGGTGATGAAGAATAGGAGAAAAACAATGATAATTAAGAATATGAGGAGGTGAATTTCTTACCCTAAAAGAACAATTGGAGGGAGAAAGCATGACAATAGGAGTGGTAGTATTACTAGAAAAGGAGAGAAGTTACTTAAGAAGAAACTCAATATCAGATAGATAGACAGGAGACGGGTTGAGAGAAGCAGAGTTGGTAGATTCAATAGCAGCAGCAGTAACAAAAGCAGGCATATTCTTGGAGATGTTGGGACGAGAATGATGCTTGGTCTGATCAAGACGTGGTGCGACAGGAAGTAATCAAATATCCTGAAAGCTTACAATAATGACAAAATAATATTGGGCAATTGAAGCTAATGTATCCTTTCTGCTTGCATTTTCGACATTCAATAGAGAGATAATTTGGGAGTATGTGACCAAAACGATGACAGTTTTGGCAAATTACCCTTCCTATCTGTAGCCTAGAAAATATCTAATTTTTTTTTTATAATAACAGAGACAAAAACAGAAAAAACTGCAAAATCGGGACAAAAATTGAAAAAAGAGGGCACAAAAAGCTCACTAAAAAATTTAGGGAGGATCCCACTGCATGCCACGCCAACAGACATGTCAAAAGCCACATCAGCAATGAAGGACACGTGGCAGCATCTGAGTGGAGGAGGAAAAATACGGCAATGCTAACTCAGTGGGGCTAATACGTGGGTCAACAAACGGGCCGGTTTGGGTCAACATGCGGATCTAGACGCGGGTTGGATGCGGATCTGTGGGATGTGTGAGTTGTAACACGTGGAGACTTCTGTGCTATTGATTAGGCGTCGAATCCAACAGCAATCAATGCGTTTGGAGAGGGGAAGAAAATAGCAGCGGCAAGGACTTGCGGCGACACGTTTGGAGGTCTCCAAAGATGGGGTTGGGTTCGTTAGACTCGTGACGACGAGACGAACAAGATAGGAAGGGTAGTGACGAACCAAAACGTCGAAAAAGTATCGAAAATCAAGGGCAAAGAACATTGCCAGAAGAAAAAACAAAACGGATATGAACTAATTTCTATAGAGAAAATAAAAACTTATACTCTTGATACCATATTAGAAACAAAACAGTAATCTAAAGAAAGGGTTGTCTATTATTGAGTGAGTTGAAGAATAATACAATATACAAAGTTGTATATAGATGCTAGAAGAATCAAAGCAATACAAGCGTAATAAATATATAGATATGCCAAATAATTATAATTGATGCTAATTGATCTAATCCTAATTATACTCTAATAGTAAGATTGACAGAAGTGCACTGCGTTAGTCCTTAACTTATTTTCTACTAACGGTGTACTTACATTATTTGATGATGTAGAGCATTAGTGACATGTGTCACTTTATAGTTTGACCACGTATAATAGTATGATGATTAGTCAATTGTGCCATATTTTTAGCAATACATGACATTTTGACATAGACGATTGTGCCATGTGTTATAATACTATTTGGTTATGTGTCATCTTGTGCCACATGTCACAATATTGTTTGTCCACGTATGATCAACTATATCATTATTGCAAATGCACTAAATTAGTCCCTAAACTTGTAGTAAGTGGCTCATTTTAGTTTATAAAATTGAATGTTGTGCATTAAATTAATCCTTTGACTAATTTTTCTCATTTTTTTATAAATTTAAAATTTTTAATTTTTTAGATGTTCTAATTTTTTTTTTCATATATTATTTAAATTTAAGTATTTTTAATAAATATTTTAAAAAATTTAGTTTTAATCATATAAATTTTTTATAATATTTTAATACTGATAACTATACAAAATAGACTAATTAACTTATCTTGAAATAATGAAAAAATTACACACTCACTCTAGATAAGATCACTAACTTGTATGACTCATCTTTTTTAAAATATTTTAACAAACTTAGGTATTTCTCAACTCAATTTTTATATAAGCCAGTTTAAACTTTAAAAAAAAAATATGTTTAATCAGTCATATAATTCTTTTTGAAAATAATATACTTGTATATTATAAAATTTATCATGTTAAATTATTGTAAAAAAATTATATAATTAAAACTAAAATCTTAAAAATATATGATAAAAGTACTTATTTTTAAAAGATATGTAAAAAAATAGAATTAAAATTAATAAATTTAAATATATTAAGAATTTTAAATTTACAAAAGAAAAAGGGTAAATTGATTAAGTTAGTGTACAACATTCAATTTCAAGAGTTAAAATGAATTATTTAATGCAAAGTCAAAGACCAAAGTGCATATACAATAATGCGAATGACACGTAAATGAATAATATTATGACATGTAACACAATTATCTATATCAACATGTCATATTATTGAACAACTCATTTTTGTACTTTTATACGTGGCCAATAATTATCTTTAAAATAAATATATAATATTAAATATAATAAATATATAATTTTAGATACATGTTATATATAAAATTATAGATATTAAATTAAATAAGATAATTTTAGAATATTATTTACCTAACATTATTACTCCCTACTCTACTCTGCATGCCATTCATCAAAAGATATAGGGGCTGATCGAGGTTCGGATTCATAAACCACAGAATTTACAAAAACTTGGATTCATATATGAGAAATATTATTAGTGAGTATGTAAGTTTTAAATAATTCACATTAAAAATTTAAAAGGGTTTCAAAAACGCTAACCAGTAGTTTAATTTTAAATGATCGTCTTCATATATATATGATTGAAAAGGTATACAGAATTAAGAGGTGATGAGTCAAAAAATAAACAATTTAATTAATTTATAATTATATTTAATTAATTTTATTTATTTTTAATTTATAATATTTGATATTAATTGCTTCTCACCCCAAATTAAAATTCTGAATGATACGTTGGAAAAATAGGAGCAGGAATCATGGAACTTTCAACAATCCCAATTATTAGTATATAAAAAAATTTATAAAATATATAAAAGAACATCCATTTAGTATGAAAAAGAAACATTCTAATACTTAGTAGAAGAAACATCCTAATGCCTAGTATAAACACCATCCACATAGAGATTTTGGATTCACCCAAGGCATTTGGCTGGTTTTTGGCTGATACCCTCTTGGTTCCTAGCATTGTTGTATATGATTATACTTATACAAGGTAGTGTCCATGAGTAGGAGGGGTGGCATTTGGATTTTCCATGACATGTATTGTTTTCTTGGGAGACACCAGTTTGAAGGATGCAACAAAAGGCTTAACCTTCTCCGTACCCTTAATGATAACCAAAAATAGAACTCGATACAAAACAAGCATCCCCACCAACACTAATAGATCAAGCCACTTTGAGTAACTGTTGTCCACTTCAAATGTGTCCCTCAGAATCTCCTCACCAGTAACAATAATATTGTTGTTTTTGGTAGCAAACTTTAGGCCTTGAAATTCGTTCTTGAACAATCCTTGAAAGGCATATCGATGGAAAGCCATGTAGTGCAAAGGGTATTTCCAAAGTGGCCTAGGAATGTCACTGGGCAATTTAAAGAAGCCAGCAAGCAGAATCATGAGTCCTTGGATTGCAGAACCTGTCATGATTCCCAATAGGTAGTTTGGGACTATGGCAGCAATTATCATCATGAGGCTTTCCACTAACATAACACAAGATAACAACACGCTCAAGAAGTAAACAACTTGCTTGCATCCATTTTGAAGGCCAGCTAGGTAATATGCAATTGTTCCCGGAATCAATGAAACTAGTAATACGAATGGGATGCCGGATAATGTGTTTCCAATTACAAAGGCGCACACACCATAATGCCCATTTAGCCTTTCTCGTTCAAATACCTTTAATTTGCCGTAACAATTATTAGTTAGGCTTTTTTTTTTTTTTGAAATTAGAAACACATATCTTTAAAGTACCTTCATGTCTTCTACAAAGGAAGGGAATCCACCGATGCTCATGAAAGTCATGAATGTAGACACAAATGTAAGAAATGAACCTCTGTCCTGTAATAATCAAAAGTGAAGGTATGTAACAATTTTTTTAGTTTACTTCTAAATGAGTTGAATGTTTGACTCCGATAAGACTTTAAACTCAAAAAAGTGACTAAATAATGTACTTTGAATTTTGGACATATATTATTGGGCTTTAGAACCTAAATTAAGTAATGTATATAATAATAAAAAATATTGGAATCTCTTCGATCTTATAAGTATCATATAAAATTTCATCAATCGAATTGGTTTTTCGAAAAATACGACATCTAAGTCATATAAATAAAGCGATCTATTCCTTCCTCAATTCAATACTCATATGAATAGATTAAACACTTTTATATAAAAAAGAGAAAAAAATGGTGATAAAAAAGGTTATAGTAGTAAAAGCTATTGAAATTCTTACTTTATACATCGGAAGAATCCATTTTTGTTATTAATAGACTAGACAAAAAAAAAAAGAAATTATTATTCATCAACGTATCATTTACTCAATGACCAGAATTAAATGAGAGTATATAACTCAAAAATATAGGACAAAAATTTGTTTATTTATATCAAGCTTTTGGAGCTCATTCAAGACTTACTTGAACTATTAATTATGTTCCATATTCCTATTTACTTTTCTTGACGGCTAAGAAATTCAAAAAGTGTCACTTTTGAAGAGATTAGATAGTGTTTTCAACTACTAATATCCGTGAAGCACCGCATTTGAACTCATCCATAACACTAATCGATCATAAGTTGCAACAAATATGCATTATTATTAATCTATATCGAAAATGTTATTACACCAAAATTAGCTATTTATATATAAATATATGTGTAATTTAACTCATTTTTAATGTATATTTTGTATATATTTTGGATCTATATTGTATTGTATTGATATTGTTACTCTTAATACAAATTTATTAAAATGTAACACATAGAGCTAGTGATGCAGTTTATAATTATATAAAGAGAGAAATAATGTTACCTTAATTGAGTTATTGGTGGTGCTTATATCATAGAAGACAGTTCCTAAACAAATAGCCATCCCCATATATGCGACAAGGCGTATCCAGTAATAGCCTAAATCACGAGACATGTTTAGGAATGATCTTTTGCTCAGAACAATGCACTGACTAATAAACCCACCATGACTTCTCTTCTTGTCTTGGCAAATACTTTCCTGCACCAACTCATTCAAATCTCATTTGTACATAAAACAAAGAATATCTCATTTAAGTTATGAAATAATTTATACCGTTTCAGAAAGCATTGCTACTTCAGCTTGAACTTGTTGGTTCATCTCAGATGAGTTATATGAGTTTACAAGAATCCGGATTACTTCTTCTGTTGGTATGATTCCATTCCCACCATCATCAGGAGCCAGCTCATTTTCCTTGCACAACAAGTTTCTCATTTAGAACAACTGAATTGTTAAAGAAAAGAAAAGAGGCATGGGAAAGCTTATTACCTGATCGAAGTCCTTGTTTATAGTTTTTAGCATATGATCTGAGGGGTTTTGAAGAGCAGGACAAGGAAAACCATTGGAAGCGAAAAACTACATACAACATAATGTTCTTATGATAGTATTATAGAATTGATGGGCATTGAAAATATGAACTAGTTAGTTAGTTAGTAACCTGAATTGCATCAGAAGCAGGTCCAAAGTAAACTGTTTTGCCAGCAGAGAGCAAACAGAGATTATCAAAGAATTGAAAAACTTCAGCACTTGGCTGATGAATTGAAGCTATGATAGTCCTTTGAATACCATCTTTATGATCAAGAGATTTAATTCTTTTCATGACATAGTAAGAGGCAGCACTGTCAAGTCCACTTGTTGGTTCATCAAGAAACAAGAGCCTTGGGCGTGTTAATATCTCAATGCAGATGCTTACACGTCTCTTCTGACCACCGCTGATTCCTTTGCAACCCCAGCCACCAATTCTAGTGTTGATGGCATCTTGCAAACCCATCTCTCTAATTGTGAACTCTGCTCTCTCTTTCTTCTCTGCCTTTGACATGGAATCAGGCAACTGAAGCTGAGCTGAATAGTACACTGCTTCTCTCACTGTTAATGATGTTATTAAGCTATCATCTTGTGTCACATATGCCTGCAGTCACATACATGGAAATAACAATTAGAACTTGAATTTTTTGTTAAAGGATATAAAGATTATATAAGATTTTGTACCGTGGTTCCATAAGCCAATGATTGCTTGCGACCATTGATTAGAATCTTCCCTGTTTGTCTTGTGTTTGAACTTAATCTCCCTGAAATTGGAGTTCATATAGGCATAATTTGATTACTATGAATCACATATATGATGTACACGTATCGATCACTTTTTTTTTTGGACGGGATATCATTCACATTTCAAATACAACAAACGTTTTGTTTTGGGTTTTTCTAGTTTCCTGTATCGTGGTTTAATAAAAAAAATTACAAATATATTTTTTCAAACAAATAGCAATTGAGACTTTGGTTGAGTGACTAAATGTCTAAATATATTGTCTCTTAATACATTGCACCCACATTCAAATTTTGGCAATAACCAAGTAATAGATAGAATTTTTAAATGTGAGTGTGAGTATATCATGTAATGTCTAAGATTAGGGGTTATTCAATTCATGTGTAAATGAATAGATATAAATACACCCGAATATAATTATATATTATATATATAAATTTATTCTTGAGAATAATATATATTAGTAATTATTAATAAAAATATCTAAAATACTTTATACAATTAAAAAAAAAGTGTATATTTTAATTTTAACAAAATATTAATATATTATTATTATAATTTAAGTAAAAGAGCGCTCTATATATATATTTCGTCTCCTCATATTTAATAAAAATTTAAAATTAGTGTTTTTAAATGGTAGAAGTACAAAGAAAACTACTTAATAAAACTTGTGAGTTGTAACAAATGGTGACATAAATAAAGTAAAAATAACTTATTATTATAATACTTCAAAAAATAATATATATAATTTATTTTATTTTAAATGTATATTTTTAACTGATTTTAGGGACGAATTTGAGTGTACATTTAACATGACTTAAGAAGAATATCCTAGGGGTGGCAATGGGTAGGATAGGGTAAGTTTTGGATCTAATTCTAATCCTATCTGCGGGTTGAGATTTTTATATAAACTCAATCCTACCTTACTCGCAGGTTGAGAAGATTCCAACTCTAACTCTGCCCCGATCTTAACCCGCGGGTATCCGATCTTACCCGCGGGTTACAAAAAATATAACATTATTATATAACTTTATGATAAATTAAAATAGAGTTGACTTTTATATAAAAAACTTTTAAATTATCAATTAATGATTTTCTTTTAATAACTACAAATCTTTTGCATTTAGTGAGAGATCTTTTAGTAAGTAGGATTGAATGTCAACCCGCATTCTACCCGACCCGCACAAAAACCCTGCCCTACCCGCTGCGAATTGAGTTGGCAATTCTACCTGATCGGTTGGAGTTATATACCCACAAATAGGGTAGATATTACCATCTCTACTGATCACTAAAAACTTTTTTTCGAAAGAAATTATTGAGATGATATGTGAAGGGAGACATACATAAAAATATAGATAGATACCTCCCAAAGCATCAAGAAGAGTAGACTTGCCAGATCCAGAAGGACCCATAATGGCCAAAAGCTGGCCTGGCTTGGCATAACCAGTCAGACCCTCCAGGATCGATTTGCTCTCATTCTTTCCCACCCATACATCCTTCCATGTCATGTATATTGGAACCTCTTCTTCTCTCCCACCACTATTACTACTTCTTGAAATGTTCAAACCTTCCATCACCGCTACTACTCCTTCTCTGTTGCTCTCATCAACATTATTAATCTCTATGACATCATCATCAGAATCACTCCTAGTAGAAGCATGTGGAATTGCTTCATGATGGGAATCCATTTTTAGCTTGTCACAATAATAAGATAGGGATAGGTGATAATAAGTGGAAGGAATAATGCCTCACTATTCACTCATTCAACTAACCCTAAACCATTCATTTTAGTACTTCTTTATTCTTTTCATATCAATGTCGTGCAATATATATACTACTCTGGGTTTCAAGAGTAATAAAGACGGACAATAACGACAACTACTTAAGAAGAAAGAACCGCAGGTATTCTTACAGCAAAACAAATTACTTAAAATAGCAAATAAAAATAAGAAAACTTTAATTAATAGATGCTAACATCTTTATTAAATATGTTTGTTCAATTTTTTCGTACTTTTATATATTTTTTCTTTTTTTTTTTTAATATTTATATTGCTCTTACTATTGCAACTACAATTGTTATTTGCTAATTTGTTGCCACATATAACATTTATTGTGCTCAGTGGTGGATCTTGAAACAAAATTTTGGAGGGGCCAGATAAAAGATAATTGTTAAGATGCTTTTGATATGAATTCCATTGAAGATAAGTTTGTCTAATCTCATTTCTCTGATTTGGGTGATATTGCCAAATTTAAAACCATTTTTCAAGGTCTCATTCCAAAGAATTAAGGTCAAACTCATCAGATGCAACTCTTTAAACTTTTGAAGGTTATATCTCACTTTGTTCATGATTTATTAAAGTAGAAGAACTATCTACAAGTGTTGATATAAAAGTTATATATTCTCCTTCTTGAATATTAGACTTCCTCTAAAAAATTATATCAATTCTTTAGTTTTTCACGATTATTTTATATAAAAATTTGAATATATATCCTGTAAAATATGTAAAAAAGAAGTTAGAAGAACAAATATTAAAATCTATAATATTTATTGAATTTTTTTATCAATTTATACAAATACAATAATATCAATACTTATTGAATATTCTAATATTTTTTATCATATAAAAAATTAAATTAAATAAACAGTAAAATATAAAATAATATTAAATTACATAAATAAAAAAGACCTAATTTTTTATATTTGAACTCAAAGGTAGAAGGAGTATTACTTATTGAATAAAGATGAAAATTAAACTTTGGTATTTTAAGTCATAATAAAATATTTGAGCCAACTGAATTATTTTTTATTTTTTAAAAAAATACTACTAATTTTTTTAACAAAAATTTGGGAGACCATTTGTCTCAACTAAGCTCCGCCACTAATTGTACTAGTTAATAAGAATAGAAACGTCCAAGAGGCTCTCTTTTGCATTCTTGCTACATATTAAAAATTAGTTAAATTATATATATATATATATATAAAAATAAATAAACAGTAATTAATTTTAGCACCTAATTTTAATATATAAATAGTATTTTTGAATTTTTTATTACAAGTCATTCGTCCATCATTTCTAACCGAACCACTATCATTATTGCCTTCGTTTTGGTTTATACTTGTTAAATGAGTGAGTTTAGAGAGACAAAGGAGAAGAGCTTCATGAAGCTGAGAAAGAACGGAGAATATGTGACTTGAAGTTTTGTTACTTCTTGCTCCAAGTCATCATAAATTCAGTAAGTTGAATCTGTTAAATGCTTAAATTACAATCATGTGCTAACTAACTATAAATAGCACTAACAGAACTAATTTCCTAATTTGGCAAGCCAACTAACTTTCACTACAAACTAACAACCCTGTCACATACGCACATCAACATAACCATCATTAACCAACTATAACAATAACTCACGGACAGAGTGGGTACGGGCTCAAGTGACAATATTATTAGATAATTTAATATATTTGATTGAATTTTTTAATATGACATGTATTTATATTTATTGAATAATTTAAAATATATTTGACTAACTATTTAACATATATAGTAATTTTATATTATAGTTATTATTTTTATGCAAAAATATTTTTACGTGAGTAATTAGTAATCATTTTATACTGTATTTATTTATTACAAAAAAAAGACAATTTTTTTTTTCATTTTATTCCATATCTTCTTATTTTTTATTTTAAATATTAAAATAAAAAGACATACATAAAGTGGTATATATATGTAAAAGGTCAATTAATATAAAATTAATTAAAATAATTTTTTAATATTAAAATAAAAAGTAATTAAAAATAAAAAAATCAATTAAAACAGTTTAAAATTATCTTATTTTAAACACTTTATTTGTCAATGTAATAATTAGATAATATTAAATACAATAGATATGTAACTAAAATATTATATATAAAAATTTTAAATAATAAATAAAACAATTTTAAATGGTTATCGATATCTTTATCGTAATCATCTTAAACTATACTCTCAATCATTTTTATATAAATATATATAGATATAGATTATATAGATATGGATGACATAATTCTGTAGCAACTAGCAACCAGATAGTAGTGATATTTAATTATTTATACGAATTAAAAACAAAAATTACTTTACATACATGGTTGTGAGTTGTGACGGCATTCGTGCGAAGGGTTGCCTTTCATTTTCACAATAGAATAAGATAAAATATTAAAAATAAGATATAAATAATAAAAATTAATATTTTTATATTTTATTTAGTGATAATTAGAATAAATTATTAAAATTTAAATTTTTTATTTAAAAATAAAAAAATAATAAAAATATAATTAATAAAAATAACAAAAAAATAAATAAAAAATAAATTGTGTTATTTGTTAGTGTTTTTATATTTTTTCAGTTAGGATAAACACAAAATACACTAATTTAATGAAAAAAAATAGAATTGTTGTTTTTTTTATTGTCCACGGTATCTCCAAGTCTGACATATCAAAGACTAATCCGTTACGGATCTGAGCTCCATTTAAGGGTCTGTCGTTAGCCAATGAATTTCTGCATACACAAAGCAATTCGAACCCCCAACATTTGCTTAAGTGGACAAGTGAGCTGATCACTCAACCAATCCAAGTTAATTAGGAATTGGTTTTACTTTAATTTCTATTGAAAAAAATAACTTTACTAAGTAAGCAACTTAGATATCAGATAACTCTACCAACTACATATAGACCGCAATTAAAAAAAAGCCCAATAACTTGAAAAAACATCCCATACCCTTACCCAAACCTAACTCTAGTTTCACTTTTTACTTTTACACACAATAAAATTCAAAAAACAACCACACACCCACTCTCCTTCCTTTTCACTCCTACTCATGTTGTCGCTCTCGTTCGTACGATTGCACCGTCACCTCCCAACCGATGGCAACAACTCTCTGACCGCAACAGCAAGACCGCTTGTCATATCGCTGGCGATGACAACGATCACAATCCCCACGAAGAGAGTCCCGCGCCATCGCTGTCCCGCGCAATCCAACTGTTCACCTTCGACCCGGTGACGACTGTTCTCCCGACGAAGCAACTATTCACGTCTCCTCACTTTACTTGTGTCAATAACCACGTCTCTTCCAGTTGTCCGTCGCTGTGCTGTATCCAACCACACCGTCCATCAACCCTAATCCGACCCTTTCCCGGTGAGTCGATTGTCGTGAAAGGTCGACAAAGAACTCCTCGCAGTCGATTACAATGAATACATTTAAAGGTAACTGTGAGATGTTTCTTTTGTTAAAATTCAGATGTTTCTTTTATTAAACTTAGAGAGTTTCTTTTGTTAAATATGAGATATGTTAAGTTTAGCAAACAAATAATTACATTTTGATGATGACAAACATAGTATTATTTGGGTTGATAACCCAAGTGTGCTTTGATAAAGTGTTTGATGTTGCAAGTCCATGATTCATAAAGCAGCCCAATTAATGAAGCCAAGGAGCCTAACTAGAGAGAACAAAGTTCTTCCAAAGCTGCTGAAGGAAATTGAACCCATAACCCAGTTCTTTACCTTTTAAGCAAAAAGAAAGCAATCATAAGCTTCTGCTAAGTTTATTTCGGAAAATACTTAGAGAAGAAAAGAAAGTTCAGTTTTCTCTTATTAAGAGCCAAAGAAGAAGAAAGAAAAATTAATCAAGGAGGCTATGTCAAATCAATATTAATAAAAGCAAGTTAAGCTCAATCAGAAGGGTTAAAGATAATTTGTTTTCATTTACATGCAAGTCAATTGCTTGCTATTTTCTCCTTTCCTCTGAACCACTATTTAGAGTAAGTTAAAAAAAGTGGAGACTATTTTGCTCTGCTGTAAATCAATTGATGATGAAACTTAGAGACAAAGCACAAGATTAAAGGTTTGGATTTTGTCAAGCTCTCTGAAAAAGCTAATCACTGCTGCTCCTTTTTCTGCTGCCGTGCTTAACACTGATGTCTAATTCCTAATTTTTTGGATTGATGGCAGAAAAAGAAAGAAAAATTTCAGCTAGCTCAAAATTCAAGAAGTTGACATTGTGAACAAGCTCTAGCTGAGGAAATATAGCTTATATAAAAAGAAAAATAATCTTCATTTCTGGTGAAGGAGAGAGAAATCGAAAACAGAGAAGAATGAAACCTCACAAATTAAGTTTGAAGTTTTGGAAGCATTGCACCTACATTAAAGGGAGCATTTCCACCAAGATGAAGAATAACATTTAAGAGTTCAGAATTTGGGTTCAGCATATAGAGTTTGAGCTGTAAATCATAATCTCCTTCATGGTTTATCTTTGAGTATTCTGTTTGTATGTTATGTCTTTCTTTGTTTCTATTTAGAGGTAAAAGGCATAAAAGAGAGACAATAAGAAAAAGGCATTAGGAGAAAAGACAAAGAGAGGAACTTGGAGAAAAAAAAAAGTCAAGATTTATTTCAGATCTCCTTTGATTATATTTCTATTTTGTTTCTGGTATTTGAGTTGTATCCCTTACTAAGTTGGGTAAGCACTTAGTATGTTGAGAGTCTAAGAAGTTGCTTAGCCAAGTGAAGTTTAGGTAGAAACTTGATATATCCCAGATAGGATTAGGTTAAATCCTAAGAAATTGGTGTATGTAATATTTGATATGATCGTGAAAATTCCACTGCTGTTGTGGTGGAGACTGGATGTAGGTTGTATTGCACGAGGCAACTGAACCAGGATACATGGCTGTGTCATCTTTTTTTTCCTTGTATTGATTCTAATTTTCATGATTTATGAGACAAAATGAAATTGTCTCCTACATAATTCATCTCGCAGACAGAACAGAAGCTAAGTTACATTTTTTGGTTTGAGGCAAAATTAATCAAGTTTAAAAGAAGGCCATAAATTCAACCTCCCTTCTCTAGGCCAACAAAAACCTTCAAAATATTTCTTTTGTAAAATTTGAAATGTTTCTATTATTAAGTTTGAGATGTTTTTTTTTTTGTTAAACTTTGAATGTTTCTTTTCTTATATTTAGAATGTTTATTTTGTTCGATGTAGGTCGACCCAACGCGACACACAGAGAAGTAGCAGTGGAGGGCACAACGGTAGCATGATAGACGGTTGAAAATGGGATACCGGCGACGCGATGAGAGGGAATTTTACGTTGACAAGCAATTACAGAGTAAAGTACCAACCCAGTCCCTGTCCATTTTCCAAAATGACAAGACGATCCTTAACCAAAAACACGTTCCATTACGGTCCCTAACCCTGTACTCCGTCTGTCAACCCGATCCTTCTGTCAGTTTTTCGGCGAAAACTCGACGGAAATTGCTGACGTGTCAGGTTAAAAAATGGACAGGAACCTAGTTGTCTCTAAATTTAAATTGGTTAGGGGTTTATTTGTCTTTATTATTCTTTAAACAATATTTTTAATTATATTTTTATTCATTATATTAATATTCTTTTTTAATAAAAAAGTACAAACTAATTAATAAATTATTCAAATTTAAAAATATCATTTATTATGAAACCAAATAAATAATTTTAAATATAATTTTTAAATATATAAATAATAAACATTAAAATTCAGTTAATACATTAATAATAATAACTAGTGACGGATCCAAAAAAATTTGATAGTGAGGGCAAAATATATATAACATGATAATAATTTTTATAATAAAAATATTACGTTTACATAAAAAAATTAGCTATCAAATTATCTACTATAAATTTGAGTATAAATAAATATATTAACTTATTTTTAATGTGTATTTTGTATTTCAAAATTTGTATTTTAAGATTTATTCTGTACAAGTGATTATTTTATATTTACGTAGCATAATTGTTGTTATAATTATATTTTATTATTATAAAATATGATTAGGTTTCAAGATATCTAATTACAAATTAAAATACGAAAATAGTAATTTAAATAATAACACATAATTTAAAATTTAATTTTTTATATTTCATATTTTGAAACCTTGACAATATAATCAAAATGTCCATTTTTTAGTCACAAAAAAAATTGTCTTTTTTGTATATGTCGTTAAACAATCATTTAAAACTCAACTTTCATACAATTAGCTCTTGATGATATTTATAGTTGAAAAAATTCATTCAATTAGTGTAGTTATTATGAAAAAAAACTAAAGCTAATTTCAAAAGGAGAAACACAAATGGATAGATAATATTCTTTTGAGCCGATTTCTAAAAAAGAACACCAATCTTATTTAAATTTAAAAATTGATTATTATAATGGAAATCTAATATGAAGTTCTCAAATTGATTATCAAGTGTCGAAAGTTGAATAAAAAATTATTGTGGGGTCAAATTTAATAATTTAATGGAGGCAAATAAATATTATTATTATATACTACTCAATAAAATTTCAAACTGTAGTGGGGCGCTTGCCCCCACACCTATAGGAGTGGATCCATTGGTGATAATAACCCTATGATATACTATTAGTATTATAAATAATGAGCACATTATTTGATATATAGTAAACTTTTTTTTACTAGTAACAAATTTAATTTTTTATCTCTTTAAACTAAATTAATAATTCTATTATGTTTTATTTCATTTAGTATTAGTAGCCTACTCATAGTGTATTTTAGTGTAAAGATATCAAATAGAATTATTAATTTAGTTTAAAGAGATAAAAAATTAAATTTGTTATTAGTCAAAAAAAGTTTACTATATATTAAATAATGTGTTCATTAGTTTTCACTTTATTGTAAAAATTAGCTAGATCATAATACTAATAGTATATCATAGGGTTATTATTATTAATGTATTAACTGAATTTTAATGTTTATTATTTATATATTTAAAAATTATTTATTTGGTTTTATAATAAATGATATTTTTAAATTTGAATAATTTATTAATTAGTTTGTACTTATTTATTAAAAAAATATTAATATAATGAATAAAAAAATAATTAAAAAATATTATTTAAAGAATAATACGGACAAATAAACCCTTAACCAATTTAAATTTAGAGACAACTAGGTCCCTGTCCATTTTTTAACCTGACACGTCAGTAATTTCCGTCAAGTTTTCGTCAAAAAATTGACAGAAGAACTGGATTGGCAAACGAAGTACAGGGTTAGGGACCGTAATGAAACGTGTTTTTGGTTAAGATCGTCTTGTCATTTTGGAAAATGGACAAGGACCGAATTAGTACTTTACTCAGCAATTACACGATGATAGTCAGTAAAAAATTATTTTACTAATTTTAATTTGATGGCACTAATCTTAATTATTTAATATTTTTTTTAATAAAATTTTCAAATTGTTTGATGGTATAGTTGCCCCGATACTTTTTCTTAAAAAAATCTCCACAAGACCAACATCTCTTGATAAAATTTGGGTTAAGACAATATATAATGAACAACGATGAGAATAATATAATTATACATACATCATAGTTAATTATATATTTAAATCCGGAGCCTAACTCCTTAAAAATCAACATTAAGTAATAAGACCTGTCAACGTACGGCTCCAACAATACGCGTGATTTGCATTAAAGATTTTACAGTCTATTGCGCAACTACTTCACTGCAATTGGCAGAATTTGCATTTTATCTTTACAGGAGAAAGATTATAAATTGAGAAGATAGATAAAGTGAAAAGTAAAAGCTTACACATTAATTAATTTGTAATTGGAGTCTTATTTTTTTTATTTTATCAATCTTGGTTTTTTAGAAGAGCTTGAATCAGAAATAGTCTAGTAAGAAGAAGAAAAATTGAATTCTTGCTTGCTCAATCACCGAATGTGTTTTCCAAATTAAAATACTCTTGTAAATGTAGGCATGACATTGCAAACTAAAATGCACTTTTGTTCTCTGATTTCCGTATGATTAAAGACGACTCTAAAAGTAATAGTATTTAGAAAAATGCACCTTCTTGGTATAGCAGACAAATACTCTTAAATAATAGTATTTAAAAAAAAAATAAATAAATTTTTGACTTTTTTTTAAGGATATTTTCGTTTCTGAAAATTAGAAAATACGTTTATGTCTCTGACCCTTTAAAAATGTGGATAAATCTACCCTCTGTAAGTGGCAGAACTTGAAACAAAATTTTGGAGGCTAGATATAAGATAATTGTCAAGATGTTTTTGATATGGACCTCATTTAAGATAAGCTTGTCTAATCTCATCTCTCTAGTTTGGGTGATATTGCCAAATTTAAAGTCATTTTCCAGGGTCTTCGTTCCAAAAAATTAAGGTCAAACTCATCAGATGTAAATTTTTGAACTTTTAAAGGTTGTATTTAACTTTTTTCGTGATTCATTAAGGTAGAAGAACTATCTACAGGTGTTGATATTGTAAAAGTTATATGTTCTCCTTCTTAAATATTAGTCTTCTTCTTAAAAAATGCATCAATTTTTTTATTTTTTATTATTATTTTATATAAAATTTGAATATATATCCTGTAAAATATATAAAGAAGTTAGAAGGACAAATATTAAAATTTATAATATTTATTGATTTTTTTTATCAATTTATACAAATACAATAATATTAATACTTATTGAATATTCTATTATTTTTTATCATATAAAAAATTAAATTAAATAAACAGTAAAATATAAAATAATATTAAATTAAATAAATAAAAAATATCTAACTTTTATATTTGAACTTGAAGATAGAAGAGTGTTGCTTATTGAATTTATTGAGTACTTTAAGTCATAGTAAAGTATTTAAGTCAATTAAACTATTTTTTTCTTTTGAAAAAATACTACTAAGTTTTTTATAAAAAGTTTGGGGGGCCATGGCCCCCCTTGTCTGAACTAAGCTCCGCCCCTGCCTCTGGCTCTCCGTTAAACTCAGTTCGTTAGCCCCGTCGAAAAACGCTGGCTCTCGTGGCGCTGACCTGATCGTTACGGGATGAGGACGCATTAGTCTCCAGGCCAGGTCTAGCCCACAATTCCGAAACGGTCAGGTCAGCGTCACGTTAACGTTTTTCGACGTTAGCTACAAACTGAGTTTAACGGGAGGTAGATTTGTCTACATTTTTAAAGAATCAAGGACATGAATGTATTTTTCAATTTTTGAGAGCAAAAATATTCTCAGAAAAAAAATCAGGGAGCTATTTGTCATTTTCTCTTAGAAAAATATACAAAACTTAAAACCAATCAAAACTTAAAACCAATTGATTGATTGCTCAGAAAGCTATTAATATTGAGACAAGCACGGTGAACAGAAAATTCAATCACATAGTACAGGGTGGGGCTCAACAATAAATATAATCAACATGAATGCTGGGACATGCATGTAGTTAATACACAAGTAGATAGACATAAACTAGCTGATAAATAATTAAGGGTTACTGGCACACTTATTGAATTATAATGACATAAGCAAGCTTAATGAATTAGACAGTAGTGACTCTAATAATATATTTTTAGATTGCACAACTGGTACTTCAAATATATAATTAAGTGGTTTCTGTGTTCATAACATTTTTAAAAGTTGGAACATTTAAGATGAATGGCAACAACACTGCTGGAGAAAGTAATCATCAGTGATTACAGAGACACGAATATAATATGGCCAATCAAATTGTTGTGACATCAACTAGGTGTACGATAAAGTAATGCATGTCTATCTTCGAAATAATTTGCACCTCCTACACTACACATCATTTCGGCGCGGCCTCTCTTTATTCGTCATCAAGGTATGAACATGGAACATAGTTGTTGCAAATGAATGCATTCAACTTTTCATATATGTCGTTAGGCCTCCCGAGTTTAATTTAGCTTACCAGAACAATGATGCATGTTACTTGAAATTATTTTTGTAACCACTTAGGTTTTATATATTTTGTTTGTTTATTACTAAAAAAGTGAAAAAAAAATATAAGGAATTTCAATGGATAATATGAATGAAGACCTTCCACACAAGATATATTTAAGTAAAATTATTGTTACTAGCCGTTTAGAAGATGTAAGATATAAAATGTGTTAAATAAAGATATAATGCAAAAGACAAAAAAAATAAAAGAAAAAAGATATATGTGTAAGATACTAAGATAGTATATTTTCGAAAAGGAAAAATATAGGTAACCAACAATATTTTTAAAGAATGTGTAAATAATGTGAATTAATAGGGTTAAAAGAGTAAATTTAATTAGTAACATTAAATTAGGGTGTAGTGTATTTTCATTTGATTGGTAATTATTCATGTTGTTCAAAATTTTCATTGTTCCCCTAGCACTCTCCTTTCGAAAAATATATTGAAATTTACCTATAGAAATGCAATGTCCAATGGGTCATCTGAACAGGGTTTCTTATTGATGATTAGTTTCATATTTTTAGTAAAAAGTTGGTTTAATTATTCTGCAACTTCTTATAGTTTAACCAAATTTTTAATTAGATCTTTATATTTCTTTTTTCAATTGGGTTTCTATACCATATAATTTTTTTCAATTTAATTTATACCATGACAAAAATGTTTGAAATAACAGAATATTCTGTAAAAAAAAAAAAAAACGAATATTCTCATCAATAGGGTAAAAGAACTAATTGAGGGCACCTCTATATTTTAAAAATTCCAAAAAAACTCGTAATTTTGTCCCACACTTACACAATCCTAACCCTAAGTTTTTCGTTAAGCTCTCGCCGATCCACCGCACGGTCCCATCTCACTGTGTCTCCTCCGTTCGGCATCCCTCGTGTGCTCGTCTTCCCTCTTGCAAATTTTTGTTTCTTTATAAAAGGAAAAGGGACTTTATGTATTTAAAGGATTCTCGCCCCTATGCAGTGACCTGATGGAACCCTCGGAAAATCCAGTCGCATCAGAGTTGGCTATACTCCTCAAGAAGAAGTCATTATTTATCAACCCAAAGCTGCTCTGGTACCCTAATCGTTCTCTCTTTCCAAAGTTCAATTTTTCCCCTTTTACTAAATCTCATTATTCCGTTTCTATGATAACTCGACTTATTTGAAACATTTTTTTATCGCCCTTAGAATCCGACGCAATTTCACTTAATAAAGATTGGATCTTTACTAGCACGCTTCACTAGAAGTACGTTTTTGTTCTATTAACGATGGAAAATGTTTAACTTTCTAGATTTTGGATAATGTTGCAGTTGAAGAAAGAGATGGCATCACACAGTGGACCTCCAGTTTATGATCCTACATTAGATGATTCAAAATCAAAGACGAAATCGATAAAGAGGAACGAAAGGAAAAAGGAAAAGTGACTTCAGGCTACCCGTGAAAAAGAAAAGAAAAGCTAAATTATTTTTTATTTTAATCTTGATACATATACTCTATTACTTTATCATTGATAGAAAGGAATAGTTTGGTTTTTTATCATTTGATAGCTGCTAATTTAGGTGGTAATCACTACAAGAAAAATATTGAGTACCGTTAGAATTAACGTCGGATTTAACGTCGAGTTATACCGGCGGATTTACTATCGAATTTTCTAATGGAAAAGAAAAGAAATTCGTCGCCATAAAAGATTACCGTCGGAAGAGATTTTTCGTCGCTAAAACCGAGGGTAATTGTTGGCGCAAAAATATAACTCAAGGACGCCAATGTTACCGTCGAATTTTTCGTTAGTATAACGGTTTATTGAAACGCATCGTTTTGGTGAGTTACCATCGGAAAAATCCGACGATAAATCTGACGATAGGTGTGGGTTAAAATTCAAATGCGGAACCCTTCTCCCTCAGTTGTCTGAACGAGCTCTCTTTTTCTCTCTCTTTTCTTTCTCTCTCTTCTTATGCTCTCTTTCTGTTGCCATCGAGAGGGCATCATCGCCACCGCTGGGAGCTCGCCGGGACCCCATCGTCGTTGTTGCAACCGCTTGGAGTACCCACTGAAGCCGCTGAAGCCGCTGTTGCACGTTGTCATCAATTCTGCTACTGTTGCTATCCACGCCGCATCTTTTATTGTGGTTGCTGGTCACGTCGCCGTCACTGCCGCCTCTATCACCACCACGTTAAAGAGACCCTGCAGCCACTATCATCGGATTTATTGTTAGTATGGTTATTTTATTTTTACATATTAATTTATGACTTTAGCATTTTGTTAGGGTTTAGTTTAAATCAGTGGTTAAATTTATTTAATGAAGTGTGTGGTTAGGATTTGTTGTGTTAATTTATTGGATGTAAAAATGAAATAATGTTAGAGTAGATTAAATAAGGTGAGGTTAAGAGTGCTTGAGTTGTTGCAAGATTTTAGTTGAGTTTAGTGGATGAGTTTCTTTTAATTGCATCATCGCTTATTTTTGTCATGCCTCTTGTTAGTTTGGTGAAATTAGAATTAGATTTTAATTAATTGGAATAATGAGTTTTACTTATTCTTTCAAATAAGTTTCTGATTTAGTTTCAACTTAGTGAATTTAATACGTTGTCATTTTTAATAGGACAGTGCTATTTTCTCTGACATCAGTTGGAGTTTACTTTTTTTGTTGTTTGTGCAGTAATATTCCAGCTTGATTTTCTATCTCTGAATATAGAATTGTTTAATTTTTATGTTGGACTTACTTTTTTAGGACAGAGTTTTAGGACGGAAGTGAGAGAAGGGCACATAGTGGTGCCTTCTTGAAACCCTTGTTTGTTGGAAAATTGTGGAGTTATAAGGAGTTGCGCACTAGAACGGTTAGGATTTGATGTTTTATTGAATGCGTGCATGTTATAATTTATGCCTACAACTGTTTTCTATGTGAAAATTATTATATTTATTTGATGGATGTCTCTGAATTAAGGAGAAGTTCTACCGAACTATCGTTTAAATTATTTAACACATGTTTCGTTTGTCATAAAATGATAATTGTATTCGGCGGGAGATTCTAATTATAGGGTACACTTTGCCGAATTTTCTAAAAAATTTAATAATTTGTGTTGTTCGTTGAATTCTAGGGTGTGTGTTTCAATATGATTCCAAGTCATCTTCTATGGATATATGAGAGGGATAACGGTGGTCGGGAGGTTTAAAACCTGAATTCTTTGAGGGGATTGAGGGTTTGTCGCGCTGACTAAATGGTTAGAAGGGGTATCTAGGTGTCCGTGTCAAAAGTGTCGGCTGACTAAATGGTTAGAACCTGCAGACATAACTCTTCGCCTCTACCGATATGGGTTCAAGGATGGATATTAGATGTGGGCGGAATACAAAAAAGTGGAGGAGCAAGGAATTAACCAGTCTGCCTTTAATTTGAATAGGTTTGATTGTCAATCAAGGAATGTTCGGGTGGTGAAAGACTTATATATGGATGAAACGACTTGGGAGGCTAACCAAGAGAGATACAATGAGATGGTGTATGATACAACAGGTGTTACAGAATTGGAATAGGCTAAAGAAGAGCCTAACTCAGAGGCGAAAAGATTTTATCATCTATTAGAATCTGCTGCGAAATCTTTGTACGAGAATTGTGTTCATTCGGAGTTGTCTGCATGTGTTAGAATGATGAGTATTAAGTCGGAGTCAAATCATACTCGAGAATCTTTTGATAAGTGGGCCATCATTTGCAACAAACTGGTACCTGTCAAGTCCAATGGCATCCCCCGAAACCACTACGAAGCAAATAAGCTAGTTTCGAAATTGGGTCTAAATGCAGTGAAAATTGATTGTTGTTTGAATGGTTGTATGCTGTACTACAAGAAATTACAATCGAGTGCTCCATTATTGGTTATGAGTTTCACGGGGTGAGTTGATAAAGAAGCAAGAAATTAAATGACAAGAAATTTAAATGACAATAAAGTAAATCAACACCTAAAGATAATTAATAAAAGGGTTAAGTACTGAAATCGTCCCTAACGTCTTGGGTCAAAATCAAAATCGTCCCCGGATTTTTTTCGTTATTAAAATCATCATCAACGTTCAAAAACGCTTTAAAATCATCCTTTTTACTAATTTTATTTTTTTATTACCAAACTACCCCTCATTAAAAAAATTATAAAATAAAATAAATATAATTATAAAATAAAATAAATATAAATTAAATTAAAAAGAAAGGAAAGAAAGGGATAGATCAGAGAATGGGGGTGGGGAGAGAAAGAAAGGGGGGGGAGAAAAAGGGGGCGGGGGTAGAGGGGGGAGGGAAGGGGACCGCCGCATCACCGCACCGCCGCCCGCCGCCTTGCCGCCCTGCCATACCGCACCACCACCACCTTCTTCTTCTTCTTCTTCTTCTTCTTCTTCTCCTCTCCTCGCCGCCGCCGCCGGTCTTCATTACCGCCGCCGCTCTTCGCTACCGCCACCGCTCTGCTCCTCTGGAAAGGGGGAAGGGAATGCGAAGGGAGAAGAGGGGGGAGGGGGGTTTCGGGAAGAAGAGGGGGAGGGGGAAGGGGAAGGGGGGAAGGGTCTTCGCCGCCGCCACCGGTCTATCATAGTTATTAATTATAATACAATAGTTACCAAGAGCTAATCCTATTTTGTTATATCCAACATCGGGAGAAAGTCAAATAAGCCTACTTAATCACAATCCATAAGTAATGTTAATGGATACAAGACTAACTAATCACTCTAAATTACCAATAAGTTGGGTATTAATAACTCAAGATCACCTAATTTATCTTTCCAAGTCAAGAATGTTCAAAATCTACTCTAAACCTAACTCAAGCATTTTATCAAATACTTGGTTTGCATAAAAATAAAAGCATAATAAATTGCATGAATAATAAAATCTACTACCAAATCCAAGAAAATAACAACAATGACTCAAACAAACAACAAGAAACATAAAAAGACATCAATTACATTAAAGAAAATAAAAATTAACAAGAGTTCATAAAACTAAAAGTGACATAAAAAGGGAAATTAACAAGAAGAACTAAGAGAACAAAGATGTAATAACAAGAAATTGTAAGGAAAACTAATTGAAAACAATGAATTAAACATAAATTAAAGAGAGTTTAACCTAAATCTACCCTAATTCTAGAGATAAGAGGGAGCTTCTCTCTCTAAAAAACTATCTAAAGCATGTTTCTAACCTACACTAATTGCTCCCCCCTTGTTTCCTCTTGAATTTTGCCTCAAATACTTCAGAATTGAGTTGGATTTGGGTCTCAGTGAGCTCAGAAATCGCCCCCAGCGTATTGCCTTTAAGTTGGTCACGTGCCGCTTGTCACGCGTATGCGTCACCTGACAACTCTCCTCATCACGCACACGTGTCAGTCACGCGTATGCGTTGCGTTGACAGATTTCTTCTTCACGTGTACGCGTCGCCTTGAATCTTCCAAATCCTTATTTTCCATGAATTCTCCATCTTGCATGCTTTCCTCTTCACTTTCTTGATTCATTCCTTGCCCTTTTAATCCTGAAATCACTAACAAACATATAAAGGCATTGAGTGGAATCAAAAGTGAATTAAATTTGACTAATTAAAGGCCTAAAAAACATGTTTTTAACCATTAAGCACAATTAAGAGAAATTCATGAAACCATGCTATTTTAGTGAATAAATGGGAGAGAAAAGTTGACAAAATCCACTAAATTCAATACAAAATAAATCATAAAATTGTGGTTTCTCAGTGGGCTAAACCAAAGGTGGTGTTTGCTCTAACGAAGGAGCAGAGACAAAATATTTGTAAGTGGATTAGAGGATTAAGGTTTTTTGATGGCTACGCTTCTAACTTGGGCAGGTGTGCAAACGTGTCATTTTTGTCCCCAACATTTGGGGTAAGTCCCAAAGTTGTCACTAATGTTTCAATCATCCTATTTAAGTCCCTAACGTTTCAAAATTGACTAAATGTTGTCCTGCCGTTAGAGATCCGTTAACAGAATTGACGGCGGGACAAAATTGAAACAATTTTGAAACGTTAGGGACTTAAATAGGACGAAAACATTGGGGACAAAAATGATACATAAAAATAACTTTTAATTCAATTTTGTCTTTTAATAATATCAATTTTTTACTGCACATAATATTCAATTATTTTTTAATTACATATAAGTAAATTACACTTAATCACATTATTTTTATTTTAAATAAAATTATTTTTTTATTATTTTAAAGAATTTTGATACATTAGAGACAAAAGATATAATTTATATTTTATTGTATATATATTATTTTTTCTTTTCCGCAAATTTATATACTAATCATTCTACAAATATTTCATGATAACTAAAAATCTTTAAGAGTAAAATTATAAAAAAAATTAATTTATTTAGAATGAAAATAATATGATTAAGTGTAATTTACTTACATGTGATTAAAAAATAATTGAATACTGTGTATAGTAAAAAATTGATATTATTGAACGATAAAATTAAAATTTATTTCTATGTATCGTTTTTGTCCCCAACGTTTTCGTCCTATTTAAGTCCCTAACGTTTCAAAATCGTCTCAATTTTGTCCAGCCGTCAATTCTGTTAACGGATCCCTAACGGCAAGACAATATTGAGTCAATTTTGAAACCTTAGGGACTTAAATAGGACGTTTGAAACGTTAGGGACAACTTTAAGACTTACCCCAAACGTTGAGGATAAAAACGATACTTTACTCTTTGTATTTTATCATGTTATTTTTAATATTTTCTAGTTATAATTAATGTGATTGGAAAATGATGGTAGTGTACTATATTTTATTTTAAAGTATTTCTTTTATTTTAATTTTCTTCTACATTTTTAATGTCTTGCTTAAATATTTCTTTTTAATAATAAATGATCAGTAGTGTAATAATAATGTAGATTAATTTTTTAAAATTATATTGACAGATTTCTGAAGGTTTGAAACCTCTACAGAATAGCTGTTATTTTTAAAATGGAAAAGTCTTTTTGTGGAGGTTTTGAACCGCCACAAACATTGACCAAGAACTACCACAAAAATTTAATATAAAACCCCACTAAACACACACAAAATCCCTCCTCCCACTGAATAGATTGTGGAGGTTTTTAAAAACCCCCACAAAAGACTTCGTGGCACCTCAAATTTTGGGGGTTATAAACCTCCACAAATAATAGAAAAAACTCCCACAAATAAACAAAAACCTTGTAGTGCGAATTCATGCAAGTCTAGTTGGGTGGTTGTAGTTAAGACTAAACCAAGAGGCCGCATCTAGTCTGATAATAGGACGAGGGTCAGGAACCTTACCAGATTGATGACCCAACTCCTTCGAAAATGGTGGTTGATACCGGTGATCTAATCACCCTTAGGTCTGCTGTTATGGATGATGACATCATTAACCTTGAAGTAGATGCTGACGCACTTCTACTAGATGACGACGATCTTCAAGAAAAAAGATGAGGTGGATGGCGACGAAGAAGAGGAAGACGAGTTTGATAATAATCAGAAAACTACATCGAAAAAGGAGGATGGTGAATGAGAGAAAGAAGATGATGAATCTGAATAGGTTTAATGTAAACATAGTTCTGTGATATGTATTTCTTTAAGAAACTTTGCAAAGAATGTAATATAGTTAGCATTGTTTTAGATATTTCAATTCCAAGTCACTCCATATTTTTAATTTATATTTTTGATATTTCACATTAGGTTTAAAGCACTATTTCAATTATTAATTATCAGGGGTACATTATAAGCGGAGGAAAAAATATTATTAAAATAAATAAAAAGACTACTGTCGGAGCCCAACCATTTTTTTAAAAAAAATTAAAAACATTTTTGTCAGCATTACCGTCAGATTAATCTGCCGATAAATTGGTGGGGAGACGTATGACATGGCACCAACGTTACCGTCGAAAATTTTTTCTAGTAACGTTTAACAGATTCTGATTTGTACTAACTATATTTTGTCACTAAATTCGATGAAATTACCATCGGACGCAAAAAATCTGTCGGTATTATGTTACGGAAAAGTTTATACCATCTGATTCATTGTGACGGTAACTTAATTACCGTCAATTTTTCTCGTTTTTCCAATAAAAAATCCGACGGTACTTAGCATTTTTCTTGTAGTGAATGGTTTGAGTGTGTGATGAATTTTGTGTATATTTTTATTCTTTTTCACAAATAACTGATAAGTTCCATTGCTATCGATGTTCAGGATGTGATAAATTTTCTGCTAAAACTTACATACGATTATTTCATGTTATGCCCTGTTGGTTTTAGTTAGTGTTTTGATTTTGTGTTATTGAGGTTGTAATGGATTTTTCTTCTGAAACTACATATGTGATTATTCATATGTAAATTATGCATATATCATATTTTCATGTAGGTGATATTCAGGTTGTGATGAATTTTTTTATGAAGTTTTATGTTAGTGATGTCGAGAGCATTGTGATAAATTTAGTTCTTTTCTGTTTGGAAATTGCAGATACCTAATAGAGTGTATTGTTGAAACATCCATTGACTTGTGTTTGATAACAGCCTCCAAACAAAAAGTATGAAAATTTTTTCTTAGAATAGAATTCTTATGTGTGTGTCTCAGAGAAAATAGAAGAGAAAAAATGAGGAAGGGAGAAATCTTACTTCATATGAATCTATTATAAGTGAAAAGCAATGATATATAAGTAAATTTACAATTTATTAATATTTTTTAGACGTTTAACGTTATTCGAGACTAAATTAAAAAAAATTATATGGTAAAATAATCCAATTAAAAAAAAATAAGAACCTAATTAAAAATTCGGTAAAACCGGACACTAGGGCATATAAAATAATTAAACCTAAAAAATTTTATAATTTTTTTTTTTAAGATCAGTGAACCGTGGCTAAAATTATATCCATATAATCTCTATTTTATGGGCCTCTGGGTCCATCCAGATACATAGACCCAAAAAGGGAAAAAAGGTTTTGAGTTTGGTAGGTCAACTAAGATAGAAGGCATGACCAAAAAAAAAAAAAGCTAGAAGGGGCAAAAAATGCAAATTCACACGTTGACAAAAAAAAAAAAAGTCACACACAAAATATAAACAGAACCAAAAAAAAAAAAAAAAAAACTGGCTGATACGTTAAACAGGGGGGAGGGGGTTTATAGGAAAAAGAGCAAGAGGGTCTGAGAGGTGCCGCCGTATACCCTCTGCGACGCACTCACCATGGAAAACGACGACGTTGATATGCTCGGCGCCGAACACACCGAAGCTGTATGCAATGCTTTCCATCCTTTCCTCTTCCTTTAATTTTTCATTCCTCTTTATTTTGCGCATTTAGTTTCCTCATGCCTTTTTCTCCAATTCCCCCTTTCCACGCTGCTGCTGTTCAATCCCATAAACCCTAATTGTTTCGCGCTTCAATGCGGATTGCAATGGTTGCAGGACTTGGACGACATGAAGAGGCGCTTGAAGGAGATGGAAGATGAAGCTGCTGCTTTGAAGGAGATGCAAGCCAAGGTCGAGAAGGAGATGGGATCTATGCAAGGTTCTTCCTTTTTCCCATTCCTTTTTTAATGTTTATTTTTTTGTTTGCAGTTTTGGTGCTTTTCTATATGGCGTAAATTGCACCTTTTTTCTGGCGGAAATTTTATGGGGTTTCGTGACACTGTATTTTGTTTTCCGGGAAATGATCTGCATTTGGCTTGAGCTAGGTTGAATGGCTATGCTGTGCTCAATGCCGGCTGAAATTAGCACTAGTTGTTTTGTTTTGGCGGGGACTAACTTCTCCAGTTAATGATTTCTTAGTTAGTAAACTAGCTAATTCGGATTTGGCTTGTTGCTTGGTATTGCATTGTGTAATCCATACATTTCTTGACTGTGACTGAAAAGTTTCAGTTAGAGGTTGGGAAAGGATTTTCTAAGCTGGTTATGAATGAGGAGACATTTTCTTACATTCCACTTAGAGAATTTTCTGTTATGATTTTTGCCAGTTGTTTAAATAAAATGAAATTTGAATGAGGTTTGGTTAATGCTTGACTTACTTGACTGGGGAAAATGTCAAAGGGGTTCTTCGGTGCCTCATCGCTTAAAGCTTTTAAACGTTCCAATATGGAGAAGGATAAGTTATGATGATGGTTTTCCCCTCTTGTCTCTTTCATCCTCTCCTAGCAATTGCATGTGGTGCTTATTAATGTGCAAGAGTTTCTATTACGATTTTTCCCCCCTTGAACGTATTGTCTTTGTTATTGATTCTTACCTCCAAATAGATCCTGCTACTGCTGGTGCAAGTCAGAGCAATAGAGAGGAAGTAGATGCTCGGTCAGTCTTTGTAGGCAATGTGAGCAGTCTCTTCCCCTGTTTACATCAAAAGCTTTCTTTCCTGCTTAGTTGTCTCATTGTGATAAATAATATGGTTAAGTATGTTAATGAAATTAAATGTTTTTATCCTTTTTTATAAAGTGAATGTGAAATGTATGTAAAAAGCCAGACGATATATGTCAACTTGGAACTTACGATATTAGCATCGGCATAATGTTCTTGTTGCACTGCACTACCATCTTTATGGCCAAGGCCAAATAACTTGGAATTTAATTTGCAGGGCAAGTGAAAATTCATGGTGAAGTCTGATGTGCATTGTGTGTGGTTTATTTTCTAGATGAAATTATCACTACAAAGTTGGTATTAGTAATCGCATGCAAACATTAAAAGGCCATCATATGGAGTTCTTGACTTAAAGCTATACTATCATATAATCTATATGATTTTGTATGTTCCACAGGTGGACTATTCATGTACTCCCGAAGAAGTGCAGCAACATTTTCAATCATGTGGAACAGTAAACCGTGTCACCATTCGCACTGATAAGTTTGGCCAACCCAAGGGTTATGCATATGTAGAGTTTCTTGAAGTTGAGGCTGTTCAAGAGGCTCTTCTGCTGAATGAATCTGAACTACATGGGCGCCAATTGAAGGTTAGATTAAGAGGCTTATGTCATTTGTTCGGTCTTCAAAAGCATCTTGCTTTCTTTTATGTAATCATAATATATATGGACTTTGTACCAGGTGACTGCAAAGAGGACCAACATACCAGGGATGAAGCAGTATCGACCCCGCCGTTCCAATCCTTACATGGGGTTTCGAGGCAGAGCTGCATTTGCTCCTCCATTTGCCTTTTCCCCATATGGATACGGGTATGTTGTACTGAGTTCTGTCTTTTTTGTTGCATTCTCTTCTTGATGTAACAATAGTCTTATTGCACCTTTTTCCTTCAATTACAGAAAGGTTCCAAGGTTCAGGATGGCAATGCGCTACAGCCCCTATTATTAAATGCGCAGTTATACAGATATGGATCCTTGATTGACAAATGAATGGACATAGTGATCATCTGCTCCCTCGTATGGCATCATGGCCGATGCTTTGGGCATAAGTATGAGGGAACTATCTGCCCCACCTAGACTGATGTGGTTGGTTCTGAGCACAGCAAACATTGTAAACTTTTAATGTTTCTTTCGCGGCCTTTGGTATTTGGCATATTCAAATGTTCTTTGTAAAAGTATCCATCGTTCAAGTGGTTAATATATGGGTTTCTGTGTTACTTATTATATGCTATACTTTCATCTTTGCACGGTTTTGCTTCTTTTTTTTTCTCTTTTTTGTCAGGTTGGGATATACAGCTCTTCACTCTAGACATTATATCACAATATTTACGGACACTACACACACACATAACATTAACGATTCTCATCCACAATTGGCCTCAGCTAAGTCTCAAATCCGGATACACCTATTACAAGGCAAAGAGTTTCACCCCTAAACCAAAGCCTTGTGTGCACCGTTTTGGTTTTTTGTTTTTTTGGGTCGTGGCCACCGTTTTGGTTTAAGTAAGCCTCAATTCTCGTGTGATAGCCGGGCTTAGTTTAAAAGAAACAATTATGATTGTCCAATAAGGTGACAACCACTTCATGGAAAAATCAAATTTGTGTACGTACAATCTTCAACAATAGGTCACCTCAGAGATGACACATTGTCAGTAAAGTATTATTCGGTAAAAAAAAATTACTAAAGATGACATAACCACTGATGAACAGGAGTAAGTGTGAAGTATGCACGTTCCAGTTTCTAATCAATAAGTGTATGAATCTAGAAGTGGATGCTGCATTAGATTATTTGCTTTGTCTGAATGGGAAACAGAAAGAGACATGAGATGTAGCTCCATCCTCCCATCAGACGCAGAGTTGTCTGCCAGATTTGAAGATTAGGTGAAGAAAGCCCTTGCCATCATCAAATAAATTACAATAAAATTTCTGTATTAGGGTAACAGTGACAACAAGGCTTTCATTCTCAACTTTTTCATTCTTTCTCAAACAGTAACACTATGTTTGTTTGAGAGGAAAATGAAAGGAAAGAAAAGGGAAGAAAGAAAATGGGAAGGAGAATGATTTTTCTTTGTTTAGTTGAGAAAAAAAATTAGAAAAAAAAAATGGATGGAAAAAAATTGATCGGACCTACTAATTTTTTTTCTCTCCAACATTAAAAAGAAAATAGAAAGAAAACTAATATTTTTCTCTCTACTTTCAATATTACCTCTTTATTTTTTTAATATATTTTATAATATAAAAATAAAATTATTTTTTTATAATATTTTTTTCTTATTTTTCTTCCATCCAAACACGTATAAAAAAAATAAAAATTTACTCAATTTTTTTTCTTTTCTTTCTATTTCATTACTCTCTATTTCTTTTCTTCCAACTAAACATAGCCTAAAGGAATGGCGAAAGCCATCTCTATCGCACCCTGAATAGTACACAACGGGGGAGGGTACATTACATCATCCAAAGAAAGAGCAAAACTTATCCGATGCATGATTGCAGAGAAAGGGGACCCCACCAAACCGATCAGAAAGAACAAAGACATGCATTTTCTATGCCATACATGAGAATTAGATTCACTTCACCTCGTCCCCTGTCAATATCATCATCACTGCTCCCTCCCAGTCCCCATGATGATCTCCCACGGCCCCAACAGTCCAACACCACTCCATTTTCCCTCTGTTCTACAAACCAACAAAATCACCCCCACAAAACTAGCTTTAATACAGCAGAAAAATATTATTTATTTAGTACAAGTTAAAACTTGTAACAGTACTAACATATTTTTCATTTATTATCTTACAATTTATTATCTTACAATTTTAGAAAGAGAGTAATATCAGCAATATGCCTCGTTTCTTCTTTATGCTATGCCTAAAACTTATTTCCTCGTTTTCCATATTTATAACATTAATATTTAATATTCATTCATCCGCTTTAGTATATAGGAACAGAATTTACACGTCATGCTAAACGACAAAAGCAGCTAAAAGCCAACACACTCCCATCCCCCACTTCTCCTTACAAACTTAATATTTCCATATCTACAAAGCCATTAGCGCACACCAGATTGTGCCACGTAAGCCCGAGTCCACACAGCAAACTTCGGTGCACCTCCCCTCACACGAGCGTCCTGCACTTTGAAGTCTGGGGGTCCCACATCGCCGGCAACAGGTACCTCCTCCCGTTCAGCCCGTACGCATTGAAGCTCGCACCGCTCGCCTTGTCCACCAACACCTGACCAGGGTAACCCGGATACGACCCGCTCCCGAACGACCCCGTGCACGCCGTCACAGCCTCCAACGGCGCCGTCGCCGGACCCTGGAAGTATCCGTTGTTAAACGGGTTTGTCACAGTCCCGGCGAGCAAAGTGGCAAGGTTAATGATCATCCCGTCGATGCCAACGTCGCCGTTAGGCGCCACCAGCGGCGGAGTCTGTGGACCGTAGATCGGCTGGTGGAACGGCCACGCGCATTGACCAGGACACTGAGTCTCGGAGTTCCCGACCCAAACGTAAGCGGTTCGTGGCTTTCCGTTTACGGGTCGGGTCGAACCGTGAGTTCCGCACCTCATACAGAATCCCTCGACGGCAACGTCCTTGGCGGTGAGAACCACCGTGATGGCGGAGAGTTCGTTACTCTGAGCGTTGAACTTGGAAGCCAAGGCCATTAGGTCCTTATTCTTGAGACTCTTCCCGAGTGTGTATGCAGAGTGTAGGAACTGCTTCCCTACGATGAGCGCAGAGGATCCACCTTTGTAGTTATCGGTGGTCTTCCACCACGATGCGGCGGAGGGAAGCTTGGCACTCGGTGAGCTAAGTGAGTTTATGAAATCGACGATTATGGAGCGTTGGATTGGAGTGAAGGAACCGTACCAGACGAGATTAACGGTGATGCGTCCCTTGAGGAGCTGGCCATTGTGGTACTGGAGAACCAGCGGCTGCTGCTCCACCAGCGCCGCTGAAGTTAGCGCGGGAAGAAGCAGCACTGCAATCACAGAGAGCAAAATGGCAAAATTGTAATTACGAGTCATGTTGAGGGTCAGTGTTTTAAGGAAAGGGATCAGAACGAAACGAGAGAAGATTGTATAGTGTGAGAGAGTTTGGATTGGATGAAGGACACGAGTACGTTTGAGTGATATTTATATGCCGAGGCTGAGAAGACAGCTGTAATGGAAGAGGTGTCACCATCGAGCCTGGACACGTGGTCGCTTTTCATTCGGTATACTGTCTTCCAGCCTGTAAGGGGTGAGAATCCGTGTGACGTGGCGGTCCACGGTGACGACGACGTCGATGTTGGCGTTCGGGGACTCGGTTCTCTCTTGAAGGGGTATTTTTATTTTATTTTTTAGGATTTTACTGATTTAGCCTCACTCTTATGATGGGTATTTGAAATTGTGGGTGGCCTCAATCCCCAGAATGCTATAATACCATGCTTTTCAGCACAGGTTTCAACCGAGTCGCGTGGGTCCCTGTGGGAAATTCCACGCGCGATATGAACCTTCAGATGGGAATCCAACGGTGCGACTAAACCATATAATTGGAACTCGCTCAGAGTAGTTGGGGCCCGCATGGGAGAGTCTGAGAGATTGACGTCAGATGCAGAGTTCGAGGGAGTGTTTCAATGAATTTATCATAGCCGCGCATGCCCATGGGACTTTATTTTTATATTTCTTTACTTATATAGTGCAGGGTTTTCTGATTTTTTTAATATAAAATCTGTAGGGTCCACATGGGCTCTGGATTTTCGAAACTACGCCCGTGAGGTTTGGTAGGGGTTGGGTCCAAGGAGGAAGCAGGTTCGATGACTCATGAATCTATGGAGGTCCGCTTAATGTAGCTCCAAAACAGGTGTTGGGCTTGCCATCTCCAAAAGTGTGTCTAACCTTTTCCCTCCCTTGAGTTTAGCTATAGCCTTTTTCTTTTCTTCAATATCACATTACTTTTACTTTTTTATTTTTGAAAGGATTAACCACCAATTATTTAAATGCTAACAAAAATATATTCGAATTTTACAATTGATAAAAATACTTTCAAATAATTTAAAAACATAACAATAATACCAATAGTAAATATATATTTTTAAAAAATACTTTAGAGATTGAATTTTGATGCAATTTTGTGCAAGTATAATTATAAAAATAAGATATTATCACAAAACAATATATACTAAACAAAAAATTACCAAATTTTAAGAATAATAATATTTTATTTTTCTAATCATGGTTACAAGAAATTGCATCAAAATTCAATCTCTAATATATTTTTTGAGAAATATATATTTAATGTTAATTTTTTTGTAAAATTATCTAACATTAAATATGTATTTTTCAAAAAATACATTAGAGATTGAATTTTGATACAATTTTTTACAAGCATGATTAAAAAAATGAGATATTATTATTCTTAAAATTTGATAATCTTTTTCTAAATATATATTTTTTTATAATTTTTTAAAAATATTATTAATTTAAAAATAATAATATTTTATTTTTTTAATTATACTTATAAAAAATTACATTAAAATTTAATCTCTAAAATATTTTTTTAAAATATATATTTATTATTAGATATTATTATTATATTTTTAAATCATTTAAAAATATTTTTATCGATAGTAAAATTTGAGTGCATTTTTATCGGTATTTAAATAATTCGGAGTTTTTGGTGGTTAACTATAAAATAGTAAGTAAATAGTACTACTACTACTATACTATGCTTTTCACCTAGCAACGTTATGAAGTTTGAAATTTTCAAAGAACATGTTGGGACGATGTCGGCTCTAGGAATTTTCCCATGCTTATCACAAGCAGCTTGAATGGGGCCTTGAAAGTTTTGAGGTGGCATGTTGTGATAATTCGAATTCAAGCAAAGATGCAAATATTCGACTAATTTTCAAATCCTTTATACGTTATAGTTTTATCCCATGATGAATCATATATTAGTAAAATAATTTATTTTTAAATTTATTATTTAAAATATAATTTAAATATACAAATTTAATTAAATATATTAAAAATATAATCATTCGTCATGTGTTTTTTTATTAATTTAAAAAAAGATTTTTGTTTAAAAAAATATATTAAAGATAATTATTCATTTGTCTTTTTTTCATCAGTTTAATTTTTTTGAAAAATAATATTTTGATAGAATAATTATAAAATTACTTTTAGGTTATTATAGCAAAAATAAATTTATAATAAAAAATTTTAATTAATTATTGTTTTATTTATATTTGACTTAAATTTAAATTAATATTAACTGATTTTTTAATTTTTTTTAATTAAAATATTAGTCCTTTAATTTTTAAAATAATAAATTATAAAAATATAGTATTAAGAGGCATAAAATTTTATAATTTGTAACTATTAATTAATTATTATTAATATTTTTAATAATATAAAATTATATCTAATAATATAAAATTATTTATTATTTTTATTATTAATTAAATACTGACCAAATTTTAATAAAAATACTGTGCTATACTATCTCACGATGAAATATGAAGCTACATTATTGGCGAACATAACTATATGTACAGCATCAATGCGTTCCACGCCTTTATATTTGTGGTTGAAGAATTTAAGTCGGTTTTGAGTTAGATTTTTTATACATTCATAATAACCCAAATTCAATTAAAGCTAGCAAACATGCAAAAAGTTGACGAGGTCAATAAAAATCAAAAAGAGAAAAAGAAGATGATTCGCGATTATTGTACTACCATAATGCCGTACCCTTTGATTTGGCCTTTTTAATTTTGTGAAAAAAAGACAGAACAAGTTTGGCGCAGATCAGATGAGAGAAGAGTAGGGAAAAGGAAAAGAAAAATAACAGTGGAATCTGGAGCGGATAAAAAGGAGGATGCAAGTTGGAAGGACGGAAGGTGAAGTAGAAGGCAATGCATCACGTGCGAGATTGGGATTTGCAAAACAAACTAAGTACTTGATTTCGTGCCTCTCTATTTTGTATTTATTTTTTAAATTATCGATTTTATTTATTATATTATTATATTACTGTATGTAAAATATTTTATTAATTATTTAATTTTAATTTTATAGTAAAATTATATTAAAATTAAATAAAAAAATTTTAAATTCAAATATAAATTTTAAAATTAAAATAAAATTACATTTCAAACGTAATGAATTAATTTAGTATTTTATTTTAAAAATAAATAAAAAAATTGAAAAAAAGAGGGTGCAGGAATAGGTGGCGTCGGCAACAGACGTGGACAAAGGGTTTGGGTAAGTGTGGTTGGGACATAGCATACTGTGTTAGCAATGAACCAATTAGGACCCAATGGCGCACATGTAAATGACATTACTACCCTCTAATGGATAACTCTAACTTCGTCAATGTACCTAATTAGGGAAATGGATCCTCTCCAGTTTTTTCAATATTTGAGGAAATGTAATGTGATCTTTTATCATTAACTTTATAAGTGGAGCCAAAATTAAATATGAGAGAGAGTGAAATGAAGGGTAAAAAATCACAATTGATACCATCCAAATTTTTTCTTTATGGGAGAGGATCTACTCCCCTTAATTAGTACTAAATACTAATACGCACGCACATAATTAAGCATGCCTCTGATCTGGACCGGTTCATTTAATCAAAGTGCATGAATGGTACAGTTACCATGTCCAAGTCCTATTTAAAGTTGTGACGTTGATATCAATCAACCTAGCTAATATATAATTAAAAATCCTCTAACTTAATTTATGCATGGTAGGTTTGTACTTCATTCTAAAACAAGAACAAAATTATTGTACATGCATGGTAATGTTTTTTTTTTTTACCCATCCATATTAATGCAAAGCTGTATAGTATTGAAGAAACAGAAATTAATAATAAGTGATAAGATGCCAAAATTGAGAAGAATTAAAACATCTTTCCATGTAAAAATATATATATTTTTTTTTATGGAACACAATCTATCAAAATCAGAGAATCGTGAAATTACTCCTTTTTGTAGTTTTGCATATTATAATAAGTATAATGACTAATTTGCTGGCATCGTATGTAAATACTCTAAGCTACGTTGATGTCAGAGCACATGCAATTTAACTAAAAGAAAATGAGATGTGTATTAGGCATACGTAGTAATTTATATATATGAGTAGGTCTGACCTAGAAATAATTTTCACACTCATACGTAGTAATTAAAATTTTAGTTCAGATAAGATGTGTATGATAATGAAGAGACCAAAAGCAATTATAAAAGTTAGGTCCTCCTTATATACAGTACGTGTAGACTACTATTCAAATTATCATAATACATAGCTAGCGACCATGCATGATGCATGCATCTTTTGTGAGACCAATCAATTATATTCCTTGCATTATATTGTGACATAGTCCACTTCAATTCCGACTGATCGGACAACGCATGCATACTATTGCTATTGCTGTGTGTTCAGGTGGATCATTCTCAGCCATGCAACGCAAGGAAAATGGATGTGAATATATATTATTGCATTGTTAGAGGTCTAGCATATTATATTTTACATTATACTATTCTATAGGAGTGTCTAGGAACTGTTTTGCTTAGTTTATGTGCGGTAAGCCTAAAGAGATGTATAATTCGCAGGTTCTGTGAACCGAATCGATTATCAAACCGTTTTAGTTATTAGTTTATTGGTTTAATTGGTGATTTAAATAGAAAAATTATTTTAGAATAGAATAATAAATAAATTATTTATGGATATAAGTGAGTGTATGTCAATATTATTTATGTTTAGTAACTATATACTAAAATTAATTTTAATAAAATAAATATTGTTTGGATAATATTGATTAATATTGGTTAAAACTAATTTTAGATAGATAATTACTAGAAAGGACATGACATTAAATTTTAATATTATTTTTTTAAACATTTTAACTTTTTTTATACTTTTTTTAGTGTTTTTTTAATAATATTTTTTCTAGTACTTTTTTTAGTACATTATAATTTTCTACTACTATTATTATTTATGGTTAATTTTTTTAATTTACTCTACCTAATGGGATCAATAAATCATATTATAAAAAGATAATAATAAATATAATACACAAGAATCACAATTATAAAATTATATAATGTTAAACCAAAAAATTAACAAAAAATAAAAATAAAAGTTAGGATTTATTGCTTCTTGTCAATGTGGATTTGAATACAAAATTATTTCTATGTTTATAAGAAGAAAAGAGTAGCCAAACAAAAAATTGAAACGCTCAAAAAATTTAAACGTATTTTCACCCTTCAAACGTTAAAATAAATACACCCATAGTAGATTATACTTTATGCTCCACTTGGATTTTATAATTTTTGTGCCCAATAGGGTTTGTTGTGCTAAGACTTTTTGTGACTCTGATAAGATTTTTTGTGAATCCTAATTTCTAATTCTATTCTATTCTTTTTTTGTGAATTTTAATCACTAAAAGTTCAGACCTTCTCCAAACATTTTGAATGAACAGTAAAATTTTATCCTTCTTTAATATTATAATTCTCTTTCATAACTTCTTATGGCATTACCTGAGGTTAGAGTTACGCAGAATCTAGATTTATTTGGAATAGAAGAGGAGGAGATTGTAGCATTGGAGGTGGAGGATGTGAGGGAAGGAGTCGAAATGTACTCTAAAAGTTTAATAAGAAGGCTAATGACGGATAGAGGGTTTAGCAAAGGAACAATGGAGGGAGGCTTCGGAGTGATCTGGAATTAACCTGAGGGATTTAGAGTCAAAGTGCATGGAGAAAATATATTCTAATTTTTATTTTCTAAGGAAGCAGATGTGATAAGGGTGGAAAGGAGATCTCCATGGCTGTTCAAGAATTATATGATTCACCTTAAAAGATGGCAGTCAGGTATGAAAGTGGACCAGGAGGACTTTACTCAAATTTCAATATGGATCCAAATGTGGGGAATGCCTGAATTTTGTAAAATAATAACGGCGGCTCAGAGGATAGGTAAAAAATTAGGGGAGAGAATGGAGGCTGATAAATTTTCCATGAGAGGCGAGGAGGATCAGATTATGAAAATAAGGATTAATATGGATGTGTCCAAGACACTTTGTCAATCAATAAAAGTAGCTAGTTCGGATAATGCAGTTTTTGAAATTATGCTGAAGTATGAAAAATTGGAGATCTATTGTGGTTTTTGTGGTTATATTGGGCATCGAACAAGAAATTGCGGAGAGTACCTGGAATTGTCTGCCAATCAGTAGGAGATTAAAGAGAGATGGAGTAAAGAGCTGAAAGCAAACCAGATCGGGTGGAGAGTGGAAGATCAAGAGGAGAATTCACACCCAAATCCACGTGAAAAGGAAATCGGCTTCTCTCAACCTCACAATAAACATACACCGGTAAGCCTTCTAAAAAAACCTTTCTAACATATCATTCAATGACTATAACTCTAACCGTATCCATAATCCATCAAATTCTCAAATACACCTATACCAAAGCAACATTTCAAAACCATTGGCTCAGTATCATAATTCAAATCCGCTGGAAAACTAAAACATTATTTCATACACTAGTTTAGAACCGATTTCAGGAGGTATGGAGGGTTTGATTGGGTAGAAGAAGTAGGGGTGTTTCATATAAGCAGTATAGAGAGAGGTATTAAAAGAAGCAGTAAACGACCAGAAATCAAATATTTGACAAGAAATATATAAGTGACAGAGGTGGGGAGTAAAATTGTTGGTGTTAAGCAAATTTCGGAGCAGGAAGATGAGTATTTGAATGAAGAAGACTCTATTTCATCCACTGAAATATAGAAGTGCCATCCCAAAAGCAGCACCCTAAGGCCCATGAAGACGATGATGTGAAACTGTCATGGTTTGCAGAAATAATCCCTAACAGTTCACAACATCAAAGGGTTATGTAGGACCCATTGTAACAGCCCAGACCACCCGCTAGCACGATATTGTCCGCTTTGGCATACAAGGCCTCACGATTTTGCCTTTGACGATAGGGATGATAGCCGAAACTCCCACACTCACTCGTCAAAACGCGTCATGCTAGGGAGAGGTATCCACACCCTTACAAGGCATGCTTCGTTCCCCTCTCCAACCGATGTGGGACCGTACAATCCACCCCCTAAGGGAGCCCAGCGCCCTCGCTGGCACATTGATCCGGGCTCCAGCTTTGATATCATCTGTAACAGCCCAGTCCACCTGCTAGCACGATATTGTCCGCTTTGACACATAAGGCCTCACAGTTTTGCCTTTGACGATAGAGATGATAGCTGAAACCCCCCACACTCACTCGTCAAAACGCATCATGCTAGGGAGAGGTATCCACACCCTTATAAGGCATGCTTCGTTCCCCTCTCCAACCGATGTGGGACCTTACACCCATTTCCCCGAAGTGGAATTCTTATGCGAGACCAAAAATACTACTTCGTTTGTGGAGAAACAAGGTAGAAATGTAGGTTTTTAGAGGTTTTATTGTGTTGAATCAAGAGGAATAGCGGGAGGGCTGACAAACCCCAATTTGACGGTTTGTTTTGCATTGAATTCAGAGTATTTTGATAACCTTTTGTCACATTTAGCCTAGGAATTAGCATGATTTTGTTATCTCTCCCATATTCGTGCTTAAGTGTAAAAACATGCTTTCTAAGCCTTATTTTGATGAATTCTAGTTCTTCTTTGATTCCATAAGATGCCTTGAGGTGTTTGCTAGTGATTCCAGGATTGAAGTAGGCTAGGCATGGATCAAAGGAAGCAAGGAAGGAAGCATACAAGTGGAGGGAAGCATAAAAAGTCAAAGAAGCAAAGTCAGCCATGCACGCGCACGCGCACAAGGCGCTCACGCGCACATTGCAGAATCGACCAGGGACGCGCACGCGTACCATGCGCGCACGCGCCGATGATGGCACATGACCTCATTAATGCAACACGTTCCTGGCGATTTGAGAGGGTTTCTGAACCCATTTTTGGCGCCAAATTGCTAAGGGAAAGGAATAAAAGGATGAAGGATTAAGGGGAAGGCATAGGGAGAATGATGATGATCATTCCCAACTAACTAATCACTTTTATCTTAGAGTTTTAGAGAGAGAAGCTCTCACTTCTCTCTAGAATTAGGATTAGGATTAGATTTAGTTCTTAGATCTAGGTTTTAATCTTTGCTTTCTTCCACCTCTATCTCTCAATTCTTTGTTGCTACATTCAATCTCCTTCTATTCCTTTGTTGTAATTTCCTTTATGTTGTTCTTATATTTTGTTGTAGATCTAGTATTGTTCCTTCTACTTTCTTCCAATTCAATAAGAGGTAATTCATAATAATTGTTCTTCTTTGCTTTTCTATTGTTGATCTCTTATTTTTGTAGTTGTAGATTCCTTTAATTCTTGCATTTAATAATGTTTACTCCTCTTGCACTTTATGTGTTTGTTGAAATGTCTCTTTTAGTTTTAGTGTAGATTTTGTTCCTCTTGGCCTAGGTAGAGTAATTAGTGACACTTGAGTTATCTAATTCCTTTGTTGATTGATAATTGGAGAGATTGCTAATTGGTTTGGAGTGCACTAAAGCTAGTCTTTCCTTGGGAGTTGGCTAGGATTTGTGGCTCAAGTCAATTCATCCACTTGACTTTCCTTTAATTAGTAAGGGTTAACTAAGTGGTAGCAATGAACAATTCTCATCACAATTGAGAAGGATAACTAGGATAGGACTTCTAGTTCTCACACCTTTCCAAGAGCCTTTTATAGTTTTTAGTTTATTTTCATTGCCATTTACTTTTCATGCTCCTTATCCAAAACCCCAAAATAACTCATAACCAATAACAAGACACTTCATTGTAATTCCTAGGGAGAACGACCCGAGGTCCAATACTTCGGTTTATAAATTTTAGGGGTTTGTACTAGTGACAAACAACTTTTTGTATGAAAGGATTATTGTTTGGTTTAGGAACTATACTTGCAACGAGAATTCATTTGTGAAATTCTAAACCATCAAAAATCCAATCATCAAAATGGCGCCGTTGCCGGGGATTTGCAATGGTGCTATGTTATTGGTTATTGTACATATGTGAATAGTGTAAATAGTTTGTCTTTTGCTTGTTTACTAGATTTTGTTAGTTTTATTTTGTTTTTCCATAATGAATTCTCACTTTGGCTTTGAGTTTGGCTCTAATTGTGTTGTAGGGAATGTGAACTTCAATGCTAACATGTACCAAGGATGGAACACTCCAAGATGGGAGGAGCCTCAAGGAATTGATCACTCCTATTGGCATCAACCTCCGGACACTTATAGGTATAATTCTCATCCTAATGCATGTCAATTCAATGGCTATGGTGACTCTTTTTTTGACAATCAACCACCACCATATGCCTATGAATCTTATCCTCAACATGATGCTCAACCATACTCACAAGCCCCTTTCTACCAAGTACCTTTATGTGACCCTTATCCATCATATAACCAATCACCCATACCACATCCTTGTGATCATTATGAGCAAGAACCTTTAGGACCACCACAACCCTATCAGGATTACTACCATGAACCACCTCAACCCTCACCATCTCCATACCCTTACCAAGAAGAACCACCTTCCTACTATGAACCCTCTCTCCAAAATAATGAACCTTCCTATTCACCCCAAGCCCCAATAGACGATCCTCTCACTTTGTTACTCCAAGGACAAGAAGCCATAAAGCGGGATACACTCGAGTTTGTGACCAATTTGACCAAGGTGGTGCACACTTTAGCCCACCAATGCTTGAATACTCAAGATACTTCCGTGACCACATGTGACAAGTCAAAAGAAGAGCAAAGTATGAAGGTGAAATTGGAAAATTCGGTGGAAAAGGAGGAGTCAAATTTTGTGTTGGAACAATTGGAGAAGCCTATGATCATTGAAGAAAGGGGAGAAGTGGTTGAAGATCTCGGAGATGTTGAAAGTCCATGGGAATGTGGCATCATGGAGAACTCTTCCAAGAAGCTTGATATTGATGTTGAGGAGGGCGCGCAATCTCCAAGACATATCATCGTTGGAGACTTGGAAGAGGTTTATCAAGAGATGGATTCAATCATGGATGAATTCCTCTCTACAATGGAATCCTCTCCCATTGGACATGGAGTTGAAAGTACAAAAGAGTGTGAACAACCTCCCATACCCTTGGTGAGCAATGAGAAAGAGAGCTACCAAGAGGAAAACGTTGGCATGGTGTATATCGAAATTGAAGAAGATGAAGAGGTTAACCAAGAAATGGATTTATTCATCAATGAATTTCTGTCCAAAATTGAACCACCCCCCATTAGGCAAGAAATCAAAGTTCTTGAAGACAACACCAAGCTATGTGATAAAAAGGGAAAGGTTGAAATCAAGGAAGCTCACAAAGAGGTGGAAATACATAAAGAAGAGCGCAAGGAAGTAGACCTTGCATTGTCTAAGTGTGGGGAGGTCTCCCTTCCCGAGTCACCATCCAACACAACATTCAAGTGGGTAAAATTCCTATCCATAAGCTTTACTTTCTCGCTTGAATATGGTTTGATTGAAACGGATGGACAACTTAGAGCTCTCTGTGGAATTAAAAGTAAGAATAAGTTGTGTAGTGGTTGCAAGTTCGGAATTAGGCTCATTAAGGTCAAAGTTTCAAAGCATAGGAACGATGATTGGAAGAATACCACTTTGCATGGGTTTCAACGGAAGGCTTGGTATGTTAAAGAGAATTCTATATGTCAACCACCCGGAAAGAGAGAGTATGAAGACCAAATCGAAGACGGGTGCGAAAACAAGATATGGGATCCCGGTTCGCTATGTAAAGACCAACTATGGGGACTCATATCTTGGGTAGAACTTTGCCCAAGCTTGATGAAGATGGTTGGAAATTCTGTCAACCAATTGAGAGGCAAGGATCCTTGGAGATTCAAGGATGAGTACAAACATAAGCCACCATGACAATAAGCATCTCAAAATGTCCAACTTAAGGACTTAAACTAAAAGTGCTAGGTGGGAGACACCCCACCATGGTAAACTCTTTCCACTCTTTTAAATTTACTTAATAAGTGATTTGAGTTACCATTGTAGGTAGATGTTTCATACAAATTTGTTTGTACAACTTAATTGTTAGCTTAGTCACATGCATGTTGTGTTTAGTAGTAGATGAATAATATCAAAAATTGCATTTTTGTGAATTGTATGATGGCTGAGTGAATAAGAGTTGTGAACACTAAGGGGAGCACCCAGCAAGTTTTTCTTCTAAAAAAAAAAAAAAGGGGGGGGGGGGCGTGGACGCGCGCGCACAACGTACGCGTAGGCGTCCCGACGCGCATGCACCACGAGCCACACTCCAGAGAGTTGGGCCTCCCTTGGGCAAACATTGTGCCTTGAGCCCAACATTGACCCACGCGGACGCGCACCTGCCGCGTCCGCGCCGATTTTTTTGCTGCAATTGATTGAGCCAAACCCCAGAGAGTTAAGCCAATTCTGGGCTAGCTCTAGGCCCCAGGCCTAAACCATTTCACAATTCGTCAATGTACGCGGACGCGCACTCGCCGCGCGCGCGTCCTTGCGTGGCGCCACCAAACTAGGCCACGGACCAGAGAGTTGGGCGTGCCTCAAGCCCATTCTAAGCCTCAGGCCCAATCTCATGTACGCGTGCGCACAAGGTACACGCACGCGCCCCAGCCTATTCTGCCATCCCATGCTAGAGCGCACTGCACGCTCACGCGTGGATCTCCATTCCCCTCAATGCACGCGGACGCGTACTTGCCGCGTGTGCGCAAATCTAGTGGCGCGACTCCCAGGCCATTCTCCAGAGAGTTAGGCCTGAGTTGGGCCAACTCTAAGCCCCTAGCCTAACTCCATGCACGCGTGCGCGCACGGTACGCGCACGCGCCCTTCCCTATTTTGCTCACCCGCGCTTAAGCGCGTTGTACGCGCACGCGTAGGACCCACGTTTTTTTTCAATGGACGCGGACGCGCAAGGTGCGCGCGCGCGCCGATTCAAAAATAGGGATTAACCTAGCTCGCGAAGCACACTGCGCAGTCGCGCACCCCATTTCCCCAACCTCCATCTTCTGCTTCTTCTCTCCCCCAACTGCCGTCGCAGCCGCAGTAACGGCCGCCGACCACCACCGTTCACCATAAATCCTCTCTCTCTCATCCATTCACTTCCTTTTCCCTTCTCACCACCACCCACCCGTCCTCTCTCTCCCTCTGACCTCCTCTCCCTCTCACCCCTCTCACCGTCCCTCTTCCCCTCAGTTTCTCACAGTCACCGCGCCACCATCTCCGCCGCCGCGCCATCATCACCGCCGGCAACTCGGCCTCAACCTCTCTCTCTCTCTCACCCACCCATTCCATCTCCGCCGCCGCAGCAACTCTCGCCGCCGCCCCTCTCTGCCTCTGTGCCAACCGCCGCGACCACCATCGCCGCCGGTGCAACCCCACAGCCGCGCTGCTCCGGCCAGTTCTCCCACCGCCTCACTTCATTTTTCTTCCCTCCTTTTCCTCGGTTCAATCTCTGCACCTAGGTTCCTCCTCTCCTCTGTTTTACTTTGTTTCGCTGTTTTTTTTTTGTTAATTCCGTTAGTGTAGTTAGAATTAGATTAGTTAGTTAGCTTAGTTTGATTTAGGTGGTTAGCGAATCTGGGCTGAGTAGTGGATTTAGGCATTGTTTGACTCTATGTTGCTATATGAAACTGCTCTATTCTGCTGCGTATGCCATTTGTGTTGCTGGGTTGTATTTCACTGCTGCTGTGCTCAATTGATATTGTCTTCTTACTGCTCATGCTATGTTGCTATCCGGGAACGTCTAATTTTAAGCCGGAATGCTGCCCGATTTTCAAGGAAATTAGTTTCATCTTGATCTTTATTTCAGTTTTGGGCAAATTTCCATCTCCTTTTTTATTTCCCGGATTTGCACATTCATGGTGAACATAAACCACAACTTTTCTTTTCATTACGCATAAATATCATCATATCACTCACCTACTTTTCTAACTTACTAACTTCTTTAACCATTCCACTTCCGCTTACCTTTAACCATCTTTAACAAATTCCTTCAACTATATGATGATATTATTGCCTTGTGAATATGAGTTGTTGACTTTAATGAAGCTTGCATTTTTTTTGGTTTACTTGTTCACTTTTGCATATTCATTGCAACATCATGATTGTTCTTTGTCATTTATGACCTGACCATGTTTTTTTTGTTACATGCTAAATGTTTTATATATTCTATCACATTTTTCAGGATGTCAGATAAAGGCAAAGCCATAGCCACCGCCTCTAAGAAGAGAAAACACTCTACCCCCTCCATTCCTTCCATCTACCAGAACTATGCTAAGAATCCATTGCATGAAGAGGATAAAGAGAATCAGCAGTTGCCTTCCACCAATCCAGCCAAATTCCCCAATCTCTACTGTGAGCTTCGGTTATCTAGATATCGAACCACGAAGCTAAATATTGAGAAGAAGTTGCTCCTACCTAATGATGTGAGACGGCGCATTACCGGTCGGATCCTTGAGTTAGGTATTGACTTTGTTGACCGGGATTTGGGTGACATAAATATATCTTGGGTGAAGGAATTCTACTGCAACTTCTTCCGTCCGACTTTGGACTCAGTTCAGGTGCGGGGTAGAGAGATTATGGTCACCGAGACCGCCATTGGGGAGGCATTACATTGCCGACACATTCCGCATGACCTGTGTGCCCATCATCAGGCTGAGATAGCCATCCATACCATGACTTTTGATTATGAGGCGCTTCGGCGCGTGATTGGGATACCGGATGCTTCATGGGTTATGGATGCGGGCAACACCAAGCCAAAGGGGATGTTATTCACTCATTTGACTAGGGAGGCCAGGACTTGGCAGATGATCTTCGCCCACTACGTCCTGCCTACCACCCACTTTTCTGAGGTCCCCATGGAGATGCTTCTGCTGATCGGGTGTGTTATGGAGGGGAAGGATGTCTCCTTCCCTAGACTTATCCGACAGTGCATGTGGCGGGCGCATATTCGTGGCCTACTTCCATTTCCTACATTGGTCACGAGTATGGCAGCCTTAGCTGATGTCCCGTGGTCAGATGATGATGTGCGACCACCACCAGCTGATGCAGATGACAGGGAGGTTACTATCCCCTGGGGTGTTTGGGTACACGAGAAGCCACCTGCTAGACGCCGCTCTCGGGCTAGAGCTGTCATAGGGACACCTTCACCACCAGCCCCTACAGCTGGCCCATCATCTTCTACACCCGTAGCTCCTTCACCATCTACAGGCCCTCCAGCAGCACCTGAGCCTACCTATCTCCTGGTCCAGCGTCTCTTCCGATTCTTAGAGCGAGAGCGACACCATGTCAGACGCCGTTTGGATCGGATGGACCAGGCACTTATCTCTCTGGGCGCTGAGCTACCTCCGCTTCCCGATTCTCCGACCTCCGATGAGCTGGATCATCAGGAGGAGGACGCGGAGGCGCCGGTTCAGCAGGATGCCCCTGACACTACAGAGCCACCTCAGACACAGGAGACTCAGCCGGTCCCACAGCCACAGTCAGAGCCAGAGCCTATCGTTGCACCTCCCACTGATCCCCCGGTTTAGCATCGAGGACGATGCTTGGTTTTAAGTGTGGGGAGGGCACCGGTAGCATTATTTGGGAACCGGTGAACTTTTCAGCCTAGTTATCCTATTTTGCACATCTTTGTATATATTTTGATGCATTCCTAGTTTGCTTTGGATACTTTTATTGCTTATTTTGGGATTTTAGATATTTTGATGCTTTTGGATATTTTTAGATGTTTTGGATGATAGATTCCGTACTTTTAGTTGGATTCTTCTTTATACATTTTGTTTATCTTGTTTTTAGTTTGTGGTTGTGATTAGAAATCATGTTTTAAGTGAAACTTAGCCACCCTTTTTGTATAAGAAATTGGTTCTAAGTGAAAAAGAAAAGGGTGAACTAAGAAAATTTTTGAACTTTTCAATCACAACAATGCTTAGTCAAACATTGAGGTTTTTCAAGGAGTTTAAATATAGGGCATTAACCCAATTGATTGAAAAAGAATTTTTGAAACTTGCTTGAATTTCATACCTTGTGAAGCATGTATTGAATTGAGAACACAAGCTTGTGAGACTTGAGCCTATTGATGTGGTTACATTTTATAACCATTTATTTTCCATTCTTGTGTGAAATTGTTCTCTTTCCATGATTGCGATCCTTGATTTGCTTGATTCTATATATCCATTTATTTCTTGTGTTTGTGCATTTATATGATTGAGGCCATTCTTTCATTAGCCACTTACCCAAATAGCCAACCTTTTACTCTCCATTGTTAGCCAATTTTGAGCCTATGCTTAACCAATTCATTCTTATTTTAGCTCATTACAAGCCCAAGGCGGAAAACCAATGAAAAGTCCTTGTTTGGATCTTTGATTAGCCTAGGCTAGTGAGAGTGTGTATTATTCAAGTTGGTGAGGCTTGGGAACATTGGATGGGATAAAAAGGGGCAATACACTTTTAGGTTTAGGAATTGGGCACATATTCATGTATTGATCAAATGTAGAGACCTTATGCATTGATGTTCTTGTATTTAGTTTGAAAGAAGAAAAAAGGAAAAAATATATATAAAGGAAAGAAAAAAAATGATGAAAAGAAAAATAAAATGAAAGAAAAAAAAAAGAGAGAAGAAAAAATAAAAAAAAAGGGGACAAAATGCTCCAAAGTGAAGTCAATAAAAAGGAATCAATGCATAAGTGTTGAGAAATGAAAAGAAAATGCATGAGTATGTAAGAAAAAGTGAAGAATGGGTAGTTAGAATAGCTCGCATTTGTATAGGTCATTAAATAGGTTAGGTGGGAAAGCCTATGCTAATCAAAGATTCAAATCCTAGTCCACTTGACCATAAATGATCCTACCTTGACCCTAACCCCATTACAACCTAAATGAAAGACCTCATGATGAATGTATGCATGCATTGAATGAATGTTGATTGTTAGAAGAAAATCAAATTTTGGAAAACATGATTAGAAGAGAATTGAGTGAATTAACCCTTAAACACTTGAGCGAATAGAGCGGATACACATCCGGTGAGGGTTCAAAAGTTCAATTACATGTATTCACCCATATTATCTATAATCTTGCAAGTTTGAACTCTTTTGACAATTCAATACAATTGTGGTTTGGACTTAGTCCTTATTACCTAGCTCTTGTGCTTACACATGCTCTCTTGGGAATTGATTTGTTTGAACTAAGCATTTCCAATTGCTTTAGATAGTTGCATTTAGATAGGACTCATATAGTTTAGTTGCATTCAATAAATGTCATAACCCTTAGTTCCTTCTTATTTTAGCATGAGGACATGCTAAGGCTTAAGTGTGGGGAGGTTGACAAACCCCAATTTGACGGTTTGTTTTGCATTGAATTCAGAGTATTTTGATAACCTTTTGTCACATTTAGCCTAGGAATTAGCATGATTTTGTTATCTCTCCCATATTCGTGCTTAAGTGTAAAAACATGCTTTCTAAGCCTTATTTTGATGAATTCTAGTTCTTCTTTGATTCCATAAGATGCCTTGAGGTGTTTGCTAGTGATTCCAGGATTGAAGTAGGCTAGGCATGGATCAAAGGAAGCAAGGAAGGAAGCATACAAGTGGAGGGAAGCATAAAAAGTCAAAGAAGCAAAGTCAGCCATGCACGCGCACGCGCACAAGGCGCTCACGCGCACATTGCAGAATCGACCAGGGACGCGCACGCGTACCATGCGCGCACGCGCCGATGATGGCACATGACCTCATTAATGCAACACGTGCCTGGCGATTTGAGAGGGTTTCTGAACCCATTTTTGGCGCCAAATTGCTAAGGGAAAGGAATAAAAGGATGAAGGATTAAGGGGAAGGCATAGGGAGAATGATGATGATCATTCCCAACTAACTAATCACTTTTAGCTTAGAATTAGGATTAGGATTAGATTTAGTTCTTAGATCTAGGTTTTAATCTTTGCTTTCTTCCACCTCTATCTCTCAATTCTTTGTTGCTACATTCAATCTCCTTCTATTCCTTTGTTGTAATTTCCTTTATGTTGTTCTTATATTTTGTTGTAGATCTAGTATTGTTCCTTCTACTTTCTTCCAATTCAATAAGAGGTAATTCATAATAATTGTTCTTCTTTGCTTTTCTATTGTTGATCTCTTATCTTTGTAGTTGTAGATTCCTTTAATTCTTGCATTTAATAATGTTTACTCCTCTTTCACTTTATGTGTTTGTTGAAATGTCTCTTTTAGTTTTAGTGTAGATTTTGTTCCTCTTGGCCTAGGTAGAGTAATTAGTGACACTTGAGTTATCTAATTCCTTTGTTAATTGATAATTGGAGAGATTGCTAATTGGTTTGGAGTGCACTAAAGCTAGTCTTTCCTTGGGAGTTGGCTAGGATTTGTGGCTCAAGTCAATTCATCCACTTGACTTTCCTTTAATTAGTAAGGGTTAACTAAGTGGTAGCAATGAACAATTCTCATCACAATTGAGAAGGATAACTAGGATAGGACTTCTAGTTCTCACACCTTTCCAAGAGCCTTTTATAGTTTTTAGTTTATTTTCATTGCCATTTACTTTTCATGCTCCTTATCCAAAACCCCAAAATAACTCATAACCAATAACAAGATACTTCATTGTAATTCCTAGGGAGAACGACCCGAGGTCCAATACTTCGGTTTATAAATTTTAGGGGTTTGTACTAGTGACAAACAACTTTTTGTATGAAAGGATTATTGTTTGGTTTAGGAACTATACTTGCAACGAGAATTCATTTGTGAAATTCTAAACCATCAAAAATCCAATCATCAAGGGCTGGTATTAATGTGGAAGGACGATGAAGATATTAATATTATTCAACATGCTGATTTTTTTATTCATTTCACCTGGAGAGACAATGTGCAGAACAGAATTTGGGAGATTTTTGGAGTACATTTGCATAATGAGGAGGCCCAACGAAACGTTCAATACAATCAGATTTTAAATATGCTAGAAACGGTTGGAGAAAATATTTTGATTAGTGGTGATTTTAATGCTATCTCAGCCTTTAGTGAAAAAGAGGGAGGAAGAACGAAATCTATATCTTCTATTCAAGCTTTTCAAGACTTTATTAATGGAGGCAACCTGGTTAATCTTGGATATGAAGGTAGTATGTTCACATGGAGTAATAAACAGGCAGGAGTTAGCCTTATTAAAGAGAGATTGGATAGATGTTTGGCCTTTATTCAGTGAAAACAGAATTACCCAAATGACTCGGTTGTGCACTTAGATGACACAGGATCTGACTATAGACCGTTTCTGATTTCTTCAGATAGAGCAAGTTTTAAAATAAAGAGGAGGTTCATATTCCAGGAAAGATGGTGTGATAGCGAAGAAACTAGACATGTGGTGGTAAATTCGTGGCATATGGAGGTTGAAGGTTCTCCGATGTTTATATTATTCAGCAAGCCTAAACAATGTAGACACAATTTGGTTGCATGGCAAAAAAATTCGTCTACTAACTCGAAGAAAAACATTGCTGAATTGAACTTAAAACTAAATATAGAGAAGGATAAAGGTGCGGGAGCTGACACCACTATAATCCGGGTCTTAGAGGCGAAACTAGAGGATGAATATGAGAGGGAGGAAGGATTTTGGAAAGAAAAGGCCAGGGTGCAATAGTTGCATTGGGGTGAGAAGAACACAAAGTCCTTTCATGCCAAATTTCATATGCGGAGCAGCAAAAATAAATTGCACAGGCTGAAAAGTGATTCAGGTGAGCTTGGTACTAATGCAGAACAAATAGCTAGTATTGCACAACAATATTTTGAAAACCTATTTACTACTTCTAACCCAAAAGAACCGACTGAGGAGCTGAAGGGGTTGAATAGAAGGGTAGATAACAATACCAATCGAATGCTAGCTAGACCAATCTCGGATCAAGAAGTCAAAGATGCAGTTTTCTCTATTAATCCTCTCTTGGCACCTGGAGAGGACAGATGATTCACTGCAAAATTCTATCAGTTTTTCTGGGATACTATCAAAAGGATGTTCTTAATACTTGTCATAGCTTCTTTGAGGGAGAGAAGATGCTCAGAGCCTTCAATCATATGCACATATATTTAATTCCTAAAGTCCCTAATATTAGCAAGATAAACAAGGCCAAATAAGGCCTATCAGTCTTAGTACTATTTTTTATAAAATTATCTCTAAAATTTTGGTGCATAGATTACAACATACTATGAACAGAATCATTAGCGATAATCAAAGTGCGTTTATAAAGGGTTGGCTTATTAGTGATAATGTATTGATTGCTCCCGAGTTTATGTATTTTTTGAAGAATAAGAGGTTTGGAGATGAAGAACTAGCATTGAAAGTAGATATGAACAAAGCTTATAGTCGGGTTGAATGAAAATTCATTTGGGCTATTATGGATAAATTGGGTTTTTGTAGAATGTGGATGGAGTGGATGAAGGAATGTGTAACAACTATTTCCTACTCTGTTGTTGTGGAAGGACAACTTCATGGTTACTTTAAACCATGTAGGAGATTGCGACAAGGCGACCCCCTTTTTCCCTATCTATTTCTATTCTGTGCAGAAGGATTCTCCCATCTGCTCCACAGAGGAGAACAGAAGAATGAAATCGGTGGAATACGTTTGAACTACAGATGTCCTTACATGACTCATCTATTTTTGGCAGATGAATCAATTATATTTAGTAAGGCAACACCCCAAGTATGTGCTAACATAGTCCAAATTCTACAATCTTATAGTGAGGTGAGTGGACAAATGGTTAATCTACAAAAGTCTTTATTTTTCATAAAAAATACTATTCCTGAAACCCGAGATACTTTATTTGATATTCTCAACATTTCCCATATTGGGAACCAAGATAAATATTTGGGTCTGCCCTCAGTGATACAGAGATCGAAGAAGGCAACCTTTAATTATATCAAGGATTGGGTGACAAAGAAATTATAACATTGAAAAAATCCCTCTTATCAGCTAGCGGTAGAGAAATATTGATTAAAGTCGTAGCCACTGCCATTTTGATATATACGTTGGGGTGTTTCAAGTTGCCTGAGACTCTTATAGAGGACATACAGCATATGATAATGAGATTCTGGTGGCAACAAAAGGAGAATGAAAGAAGACAACACTGGATTGGTTGGGATATAATCTGTAGACCTCAAACTTAGAGAAAATTAAATTTCATGGATTTAAAAGCCTTTAATCTAGCTATGCTAGAAAAACAAGGCTAAAGAATCATCTCTCGACCTCACTCTCTATTAGGCAAAGTGCTAAAAAATAAATACTTTATATACACTTCCTTTCTAAGGGCAAAGATAGGCTATAATCCCTTCATGGGGGTGGCACAGTATTTTGGAAGGACGGAAAATTATCGAAGAAGGCTGTTTATGGATAAAAGGACGAGGTGACAACATCAGGTTCTTTGAAGATAAATGGTTAAAACAAGTTGATTATAGCTCAATTCACTGCAATACTATTTTCAACAACCAAATTGGATGAGTTTCACAGCTAATAGACCACAACAAATAATGGAAAAGAGATATTATAGAAGCAACATTTCAACCAAACATTGCACATATTATTCTACAAACTCTAACAAGTAGAGGGAAATATTCGCTAACCTGACCAGCAGAGCGAACTGGATAATACTCTGTTTAATTTGGTTACACCTATGCCTTCAGAATGCTCCACGATCTACTGAAATTGCTACCAGAAATTTATCAACAGAAATAAATGTAGAGAACTCTTTGAAAGATCTAATGCCTTTCCAAAGCTAAAAATTTTCTCTGGCGTGCTCTTCACAATGGTCTTCCAGTGTGGTGGAAGTTGAACCACCGATTCTCAATAGCTCTGTCACAATGTCCTAGATGCCCAAATTTTTTTAAATAGGTGACCCACTGCTTGACCTCATGCTCTCAATCAAGACAAGTATAGTGTTTGGAAAGGATCCAACCATCAGAAATGGCAGGGGATGACGATATATTCTGAAAATGGTGGGTGCATGTGAGTGGAATGATGATAAGAGAAGAAGGAGGAAACAGAAAAATAGTAAAGGGCAGCCTTCACCCTTTGACAAATTTGGAAAGTACGTAATATGAAGATTTTCGAAGACAAGAATTTCTCTCCTTTTGATATTTTTTCCATAGCAGATAAGATGGAAGAGAAATTTGCTGCAAAGATGCTACATTGATAAAGTAACTATTGAATTCTTAATCTCGATTGTTTTAAAATAAGTAATGTGAGAGTGTCTCGTTTTATTATTATTATTATTATTATTATTATTATTATTATTATTATTATTATTATTGTGCTGTCCAAAGTTGGACCATTTCTATTTATTACTTAATTCTTTTAATTAATAATATTATATTTTATATTTGAAAAAGAAAACACACTCATAATAGTTAATTTCTTAGATTTTTTCTTCTACTATAGCCGAAATTCTATGCAACTAAATAATCCACATTTTACTTATTTGTATTTTGATTTATAGGTACATTTGGGTTGGGTTATAACTAATGGAGTAGTTTCATTTTACATTCAATTCAATTCATATATGGTTGGTTGGAGTTAATACTTAAAATGATTCTCGAAATTTGACCACCGACTTAATTTGACCCTCTAATTTTTAATTGATCCAATTTATACCATAAAATTTTAAAGGGTGGCTCAGATTGACCATTTCGTCCAACTCCGTCACTGGAGTGATGACGTGGCACCCAAACCTCACTACATGTCTCTCCTTCTTCCTCTTACCATCGCCATCATCACTTCCCCTCTACCAACACCCTCCCTCTCCCAACAAACAACAACATTCACAATCCACCAACACCCACATATTTCCATCGCCATTTATGAATGACCTTTCTATTATTTGATCTTTCTCTTTTTCGCCATCATCATCACCATCTTCTCTCTACCATCGTCTTTCCTCCCCAACAAATAACATTAACAATCACTAACATTAACAAATTAAAGAGAAATAGAAAAAAAAAAAAAGAAATACAACACCACACTTTAGATCCCTCTTAATAGGAACACAAAGATGGGTGCAATGGGTGAGGATGTTTTGAATTTGGAGCAATGGGTGGTGTGACCTTGTGATTGTTGGTAACATTGGAAATGTATTGTTCAACATGTATGCTAAGTGTGGTAGAAGAGAGGTAATGATGGCGATGGTAAGAGCAAGAAGGAGAGACATGTAGTGAGGTCCGGGTCCCACATCATCACTCCAGTGACGAAATTAGACAAAAAGGTCGATCTGAATCTAACTTTACAATTTTAAAGTATAAATTAAGTCAATTAAAAATTAGAGGTCAAATTGAATCGATGGTCAAATTTTGAGAATCATTTTGAATATTAACTCGGTTGGTTGTGTTCTGGCGTGCAATATATATAATTATGAGATATGTATTGTTCCTCAATTTTGTATATGGCCTATGGCATAGTATGCATTAATGAAAGGGGTCAAGGATGGATAACCATACGTGCAATTTTATGATTATTGTACACGCCAATCATTGGAATTTGGAAGGTACAAGAGTGCATTAAATAAAAAATGAAACCCACCAAAACATCGCATTAAAATGGATAAGTGCACTGTAGTATGTATAGAATGGGTACCCCTACAGCTGTCTTACAAAAGAGTGCATTATTATTTAGGTTTAAAATTCTTGGTTGCCATAGCAATAGCATTAATTAATCAATTCTCGTATATATCTTTTGCCATGCGTGTGTGATAGATTCATATATGTGACTCGTGTCCAATTAGAAATAGGAGGGGACCATGCAATATGCATGCATGATGCATGGATATGGCATCTATTCTAATCTCATAAAAGGATGGACATACACACAAATGAAGTCACCTACCCAACCAAATTAAAAGAACATATCATAATGCGTCCAATTCTCTATTTTCGTCCACTTTAAATTATTTTTTCAGAATAAGACCAAGTTGTTTGTTTGGACTATGGGTGGTGGTTGATAGTAGTACGGCCAATTAAACAACGTCAAAGAAGCTTATCTTGTTCATGCTTTTCAGGGGATTTCTCCTACTTTTCCGTATTGCCCTCTTCTCCAACACTGCAAATAAACAATCCCTAATTATTTAAGCCATTATTCACATCCCTAACTTTGGGATTTTTTTTTTTATAAAAAATCTAATAATCAGACCTATTAATCGGAGAAAGAGAAATAGAAATAAACATAGATTTAATTATGATCATTTTATATATTTAGGACTTGGTTGTGAAGAAGGTGCGTGCAACAAGCGAAGCATACATATAATTAATCAAGATCGGAATCTTGGACTTGAGGAAATTGGTGTGAAGAGTTGTTCCATTCTCTCCCTAGCTAGCTAGGTTGTTCTCAGATGGATGAGGAGGATTTATGAAATTGAAAGAGAGCCACATATTACTAATTTAGTCAGTTCGTTCTTCCAACTTGTCGGTTTAATTTATCAGCTATATATCTTATTTTACACATGAAAAACACACAAGAAAACCAGTGTCATACATTTTCTATAAAATTATTGTTGCTCACTGTCTTTTCTTGTCTCAATTCAACCACACTGACTTTTACTGCTCTAATGATCTACTACTTATGAGAGGTCAAGTTCACGTTAATTAATATATTAGCAAGGTTGTCTAGTAAATATTATTATTCTTTGTTAATATTTTGTTAGTAATAATTTATATTTATATTTATAGAGATTTTATATCCACAAAATATATAATTTATAATTTTATATTTATTAAAATTTGTACATATAAATTAATAAAATATATTTATTAAAAATAATTTAATATTTATACTGATTAAGGATAAACCACAATACTAAATCAAATGGGAGGATAAATTATAGGATTCGATCAATTGCAAAAATGTAATATGGATCACCCAAAAGCATGTTTTTATGTAATTTAAATAAAACTAATTCAAAATTTTAAATCAGAAATAATTCGAATCATATCAATTCGAATTAGTAAGAAAGTGTAATTCGAATTTGATCAATTCAAATTATGCATAGGGTAGTTCGAATCACACTGATTCAAATTATAAGGTGAGTTATTCGTTATGCAATTCAAATCTAGCTTATTCGAATTATATATATAATTCGAAATTGTCTGTTTTTAATTATGAAGTCCCAAACGTGTATAAGTATGGTATGAACGTGAATTTCTCTCATTAGAGTGAAACACAATGGCTGGTGAGGAGAGCTTTTTAGTGTTGGTGCACCATAGAGGGTCCATTAAGAAAAAAACACGCTCTAGTGTGAAGTTCACTGATAAGGATCCCCTCAGTATTTTTATGAGACCCACGACGAGCTTCGATGACTTCCTGAATTCTATAATACAGAAACTTGGGCTGCAAGGTGTGAAACAGGTGGAGAAGTTATTCTATCGCATTTCGATAGATCTCAGTGCTGCGAGATGACGTGAAGTACAACTCTTTCGTCATAGGGAGTGACGAGGATTTGGAGGTTCTGTTCCATTGTCGTCGGCAGTTTCCCGAGGTCAGGACACCTGAGCTGTTGGCAAAGCTAGTTGATGTGGTCTCTAGCTCAGGAGGTTCAAACCGAAATACCCAGACGCCAGGTATGGTAGCAGGTTCTAGTCCGAGACCTGTTGGTGCATCTTCATCCGTGCCTGTGATTGCACCTCGGGACAAGCCTATCGCCTCCCTGTCGTTCACTGTTGATCTCAACCGCAGTGGTGGCGGAGAGGTTGGTATCGTTGATAGGGTGCCAATTCCCTTACAGTGTGGGGGCACCGGCTGGTATGGATAATGCATTTCCGGATGATGATGACGATGATGATGTGGAGCCGGACATCATTGCTGATGATAGTGGTGATGACATTGCAGTGAGTAATTCAGCTGGGGCTGGCGGTGGTTCTAGCTCTGGGACTTAGCAGTACCCTCCGCACTTTTCATCTTTGGACTTGGATGCCATGAGACAGGAGGGGGTTCTTGGAGAACCCACTGGATTTGGTGCCAGGGAAACCCAGGGTACCGGAGGTCTTACAATGTTTTAGGTTGGTCAGCAGTTTTAGGATAAAGAGGAGGTTGTGTTAAGTGTGAAGACGTATAGCATTCGACGCGGGGTACAGTACAAAGTGGTGGAGTCCGATTATTGCAAGAATCTTGGGAAGTGTACTGAATTATTCAGGAACTGGTGCACATGGTTGATTAGGATCAGTCTCCACCAGCGCAAGGGTATTTGGGAGGTAAAATGGTACAACAGACCTCATACGTGTCTGGCGACGTCGATTTCGAGCGATCACATGAGTCTTGATTATCATGTGATATCGGCCTTCATCATGCCAATGGTAAGAGCTGATTCATCCGTCTGCATCAAGGTACAGCTGTATGCGACAAAGGCACATTTCGGGTTTAGGCCGACTTATAGAAGGGTTTGGTTGGTTAAGCAGAAGGCCGTGGCACAGATTTACGGAGGTTGGGATGAGTCATACAACGAACTATTGCGGTGGGTATTAGGTGTACAACTGACATTGCCTGGTAGTGTTGCGGTGTTGAGGACAAGTCCTGTTCGAGTGGGGGGGCAGGTGGACGACTCGCAAGCCTATTTTCACCGGCTTTTCTGGACGTTCCCACCGTGTATTGAGGCATTCCGGCATTGCAAGCCGTTGGTGAGTATTGACGGGACCCATTTGTACGGTAAATACGGGACTCGATCTATCTGGTGCCACTCTATGACAGCAAAATATATCAGTGCTGTCACAAACCTCCATAACGTTGTATGCCGAGGCTCCAATATCTCCGGATGCACAACCTGAACAACGTCATGGGAGCTGTACGGCATCCAAATAAACTACGAATACAAACCGTCATCGTTCAGCTATGCAACCTTGCTAATCTTATAGAGATGATAATTAAAAGAAGTGGTTCAAATACTTACATCCCCAGCCTGTAAGAGATCTATCCTAAGCCTCCACATCGCAACTCGAGGTCCCTTCTCGCTCGCTGTAAGATTGTGACCTGACCACCTGCAACCCACGCCCATGTTATCACGAAATGAAACTAACATCGAGTAATATAACAGAAAAAATGTAGATATAATAAAATAATAGCAGATGACATAATAAAATAATAGCATACGATGAACCTAATGCCTCATAATTGTAACAATCAAATCATTTTGAGTATACTAGTACCTCGAGACCAAAGGCTAGCTAAACGTATCATATCCAGGAAACCGCCAGAAGATTCATGACTGAGGTAGCTGTAACGGTCCGGCTAACTTCACCACGTGTCTGTTCACCGTGCGGCACATGCACCGATATAACCACGAGAGAGCAGCTGATCCCCAGCTGTACCCACCCATGTCCTCAAGCATAGCTATGTATGAGAGCCACCTAATGTGAATGCGATTGCCAGACTTATCGGCAAATAACTGAGTCCCTAATAGCATCATGATATAGGTATGGGCATACCTCCTAACAGTGGGCTCATCGGCTCCCTCAGGAAGCTCTCCAAATGTCTCCTGGACTGCAAACTTCTGGATTTGGTTCGCAGGAGGTAATGCACCCAGTAGTTCCTCGAACCACATCCAAGCTGGCCGACCACTCTCGATGTACGTTTGAAAATCTGTCAGGCAACTACTAACATAATGTCCATCGATCGGCAATCCTAACTGGTACGCCACGTCCTGTAGTGTAATGGCGCACTCTCCGAACGACATATGAAACATGTGCGTCTCCGGACGCTAGCGCTCCACGAACGCACTAACCAGGGGTTCATCCAGCATAAACCATCTCTCGTTCAGTCTGGCGAGATGGTACAAACCGGCCATATGTAAGTACGGAACATACATCTCATCTAGACGCATACCCTGCTGCCGTCACATGCTCTCAATACATCGGTGGAGTTGCATAAAGAATGTACCAAAATGTCTCTCAGTTCGGAACATATTCATACAACATCATTCAATAATGTACACTACCAAATAATATAACGCCTTAACATGGAAAATAACATCATATATCCATCAAACTGTGTCTCTATTGAGCAAATATCTTTAAATCATATTTCTTAAAAAACAAAAAAAATAAAATTACGATATAAAAATTTGGATTACTCATTACTATTCATGTTAAAAAAACCTAACTTCTATAAAGTTACACCCGATTTTGCCCTTACTTCTCACATTATCATATTTATTTGTGATCACTAATAAACCACTAGCAAAAACCTCTTATATAACAATCATATCTAGCTTAACAACGGTAAATAATGACTACCAATCTAACGTATATAAGGCAATAATATGAACAAAAACACATTAAATCCTAAATTAAAGGCAAAAGTTCGCACTAACCTCCTCATTGATGACACCGGCTATATGGACGACCCCATCTAAACGATAAAGTCGGTCGGGTTATCCCCCATCGGCTGAATATTTTGTTCAACCCTTTGTTGGAGTCGTTTGGAAAGACTTTTCTCTAAAATTTGGTGGGGTAAGGGTTTGAAATAGTGGTTCGAATGAGGTTATTTCGAACTTTATTTATAGGCAAAAGCATTGTAATTCAAATTGGAGCATTTCGAAATACCATGGGTAGCTAGTTCGTTGGTAATTCGAATTAGTATGCTTCGAATTACTATGAGCGTTGAAACTGGGTGCTAGTTCAAATCACTCCAATTCGAACTAGTGTGGGTTTGTGTCTGTAATTCAAATCAGGGTGTTCGAATTACTATAATGGTTTGATCCAGGCCTAATTTAAATTGTACCAATTCGAATTACTATGTGCACATATAATTCGAAATAATCTGATTCAAATTACTATTGATTAGTGTAATTCGATTGGGTCTATTTTGGACTACATAAAAATGTCCTCCTAGTAAATCCTTGTCATATTTTTCTCTTTGGTAAAATTATGTGAAATCTATTTCAACTTAGTTTATATACGTCTTTTGCCCATTTATTAATTTAAAGTTTTTTAATTTTTTTCACCCAATCAATATGCGGTGTTTGATCGCAATGAGCATTGGCAAGTGGAATGAGAGCATATTTGTTGGTCACATCCTACCATGCCTTTGATTTGCAATAGCTAACTCTTCATAATTGGTGTATTATATAGAAAATGGATCCTCTCCAATTTTTTTAATACTTGACAGAATTCAGTGTGATCTTTCACCTTTGATTCTATAAGTGGGATAAAAAATAAATGAGAGAGAGAGTAATGAATGGTTAAATTAAACACTACACATCATCTATTTTTTTTTACTGAAAAGGATCCACTCCCGTATCATATATGCCCTAAATTCATCTTTGTATATCAAGTAGGTAAACAATCCAGATGGTGAATAATGTGAATAATAAATTGAGAATTTAGCTTAACAAAAAAAAAACACCACTTAAATTAATCAAATAAAAAATTTCATTTAATTATTCTAAAATTTTAATTATCTCTTATACTCTAATTTACTAAATTAATTTATCAAATCAACATTTTCTTTTCAAATTTTCTGCTGCCGTTCCTTCATCAATCATCCTCCTTCATCGGCGTCAATCTCCCTTTCACCGGACATCGTCATCGCCTCCCGGATTCATCACGCCGTCACCGCTTCACCAACCACCCCATTTTCTAGCGCCACTCTCTCCCTCACCGGAAATTGAAGTCGCCGCATGTATTCTTCTCATCGTCGCAAGATCGTCATCAAACAACCATCCACGTAGTTATTAAAAATAATCATCCGACTGCCTAGTGAAATGATTATCTAGTACATACTTGTTAATTGTATATACTTAAACCGAACCGAACAAAATAAGTATCCAATTAAGAATTAAAATAACCAACTGCATATCTAGTGAATTGAACATCTAGCACATTTGTGGGGTGGAGAGAGTCGACGGCGAGGCGTGGAGGCAGGGGAGGAGATCAGGCGACAGAGCAGCCATGCCACGACAACTTCGGCTAGCAGGCGAGGTTGCGAATCTGCTCCGTGGGTTTCAAACCCAAACGGGTAGCAGTCAGAAATAGAAGAAGAGGAGGAGTCGAATTAGTGGGAGGAAGAATGGCGTCGATGAGGTGCGGTACAACAGCAGCAACGACGCAACAGGGAGAACAGACAATGAAAATAACGTGCGTCTTGGACAACACAACAGTAGTAGGCGGCAGCATTGAGACTTGTTGGGACAGCAGTAAGATTTGTGTGACGGGAAAGAAAACACGTGTGTTGACACAAGGTGAAGGTGTAAAAAATACGTAACGTGAATATATTTAATTATTAATTTTAATTTTATCTTATTTTTTAATTTATTATTCATATTATTCACAATTATTATTATTATTTTTATGTGTTTTTTTTTTTTTTTACCTAAAGAGCACCTCCATGAATAAAAGTGATAAATGTTAATAATATACAACCCACAAAATCAAAGTTAAGGGATAAATTAGTATCAATTTTTTTTTATACTGTTCTAATAATTAATGTCATCCTTTAGAAAGTCAGAATATGCGGCTGACTTTAAAGTTTAAAAGCAACAAGAACAATCTGTATATATGATATCGATTTTTAATTTTTATCTCAGGAATTCTAAAATAAAGATTGGACAAATATAGGAGGAGGGCATGGCTTATCCTATATGAGACAGAAGAACAACAATGGGGAAACATACACTATATAGTACGTATATAGCTTCATAATTGAATCTCCAAAAAGTAAATGTTAGTTAGGCATCAGCCAGAATGAAGAAAAGAGCCGTGCTACTTGGTGATTACGATTAACTAGTCCACTACTGTATTACCCACCCTTTAGTTAAGGGACATTAAAACGTTTTTATGTTCATAATGCAAGTTGATGATTTGTTTACTTGGTTCACAACTTTCACTTGTTAGAGGTTGAAAACTACCTGTTCCTATGTTAAAATAAAATTTTCCATAATATATATTTGATATTTTTTTAATAAAAAATGTTAAAGATTAACAAGTTTTATAATTTATAGTTATCAATTAGTCATTATTAATAAATTTAATAATATAAAATTATATCTAATAATATAAAATTATTCACTTTTTTTTGTTGCTTAAATATATATATATATATATATATATATATATATATATATATATATATATATATAGTATTTAAACACTTAACTAAAACCTACTAATTGATATAGGGGTGGCAATATGTACCTTATCCCCGGGTATCCAATCCGACCCCACCCGATCGGGTAGGATTGCCAATCCAATCCGCAGCGAGTAAGGTAGGGTGCGGATAGGGTTCTCGTGCGGGTCGGGTAGGGTGCGGGTTGAGCCTCGACCCTACCCGACCAACCCATACTATATATATGTTTATGTTATATACTTATACAAAAATATGTTTTAAGTGGATGTTGAATCAAAGACCTCTCACTAAATGCAAAAGATACTTAACCACTAAAAGAAAATCATTAATTGATAATTTAATATTTTTTTTTACGTAAAAATCAGTTCTATTTTAAATTATCATCAAGTTATATAATAATGTTGTATATTTTTTGTAACCCACGGATATGGTCGAGTATCCGTGGGTTAAAAGCGGGTAGGGTTCGGGTTGGGATATTCTCAACCCGCGGGTAGAGTATGGTTGAGTTTATATAAAAATCTCAATCTGTAACAACCACCCTTCTAGAAACAAAATTAAATTTAAAATTTGAAAATCAGTTAGGAGATAAGCTTAGAATTTTGAAATTTTGTATAGGAACCTAGTAATCACCCTCCGTTTGAAATTTAAAATATCCCAACCACCCTATCCCCAAATGTATATAATAGGGGAGCACCTATAGATAGAAAAATCACTCCTCTCAAACACTAATCCTCTCCCTTCTCTCTCTACAAAGAAATAATATTCTGCGGACAAACACAAGAGGCAAGCTCAAAGAAGCGTTAGGAAAAAGAGTAGGGAATTACGTTTTTAAAATGCTTGACATGTGTTATGTTCCATTTTTATTTTCTTCCATTCACGAATGTTATCATGGAATTAATTATCTTTCACTCATCCTTTATTCATGTTGATCATGTTTGTCCACCATGTCATTCATGTCTTCTTGAATCATTAGTATATGTCTCCTTGTGATGTTCATTCAATTATTCACTATACTCATTTTGTACTCTTTCATATGATTACATTGTTAATATTCCCTTAGATCGAGAGTACATGCCTGCTTATAATGCTTATTCAATCTCCTATATTATTATATCAATATTCCCTTAGGGCCGAGAGTACATGCCTTTTGTCATACTGTCTTGTTCGACATACCATATTCTATTATATGCATATGCGTGATCTCTTACATTATTATATTATTATTTATAATATTTTATTCAAATATTTAATATACCCTATTATTATGTGCATGTAATTATGTTATTATTACTCCTTTAAAGTCGAGAGTACATGCTTTCTTAAATATTTTATGCAATTATTTAAAATGCTCTATTTTCTGCACTTTGATAGGACCTCTTTCAATCCATGCTATTATATTACCAAGATCTTTTAATTAGAAAATTCATACACATGCTAGAGTCTTATGATTTTCATATATCCCTTTATCATCACAATTGTCCCTTTTCTTGCATGATCTCTTCTTATATGATTTTTTCTCTCGTGTATGTTTAAACAACCTAATTGTAAATTGAACTGAGGGAATGATCCTTCGGTAAGGGAAGGTGACCCCCAAAGAGAAGATATCGATATGATCCTTCGGTAAGGGAAGGTGATCGATCGAGATGATCCTTCGATAAGGAAAGGTGATCGAAAAACGTTTGGGATAAGAACCTTCGGTAAGGGAAGGGGACTATCCCATCAATTTTATATAATAATACATCTTTTTTATATGACTCCCTTCTTGTGTATGTCTAAATAACCTTGATTGTAAATTAAACTGAGGGAATGATCCTTCGGTAAGGGAAGGTGACCCCCAAAGACAAGATATCGATATGATCCTTCGGTAAGGGAAGGTGATCAATCGAGATGATCCTTCGGTAAGGGAAGGTGATCGCCAAGACGTTTGGGATAAGAACCTTCGGTAAGGGAAGGGGACTCCCACTTATACCGGTTTGAGCTCAATACCCTCCATAAAAGTTATAAATTAAGAAAGGAGAAGGCATGAATGAAAGTTCGTTTTCTATGTTTTTCTTTTAGATTTAATTATGATTATGTTGATGTTACTTAAGATGTTATTCTTCTATTTTCCTATATGCTTTCCTTTTTTGCACACATGTTTTACAAGAAAGATGCATATTACATGCCATGTTATACGCTCCTTTTTTTAAATCCCGCACGTGGGCTGGAGATGGATATGGAGGTATTGCATAGCACTCCTATTGAGACGTTAGGTTCTCACTCCCTTTCTTTTTCCATACTGTCTCCAGAGGAACATTGGCGCAACGGAACCGGGTCTTCATTGCGCGAAAAGGTGTTGGAGGGAGACCCTTGGTACCTCGATTCGTGAATAACTAAAGAGTCCTGATCAAGGATAGGATAGGATGCAAGTATGGGAGCTTCTTCGACGAGATTAGTTTAGGACGTAATTAGTTTCTTTTCTTGTTTTAGTTTCCTATAAGTATTTTGAAACGTACTCATGGTTAAGATGTTATTTCACTTTTATTCAAATTCCAAAGTTTTAGTGCTACTCATTTTCCGCCTTACGCGCATTTACTCCTTCCTTGCGTAACGATTAAGTCATTCTTTTTCTTGATCAAGTGTGACACCTTATTTTAAAGACCTCCACGATAGGGTATATCTTAGGGTGTTACACAACCCGCGGGTAGGGTTAGGGTTGGATCCAAACCCTACCCTACCCTACCCATTGCCACCCCTAAATTGATATATATACTTTCATTTATTATTATATTTTTGTATCCTTAAATTAAATATAGATTTGTATAGTTATGTACTTATAGCTAGGTGTGTAGTTATTAACTTATTATCAAGGTTGCAAAAATCAGATTGTTCATTGAACTGGTCAAATAATCGGTTCAATAATTTAATGGTCCAACTGAAGTTGAACTGTGGTTGAATCGGTTTAATTAAATATACAGTAAAATTATAAAAAAAATTTAATATATAATAAAAAATTAAACAAACAAATTTTCAATTAAACAAAGACACTCCTCAATAGGAATCATAATTATCATTAAGTGTTCCATTGTTCCGAGCCTACCAACGGTGACAGTGACTAAGTTACGAGAAAGAGAGAGAGAAAGAAAGAGAGAAAGAATAGAGACGAAGCAGAAAAACGCCGACGAGAAGCGAACGTGCGTGAGCGATAGCGTTGAGAGAAGTCCATGACGACGTTGACAGAAGCCGACAACTAGGACCACAAGCCGATGACCAGACGACGCCAATGCCAGACGCTTCAGAGTTCATAGTTCAAAAGAACGACGCTGCTGACAGTTGCTTCGGTCTGCGACGGTGACGCTTTGATCCAGCGTTTGTTGGAGAAAGGTCGAAGAGGAAATTAGGATTGGGAGGTAAATGTCTTAACTGTCTTCGAAAAAGAAAGTAGCTCAACAGCGTTCAATTTACTTCAGCCTCTTTTTTTTTTCTTTTTTTACTAACGTCAAAACGACACCGTTTGGTAGCTTGAAAAAAAATTAATGTTTGCTAAAATTCAATTCGACCAATTTTTATATCAATTTTTTACATGACAGTTTTGTAAATAAATTAAACTGACCAAATAATAAATTTTCGATTAATCTAATTGAATCAACCAATTCGAGCCGATTTTCAAAACCTTGTTTATTACTATTATTGCCTTTTAAAAGTAATATTAACTAACGCAGTGGTGTCGTTTATATATAATTGAGTAACCTTTTTCAGCTAAAAGTAGGGTCAACCTTAGTAAGCCAATATTGAAACTACAACTAATCACTTATCAACTTGCTCCCTTCTAAGTTCCAAGTCCATTGTGTATTATTGATTGTTTATTTTAACTTACGACTTCATAAATAAAACAGGAAGCAACTTTGACTTAGTCATGCTCTTTTGTCGCGCAGCCGGCCTCCAATATAGTGCAGTCACTGTTGTTTTGATCAAAAGCAGATAATTAAAATACATGTTAAGATATAAAATATAATATATTAAAAATTAAATAATAATATATTTATTTATAAATATATAATAATTTATTTTTAGTATATCCATAATATGTTTTATTTTGATTAGATTAATCTAGAGAGAAACTACCGGTTTTTCAAAATAAAAATATCCCCAAGTTTGTGATTTTTAAAGGATTCCTTCCAAGAAACAGCTTGCATTGTTGGCCAGTTGGCCTTTTAACAAAAAGAAAATGTGAACATATAGAAGTTGTGTATATAATAATATGGGTTGAAAACTTGAAATAATGCAAATCAATTATTTAGGACCCATTTGACTTCCCATTTGGCTTCTTCTTGCCATTAATTATTTCTAGAAAAAAGGGGCTAATTCAATTTTTTGGAAACTGTGCATAATAATAATAATAATAATAATAATAATAATAATAATAATAATAATAATAATAATAATAATAAATCTTTATGTGAAGTGATTTTATTGTCTTGATTTAAAAGTTTTTTTTTTTTTACTTTACCAACATTTTTACATTAGAAAAGCTTATCCAAAATAAAATAAGGGATCAGAGTTACGCTCATTTAATTTATTTCCCAAGAGACTGAAGAAATAAAATCCAAAGCCATCCGTATGAAATCTCAGTTGAGTGCTTCTGACGATTGATGAACCTAAATCAATCACGGCCTCAATATTTAATTAACTTCTTAATATGTTGTTAGAATATGCGAGAAAAATATAAAATTGGTGAGAATGTTTAAGAATAGCATAAAACAACTAGGAAAATATAAATATTTGAAGAAAACCAAAAGATATGAAATATATTATTATACTCAATAATTTAATAAATAAAATAAGCCTCAGATTGGTACATGATGCTCCTGAACAAAACTATTATTTATTCCAAAGTTAGGAATACAATAATACCAAATGGAATGAATGATTGAATGAAACCATAAGCATCACGAACGCTGAAAGCAAGTTGAAATCAGCTTAAATCTCGAAATTGCAGCACAGGCATAACTAGGCCAAGTATATATGAGGTGGGCAAGCAGCAAAAGAACCTATCTCATTCTTCGAATTTTTTTTTTTTGCTTCATGCATATTTATCTGATATTTCTACTATATATTAGTCCAAATTAAATTAATAAAATATATAGCCATGTCTAGGATGCAAAAGGATGATTAATATAAAACGGGCTGGTTTTGTTACTTATACAGACATGATGAAACTAATATGGCGATTATTATGATTATTGGCTCACCAAATGCAAACACACCAACATTAGTTGTTGATGCACACGGGTGTGAGTTCTAATTTGAATTTATTATTATTAGAATAATTAGAGCCTTATCTTTAAGGTTTGCAAATTGGTTGCCGAAACTCTACACTTACTAAACATCTTGCTCCCTGTTAAGAAAAGTTTGAACCTATTGCGTTTCGTGCGCTACAACTATAGTTCCACAATAATAAATAATTAATTTGCACGGTTGGTTGCCCCTTTTAACACTTATTACTTTCTATTGTGAGTAAAAAGGAAATGTGTATATTTGTAATGGTAAAACATCATATATAACAAAATTATATTATTTATAGTTTTGTACCTTTTACTGTCTGTAATTGGTATCAAAATTGTTTCTTGTAATTTAGGTTGGGAGTGTAGATGAAATAGAAATAATATGCTAATTTATACTTTTTATTTTCATATGTTAATTTAGACGTTTTTTGTATTCTTTTATACGAATTGGCGTGTGAGTATTAGAAAAATATGCTATATATTATTTTTTATTTCTGAGAATTATATACTCATATTTTATTTCTCAATTTTTTAAAGTTGAACTACAAATTATTTACCATAATTACCAATAAATTATGAATAAGTATAAAAAAACTAATTTTTAATTAATCAACATTAGCTAATTTTTTTTATTATTATGAAATTATTTTTTTAACTCTCATTGGGGAGGAATTGAGGATCATAAACCTCAAACCTAGGTGTGGGAAATTAGGAGGCAATTCATTTGCCAATCAAACCAGGCCTCCTATCCACTAGGCCTGAACATGATCATGATCATGTATGTGTTATTGGTCCCATCAAGTTTCATTTGCTTTAAATAATCCCATGTCATTGCATTGCAAAACTAGCAAGGGTTTGGACGTTTGGTGCTGGTGGCCTGGTACTTAGGATCCCAACCTAATGCATGCCTAAACACTTATTCACATTTGGGCTTTCAAGCCTTTATCTTCTCTTTAATCTTGGTGATTGCCAAGAACATGAGCCTATAGAAAACAATTATCCCAAACATGATAGCAAGATCAACCCACTTATTGTGTCCCATTTCCACTTGCCATATATTTCTCAGTATCTCTTTATCACCAATATAGGTGCCTCTGTCTCCACCTTGATCTCTAGCCAACGTTAATCCAAGAAACTCATTCTTGAACAATCCTTGGAATGCATACTTATGAAAAGAAACAAAGTACATGGGATATTTCCAAAATGGTTTTGGGAGATCATTTGGCAGCCTATAGAACCCAGCAGTTAGGATCATCACTCCCACAATTCCACCACAGATTGTGATTCCCATGTTGGGGTTGGAGAAAACACTTGAAACAACCATCATGAGGCTTTCAACCCACATCACACATGCAAATAACACAAAAGAGAAGTACATGAAGCGTTCAAGGCCTCTGTGGAGTCCAGAGAGGTAGTATGCTATTACTCCCGGAATCAGTGACATTAATAGCACATATGGAACAGGAGATAGTGTTTGGCTGATCACAAATGCAGAAACACCATAATGGCCATTCAATCTCTCACGCTGGTATACCTAAAAGAAACAGTCACCAATATTGTAGATAGGGTGTTATATATATATATATAGTGTTTACATTATTGACAGGATGTTTGTGTTATGCTTACATTAATTGACTGAATTGAATTCTCTAGTATAACAGGCTCAATTTACATATTCTATCTAAAACATCCACCAATACATCCTAGACTAGGAATTAAACCAATTATTCAACTACATTGTTGAGAGCAATTCTTTACCTTCATTTGCTCCACAAATGGGGGGAATCCACCAAGAAGGGTTATGAAAGTTAGGACTGATGCAACAAAAGAGACCAGAGATCCTCTAGCCTGCAATATATATGCATAATAAAAATAACTATTCATATATGCTGTGATGCTTCAAATGCCATGATTGCTTTGTTTGTGGTTTGTGTCCGTGTTCGTTACCTGAATTGATGCATCACTTGAAGTGACATCTAAGAAGATAGTGCCCAGACTTAGAGCTGCTATGGTAAAGATTGCTATGCGTAACCAGTAATTGCTTACATCACGAAATAAGTGTAGCGAAGATCTTCTCAAAAGAATGTTGCACTGAGTTATAAACGAAGCTTGTCTTCTTTTCCTCTCCACAAAACCATATTCCTGAATTCATAAAAAAGTTAGTCCTTCATGTACATCGCTGCTCTTCGATCAAAGAATATGTTAACTGCATACTTTTTCACATATTGTTGCTACTTCCTTCCGGACTTGCTTACTAATTTTAGATGATGAATAAAACTTCACAAGGATCTTAAAGGTATCTTCATTCTTCATTCCTATGTGGAAACAGTCTTCTTCGACCTAGAAAGAGTAAGATATATAAATTTGCAGTTGCCACAAATAATGCGCTCTAATTAAGCATTGAAATCTTTAATTACTTTCTCACCATTTTGAAATCCTTGTTTATGATCCTCAAGAAATGGTCAGCAGGGTTGTGGAGAGGTGGACAAGGAAAGCCACGTGAAGCAAAAAACTATATTCAACCAAAATAGGGAATTTCTTTACATTAATAAAAGACAAAAAAAAACATAGATTTTCCTGATTGTCCTTTACAACATTATTCACCAAAATGTCTTGTCTCTACTTATGAAGTTACAACAATTTGGTTATTTACATTTTGCAATATAAGTCTTGGAAAGTTACAATAATTTACACTGTAAGTTATAAATGTAGAGAGCATTGTGCTGCTATACATTTTTGAGAACTAAACAACGAACCTTTGTAGCTGCAGAAGTGGGGCCAAAATATACAGTCTCACCGCAAGAGAGAAGGCAAAGGTCTTGAAAGAGTTGAAAAAGCTGACTACTAGGTTGATGAATGGATGCAACAATGGTTCTTTTGATGCCATCTCTTGTCTTTAGACTTGCAATTCTGGTCATGACATAGTAGGAAGCAGCACTATCAAGTCCACTAGTTGGTTCATCAAGAAGGAGAAGGCTTGGGCTGGTGAGAATCTGAATGCAAATGCTGAGTCTCCTCTTTTGTCCCTCACTGAGGCCTTTCGACAAACACCCTCCAATCATTGTGTTGGTGGCATCTTGCAGACCCATTTGTGTGATTGTAGAGATTGCTCTCTCTTCCTTCTCTCTCTTCGACATTGAGTTTGGAAATTGAAGCTGCGCTGAGTAGTTCACTGCTTCTCCAACTGTCAGTGTTGCTAATACGGCATCATCATGTGTTACGTATGCCTCATTTCAAAAGATAAACAATTAGTTAATTAAGTAATTAATAGAATTGAGTTTAAAGAGATTAAACTAGATTGAACCAAATTGGACCGCATTCTAGTCAATAAAATAAAACCCAACTAACTTGGGCTATAATATTGAACGTTGTTGGTGTGTTTTACTCACCGATGTTCCATAAGCCAGTGCTTCTCTCCGACCATTAATCAGAATCTTCCCTGTTTGCTTTGTGCTTGAACCCAATCTTCCTATGGTGTAAAAAATGTTGAGAATGCAATTGGTTTGGTGTAAAAAATGAATATGTTTTGAGAATGCAATTGGAGTCATTATTCAATTTCGTCTTTAAAATTTAAAGTTAGATTTATTTTCACTCTTAAAATTTTAATAGACTCAAATTAAATTTTAAAATTCATAATTATAATTTACATTAATTTTTGAGTTAACAAAAAAAAACTCCATTAACAATGTGTTGATTTAGTATATTAACTTGTTGTGATTAGGATTTTTTATCTAACTTCTATGTGATCAAAATTTATTAGAATTATAGAAATTTGATTGTTGCTCTTTCAGAATCACAAAATTTTCAAATTAAACTTGTTAGCTTCGTGAGGATATTAGAGAGTCAATCAAGCTTCTAAAGATCTACTAGATCTTAATAGTCATATAAAATCTAGATGAAAAATCTAAATATTAGTAAGTTAACATATAAAATTAACACGTCAATTACAGAAATAAGCTCAGGACTAACATGAGTTACTATTGTAAATTTCAGAGATCAAATTGGATATTAATTTCTTAATATTGTGTTTGATTGTTAGAAACTGAAATTAAAATTTTAGTCTTAAAACACTAAATTTCAGTCTTTTTAATACTTCTAGAGAGTAAAAAGAAACACAGAAGATTGAACTTTTTAGAGACAGAGTTAAAACCTTAATAATATTTTTTTTCAAAAATATTTTATTTAACTTTTTAAATTTTAAATTTATCCATCAATTCTATATTTATCTTAAATAAAATATAATATTAAGGCGTAACTCAATTCAATACATTTTATACCAAACACAATAAAAAAATAAATTTAGTCTCTGTCTTTTAATTTTCGTCTCCGGTTATAAAAATTCTATCAGCTAATATATATATTTGATATAAATAATAAATTTTGAATATATAGAATAAAAAAGTTATTTAGGTGGAGCCCTAAGAAAAGGAATTACCAGCTAAGGCATCAAGAAGTGTGGACTTGCCGCAGCCAGAAGGACCCATAATAGCCAAGAGTTGGCCTGGCTTAGCATAGCCAGTTAAACCCTTCAATATTGGTTTCCGACCATATGCATATTTCTTTCCACTTGGAACACTCACGTGCAAATCCTTCCATGTCAAAAATATACCCTCCTCCTCAATGGTAACAAATTCTTGTTTATTATGATTAGATTCAACAGCAATAGAACTAGGCTCATAATAGTCAGGGAAGGTCATGCTCACTTATAATATGCTCTTTCATTATTGTACGCACGCTATTTATCATACACACACAATGCTCTGCTCATTTGGCTTCTTCTCCAAACTTGCTATATCCTATGAAAACCTCTTAGTGCTACGGAACAATCAAAGCACATATATATCATTATTTAAATCTAATATTGATCTTTTTAATCCTCGGAATCTTTTATCTTATATCATCAAGGACAAGCAGCACTAATGAGGGTAAACCAACCTTTGACTACAGAAAATCTTATGGATTTGATTATATATATATATAGTACATCATAATAAAAATTAGAGTTTACAAAAGCAATTCTATAATAAAAATTTTGACTAAAATTAATTAACTAAAAATTAATTTTCTGTACTTATTCTTAATAACATTATCAAAATTAAAATATCAATTTATAGAACAAAAAATGTTAAATATAAAGACTAATGTACGATTTTGTAGGTCAAAAATATAAAGGATAATTACGGTGCGTAAACTCAACTTGGACAAAATTTTGACCCAACCCTCCCAAGCAAGTTCCATTCCCATCCTCCAGTGAGTATCGAACCCGAGAAAGATGGTTAAGGGATACAGACCCTCATCCATCTATGCTAACTTGCGTTGGTACGGATTAATGTATTGTTAATGATGATAATTATGGTGCTGGGCTTTTTTGTTGTCCATGTATATTTTACTCCTTTGACATACACAGTTTTTATTTGGACCATTATTTTTGTGGATGCTAGTTGTGGATAAATTCTTATTCTTTGTTTTGCGAAAATAACAAAAACAACTCATGTTCTTTATTACCAGAAAGAAAAATACTTTTTATTATTTTGTAGAGTTTTGACATAGCAATGTTTAATTTATGAAAGATGTTTTAATTTTAAAATTAACTTCTGAAGAATGAAGATGTTTAAAAAATCTAATAGTATTAAACCCTATAATCATGTTATGTTTAAATAATAACAATAAATGCAGTTCATGATAAATATATAATAATATTAATAATTTAACCTATGATGAAAGCTTAGGTTGATTTAGACGTGGTTTAGTAAAATTTTTAATTTTTAAAAATAACTTATAAAAATTAATTTTTTAAAAATATCTTTTTAAAAATAATAATATCTATATTTGATAACTCACATTAAAATTAGGTTTCAATAAGTACAAGTAATAACAATTATGTTTAGTAAAATAATTTTTAAGATTTAAAAATATTATAATAAATATAAATATAAGAGTTAAATTTGTAAATATTTTAGATTTATTAAAATGCAAGAATAAAAATGTAATAACCTATGTTAAATGTTATTGCAAAGAAGTAATAAGAGAGAATTTGAAGAATAAGAAGAGGATTTAAAGAGAGAGTAAGTGTTATTCAAGCATTATGAATGAACCAGTAGTTTTTTCTTATTCTGCAGAAGTAACAAGTTCACCCTTATATACAAGTTGAAGCCATACTAAGTAACAAACTTCTGCCTAATAATTATAACAACTTCTGCCTAATAATTATAACAAACTTGAATTTAAATACTTGTATCTATCTTCTTCGTTCCTTATTTAGCTAACTAACAATATGAATGACATTCCCCCTTAAGTTGCTAGTTTTGAGACAAAACTGACAACTTACAATTTGAATTAACAACCGCCACAAAACTCATACATTCCCCCTAAAGTTGGGAGAATAATGTCCAACAATCCCAACTTGACGTAGAAAGTCTTAAAAAGAGCAGGTGCAAGTGGTTTGGTGAAGATGTCAGCATTTTGTTCTTTGGTGGAAATTGGTAAAAGTTTGATAAGACCTGATGAAGATTTTTCTCTTACGACGTGGCAATCGACTTCGATGTGTTTAGTGCGCTCATGAAAAACGGGATTGGCAGCAATGTGACGAGCGGATTGGCTGTCACAATAGACAGGAATAGGACTAGAACAAGGTAAGCCAAGATCAGACATAAGATAAGAGAGCCATTGAGCTTCACAAGTTGCTAAGGCAAGAGCACGATACTCTGCCTCTGAAGAGGATCTGGACACTGTCAATTGTTTCTTGCTCTTCCATGAAATGAGGGAGGTCCCCAAGTAGAAACAGAAACCAGAAACGGACCTTCTTGTATCGATGCATGATGCCCAATCGGCGTCAGAGTAGCCCGAAAGCAACAAATCTGAGGAAGTTGAGAAAAATAAACCAGCTGCAGGGGCTTGTTTGAGATACTTTAAGACACGAATGACAGCTTGATAATGAGCAGTGGTTGGACAATCAAGGCAGTGACTGAGTTTGCCAACGGCAAAAGAAATGTCAGGTCTTGTTGTGGTAAGATAAACAAGCTTGCCAATTAATCGTCGATATGAAGCCACATCAGAATAGGGAGGAGTTGAATTTTTACTTAACTTGTTAGAGTAGTCCATAGGAGTAGATACAGGTTTACAATCAGTCATACCATAGTCAGCTAGAAGATCAAGCACATATTTTCGTTGATTAACAGCAATTCCCTTGCTTCCCCTGGCGACTTCTAGTCCTAAGAAGAATTTAACATCCCCAATATCCTTGATTTTGAAAGCCTCGTGAAGGTGTCTCTTGGTAGATTCAATCTCTTGTATATTATTCCCAGTGAGTATGAGATCATCAACATAGGCTAGGGCAGCAGTGAATGTCTCACCGGTCCGTTTTGTGAAGAGAGAGTAGTCATGTTTGGATTGAGAATAACCAAGAGATGTGAGCATAGAGGTCAGCTTAGCATTCCATTGTCTACTAGCTTGCTTTAATCCATAAAGAGATTTTTGAAGCTTGCACACCAACCCGGTTTGAGAGACAACAAGGCCAGGAGGAAGTTGCATGTAGACCTCCTCGTCAAGATCACCATGAAGAAAGGCAGTGTTAACATCAAGCTGGTGAAGATGCCAATCTTTCGCAGCAGCTAAAGCCAAAAGAAGTCGTAATGTTGTCATTTTGGCTACAGGGCTATATGTATCAAAGAAGTCAAAGCCTTGCCTCTGAGTGTACCCTTTTGCAACCAGTCTTGCTTTATGTCTCTCAACGGAGCCATCGGGCTTCAGTTTGAGTTTAAACACCCATTTACAACCAATGGCTTTCTTTCCTATGGGTAAAGGAGTGAGGGTCCAAGTCTTATTTGTAGCCAAAGCTTTTAATTCAGCGGAGATAGCGTCTTTCCAACAAGATTCAACAATAGCCTCCTCATAATGTTTGGGTTCAACAAACGATGCAATAGCCACAGATAGTGTGTGATGTGTCTTAGATAAATTATGAGAAGAAACATAGTTAGAAATTGGATACCTTGAGGATTTTGTCACAGCGGAATCAATTGAGGTTTGAAAACAATGAAAATCATTAAGATATGCAGGTTGTTTCTTTTCTCTAGTAGATCTTCTAATATTGGGAAGTGAGGGTGGAAGTTGTGAGTTATGTTGTGCATGTTGTGATGCAGGTCTAGGAAGAGAGGGAGATGCTGATGCATTAATATGAGTGAAAGGAATATTATTTTGAGGTGTGATGGATGCATGAGCTGTGTCGGAAATGAATGTATGACCTTGTGGTGGATTGTGCGTGTGTAAGTAGTCAAAAAGTGTATCAAATGCAATGGAATCATGTGCTTGTGCAGGAGAATGAAAGTTCATACTATTGTCACTAGTAGTGGATGCAGAATTTTTGAAGGGTAAAACATGCTCATAAAATGTCACATCTCTAGAAACTATGAGTTCATTAGTTTTTAAATCCAAAACCAAAAAACCTTTGATGCCGTGCTTGAATCCAAGGAAAACACGTTTCTTTGCCCTCGGATCAAGCTTTTTCCTTTGACAAGCAAGAGTAGAGATGAAAACTAAGCAACCGAAGACCTTGAAATTTGTGAAATTAGGTAATGTGGTGTTTAAAATCTCAAAAGGAGTTTTCTGAGCTAATAACTTGCTAGGAAGACAATTAATTATGTGAGTTGCATATGATAAAGCAAGATCCCAATAACAAGATGGAACGGAAGAATGAAACAAGATGGCTCTTGTGACCTGTAGAAGGTGTTGATGTTTCCTTTCTACAATTCCATTTTGTTGGGGAGTCTCTACGCAAGACCGTTGATGCAAAATGCCTTTAGAGTTAAAAAACTGTTCTTGAGAAAATTCTTTGCCATTATCTGAACGAATGCATTTTATATGTGCATTAAACTGTGTTTCTGCATAAATAATGAATTTTTGAATTAAGGGAGTAGTATCAGATTTTAGTGACATAGGGAAGGTCCAAGTGAACCTGCTATGGTCATCAACAAGAGTAAGAAAATATTTATTACCATGTGTTGAAGGGATATTGATTGGACCCAAATGTCAGCATGTATAAGCTCAAAACAAGAAGTTGATTTTGAAACGCGCATTGGAAAAGACAATCTTTTATGTTTAGCATAGTGACAAGAATCACAAGGATGCATGCTTACAGTTTTATTGAATTTAAAACCATGAATGGACGGATACAATTGCTGCATAATTTGCAATTTATTAAATGGTAAATGTCCTAATCTAAGATGCCAAAGTGCAGTAGGGTCAGTGAGTGACGGTGAAATGGTGCCAATGCTCAATGCTGTGTGTTCCTTAAGTGAACGAGAATTTTTTGTGAGTGCATATAACCCATCATTGATTTCAGCTGCTCCAATCATCCTCATTGTATGGTAATCCTGTATTTCACAACCAAACTTGTTAAAAATGAATTGACAGTCAAGTGAAGAAATCAATGCTGAAACGGAGATAAGATTTAATGCAAAATCTGGGAGGTAAAGCACATTAGTGAGATATAATGAATTTGAAAATTTAACTTGACCAGCTATAGTAGCAACTAAGATGCTTTGATTTGGCAATCTGACCCTAATTGGATTTATTTTAGTGTATGAAGCAAATGCAGCAAGACTAAAAGTAACATGGACCGTGGCACCTGTGTCAATGACCCAGGATTCATGACTATGAGGTGAAAGAGAAGACATAACCACAGAGTTACCTTCACTTGAAGACTGTGGATTTGTGGCAATAGTAAATTGATTCACATTTTGAGGATTAGGTGTTAAATGGTGTTGGAGAAGAGCTAACAGGGCGTCCTTTTGCTCAGCGGTAAATGAAGTACCTGAACAAGCATTCTCCTTATACAAATCAATGCTATTGTGACCATCAGTTTCATCGAATTTCACTGTGACACTATTAGCAGATTGCAGCATTTTTTGCTTGAGGTGGGGAGGCAAGCCATGCTTCTTGTAACAAGCATCAACAAGATGACCGATTTTTCCACAGAAGGAACACAACCTCGGAGGTCCTCTTCCACCAAAATGTTTGCCTCCTCTGCCTCCCCGTATATCTCTTCCTTTTCCTCTACCATTCCATGATAGATTGTAAGTGGCATTCCGATCTACTGCATTGATGAGGACTGGAGAACCAAGTGAATCAGTCCCAAGCACCTGCCGTTCTTGCTGTAGAAGCAAAGCAAAGGCTGTATCAATGGAAGGCAAAGGAGTCATCATCATGAGAGTTGACCGAGCGGTAGAGTATTGCTCATTGAGGCCCCGAAGAAATCGCACAACAAACGTGTCTTGCCGATAGTTTCTTATCACTTGAAATCCACAAACACAAGTAGATGAACAAGGACATAGAGGTATCGGCCGAAAAAGTTCTAATTCCTCCCAAATTGTTTTCAATTTTGTGAAATATGAAGTAATGCTCAAGTCGTCCTGTTTAGTAGAAAATAATTCTTCATCTAATTCTGCAATTCGAAAAACATCGCCTTGATAAAATCTCCGTTTCAATTCTTCCCAAATATCATGAGCATTGCTGTTCCAAATGACGCTGCTAGCGATGTCCCGACTCAGTGAGTGTGTGATCCAAGAAGCAACTAGAGTATTACAGCGATCCCAAGCTTCAAAGGTAGCATCATCCTTGGATGGTGGTGGCAGAGAACCATCCACAAAAGCAAGTTTATTTTTGGATTTAAGAACCATGCGCATTGACCGAGACCAATAACCATAGTTTTTGTTGTATAACACAATTGGAATTAGGGATTTACCAGGTTGTTCACCGGGGTGAATGAAGAAAGGAGTAGATGGATCCATGATTGGATGCACTGGATGTTTGGAGCTAACATCTTGAATTGCATTGAGTTGAGTAATTAAATTGGCAAGAGTTTGTAGATCAATATTGCCAAGGGAGGAATTCGGAGACGGTGGATCTGAGTCCATTGAGGAAAGAGAAAAAAAAAATGCGTACTGGGTTGTTGGAAATCAAATAAGGTAGAAGAACTTCTTCTCTAAAACTCGTGATCGGAACGCATCATCAAATGCATGGAACTGTCTCTGATGATGACATTCTCATCAGCTCTATCGTGTGAGTTAAGGAGAAAAGAAATGAGAATGATGAAAAAGAAGAAAAGAAAACAGAAGGGATAGGATGAAGGTGATGCAGCATTGCAATGGCAATGGCTCACCGCACCATGTTAAATGTTATTGCAAAGAAGTAATAAGAGAGAATTTGAAGAATAAGAAGAGGATTTGAAGAGAGAGAGTAAGTGTTATTCAAGCATTATGAATGAACTAATAGTTTTTTCTTATTCTGCAGAAGTAACAAGTTCACCCTTATATACAAGTTGAAGTCATACTAAGTAACAAACTTCTGCCTAATAATTATAACAACTTCTGCTTAATAATTATAACAAACTTGAATTTAAATACTTGTATCTATCTTCTTCGTTCCTTATTTAGCTAACTAACAATATGAATGACAACCTAAAATCCTTTAATTGAATAAATGAATTGTTTTTTTTGTAGTAAAGAAAGAAAAAAAATCAATATGTTAGGGTTTATATTGTAGACTTTAAATTTTAGAATTTACAATTTAGGGTATAAAATTTACACTAAAACTTATGTAAATAAATTTTTTTGGTCAAAACAAACGCTAAATTATCATTTATCAAGTGTCTCTTACTTGATTGAAACTATATTTAATCTCAAAATTTACATAAGAGGTCATTCTTGACTAAAGTAAGATGTTATAAGTCTCGAAATACACTCACCTCTTTCCAGAAATTGTATCCTACACCAAAACTCATATAAATAAAGTTTTTCGGTCAAAATGAGAGCGAAAATATCATTCATCGCGTGACTGGCCCCTCACTTGATTGAAACTATATTTAGCTTCAAATTTTTGTACTTGAATGTGTTGAATTAGATTTTTAGTAATTTTCTAAAAGAAAGCATGGAAGACTATCTTGCTGTCAGAAAGTTTTGTGGTTGGATGTGTTGAATTGGTTTAGTAATAAGGATTTATAATAGAAAAAAATTTTGCACCATATTTTCATGATTTAACTGCATTTATTATTTTAATAATGAACAACTATACTATCTATTCTTCACAATTTTTTTTTCTCTATTATTTTTTCCTATTCAACATCAACTTCTTCTCAAGATCTTAATTAATTGATTTTAAAACTCTAAACATCCATCAGAACTTCTTTCCTATTATTTTAATGGCATAAGATTATAAATTTATAAACTTAAAAATTATTGTGTCATAAAATATAAAATTTTAATAGGTAATAAAATTGACTATATTGTATTGACTTTAAAAATAAATATGATACTAATAAATAAAATTGTCATAAATAAATTTTAACAAAGACAAATCTTTATGAGTATTACTATCAATAAGAAATTATTCTACTTTAAAGACAAATACTATTTTTTTCCATAATATTTTTTATCTCGGTAGGCTGAATATTAATCTACCAGTTAACCAATAAGATATTACATACACAACACAAAATTCAAATTCCTAATATTCAGTTAAATAAACAAACTCAACTAATTCAAATTAATTAAGACAAATATTAATTATTTTTAATTTAATATCTTTAATATTAAAAATTATTAAACTTTAATTTTAATTATAATTTTATAAAATATTTATAGTAATAATTATTATATATATTTTATTTAATTTTTTAATAAATTTTTTTTATATATTTTTATATATACTACACGAAAACACACACTAATACATCATAAAAATAAACTTATTTGCATAAAACAAAAAAATCCAGTGATCACACTTTTTCAAAAATAAATAATTATATTACTTATAAAAAAAAAACACTAGATCCCAAAAATAAGGACGTCCATCATCTTAATTACTCGGACAACATAAAATATAAATTTTTCATGCCAAAAGAAGGATAATTTACATATATTTCTAAAAAGTCCAACAATATAATTAGCATCATTAATTATACGTTAATCTAATATACTTAATTTAAATTTGTGTCAACATAACCTGCATTTTTTGCGCCCCCAATTTTGAACATACAACAATCACTGTGTAGACAAGATAAATACGCGTCCCAAAACAAATTATTCCACGTCTTTTCATTACATGCGAGAAAAAAAAAGTCATTAGCATGATAGCATCAGTCCAAAATTTAACCCAACCCATGAGTTCATGACCAAAAGTTGAAACTTTAACCCAATAAACAATGAAATATTTTAATTCAATGTTGTACTCGTGGCTGAGGCTCGTGTTCTAGGCAAATATGTTTATCACTTGTTTTTTTTTGTTAAAAATTCAGAATGTTTGTCTCTTAAAAAATCACACTAAATTCTAATTTTAATGGTTGAAAAAAAATTTCTAGTGTAATAGGTGAAAGTAAATTATGTATGAAAAAAAAAATATTATACTCTGATTTATTTATTAAAAGCATAATTATCAGAATTGAATCGAACCAGTTAATTTGACTGAAAAATTGGTGACTAGTAGTTTGACCAGTTCGATTCGTGCTTAAAACTAGACCTGTAGTTGATCTGGTCAACGGTGATCAAATCTGTTAAAAACGGGCCAATTTGTACTTAGGATTGCTGTTGACTTGTGCAGATCCACCATGCACCCGCGTGCTGCCGAACCACCAAAGGAACATTACATCCACAATGTCCCCTCTTCGAACCTTAAAGCCAACATTTTTTAGTTTAATTTCCACTACTGTTGAAGGCTTGAAGCGGACAAGTGGAACTTTTTCGATGGTTGGGCGGCACGCGGGTGCATGGTGGACTCGCGTGAGTCAATAGCAGTCCTAAGCATGAATTGGTCGGTTTTCAACGGACCGTTGACTGGGTCAAGTGCGAACCGAGCCGGGAAATTAAAAGTAGCGTGTTTTTCACTTTTTCGTGACTATGTATTGAATTATTGATTCACATTCCTTAGTTTTACATTTGTCTCTGGTAAGGAAAAAACTCTTGTTTTTTGCTTTTTTATTTTTTATTTTGGAAGGATTCAGAGCTGTGATCTGTCTCATAAGTCATAACTTCCATTTGAAGAAGAATTGAAGTGACACATATCATGCAAATAAAATAGCAGCCCTAATTTTGAGTGAATATAACACCAACAACATCAACAATGCAAACTGAAACAACTACAATTAAGAAACTTGATCTTAGCCCTTTTTCACACAAAATGACTTACTGGCCTTTCAATTGCAAAAGCAAGCTGTTGTAGTTATTGTAAGAGGAACCACCAATTGATGTGGCTGCTTCAGCCTTGTGCTTCCACTCCATGGCCTTGTCCCTCATTTCTTTCCCTTTTTGCCCCTCCATGAGTTCCCTCACAAGCCCCTCAACCTGCTCTCTCTTAACATCACACTCAATCTCCATCCCAATCCCCCATTTGTTGCATGCATAGAAGCTGTTTGTTTGTTGTTCTGCAAAGAAAGGCCAACATGCCATTGGAACTCCCTCACATATGCTCTCCAATGTTGAGTTCCACCCACAATGTGTTAGAAATCCGCCAATTGATGCATGACACAGAACTTTCTCTTGTTGGCACCACCCCAATACCAATCCCCTCTCACATCTTTCAATCACATTCACATATTCATCACTTAATTTCTCATCACCATTATTATTATTATCATGCACAAGATTAGGCCTTATGACCCACAAGAAATGGTACTTGCTATTAACCAAACCCCAAGCAAATTCACTTAGTTGCTTTGGTGTCATAATCACTAAGCTACCAAAGTTCACATAGACAACAGAACCTCTGTCTCTTTTATCCAACCATTCCAAGCATTTGCTGTCTTCCTTCCACAGATTCAGATCAATTGACTCCAATTGAGTATTTGAATTTGAGAGCTGTTTGTATAGCATTGATAATGGACCAATGGAGTAGACATTGGAGTATTTGGCTCTGATGGCATCCAAAACCTCTGATTCTAAGTCTTCAAAGGTGTTAAGGATAACCCCTTTGGCATGCATAGCAGTGTTCACTTTTACTATGTTGTAATTGAACATTACATCAGAAGGATTAGTAGTCCTAAGAAATGTGGGAAGGTCTTTTAGTCTTGCTCCTTTCATTGCTGGAATCCAATCAACTTCAGTATCAAGATATCCATCAAGCAGATTCTTCTCATCTGAAAAGAATAAATTTTTACTTTATTCTATTAAAAAATTGTATGATACAAATAAAAACTTGTCAAAATATAATACAAGAGAGTACCTTTCAATGGGAAATAACCTCTTTTCCGAATCTCTTCAAAGTTAATGTATCCCAGCATGCCACAGGCACTAGGAGTGAAAAACACAAAGTGAGGGATGTGGAACTCTTGAGCAACTTCCGAAGTGAACCACATAGCAGCATCAGAAACTATGCAAGTAACAGGAGGCACATCATCATGGTTTGGAGAAACAAGGCTTGCAATGAGTTTTCTGAAAGAACACAAGCCTTCAACAGGAATTGTTGTGCAGAGTTGTGGGAGGTCAAGTATCCCTCTTTGGTTTCCCTCAGGCAAACCATCAGATATGGTGTCAAACCTGAAATTTTGGAGACCCTTTAGAGAGGTTAGGCCTCTTGATTTGAGCAAGCGGTCAAAGTTGAATTGTGTGTGGACAAAGGTGACATAGAAGCCACTGAGGTGAAGGAGTTTTGCTAGCTTTAGCATTGGGTTTATGTGGCCTTGTGCTGGAATAGGAACACAAACCACATGAGGCCTAATTGCTGCATCCATTTCCACTCACAAAGTTATGACTTCAATTTGAGTGGTGCATACAACATGATAAGTGTTGCTTTCTTGTGCTTCATTTTTATAGGAGAGTACTTTTTTTTTTCTTCTTCAAAATTTAACGATAATGACAAAACCGGGTCATAGGATTTACAAATGCAGCACAAATAATTCTGATTTTATATACTTTAATAGCCGCCATTGAAATGGATTTAAAGAATAGGAAAAATTTTAACTGTACTGAAAAAATTAGTGTTTCAGTTATTTTAACCATTAATTTTAATTAATATATATTATATGTATTTCTTATAATTTAGATTAACCGTTAAAACAACTAAAACACAAGTATTTTTGATACACTTAAACTCTTCCTAAAGAATAAACTTTTAAAATTGTCTTCGAAAATTTTTTTAATGAACCGATAAATTAATGATTATTGTTACAATCTTGTCCAATTTGTATATTGTTTTGTGTCATGTAGGTGTAAGCTAAGGTTGATGGTTTGTTTCTGGAATATTCATTACGGCAGTTTTGTCTATTCTTAATCTTTACAATAAACAATTTTTATTAATTTTGATAAATATTGGATTTTTACAGTAATTCATTATTTTCAAGTTCATATTTGCTTAAATTCTTTTATTCTTTATATGAATTTATTATGTATTTGTTATTTTATTCATATATTACAAAAATTAATATATGAATATAAATTATTTACGTCTAGATTTTAAATGTAATAATATAATAATTATCCGATTTAAAAACCAAGTTAATTTTATAACAAAGCTTATAACTTACTGAAAGGATCCAATTTTCCATTGATTCCTACTCTTATAACTTGGTAACAAAAGATTCTCAAAGGGTGAGAAAACAAGTATAAAGTGAAGAAGAAAGTAGAAACACATGAGAAGGTTACATTTATTTATTCTGAAATGAGTTATGTTACATGTTCATTAAAATCAGTCACTAAAGTTAGTCACCAGTATAAAATATATATTGAAATATAAATATACATTGAAAATAAATTAAATCATACATGTATTTATATACAAATACATTATTGGCTGATTTTGGTGTACAAATAATATTTTTGTTCTCGAATATATTGTCACGCAAAATATTACAAATCTAATTAAACGAATTATAGTTCAAATAGTATAATCTTTCTATCCTTTCGGATTCAAATCTCACTCCTAACTTTAAAAAAAAAAATTACTTTTTTACAAATATTCAACCGTAATATTCCAATAAGCAAGGTAGTTGCACTATCCTTTATTAAATATATGAATTTAATTTTGATGTATTATTAATATAAAATAGTTTTATAAGTGTATTTAATTATATAATATTACATTAATAAAAATATTTATTTTTTATTATATTAACGATATAAATGACCATTTAAAAAGATAAATATAATTACACAATTCTATAAAATATTTTATACTATCAACGTATCAAAATTAAACTCTAAATATATTAGTCTTTAATAGAATAAAATAATGGTTTGATGCTAAATATTTATAGATTACAAGTTAACCTTTATTCTTTGAAAATATTATTTGAACAGAAAAATTAAATTATTTGAGATTTTAAAAAAGTAGGCAATTAATTTGTCAATTTTATTTATTTAAAGGCATATATATTCAATGACAATTACTTTTAAAATTATCGTAAGGGTTTAGGATTTAATAATTTAATTTAATGCTGCTAGAGAACTAATTAATAATATTAATTGTCATTAATTAGTGGTTATTTATTTTTTTTTTAAAAGATATAAAATTAATGATAATTAATTGTCTATTCTTACTCTAATTCATCTTTTATCATTTATTACGTAAATACTAATTCCTCTTTTCAAAAAAAATTTTGAAACTCCAAAAAACAAAAAGCACAAAAACATAAGATAAAGAATCATCCAAATCCTAAAAAAAAAAATACAAAACATAGAAAAAAGAATCATCCAAAACTAATAAAAAGAGTCATCCAAAATGTAGAAAAAAAAATATAAAAAACTAGTTAAAAAAATCATCCAAAACCAAATAGGAGGAGGAGAAGAAGAGCCGTAGGGTGGCCGACGACGACGTCTTGGACGGCGTTGCATGGATAGTGGGAGGATTCGCAGTGGCGTGTTGGGATGAGTGAAGGATTTGGCATATATCAGAGTAATTGATCGCGCGTCGCGAATGGAGACCTAGTGGTGGCTGCGTCGCGATGAATAGAGAGTCGTGGGGTGCGAGTGGCGAGCGATGGGAAGTCGCGATGAGAAGGTGAAGTAGAAGTGTGATGGTAGCTGTCTTTCCTGCGCGAACGGCAGATGAGGTCGCGGAGAAAGATACAAGGACGACCGGCAGATGAGGTGGCAGAGAAAGATACAAGGACGACCAGCGATGGCGCGCAAGGACAGTGCTGTGACGACGCTAAAAGATAAATTAAACCACACATGTATTTATACACAAATATATTGGTAGATGATTTTAGTGTACAAATAGTATTTTTGTTCCTGAATATATCGTCACGCAAAATATTACAAATCTAATTAAACGAGTTATAGTTCAAATAATATAATCTTTTCATCCTTTTGGATTCAAATCTCGCTTCTAACTTAAAAAAAATATTTTTTTGCAAATATTCAACTGCAATATTCTAATAAGCAAGGTAGTTGTAGTACCCTTTACTAAATATAAGAATTTAATTTTGATGTATTGTTAAGATAAAATAGTCTTATAAGTATATTTAATTACGTAATATTACATTAATAAAAATAATTATTTTTTATTATATTAACGACATAAATAATCATTTAAAAAGATAAATATAATTACACAATTCTATAAAATATTTTATAATTTATACTATTAACATATCAAAATTATACTCTTTTTAATAGAATAAAATAATAGTTTGATGCTAAATATTTATAGATTACAAGTTAACCTTTATTCTTTGAAAATATTAGGGTATTTGAACAGAAAAATTAAATTATTTGAGATTTTAAAAAGTAGTCAATTAATTTGTCAATTTTATTTATTTAAAGGCACATATATTCAATGACAATTACTTTTAAAATTATTGTAAGGGTTTAGGATTTAATAATTTAATTCAATGCTGCTAGGGAACTAATTAATAATATTAATTGTCATTAATTAGTGGTTATTTAATTTTTTTTTAAAGATACAAAATTAATGATGATTAATTGCCTCTTCTTACTCTAATTCACTTTTCATTATTTATTACGCAAACACTAATTCCTCTTTTCAAAAAAAATTTCGAAACTCTAAAAAACAAAAAACACGAAAATATAAGGAAAAGAATAATCTAAATCCTAAAAAAAAACATACAAAACATAGGAAAAAGAATCATCCAAAACTAATAAAAAGAATCATCCGAAATGTAGAAAAAAGAAACATAAAAAACTAGTTAAAAAAATCATCCAAAACTAAATAGGAGGAGGAGAAGAAGAGTTGCAGGGTGGCTGGCGACGACGTCTTGGACGGCGTTGCATGGACAGTGGGGGGACGACTCGCGGTGGCGTGTTGCGACGAGTGGAGGAGTCAGCATAGATCAGAGTAATTGATCGTGCGTCACGAATGGGGATCTGATAGTGGCTGCGTCGTGACGGATGGAGAATCGTGGGATGCGAGTGGCGAGCGATGGAAAGTCGCGATGGGACGCGAGGAGGGTGAAGTAGAAGCGTGATGGTAGCTGTCTTTCCTGCGCGAACGGCAGATGAGGTGGCGGAGAAAGATACAAGAACGACCGGCGATGGCGCGCGAAGACAGTGCTGCGACGACGCTAGCGGCACGAGGACGAAATCGCGATAACGTTGAGCATTGAAAAGAGGGATTAAGATTTGTGGTTTTGTAGGATGAATAATAAGTAAAAGTGAAAATAAATTAAGATAAATTTTGATTCAAAAATATTATTAATATCAATTAATTAAATTTTAAATTTATTAATTATTATTAATTGAGTTATTCAATTCTTCGCTAATGAACACTTACTCACTTAGCTCTCTACACTTTTTCAATTTAATTTATTAAACGAAGGATAAGACGGGCAGATTAGCTTTGCTATTAGAGGTCGACAACATAACCACTTAACCAATAAGAGAATTTTTCATCACTTACGTCTTACGTCTTCCGTCTAGAATTATTTGTCCTTTTGAACAGTGCTGTTCAGCTATTCAACCCTTTTTATTTATTTCACAAATCACTAATAAATATGCGTAAACGACTTGCCAAATTGAAAAATAAATAATCTCTTATTTGATAAAGTTTTTTTGAAAAGTATTTATGTTTTTAAAAATATAAATATCTCAAATTGTATTTGATAAATAAAAAATATTATTTGTATTTGACTATTTTCAGTTTCTAAAAATTAAAAGTGTTTTTGAAAGTATTTAAAAAAGTTTAAAATTAACTTATAATTATTCAAATTAAAGAAATATAATATAATCTCATACTTAATAAATATCCAAAATTATCAAACCAAACTTCATTCAACTACTATTTTTTAAGTTTAGTTAACGTGTGTTTTTAAAATATTTTTTAAAATGATTAATTTTAAAAAATTATATTAAAAATCTCTACAATTTAATTTTCAATATATTTATTATATATTCATTAAAAATTAAAAAAATTTAACTAATACTAACATTAACATAATATCCTTACATACAACTGATAACAATGCACCAACATCAATTCATTCCAAATCACCACTCATTTATTTCAAGATTTTAGCAGAAAGAAACATAGATAGTGACGGGTTCAGAATTTAAGTAATATGGGCCAGATATAAATATAAGAATTAAAATAATTTATAAAAATTGTTATATTTCATTTGAGATTAGAATTATATATATTTGACACTCAATTCATCCCCCTTAGTAGTTTTGTTCATTGGGCTTGCATGAGAACCACAAAAAAGCATCACTCCACTGGTAATTGGACAACTCAAAACCAATCAACCCATCATTTTTGTAACAAAAATTAGGAAAAGTATAGGTACTAACATATTATGTGCCAACTTGTTTTGAACAATAATTAATTATTATATTTTAAACACATATATAAAGAGACACATCCAAAAAATATATTTATAAAGACACTTTCATTAAACACTCTTATAAATAAGAGGAGAAATTCTTCGCATACAAGTCCAATTAAAACTAACGCTCAAAACGCGCTTCGAACCGTTCTTCTTCCTCTTCGTCTTCTTCTTATTCTTTTCTTTCGTTTCTTGTCTTCTCTTTCTCCTCCTTCTTCTTCTTCTTGCTGCACGTTCTTCTTCCTCTTACTCTTCTTCTTCTCCTTTTCTTTAGTTTCTTGCCTTCTCTTTCTCCTTCTTCTTCTTCTTGCTGCACGTTCTTCTTCCTCGTCTTCCTCTTCTTCTTCTTCATTTACGTGCTTTTCTCTCTGTTTTCTTTCTTCATTATTCTCGATTTCCATTGTTTTTTGACATCAAGCTCTGAAATCGTTTTTGAAAAAGAAGAAGCAGCAGAAGATAAAGAGGAGAAAGAGAAAGAGTTCTAAATTATGCATAAGGTGTACTTCAACGAATTTTGGGTGTATTTCTGTAATCGTTTGGGTGTATTTCTGAAGTTCCATTATTTTCAAAACGATTTCAAAGCTTGATTTCATAAACCATGAAAATCGAAAAAAAAAAAACGAAGAAGAAGAGGAAGAGGAAGAGGGTAGCAATTTGTAAGATTTGTAAGATTTGTAAGTCCAAAAGACTTGTATGTGTAGCAGGCCTCAAATAAGAGTTGACAGAAATGTTGTTGGTAACGTAGCGGAATTGCAAAAATTAATATAAGAGAATTGTTAAGTAAAGAAGTAAGATATTTGTTAATTTTCATGTATGGGTTTTTTAATGATATTTTTACATAAATATGTTAAAAATGATAGTGACATCATTAAAAATTTAAAATAGAAATAACATATCCATTTTGTAAGATACACTACTTATTCATGAGTTAAAAAATCATACTTATACAAAACAATAAAATTTTGGTTCTTAAATTTTTGTATAATAATTTTGTGTATTTGATTGGGAAACGACTTGCATATTGCATATCATGCATGCCCCCTTGTACAAAGAGAGTTGAGTTGCATGCCTAGAAAAACTCAAAACAAACCATAATAACTGTGAAAGCAGCTCGTGATTCTGTAATGTGTTGGAAAGTGGAAAATGAGTACCCGTGAAAAGTCAACAGCGAACAGTTTTGACATGCAACTCATCATAAAGAGTGGCTTCATGCCTTCATCAATCATTGGTGTTAATTTCCAACTCATGATAGAGATAAACACTACGACAGTCACTGCAAATAACGTTAAACAAAGCCTGTCACATTTTGTTTTGGCTTCAAACTTTGGTTGTCTTAATCAAAAGACTAATTGAGGGAAGGAATCCACTAGAGAGATGCCAGCTTTTCATATTTTGAGAGGATGCAAAACGTGACTTTATAAAATTTGCTGTAATTTAGTCTCATTTTCAGTTCAAAAGATTTTAATTTTAGTGTGTGTGTGTGATGTAAATAGCTATTTTCCCCCCCACTCAATCATAGTTAGGCACTTTATATTCTTGAATCCAATAAATCAGGCCAAATTGGAAGCCAGACTGTAATAAATTTTAATTTTTTTGTAGAGGAAAAAGAGAAATTGTAGGTTTGTAACCCATTTTGAGAAGCAAAAGAAATTAAAGTCAAGAGCATCTGGTTCCAATATGCCTGCTTTAGTTGTGAGAATAAGGAATAGAAAGAAGCATATATATTTATATCTTTACCAAGATGCTAATCAGATACGCCATTCAGTACAACACATATTTCTAGTTTCTCACTCTCTTAACCTCTTAAATTAAAGTGGTTGATTAATAATTATTATTCACTGGTGTGGGGTTCCCCTTATAACACAGAATTGACTAACCTTCAAATGGGACCCTGTCAAAAGTTAGCATTTGGATTCTACATTTTGTGTGTCTTTCTTTAATCATCAAAACACGCTATTTGGGTGCCACACTTTCTAGTTTTTGAATAGACAATGCAATGGACCACAATTTTCAGGCATTGGAAAAGTGTACTTCACGTTAATGTAAATGAAATGCATGCAAAAAGGTGATAGATATATTGTAGCCTGATCTGAAATTGCGTTTACCGTTCATTCTATATAGAGCTATAGATTTCTTAATCCAACACTCTGCATTCATTATGTATATATATGTTGGTGATTCCTGCATAATTGGCATATAGCAGAAACTAATTATAATTATAAGTACTGCAAAAAATGGAAGCTTCACTTAAGAACAAAAGATACAAAAAGATTATTGTTTCATCCCCCACAAACACTACTATTCAACGTTGCTATGCTTGCAAAAATGTTTGTAATAGTTCTCAGCCTAGTGCAGAAGCAAGGTTCTTTTGCAGATGGTGTAAATCTGAGTGTGTAAGTGTAGTTACTTCAAGAACAACTCCATACCTATGTTCTACATGCCACAATGTTAGTATTCCAACTCTGGGACAAGAGAAATCCAGGGAAGTGTGTGGAATATGCAGCCAAGTGAAGAAAATTGGAACAAAATTTTTCAAACATGGTTATCCGGATAATCGAAACAAAATTGGAACTTTGCTAAGCAGAGAAGCACCATCTTCAAAGGCTTTATCTTCCTCCTCATCATCCTTCCCAGGCAGACATAGCAAGCGTGCAGTTCTCTGTGGAGTTTCTTACACAAAAATGAAATTCAAGCTCAAGGGAACCGTTAATGATGCTAACAACATGAGGGAGTTGCTGATTAAGAATTTCAAGTTTCCAAATGAGTGCATAAGAGTCCTCACAGGTATCTCACAAACTTTTATCTGGCTACTATAACTAGCATGTAAAAATTATTCTCTGCTTTCTGTTCATTTCCATGTCACATATTCCTTTTCAACTTTAGAATACTAAGAGTTGCACCAATGCTAAGGGATTGAAATGGTGATTAATACCAACAAAATGAAATGCAGAACAAGAGAAGAATGCTGATTTAATACCAACAAAACATAACATCATGGAGTCCTTAAGGTGGCTTGTGAAGGACTGCCAGGCAGGAGACTCCTTGGTCTTTTACTTCTCGGGGCACGGCCTGCAACAACCGGATTTCAAAGAAGATGAGATTGATGGCTTTGATGAAGCTCTCTGTCCGGTTGATTTTATCAAAGAAGGAATGATCATTGACAATGATATAAATTCTACCATTGTTTGGCCTCTCAAGAGTGGTGTCACACTCCATGCCATTGTTGATGCCTGTCACAGTGGAACCATTCTTGATCTTCTCTATGTTTATAATCTTGAAAGGTAACTACATTTTGCGGTTTCTCTTATTTCAATTATTGATCTATTGTATGCTTATAATCATGATTCATCAAAATAAAGTACAATTTTGAGGTTTTCTACTTTTGTTATGTTTTGTAGACTTTGTTTAGTAATTAGTAAATATAGTAGGATAGAAAATACAAAGATGCTAAGATAATTAAAAATAAGAATAAATTACCATTTGTACCCATGAAAGATACAGACGCTGATAAATGTATCCATATAAGAATAAAACGACAATTGTAACTACAGAAGATGGTTTATGTGTGCCAAAAGTACCCTAACAGACCAATTGCGTAACCAACGTTTGGGTACTTTTGGCACATGAAGGCCATCTTTTGTGTTACAATTGTCGTTTTATTCTTATATATGAATATATTTGTCAGCGTCTGGATATTTCATGGGTACAAATGTTAATTTATTTTAAAAATAATTACTGCATTTGAGCATTTCAACCTCATCATAGCCCTTGTAAAAGTTTCTGTTGCATGCTTGAAGGAACATTTGGGAGGATAACAAGCCACCATCAAAGGAACCTATCAGAAAACATACAAGTGGGGGAGTGGCAATTTGTCTCAGTGCATGTGAAGATAGCCAATCAGCTAATGATAGCACAGTAAGCAAATATTAAATTACGGTAATACTAGAGAGACAAAAAATATAGCTCAAACTTACCTTATTTAATTTAACATTCATTAATTTTAATAATAATTAATAAATGTTAAATAAGGCAAGTTTATGCTGTTTTTAGCTAATTTTTTTTTTTGTTACCAAACATTTCCGATTAAATTAATAATGAAGTTGAATAATGTAAGATACTTGTTCACACTCTTGTGGGTTTTGCCAACCTACATAGGTCTTTGGTGGAAAAGGAATGAACGGTGTTCTTACTTATCTTCTCGCAAAGGCAATAAGGGAACACCCTCAAATAACTTATGGGGCATTACTAGACAAGTTACAGATTGAAATTAAAAAGATTAATAGAAGTAGATGCCGTAGCAGCATCTTGCAACGTATCTTCCATCGAAAAATTGTACAGGTTTGATTTCAACTAACATTTAACCCTTTAGTTTCTTAACAGTTTATGATATAGTTTTTGTGATGAGACTAAATATACTTTGCAGGATCCCCTTCTCTCATCATCAGAGAAATTTGATGTTTCTACAAAAATATTCGCATTGTGAGCATGTAAGAGGATCTGAATTGCTTGTTTATTGCATATTCTTTGATTAATGTGGATCAGCATCTGTATCTAATTTGAAGCTTTGCACCAACAACTATGGTGTAGTGTAAAGTCCAAGTTTTTATTATGTTCGGTTCTAATAAATTATTGAAACGTTATGAATGAATGAATATTTTCGCTTTTCTAAGTATAGCTTAGTTTAGTAGTGTTGTAATCGACTTGGATTGGTCAAGTGGTCAGTTCACTCATCCGCTTAAATAAGTGAGTGTTCGAATTTAGCCTTATGCACGTAGCAACCTATTAAATAGAGTTCGAATCCGCATCCGTTTAATCTTTGACCTGTCAATTAGGAATACTGTGGTCAACAAAAAAAAAAAGTTTAGTAGTATTGTGTACCTCTTCTTTCAAATCTGATTGAAGAAGCAGTTGGTTGCCACCAGCGAGAAGATGGAGGGCTTGGCGGTGGATCGGAGGAGTCTCCGTCGTACCCATTTCGCGCCAAATTTAGGTGTGTATAACGTACACAAGCATTAAATAAGAACAAAAAAAGGAAAAACAAAAATTCTTGGTTATTTTTCTTTTAAACATTTTAATAATTAAAAGGTTAAATACACTCTGATTTCAAGTGTTCAACCTTGAAAAGTGTTTGTTTAAAAATTAAAACACAAACTATACGTATATTAATTGTCTAAAAATTAGATGTGTTAAAATTTTATTTATAGAAAAATTATAGATATAAATATTAATATATTCAAAAGTGATCAATTTTACATATAATCTTTTTAATAAAATCGTAATATAGTTACGACTTACGAATTTTTTTTTTAAATATTATTTTTAATGAACTAAATTATTAAAAATTTAAAATAATAAAACAATTTTTTAAAGACACGATTAGAATTAGATCTTTTAAGAAAAAGTTGAAACATTTAATTATTTTGATGGACCACAAGTCCACTACATCTCATCATTAAGCGGCAAATTTTAATCCTCCATTTTTCTATATTTTATATGAATAATTGAAATTTAAAAATATGAATTTTGTTAACATATGTTCTAAGGAAATAGAGTGAATACCCCATCCGACCCCTGACAATTATCTCGAAAGGACAACGACAAGAAAAAAAAAACACCCAATCCGGCCCCTGATAATTTTTTGTTGGGACTGATTAGCCCCTGTGCCAAAAAAAATAACATTAAATTTCTTTTGGCACAGGAGCCTCATTGTCCTTTCGAAGTAATTGTCAGGGGCCGGGTTGGATTTTTTTTTTGTCAGGGGCCAGGTTGAGTTTTTTTTTTGTCAGGGCCTCGTTGTCTTCCAAGGTAATTGTTAGGGGTTGATTTGGGTTTTTCTCAAGGAAATATTTTACGGACAAATTTTAACAATGCTAAAGAAAAATGTTTTACTAATTATTGAAAAGATTTTTATTTGTTTTCAATATATTAAATACACCAAAAAGATAATTAAATTCTAAAATTATAACCAAGTTAATCATATCTTTTTAAAGAGCCTTGCACTTTTTACTTTACCTAAAGTGAAAAGTTAATTCCCCGTGAAATTTTGTTACAACCCAACTAATCGCTTAATTAGTTGGTTAATCTATTAGAGATTGTTAGAAATATAAATACTGATTAGTTGGTTAATCTATTAGAGATTGTTAGAAATATAAATAAGAGTATTGAGTATTGTATTGAGTACGAAAATATTAATAAATTGGTGAATTCTTTAGAATTCTTTGGAAATTGGTAACTTCTCGCAAACAGAATTGCAACAGAATTATTGAGTTTGTTTGGGCTGAGTTTAACATGATTATTTTTTTTAACAAAAGAACTGATTATTATTCCAAAACAAATAAGTCCACCTTTCACTGAAATCAGCATGCTTTGCACATTTGGAACCTGGAATTTTAGAGCCTTGACAAATTGGTTATCTAATCACAAAAATGTTTGGTGAGGTCCCTTCGGGGACATCCGATAAAATTGGAACGATACAGAGAATATTAGCATGGCCCTTACACAAGGATGACCCGTGCAAATCGAGAAAAAAATGTTTGGTGAGAGATTAGGACAGGACATGTGATACAATAAGAACAAAGTGCTCTGTACCCGCCATAAGGCAAACTTGTACACACACTAATCTGGCATTATTGGCATTCACCAAATAAGAGTTCTAACAAAGATATACACAAACATGTAGAAACCAAAAATGCAGCACCTCATCATCATCAACAGAGGCTCATCTTTCTTTAACTCCTCCTAGAAAAAGGAGACAATCAATCACAATTTATACAAATTCTGAAATTCTCTCGATCATCTAGGTAGAAACAACACCAATGATCAAGCCATCGATTTTCTGACTCTTCTCTCACCCTTACTAGCATCCTTGTTCTGTGGTTCAAGAACTTGCGCATGCTTGAAATCTGCATTTCATCACAAAAATGGCAAAGGAAAATGGAACAGCATTATTAAGAATATAAACAAAGTTTGGACTATCTTCAAAAATATTTAAGTAAATAAATTAATACTCACCTTCAAGGGCCTCCTTATAGCGTAGTAGTGATTCTCTAGCAGCTCCACGTCTTAGATACGCCTTCACATTCTGCAGAAAACATAAAATGAGCTACACTTGACAAAAAGGATACTTTCTATAGATGTATAAATATTAAGATTGTTAATACAAAGCCCAACAGATGTGCATTAACAAGAAAAAGAATACAACCAATTTCATAATCTCAAAGATCCCAGGAAACTATCGGAATATGGAAATGAACACTATGATCATTATCAAGAAAAAGAATACAAGCAATGAAATCAGGTCCATTTTGAACTTCTCTGGCAATTGCAAAAGACAGATGTGCATTAGGTAACAGGGTGATCGGCAGTTCTCAACATATTAGAGGGTACTGTAACACTTCAAATAGGTTATCAAAGTTTAGAAACTAATTACAAATAAGATATTAGAAGACAAGATTTGTAAAAAATGCCACTGTTACATGCTTATCTTCTCACCTTCTTATCAATCAAAATTGCATTATTGCAGTCTTCTTCTGCTTGCTGAAAACTGCATAATTTCATGGGAAACCGTTTAAATAGAGAAATGGACAAAATACCAATTGACAAATAGGAGAAACCTCATACCATGCTAACTTTAAGTAAGCAGCCGCTCGGTTACAGTAGTAAGTCGCATTCATGCCATTCAGTTTGATAGCCTCAGTGTAGTAATTGAGTGCCTTATTCCACTGGCTTCCTTTAAAGGCTGCATTTCCCTGAAGAATATGCCTTTTATCAGCTTATATCATATTATCCACCTTGCACATATAATGCAAGCTGCTGCTCTTAATAAAGTAGCAAGATAGAACAAACCTTCTCCTTTAGAAGCTCAGAAGTTTCAATGTTGCCATTGGTATCTGGTAATGGCAAAGAATAGGAGGCAACACTAACTTGCTTTTGAAGAGTTGAATACATATCCAAGATCGTATCAAGCAGAAATTTATCAGCCCCATGGAATGAGATGAATGAAACAGAAACACAACCACCATTATGAGAACCTAATGGAACTGTAACCTGCAACAAACAGTATAAAAGTTAGCAAGCAGCTCAAGCAAGGTTTCAGAACAAATGAAACTGAGAAAAGGAACAAGATCACCTCTAGCACCTAAAGATAGTAAATTACCTGACAACATCCAGACATGCTAGCAATGCTCGACAATGCAAAAGTTCTGTCATGAAACTCAGAAGACAACCCTTTCTTTGTATTAAGCTTTAATGGACTGTCTGCTACAGAAGGAATAACGAGTATTCCATCATCCTGAGGGACGACTAACCAAAATCAGGATGTGTTTAATTGGATGGGATGGAAAGTAGACTTGCCAAAATTTTTTGGTCATTTCATGGTAAAAATCAGAGATCTAAGTAATTTTGGCATAAATAATGAAATTCCATGACAAGTCATGCCACTTATTCAAAATATTAAATAATAAGAACAGCTTACTACATTATTTTATTTTCTGTCTCCTATGATAGAATTAAGATTAACATCACTAAAAAATCTTCAATATTGATAACACTAACTAGAGAGCACAATGGATATAAATAAAGAATAACTACAGATGTTATAGTACCTTTAGTAGACTTTGAAATGCAGCTCGCATCTCAGTCCGGACTTTATACAAGGTTTTTATATTATCATGAGTAGTATTAATAGCAGCAATAACACGATCAAAAGCATCACGGCCTAATTTGGGTTTGATGGATTTGATCCAATCTTCATGATTGGTTTTAAATTCGTATCTGAAATCAGATGAAAAAACACATTTCTAGAATAAATACATGCCATAATATTATTTGTTTCTTATAGACAGAATACAAAACAATATAAGCATATAAATAAATAAGACATGATTTACGCACCACAAAGCATTCTGCAGTTAAGAAAGAAGTAACCATTCATTGCAAAGGATGGTTCTTTGAAACTTAAGTTCAAAAATGTTTGAGAAAAATATCTCAGGCAAAGGCATCAATTAACAAACAAAAAAGTTTTTCTAAATATCAAAATGAAGAATAGATAACCATATGGTACAATATTGTCTACTACAATAAACCAAATCATAAAGCATATAATAGAATACCCTTGTAATGAAAGCATAACTGAAGAAAGAGCTTTCAATATAGATGCTCCATTTTCTTGGTCTGTTGATGCTGGATGAAGCTTTAGGCTGGGCACTTTAGAAGCAATGTACGGACAAAGATTCATATGCTTTGGAACTTGATCTGCAAAACCAAAATGATCAAACACTGTAATTTATAACAGACACTTTCTTTTGGGAGACTGGTTTCACCAATTAGCCTTCACAGGTAAAGAAACTTACACCCAGACATATTCTCAATAGCTTTACCAACAACATATACTGTTTTCTGTGTAGGGACTTTAGATAACTGAAAGAGATCATCAGCAAATATAATGCTTCTTGACCTTTTGGTCTCTGCAGAATTCAACTTAAGTAAAACATGTCCAACACGATGCAGGACAGACGGATCACGGGCAAACCATCCTGTAATGCACTCATGCAATAAAGTAATCAACAAACCGAAGAAAAAAGATTAACCTTTTTTGGAAAAAAAAAGGTTCCAAAAATGCTGATTCACCTCACTATGTAGTAATTTCTTATTAAGCTAATCATATATTCAACTGGGATGGAAGATCAAGACCTAGAGCATATATATTCAAATTTCAACTATAGAAGTTTACAACCAGCCATATTCTTTTTTAATGATATTACTCATGTAAATTTATTTAGTATTAAAAACAGGCACCTAATTGCTCCAGTTTCTTTTCACAAAGTTAGTCACAAGGAAACGATGACGCAGAAACTTATTATTTAAATATATAACCAACTAAAAGCATCGCAATAATTGCATATAATTATGCACTTACCCAGAGTGTCTAAGCTCTGTGCATTTGGAAGAACTCCAACAGTAGAAACAGTACCATGAGATGACCGGAAACCAAAAATACCACAGAATGATGCTGGAATTCTCACACATCCTGTAGTATCAGTACCTACAAAGATCCAATATTCTTTATTTCTTCTATGTTTACATATAGAGATAAGAAATAAAATCAAGCAAGTAGTTTTGAAGCTCAGAATTTATTATTATCACAAGTGTCAAAGGTAATAAACAAACCAATAGATTAGCAGTCTAGCACTTCAAGCAATTCAAGGTCCACTAATCACAAAAGCTTACCAATGGCAAAGTCAACAAGCTCAGTAGCAACTGCTACCGCTGAACCACTAGAAGACCCTCCTGGGATACAAGATGGCATTTGAGGATTCGTCGGAGTTCCATAATGGTTGTTCTCACCAGAAATCCTGACACAGAGTGTCTTGAGTAAAATCACATTTGAGCAGAACAAGTTTTTTCAGTTAGTACACAAAACTAAAGAACTTCTAACCGAGTCCCTACCCAATAGACAATTCATCCATAACGGTTTTGCCAACACAAGTAGCACCATTTTTTAGCAGTGCAGTAACCACAACCGCAGTCTTTTCTGCCTCCTCATGCGTCCTCTTCCAGTCAGGATTCCCAAACCCCGTCACATAGCCCTTCACATCAAACCTTCGAACCAGAAAAAATCTAATTAGACCCGATAAAAGTATCAACTCTAAAGCTCTAAGCAAACCTATTCCTTCAACCCAGACAAAGAAAACCAAGAAAGGTCAACTCCTTTATACAAACCATTAGAAAACCTGAACCATAAACATTAGCTGAAACAAGCATGGCCTTCATAACAAATCAAATGTTATATACAGATACCGCACACTGTAGCTATCAGGTAATTTTTCACATGAAAGGGGAACTAAAAAAATATTAGAAAAACACTCAAATTGAAGCAAAGCTAAAAAGTATGATGTTTAGAGACGAACATGTCGCTGATGGCAAAAGTTAGAGAAGAAAGCATCTGTTTGGCAGCAGGAGGTGGAGGCTGAGGAAATGGTAGAAGCTCGAAACGCTCAACAAAAGCACCGAAGTCTTGTTTGTGTGTGTTCCGGCGCCGTCTTCTCCGGCGTGTCTCTGCCAGAACAACGATCCCGGCAACTCCCACTCCGACGACCAACCAGAGCTTGGGGTTGGAAGCATGCTCCTTGATCAGCTCCAACGATTTGGACATGATCAAAGATCAATCAATCAAGAGAGAGAGGCTAATTCAGAAGCAGTGTCAACGAATTTGTGTGAGAGAGGGGTTTTGGAAGGGTTTTAGCGAAGCGAGAAAGGAGTAAAGAGAGGTTTGGTGGCGGGTGATACTGAATTAGCATATAGCATCGCATAGCGTATTATTGTTGACACAGAAAAAAGGTTAAGAATTTTCCTGAACGGCCATGATTTGCAAATGCAATCAAACTATTACATCATCATTTTTTGACAAACATTTTTAATTTTATTTCTTTAATTTAAAAGATTTATCCTTTATGATAAAAATAACACTTTTACGCAAACAAAAATAGTTTAGTAAAATAATTAAATCTACAGTTGCGACTTATTTTTGTAGACCGCGACTTGATTGATAATTAATTTTGTAGGATATATGTAATATAATTATATTTTGAGTAAATGTTTTTTTCGGACATTAACCATTTATCTAATGGATATTGTGTTTCCTAATAATTATAAAAATATGAATTGGTCCTTATCTACTTTTGTATTTGTTCAATCCAACCCTTTAGACTAATTAACAGCAGGTCAATGCTAACGTATCAGGTATATGTGTCTACGTGGCTTTGTCTTTTTTGTAATGAGGACAAATCTCCTCAACCATCTCCCTCCTCCACTTCACTGGCTCTCTCTCTCTGCCACCGCCTCCTCCCTCTCCCTCCAAAACTCTCTCTCCCTCCTCTTCTTCCTCTTCTGCATCGCCTCTCTTAACTCCAAAACCCTAACCCCCAACACTTTCAATCCGCCTTACCTCTTCTCCGAATCATCATCAAAATTATCACCACCACAATTATCATCAAAATCACTGTATTCATTTCTCCTCATTCTCATCACAATCATTATCGTCATCAATAATATTATCATCAGAATTCAAAAATTCAAAAACTAAAAACATAATCACACTAAAAAAGTACCTAACCACTTGGAGGAAAAAATTCATTTATTTTTCGAAAAAATTACCAGAAAAATGACTAAAAAAAAAAGTAAAGTTTGAGTGTTAAATAAATGAAACTCATGATGTTGTTGTGGCTAGGGGTGTAAGTTATCGAACTGGACCGAAAATTACCGCAAAACCGAACCGAAAATTACAACAACCAACTTGAAAACCGAAAAAATCGGTTTTTTTGTTTTTTCTGACAAAACCGATCGGTTCGATTCGATTTTCAGTTGGTTCGATAGGAACCGAACCGAAGATATGCATACATTTCAATGTTTTAAACATTTTAACCTTTAACCTAACAACAAAAATCTCTAACCCCTAACCATTTCAATGTTTTACTCTTATTATTTGAGTTTATTGACTATTTTAAACCTCTAATTATTGTGATTCATATTCTTCTCATTAGGAATCAAAAACCAAAAAAACCGACTGAACCAAATCACTGTTGGTTCAGTTCGATTGTTGTAAAAACAACAAACCGAACGGTTGTGCATCTGTAAGAACCGATAACACCCCTAGTTGTGGCGGTGGTGGTAGTGGTAAGTGATGAAGAGAAATGAGAAAGTAAAAAAATAGAGAAAGGGAGAAGAAGAGAGGAGGGAGAGAGAATTTAGAAAAATATAAATTTTTCATTAATCATCATGCATAAATGGTGGTGATGATATTGTTAATGACGATGATAATTGTGAGTATGGTGGCGGTGGCGAAGAGGGAGGATCGGAGGGAGAGGGAGGAGTGTGAGTGCAGTGGCGGTGGAGAAGAGGGAGGAGAGGAGGAAGAAAGAGTTTCGGAGGAGCGAGATAGTTGAAGAGTTCAGGAGGCGATTTGTCCCTATTACCAAGAAGACGTTACCTAACACGTGATCGTTAACTGTAACCAGTTCTAGGGGATAGATTGACAAATATAAAAGTGGATAGAGACCAATTTGTATTTTTATAATTGTTAGGAGACGTAATATTGATCGAATAAATGGTTAAAAACCGAAAAAGGCTTTTACTTTTATATTTTCTACTTATTTGTTTGTTTGAATTATTATACTTTATGTCTTTCTCAACATATATAATCCTAAAATATCAACAAGAGATGTAACTTATTTTTTTTTATTATTTTTATTAATTTTTTATAATTATATTTTTTATTACTATATTTTTCTTTTCAAATTTTTTGTATAAAAAATAAAATTAAATTTTCATAATTTATTTTGATTTATCATCAAATAAAATACAAAAATACTAATTTTTGTATCTTTATTTTTTATGTCTTACTCTCGATATCTCGTCATATCCTCATAACCAAACTTAGCCTAGTATCCTAGGGTAGCAACTTTCTTGCATATAACCCTCCCAATAAAGTTGAAGTTGTTCTTTTGTCACTACGAATAAAACCAAGTAATCATACTTAATCTTTCATTCATAATTAACATTTATAGCGTGTAGAAAGGGGATAAAAAGGGAATTGAAACAAATCTCAAACATGGGTATACTCACTTGAATTGCAGCTGAAGCAACTCAAGCTAGTGTCATTTGAAGTATATCATAAAACAAATGTCGAGTGTATAACTATGCTCATCTTCACACTGCTACTCCAGGTCATAAAGCATATTACAAAACAAAAATTATGGTATGGAATCTACACAGCCAAGAAATCAAGAAATACTAAAAGGCACCACCTAAAATCCAATAACTTCAATTTTACATATCAAGAAGGGAAGGAGCAAAAGCTATTCTCCATAAAATACCAAAATGATATATATAAGTAGGTATGGAACTGCACCCCCATATTATGTACCCAAAACCCAAGTAGGTTTTTTTCCTTATTTCATCCCTTGAAACGAACTACAATGCATGAAATGTCATCTTTACTGTCTTTGTTCAATGCCTCAGTGGCTAGTTGTTTGGCTGCCCTTTGTGGATCCTTTATCCTTTTTGCAATATCTACAGCCTCTTGGTTTCCCATTACCTGGATTTAATGAAAAATTTTAAGTACAAACATAATTACTTGTTTTGTGGAAGGCTAATTTTCTTCCCATCACTTATCTTTATCCAATTCATTTTCATTCTGAATCATTTCAAAACCTCATCAAATTCGTCCAGATTGAGCAGCCAAAATTAAACATGCTCCAATCAGATGCCAAAGATCGGGCTCCTTTTCCGTGCAAGGTGCACTTTAGAAAGTAAAGTGCAATATTTGAATAAAAAGTGAGAAACCAAAATATGGATTACTACATGTAGCATGGTTGAATGTTTAAATGTTACACTCTACCCTCTAAAGTGCATCCTGCATGGCAAAGAGCCGGGTACCACCACCATTGGTATTTCTATTGGAGTTGATGTGGAAGAAATTTGTTGAATTTTGGAAAGAAATGGAATGAGAATGAATGTATGATTGTGGGGAAAATAAAATAAAAAACCAAATGACAAATTTATGTGATTTTAGAAGTGCATTTTTGCCTTTTAAGAAATAAGGGAAACAAAAAGAGATTAATAGAAAACCTTCCATAGACCATCACTAGCAAGTATCAAAAGCTCAATATTTGGGTTAATATCGGCATACTGGATGTCAGGATCCGATCGCAGATGTGTTTTGAGGTTTCTGTCTCCAAATGCTCGCGAAACTGCAAGCTGCCCATTCACCCTTGCAACATCTCCTGATATGATCCACACACAAATAAATTACAACAAAAAAGAACAAGACTCAAACATAAAGTAGTGATACTATTAGGATGCGAGTGTGCATTGCCAAATATTTGGTCTCTCCTCAACATGTAAACCTTGGAACAAAATTGAATTATCAAAATGAGAGGCATATTGCACTGGCAGCACAATATGTCATAACACACTGGCATTGAAGCCAAGTTTAGAATTCCATTTGCTACATCACTTGTCAATACAATTCTAGATCACTATGACAGATGTTTTAGCATCCCCTATGCAATTCTTGAAATTGGATGGTCAAACTAAATAAAATAGGATGCAAAAATCCCTTCCATCAACATTCAGATTACTTAAGAGTATTGGCCTCAAAATATGTCAAACGCATGTCAGATACATAATTGAGAAGATATTTCTAATTCCAAAAGACAGCAACTTATTGTTTCATTCAATTCATCCTTTCCATTTCTAATGAATGCATTGCATACAGTGAAATCAGAACTACTCCCCATATCACTCACTCATATCATAATTTGAGAAGGCACAAGACACGAGTTACAATCTCTTCCACAAGAATATTGTAATACGAAAAAATGCAAATGAGATATCATAGAAAACACAAAAATCAGCACTGAATATCAGTAGCAACAAAGCATAGAAATCAGGGTTAGTTGAAGAACCTGGCATGTTTGAGACAAAGCCACCTCTGTTCTCAATGCTGCCCCGCTCAGTATTAGGTTCATGGTCAGTAGTCATCTGTACAGCCACCCCTCCCCTTGACAGAACTGCTCGTGAATCTCCAACGTTGGCTACCCATAATTTCTGACTATTTATAAGAATTGCAGTCACAGCAGTTGACCCTCCTCGTCCCAAATCAGGACTGTGAGAAAGAATTGCTTGATCTGTTGTCTCATAAGCTTTAGAAATAGACATGAACGGATCTTCCCAAAAGTCCTTCTGGATAACCAATCATAAATAAAATTATGGGAAAAGGAATTATGAAGAATCCACACAATATTCTTTTGACAGGAAAGGTATACTACTGGTTGCATCAAGACAGTTAACCAAAGTGGATTATGTTTTTACATGGTTGATATCTGTTGCCAAAAAAGTATGGGAAGTTGGCCAGTTGGGAATAGAACTAAAATTTTCAACTTATAATACTTCATTCGACATAAAATAGAAAGTGATAACAACAATAACAACAACGTTATATCTTCTGTTTGATCAAACAACTTACTTCATCCAAGATATTTGAAAAAAGATGCTTTTGTAAATATGCTGGTACGCTATCTCCCAAGTGTCCATCATATATAGCAAAAAGTCCCAGCTCTTGCCCCTTGAACTGGACAAATTTCGCTACATGATAGTCCTCCATCGGGTGGTTTGCTTTCCCTTTAACAAGGCTATAGCCATACTTGGTTGTAGACTGATGGCTCTTGCCCTTTCCAGAGTTACTTGAAGAATGCCCTCCAACCACCTAAAGATATGAAAGTTCAAATACAGTTAACGGAAGTGTTTTAGGTCTTTTTTAACATATTTCAAGTTTCAACAATATGTATATTAAAGAAAACAAAAATTGTACATCCATGATTACAACCCGGAGCACAAGTATAGATATGTCAAGCCACAACCATATTTAAATGGAGAAAAACAATCCATAGTCCCCACTCAAAGTTGGACCAAACCCCACTTAGCTTCAAAAGGTGATTGATTGCTTAGAGCATTTTATCTTGCATATCATTAGACGCAAATGCCAGTTCCATCTTTACAGCGAGGGATAACAACATTTCTGAACCAGTTCTCTCATTTTATGGATTATTCAGCTCAAGAAACCAACCATATTCTCTCTCATGATGCACTAGCTTTTCATGATTGATATTTTCGGACAGCAAGTTCATAAACTCTGACATGACCAGGCCTATCTGGTATGCCCGAATCTTGGAATGGGACAACATCTCCTCTCTTACTAGGATTTTCTGTACTAAACAAGAAATACCAAACCAACAGCAGGTGCTCAAATGTAACTATTATCTATGTCTTTGTATTTCCATGATTACCTATGCCTTCAAGTTCCCTTGTTGCCTTGTACACAAATTGTGGCAAAAGATTAACTACCATAAAACATAGCTGGGCCTTTCTTGTGTTTGTTCAGGAAAATTTTCTTGAGAGCTTTCAATAACACAAAATACATGAAGCATTCTTCCGTTTCATCCACGCACACCTTAAAATCTATGATTTACATCCCTTTTTCCATAAATTTGTACAATAAATCCATGATACTTTAACAGTCGGCAACTTGTCCATATAAAGCCACTACTCAGACTCCATCTCACAGCTTATGTATTGAAAAGAATTGGTTCTTGGTAGCCATAATCACAAACAATCAACAATAATCTATATGATCCAATTCTTTCACCAAATAAGCTCAGGAAGACAAAAATCAAGGAAGTTCCAAGTCCATTCTCTATACCACCAGAACTTAATCTTCAAATAGACAAATGATACACGATATATAACCAGATCATATGCCTCCTAGGCTCTTCCATATCCAACCAAATCCCTTAAAACTTTAAGCAATAATATAAGCATAGAGATTAATTATTCTTAAGATTAAAAGAAATTAAAGTAGAGAAGTAAAATTATGATAAGAAAGCGGGAAAAATTGCTTACCCCTCTAACAGAGCTGAAGCAACAGAGACTATCCATATAATTCAGCCCCACCTCACCTTTTCCTTCTATTATTCAACATCTAATTCTTCTGCCAGTCTTCAAACCACACAAATATACAAACAGCACAGAAAACCAAAGTCAAACAAACTCCACAACTCTGAATAAACAGGAATTAGCATCACAAGTCACAACCACCCCACCCGGATCATTCAAAACATTTTTTTTTAAAAGGCGGGATTTTAATTTACAACACCAACACCAAGATAATCAACCGGTAATCCAAAAATTCACTTACCGAAAAAAATCTAAACTTTCTGCAACAAAAATAAGTTGAAAGATCTGAGGAGCAAGTGGGTCGTCTCTAATTCTACCGTCAACTTTGAGGGGGAGAGAGAGAGAGAAACTAAGAACACAAAATATTTTATAACCCAAGAACTAAAATAATAAGAATAGAATAGGGTGAGAGAGAGAGAGAGAGAGAGACGATGGTTTTAAGAAAGAGTGAGAAAGTAACCGTCTGGAATTTGGTATGTGTGAAGAGAAAGAAGAAGTGTTTGGTGCTTGCAAGCAGGAAATAGGGGAAGTGGGGATAATACATACGTAGGTTGCCCTTATTGACTTTTTTTCTCTTCTCTCTGTGCGTGTTGATTTGTTTTTTATTGCTGACACTGTTTGTTTGATTATTACAGCTGATTTTGAGGTTTCACTTGTTCCTTCACTCGATTCTTTTCCGTAAAACTGAAACCTTGTCATTGCTTTTGGTTGGGTTTCTCACCCCCCGGCCGTGTGGATCTTACCGTGGGCTCCACTCAAAAGTCGGCCGATTTTTTCTTATCAAATTAACTTCAATCTATTAATCACTTTAATTTTAATGCATCCACCAACATAATAATTTAATTTTATTCATTTACACGAATGCGGTAAATATATAATAGTCTTTTTTTTTTTTTTGCCAATGAGTTATAGTTTAAATGACATAGTCTCCCCATACTCAATTAAGAGGTTGCGGGTTCGAGTCTCATATCTTTGGTAAAAAAAAAAAATAAAGACTCAAACCTACAACCTCTTAGATGGAGATTATGCCATTTAAACTGTTACTCATTGGCTATAATAATTCTTTTTACTAACATAATATTAATAAAAAATATTATTTATACATTAAAATTAACTACCGAAATCAATTACCATATATTTATATATAAATATATATTTTATATTAATAATTAATTTTAAATATGCGTAATATGATTGAATATTAATATAATTGAATATATATACATATTAATAATATATCAAAAATAAATTCTTTAATTATTTATTTTTGTGGCTATAAAAATTTTAATTTTAAAATTTGTTAGATAAAATATTATTTAAATTGACCAATTCAATTAAATAGTTGTATACAATTTTTAATATATTAAAATTAAATTTTTATTTTATATAAAAATACTATACTATAAAAGAGCTAGTGTACAACTTTTTTTTACGAAAATACATTTTATTATATATATATAATCATAAAAAAAAATTTGCTATTTCTAAGAGATAAAGTCAAGCCCTCTTAATTAAGTTATATACAACTTGTCATCTCAACTAATTTTATTTTTATATTTTTATAATATTTCATAAATAAAAATAAATTAATAAATATATTAATATCTATTGATACACTAATATAAAATAAAATAATTAGATTCTAAAACATTTTGTGATGAACTTAGGGTTTTACAGTAAAAATCATTAAATAAGTTTCTAAAAAAAATTAATGATAAATTTATAAAAATTTGAGAATAAAGTATTAAATATGTCTACAAGAATTTAGGTCATGAAAGAGTTAAAAAAATTAAGTGTGTTTCATCATTTTTATCGATCTTTTATAAATTTAGTGATGCAAAGATTTATAGATTTTTGAAAAATTATACCGCTGAACACATTTTGCCATTTTTTTTGTCATATTCAATTAGTAATTTATAAATTCGCTAATATAATTTTTCAGAGACATCATTTTTTTTTTCCAAACACCTATAAGTCAATGAAAAAATTTCTCAAATACGTATCTAATACTTTTTTCTTAAAAATATATTACAAACATTTTTAAGAACTTGTTATTCCACTTTTTAATAGTGTCAAACATATTTTTAATCTTTTTCCTTTATTTATTTATTTATTACTTTTACACTTCTCAAAATGAAAAATAAAATATGCTTTTTGTCGGATGAAAGTAGAAAATTAATAACCTATCATAAAGGTTAGAAATTATTCTTAAAAATGCTTAATCTCAACAATTTTTTAATTAGATAAATTTTATGATGTTTATAATAGTATTTAATTTTTATTTGTGATAAATTTTAAATATTTAAAATTTTATTTATTTTTATATTTTTTAAATTAAATATTAATTTTTAATATTTTTTATAAATTAAACACTATTTTTTAAAATATTATAGTAATTATTTTGTAATTAAATATAAAATATTATTTTAATTATTGATGATGATAGATTGGAAAAAAGAAAAACGCGTTAACAAGTCAAAGCTGAGGTTGCATATAGTTGATATTTTCTCATATGGGTCATTGAACCCTCCTGCTAGTACCACGTACGTGGTGGCATAAAAACCCGTTTGGACGGTTTGGTTAAAGGTATCAAGAGAGTTATAGTTCAAATGACATAGTCTCTCCATACTCAATTAAAAAGTTGCGGGTTCGAGGTCTCCTATCTTTAATAAAATAAAAAAAAAAAATACGAAGAGGCGATGACATTGAAATAGAAATATAAATACATAAAATTATATTTGATAAATAAAATATTTATTAAAAAATATTAAATTAATATATTTTATATTTATTATAATAAAAATATTAAAATATTAATAAAAATATAAATTATTTTTATTAATTTTTTATTATTATATTTTTAATATTTTTTAAATAAAAAATATAAATAATTAAATTTTTATAATTTATTTTAAAAATATAAAAATATTATTTTTTTTGTGTTTCTATTATTTATATTTTATACTTAATATATTGTAACTAAAGATAACATAAGTGATTAACAACAAATAAATACATGTTTAAAACCTCTTTCCGTTTTGGGTTAAGAGAAAATATCTGGAGGGAAGAGGAGTTGCGGGGTTTAATTTTTTGCGCTTTTTATTTTTAATATGATTATTAAATGAGTGTAATACAGTAAAATAAACATTACAACGTGTTATGCATAGATATGAAAAGAGTAATGGTTTTTAACTTTTTATTGAAATCGGTATTAATATTTTTAAAGAAATCGAAAATGACACTTTTAGGAAGAGAGAAAAAATAAAAAAGAAAAAACAAGAACCGATCTTTGATTAATGGCTAAAATTTATTGAAAAAATCGGCATTACCAATTTTATTTATTAAATATTTTTAACAAATCATGGCTCTCATTTTAAAAAAAAAAAATTTATTCTTTTCTATAAATGGATAGTTTCGTATATTTTTTCGTCGCTTATTTAAATCGTCATTCCCAATTTGTTCTAAATCTATCTCATCTTATATCGATGCATTATACTAAATTTTACTATAACCAAAAAAATTAGCCGATTTTTGGATGCAATTATTCAATGCAACATACAATTTCTTAGAAGCTCCATAGTCCATACCATCTTCCTGCACTTGTTTCCATCAGCTGAGTCAGCTACATTATGGACACCTCAATGGGTCTTCATGGATTATATTGGGAGATTTTACTGTTCAAGATCCAGCCATGTTGTTTCTTTTTTCGTTTTTACCGTCATTGTTACTTTGAGGAGAAATTAAAGACATTATGTAGTCACAAAAAAAAAAAAAAACATTATGACTGTATTTGTTTACAGAGACAAGATATTGGGACAGGAATACAAAAATACAAAATTGTATTTGACAAAAGAGATATAGACAGAAATAATGTGTTCAAAGATACTGTATTAGTGTATTTTGTGTCACATGAAGAACACGAAGACACTAACAAAGGACATAACTTATTTTTTATTTTTTCTTTTATTATTTTTGTTAATTTTTTATTATTATATTTTTTATCTCAAATTTTTTGAATGAAAAAAAATAAAAGTAAATTAAATTTTTATAATTTGTTCTAGTTTATCACTAAATAAAATACAAAAACATAAAAATTTGTGTCTCTATTCATTAATGTCCTATTCTTAGTGTCTTGTCCTATTCTATTCTCAGAAACAAACGCAAGCTATATGATGTGTAAACTGTAGAGTAAACAATATTTGATCAAGGTATCTATATACAGTAACATTTCACCTAACACTACTTAATGTTTTTCTAGTTATATGTATATTTAAATTTCTTTTAATGGGTTAGTGTTCTTTATTATTATTAAAGAAATTAATTTACTTCTTAATTTTGTATATAATTAAAAATATTTTTTTCTTTAAAAAAAAATATTAGATTTACTATGAAAATCAATCATATTATTTGTAATTAAAATAACTTACTTTATTTTTTATTTATCTATTTATTTGAGTAATATTTTTTAATTAATAATAAATTATTACTCAAATAAATAAATGATAATTAATTTAAAAATATATAATGACTAATAATCATTATTTTTTGAATAAATAATACACTATAAGAAAAATATTAAATATCATTAGATTTACTGGCGAATTTATTATTGAAATCCGCCGGTAATTTTTTTACCGTTAGATTTACGACAAAATGCATCTGAGGTATAAACGGCGTTGGAAAACATTTACCGGCGAATTATTTTGTCTGACGGTAATTACTAGCGGATTTTGCATTTGAAATTTGCAATCAACATGATGAAAATAAGCGGTTTATGGTTACTGGCGGATTTTTTCGACAGTAATTTTGGCGCCATATTATGTTTTGTGATGTCTATTTATCGTCAGATTTTTTCGCCGATAAATCTGACTGTAAGCAATTTTTTTCGCAATTAATGCACAATTAGTAGTCAAATTCACTTTTTTTTTTTTACAAAATTAGTGCATAAAATCCCTAAACCCTACGGACCCCATTAATCTTAGTTGTCGTCGTCTTTCCCCTGCTGAGGCGGCGGTCTAGGTGATGATGTCGGTGCCTAATTAGCAGCGCCGCTAGGGCTGGCAATGGGTAGGGTATGGTAGGGTTTGGACCCTACCCTAACTCTACCAGCGGGTTGAAAATTCTATTAAAACTCTACCCTATCCTACCCGCGGGTTGAGAATCTCTCAACCCTAACTCTACCCACACCCTAAAGTTCTAAACTCTATCCTACCCTACCCTACCCGTAGAAATATCAAATTTTTTCAAAGTAAATATAAAATTCAATCATTTCAAATTTTATACATATTAATAACATAAAAAATAACAAACTAATGCTCTAAATTACTAAATTAACTAACTAGTTTAGTGGTTGTTCACTTATTGTAAGTTATTACATAAGAGAGGTTGTGGGTTTAACTCTCACTTCCTTCACTATATACCTAATTTTTATAAAATATGTGTTATATTTGAGGTGCGGGTAGGGTAGGGTAGAGTACACCCTAAACCCGTACCCTACCCGGACCGTACTCTACCCTACCCGCAACGGGTAGGGTATCCTACCCTACCTGAACGGGTTGGACCGGGTTGGGTACCTGTGGATAGGATATGAATTGCCAGCCCTAAGCGCCGCTGCCTCCAGTGCGCATCTGCTCATTGGTATGATAGGCAGTAGTGGAAGGACATCTAGCTGGGACGCATTAGAGAATTCCGGCGTCGCGGCCTCTGTCGCTGGAGTTGGAGGGACATAGCAGAAGGAGCCACGTAGTTGGGGTTCGGGACCATGATGAATTACTGGTCTGGTGGACCCACCTGCGACGTCACAGGGGTTGACGGGGTAATCGAAGTAGAGGGAGATGATTAAGAAGTCCCTAGGGTACTGGTAGAAACCTTCCCTCTACCACGACCACGAGACTAACTCATGACACCTCTGCTACTAGTCGTCATGTCTACAAAGAGAATACCAATTAACACTAATCAACACAAATTCTTCAATATTTATACTATTCAAAAAAAAATTTGACATAACCTTCTCTAAAACTGGATATATATCCACCGTCCTACAAATCCAACCAACCTCAATCCACAACATTAGTCAAAACTCAATTAAATTCACCAAATCTAAAAATATTAATACACATACGAAAGATAACAATTTATGGTAAATTTGTACAAAAGTAAAGTTTTAAAGTATGATATATAGCAATTAAAAGTAAGTTCATAAACAAACCAATATGACATTATATCATTGCATACACACCAAAAATTCAATTATTACAAGATGCATATTATGGAATACTTGGTATTCAAAAGCATCAAACTTATCAAATAACACAACCAAGCATTCTTTCAACTCTAATTGACAAGAAGCCAACATTAATAATATAATAGCTGCAGTAATTTACAACATTTCCAGCAGAATATCCAAATAAATTGATCACTTCATTAATAATTTCAAATACTTTTCAACAACTTAAAATATAATACTTTATATCTAGCATATCTTAACAATCTAAATCCTCTAAAATTTAAAATTAAATCTAACTCAAGCATAAAATTAATTAATAACTAAAACCTATAATAATATTAAGAATAACTAAAACAAAGAGTGAAATTAATATTAAAATGAAGAAGAACCTAGAATCCAGGAGTAGAGAAGAGAACAGAAAAGAGAGCAGCGGCGGCAATAACAGTAGCAACAGCAACAACAGTAAAGACAGTAACAGCGATAGCAATGACGATGGGAGAATGTTGGAGGGTTGGTGTTGTTGGTGGTAGCTGGCAGAGGTGGATGGCACGGAGAGAGAGAGAAGGGGGCCGCGCAGAAAGGATGTCAAGGGAGAGGGTGAGAGAGAGTGTGGGCTACAGTGCCTGCAGAGGGTGAGGCGTAGAGAGGAGGCGGTGAAGTGGGCTGCCAGCGGTGGCGGGACTGACGGAGCAGCGGAAAGAGGGTTAGAGAGAGAGTGGGAGAAGAGATGGTAGAGAGAGAGAAAGAAGGGCCGGGGATTCGAAATAAATGGAAAAGGATTCACACTTTGAATTTTAGGACTCGTTATCATCGGATTTATTGGCGACTAAATTCGACAATAATATTTTACGTGTGACTAAAACGCTGCACCGCACTAAATTGAATTATCTTCGGATCTATCGGACGGTAACGAATTCGCGCCAAATTTTCCATTTTTCATCCAATTATTACTAGTTTACCATTGGAATAGCAAATCCGACGATAAATATTTGATACGATAAAATAATTCCAATTTTTTCCTGTTAAATTGACGATAACACGCAATGCTAAATTCGACAAAAAATTTAATAATACTCAACGATGCTCTTATGATAACTATATAGTATGCTAGATATTTATTTTATATTATGAATAAATAGTAAATTTAGAGAACTAGTGTAGTAAAGTAGCCTTATAATAGCATTAGAGTAAGTGAGTATAATGTAAAGCTGAGTAGCCACTTTCTCTATTCATTCCACTTGGTCGTGGTTGTTGTAGTAGAAAATTAGTAAATCAAATTAAATCAGATCAATTTACTATTTTTTATTTGTGTTTGTTAGTTAATTCGATTTACTTGAATTTGATCGATTCGATTTATGTGTATATATTTAATTAAATTTGCTTTATTCATTTTACATAAATTTGTTTAAAATAGATGTATAACTAATTTCTATTCAATACATTTATATAATATTAACCTCTAATTAATTTATAAATACTTTTGATTGTAGTTAATATAATATTTTAAAATTAATTTATGTAACTTAACTTATATCAACTAATATGATAGTATTCATATGAAGTAGATTATTTTAAAAACTTAACAATCTAATTCAACCATCAATTTTGAATAATAAAATGAAGGCATGTCCTAATACATTTTGGACAAAAGTAAAAAATTCTAATATTTAAAAAAATAAATTATTATTAAAAATAAAAAATTAAAACATTATAAAATTTAAATTTTAAAATATAAATCTTAAATCAAGAATTAAAATTTATTTAATATTTTTGCTTAATAAAGATCTTTAAAATGAATTCGAATTTTATCCCTTAAATAGTTGAGTGGATATGAGTTATATATAGGGTTGGAAGTGAGGCAAGTCAGTTCATGAGTCAGCTTAAACTTAACTCGTTAATAGCTCGATAAGCTAAACTCATGAGCTAGTGAGTCAAACTTAAGTCTGGAATTGAACTCATAAATTAAATGAGTCGAACTTGAGTTTGAATAAGCTCAGTTCATTAACTCATGAGCTGGTTTGATTATATATATATATATATATATATATATATATATTATGTATTTAATCTATACTTTTAATATTATATATATACATATAAAATAGTAATATATAATTATATATATTAATGATCTTAATTATTTAAAATTTTATATTTATTTTTTATATATAATTTTAATGTAGAACATAAAAAAAATTATAATTTATTGATATAGAATTATAGATTATGTTCTTATTATTTGAGCTAATTTGTGAGTTAAAGCCACCTCGTGAGCTTTTGGTAAGCTGAGTTTGAGCTTAAAAAATAGGTTCAATTATTAATAAGTCGAGTCGTGATAGGGGTGGCAATATGTACCCTACCCGCGGGTACCCAACCCGACCCCACCCGGTTGGGTAGGGTTGCCAACCCGATTCGCAGCGGGTAGGGTAGGGTGCGGGTAGGGTTTTCGTGCGGGTTGAGCCTCAACCCTACCCGACCAACCTGCACCCTATATATGTATATGTTATATATTTATATAAAAATATATTTTAAGTGGATGTTGAAATAAAGACTTCTTACTAAATACAAAAGATCCTTAGTCATTAAAAGAAGATCATTAATTGATAATTTAATAAACTTTTTTTACATAAAAGTCAATTCTATTTTAAATTATCATCAAGTTATATAATAACGTTGCTTTTTTTTTTTTAACCCGCGGGTAGGGTCGGATACCCGCAGGTAGGGTTAGGGTTGAGATATTCTCAACCCACAGGTAGGGTAGGGTTGAGTTTATATAAAAATCTCAACCCGCGAGTAGGGTTAGAGTTGACTCCAAACCCTACCCAACCCTACCCATTGCTACCCCTAAGTCGTGAGCCAAACTCAATTTTTATGAGCCAAGCTTAAACTTTTGTTTATCTCGACTAACTTCCAACCTTACTTATATAGATGAAAAGAAAGAATTAAAAAAAAAAATCCTTGAAGGAAAATAGGAAAATGCAAAATATGGATAAAGTTGAAAGGGTCAAATTGAAAGTAAATAAGGAAGCGTGTGCAGTGCACTGATTGATCGGAAGAATTAAGAATATGATAATTAATTAATTATTGATTTGATAAGGTCAATTCAAAAGAAGGGGCATCACAAATCACATCATCACTTCACCATTCTTTCTTCCAACAAAGCAAGGCATCGTCCTCTCACTCAACAAAAGAATATGCCACGCTTTCACACGTGTCTCAACAACGTCCTCCACCTGTCCCTTCTCCCCTCTCGCCACGTGTCCCACCGGTTCTCTTCTCATGAGTGATGAGTGACGAACACACACAAACAAAACTTCCTCTCTTCTTCTCCGTCTTCTTCTTCCTCCTCCTCCTCCTTCTTCTTCATCGCTTTCCTTCTGCATTTGCAGCTCCACGTCAATGGCGTCTTCACTGAGGACAAAGAGTTTTGTGTTCGGAGAAGGAGGACCTCAGATTGATGCTGTATCTCACTGGTGGAACGACGTTGATGAATCGGATGAATGGCAAAGAGGCATTTACTATGCTCTTTGTGCCGCTTACGCCACCGTTTCCATTGTTGCCATCGTACGTCATTTTCTTTCATTTTCCCGGGAAAATAAAAAATAGAAGCTCTACCTCTCTCCTCAACTGATGACTGTTCACAACAGGAAATTGAATGGAATTTTTCAAGGATCTGCATTGGTGTTTTGCAATCGTTTTCAATCCCCTTTTTTTGCTTCAAATTGTAGCTATTGTTAATTTTCTTTTGAATCTCGATGTTCAAACACTAATATTTCTCTCTTAGCATAACTGTTTTTTGCAAACCCTATGAACCTATTTAGCTGTGGAAAAATTGTTCGTTCTTGTAGATTATATTTAATTTTTTAGTTTAAGACGAGGATTGTATCAAAAGGATTCAATGATCATTGGTTTGATTTATGGTAATGTTAGGTGCAACTGGTGCGCATTCAAATGAGAGTACCTGAATATGGATGGACAACACAGAAGGTTTTCCACTTAATGAATTTTATTGTCAATGGATGTAAGAATTGTGAATTTCTTTTGTTAAGAGAGCTAAAATTAGCTTTGTATGCATATTTTATGTTTGCTGATTAATGAACCTTTGTTACATTTGCAGTGAGGGCTGTTATATTTGGTTCATACGAAACTATTTTTGCAATTAAACCCAAGGTAATTTTCATTTTCAGAATTAGAAATACTGACACTTGTGCATTAATTCCCTTTCACTTCCTGGTTTGGTAAGTTAGAGAAAATAGCACGTATAGTGGTTTTTGCAAAGAATGAATTTGGCAAGTGTAAAATTGGGAAATGTGTTACGGAATTAGTTGGATCAATTTAGGATTTGTTTTCTTTAAATGGGAGAAAAATCTGTTAGTACAATTGATGACTCTTAGAGGGTGTGTGTATGATAATTGATAAGATCCCTCGTGACAGGTACATAGACACTGAAACAAGATAGAAAAGTTATTTCTCTAGCCTTGACTTATTGTTCCCAGTTTCTGGATGGACAAAGAATTCAGTGGATTTTGTCTCACAGAGACATCTTACTTCTTTGTGTGTCTCTGATACTTCAAAAGCTTGTGACTTTGTATCTCCTATTTTTTATGTATTTCTGTCCCTACACGTTGACCATGGGGGCTAAATCTATAGCACTTTTGGTACCCTTTATTATGAGAGATTATATTTTCTACTGTAATTTATGACAAGGAAAAAGAAAAAGTAGTTCAAGTAAATGCACAGATACAATATAATATCAGAAATTTTATTGTATCCTTTGTTTTTCTTTCATTTTGTTTTTGCCTACCTTGTTTCCTCTCTGTTCTGACCTTTTATCATATTATGTTATTATTGTAGTCACTGGAGAGGGTGCTAATGGAGATTCCTAGTCTTCTGTTTTTCTCTACTTATACGTTGCTTGTCCTGTTCTGGGCTGAGATATACCACCAGGTATAATTACTTACTTCTGGAAGTACTAAATAACTAAAATAACAGTCATTTTATTAATTCTCTGTATATTATATTCTGTTCATGATACCCAAATATATTTTAGGCAAGAAGTGAACCAGCGCAAAAACTTAGGCCTGCTTATTTTGTTATCAATGGGTTTATTTACTTCATACAGGCAAGCACTGAATCTATAGCCTTGTCCTTCAATTTTAGTCCTGAAAAACAGAAAGTGTTCTTAAATTTAGTTCAAAGAGATTGAGAGTGCTTTTATCTTCTGACCTGATAATTATAGATCTGCTTTTGGATTTTCATGAGCGTAAGCAGCGCTGACACTGGCGCAGAGATTGCTAAACTCTTCCTTGCAGGTTATTTACTTCTAAGTTCTATCAACTTTGTTTTGGTTGATGTTCTATTTAACATGCAAAACTGGGGGGTGGGGGGAATGTTTTTGATATGTTAAAACATCTATACGGCTTGGAGTATAAGTGCCTAGAAACATCTTATGCGTAGTTGTTTAGAATTGTGAATTTCATTCTAATGCTGTGTTGCAGTTGTTTCATTTTGCGCTGCTCTTGGATTCTTGTTGTATGGTGGAAGGTAAGCTTTTCTCTTTGCAATAGCACCATTCTTCTTATGTCATTCAACACTAAGCTGCTTGCAATGGTTTAGGCTGTTTTTCCTGCTGAGGCGCTTCCCAATTGAATCCAGAGGTCGTCAAAAGAAGCTTTACGAGGTTCGTATCTAAACTTTGAGTTCCTCTAAGCTATTCAACCTTAGAAGAAAAATATACACTTGCAATATCAAATACAGCCATGCAGCAAGTCTCACTGGGGGAAATTTCAGCAAACTCTGGTAAAAGTTTTCGGTGCATAACTTCTCGCTTTTGCAGGTTGGCTCAGTGACAACTATTTGCTGTACATGTTTCTTGATAAGATGTACTATGGTTAGTTCCTTTCATTTTAAAAGCTATACTATGCGCTCTGTTCTCTTTAATCAATCACCGTTGGTTTTTTGTTACATCATTGGATCAATATATCTAGATGTGAGCTTGGACAAATGTTTTTGGATACTGATGATGCATTGTTCTGATGATGTTCAAAAACTGACACCCCGACAAATAAATGCAATGATGCAAGTATATTGTTGAATGATTTTTGGTTTTACAACATGGTCTTAGTTGTCACCTTCATTGTAGCTTGCAGTATCTGCATTTGACGAGGAAGCAGATCTGGATGTGTTGGATCATCCCATTCTTAACCTCATCTATTATTTGGTAGGTTTCAACATGATCTTAGCTTAGATTATCTTTCTTATAGAGGGGATCAAATCTTATTACATCATGTGACAAATTAAAAAGGCTTTCTGAACCTTCCATGTAGTAATGTAGTACTTTCTAATGGTTATCTATATTTTGTTGATTGTTGTTAATGTGCGTGCAGTTGGTGGAGATTGTTCCATCAGGGTTGGTGCTTTTCATACTGCGAAAGCTGCCACCAAGAAGAGTTTCTGATCAGTATCATCCAATCAGATGAGACTTTAAGCACCAATCGGTCTCTTTCCCTTTTCTCACAAGTCACAAGTAGATCTTTTCTCTTATGTCTCAGATCGTCCATAAAAGTAATAGAACTGTTATGTATATTCGTAATTTGATTTTATTGAATTAACACCAATTATTCTCTAATCTGTTTCAGTTCTAAAAGAAAAATTATATACATAAAATTGGAACTTTTTCCATGAAAAATTTCACCTATGTTTACCCTAAACAAACACAATTTGGAAGGAGAAATATAGCAAGAAGAGAGGAAAAGCAAAATTTGACTGAGACGTCTGCTAACAATTGTTTTCTGTTTATAGATTCATAAACCAAACAAATAAGCTTCGAACAGAGAAAAGGTCTTGACTAAAATTTGGATTCCAGCATTTATAGCATAGCTGACGGATACAAATAGCCCCTATTGACTATTAGATTATGGCCAATTTTGATAAAAGAAAAGAAAATAATATCTGAAAATTATAGTGAAAAACTGCAAGCTGAACCCAATTATTTTTCTTAGATTTCAATTCTGTTATTGTAGGAATTTATAAGTTCACTATTATAATTTTTAGAAATTATTGGATAATTTTTTTTCCAAGGGTTTATTGAAAATTTATGAATTCATTTAAATTTTTCAAGAATTTATTATTATTATTATTAAAGTAAAAGTAGAAATTTGTTGTGTTTGGATGTTGAAACGGGATTTTCATATATAAATGTACCTTTTTATTGAAACAAAAGTAATTAAAAAAAAATGAACTAAGGCCTTACTTTGGCAGTAAATTTTTTATTAATAGTGAGGGAGCTGCTCATCTGCATAACCAATAATAAAATAATTTCTTTTATTAATTTATATTCTTACTAATTAAAAAGTTAATAGCATTAATAGTTTAAAATAATATTCAATTTTTTAATATAAATTCCTTTTAATAAGTTACAAATATTTAATATATTTTAAATATTTAACTATATAATATAATATAATAGTTTAAACTCAAGAAATTTGTTTATGAACATGTATTAACCCAACAAGATCAAGATCAGTAATGAAGTATAATTTTTAAACTACCCTTGTGTTTGTACAAGTCCCGCACTACTATAAATAGGATTTCCTTGCGTATAAAAAGTAAAAACCACCATATATAAAAGTCAAACCATATCTAAATTACAGTATATGACCTGTGACAACTGTCAAACCTGAATGTATTCTAGCTTTTACAATCTACTTTGAATTCAGCCATGGGTCCAACAAGGATTTTGATACAGAACTCGAAAGCCAAGGACCCAAGCAGAGTTCTGATTAGAACTATATACAGCAAGAGATGTTAGAGCTGTTCCAATGCCAAATAAAACCAACTGGGCCATGTATGTATTTACACTGGGAAGTGCAGTAGTAGTAGTAACCACTGCAGAGGATCAATCATATGCTATAGGCAAGAAGTTCTCATCGTCCAAAAGCATATCAATATCAATCAAATCCGCCACCCCATCAACAGTGTCTTCCGAATTGGTATATTCCTGCTGGATAGTAAAAGAACCTATGATTAAGCTAGATATTCAGAGTTTCGTCATTAATCCATATATTAGAAAATATAATACCTTGGTTTGACGAAAGTCCTCTACTACATTCAGCACCCGCCGGTATTGAGCACGTGCCTCCGGGTACTGGACCATGGATTTCACCCTTGAAAGGGCCTTTTGGAACCTTTCTTCACTTTGCTTCCTTCCTTCTTTGAGAACATCATAGTCATCCTCTTGTGAAGGATTGCTTGGTGGGTTGGGGACCATGTTAAGGGTATCTGGTCGGAATCCACGTAAGCCTCTGCCCTTACGTCTCCAGCGTAATATGACCTTCTCTAGGATTCCAACAGACCAGATTAATTTGTATTGCTTCCTTACCTGGTGACCTCTTACGTGGGCCTTAACAACATGGAATTCAAGTCAGTGACAGGATGTCTCAAATGTAGAGAGGCACAAAATAAAAAAATAAAAAAATAAAAAAAGAAAAAAGAAAAAATCAACTTGTGAATAATCCAGAAAGAAGACCCGGGAAAGAAATAACGCATAAAATGACTGGAAGGATGCGACTAATACAAATCTTTTTCAAATCCCTGAATTTTCCTTACAGGATAGAGGTTGGAAACAATATAAATGCCGATGTTAGAAGTAATCCCCATGAAAAGATGTGTAGCAGTATTTTTAACAGGCAAAAGAATATAGTATTCCCAAGTGAGTTCTCATCAAATGAACTCCATTGAAAATTATAAAGGTTGCACTTCCAATATCCCAAATAACAGAAAGAGAAATAGGATAGTTCGAATTGAATCCAACACCTAAATGCACCCAAAAAAAAAAAAAAAAGAAAAAGAAACCAACATCTAGAATATCCAGTGTACTCGAGAATATATAAGACAAATCAAGAACGAGAGCAGAACAATTAACCTGGATTTTGACAACTCTTTGGCGAATGATCAGGAATTCTTTTCTCTTCTTCCAACCACGAAATTTTTTCTGAATTTGTGTTGCAGCAGCATTCACTAAACCCTCTCCTTGTCCAGATTTGCAAGCCCTAGAAGCTATAAAGGAAAGAACTTGTTGATCTGACAATCCAAACTCATCATCGTCTTCACACTGAGCTAACTGCTTCCTCTGAAATGACTGCATCCTAAATACTTGATGTATGCGATCAGCGGCTTGTGTAGCATTACGGACAGCAGAAAGAGAATCCTTAAGGCAGAGAGTATCTGATACATCACCATAAAGTAGAGGTGTTGCACTTCGCTCCGAAGCTGTCTGCACTGCTTTCCCACCTAAAGTTTTATTCCTGCCATCTTCACTTGGATCATCCATTGTAAGTGACGCAAGGTGGCTAGTTAATAATGACTCTCCAAGAAAACCAGAGATTCCTTTATGTCCATTGCTAGAAGCAAGATCAGCAGCTGTTCTACCAGAAGGAAATGCTGGACTTGGATCTGTCAATGCTCCAGCTGCTGCACCCATGGAGACAAGGACAGCAACTGTTCGCTCTCTGAGCACCGGACAAAAAATTACATAAAGATGTGTTATGCTGAATGAACATATATTTTGCAATACTTTTGAGAAGTACTACTATGGAGTTTTTACTAATACTGACAGCATAACAGTATATAGAGATTAGAAAGATCAATTGACCACAGCAGTTGCAGTAAAAAAAACGTGAATGAACTTGTGATGTTTAGCATAAAAATGTTTAAATATGAAGGGGGAAATTATGGCCAATCAAGCAGTTTCCAGAACTCTATCAAAAAGGAATAATCAAGGTAGTAAAAGAAACGTTTACGCAAAGTAGTAGTTGCAACATATGCACAATCAACTCAAATCAACAAAGGAAACAATGTTGATCCCTTACCTGCCACAGGATGCAGCCCAATGTAAAGCTGTCCATCCATTCACATCACGGAAGTTGATATTAACCCCAGCAGTTATAACTGGAGTTATGGCCCAATCATAACCAAGAGCAGCAACTAAATGTAACACACCCTGACCATCCTTGTCTAATACATTTGGCCCTTTACCACCTTCAGTTACCTTGTGAAGAAGCCATGAGTAGAGCTTCTCTTTAATCTTCCTGTGAAACACATGCTCCTCCAATTTGTGTTGTGATACACTCAACCCTGCAGTTGCCTCTTCCTTATGTGAATATTCCTCTTCCTCTTTAAGTGAGATGAGCTTAAAAATTAAGTTTCTTGTCTCCATATAACCCTCAAAATCTTGATTAGTAGATAGCACTGATTTCGAAGAAAGTAACTCATCAAGTCGCAAATGAAGCATCATTTCAGTTGAACTGTAGAAAAAATCTGCAAAATCTACATTCCTAGCAAATCCCTCTCTGAACTCAAAGTCCCTCACTTCACTACAAGCAAACCTATTGGAACAGGTCACATAGAAAGGTACACGTCCAACCTGACGAGGTGGAGCTTGACAGCACATAATTCCATTGGCTAAAATCTCAGCAGGAACCTCCACTTCACCAAACATACAGGACCAGTGACAGGCTTCCACCTCCAGTTGACTCTTCAAAAATGCTCCAATAATCAACACCTGTGTGATAACGAATAGGATATGATGTAATCAAACTACAGGTGCCTTCTGTACACTTATATTTAAGCAAAGAACAAGGAAAAGGAGTAAATATAACCAGTAGTTTCTTGGCAGGAAAGAGTAAAACCATTATTCACATATAATAAAGTACTATAGCAGACAGCAAATTAACATATACATCATAGAATACAAGAAAGGAGTAACAGAGGAGGAGATATGGCACGGAAAACATCCAAAAACAAAAGCGCTTAAGACAGGGTCAGTTGATATCACATGCAAATAAAAAATGTGTTGGAAAAAAAATTCAAAAAAAGATTTTTAAAAAATCAATCAAATCTTCATTTATCATATTTTTAGCACAGAACACACAAGATAAATATATTATTAGAGCCAAAAATAATTGGCTAAAAAAGTAGTTATATATCTCTGACTAAATCTCAAATCAAAGTCACCTTTGTGGTCTCTTTCTTATTGAAAGAATTAACTGACATGATAAGTTGATAACTAACAAGTACCTCAATCTCGGAATCTGCATAAGCCCATTTAGGTGAAAAATCACTTATGCTGAACAACTGATCTTGGGATAAGGACGGGTTCAATGATGTATCATCTATTACATGCCCACACTCATCTGTGCTCCATGAAATACCAGGGGAAGACTGCAGATGCAGATCATCCACCTCTCCAAGTTCTTTAGTAATCCACCTTGAGAAGCTATCAACCTTCTTCAGGTTCTCCTCTCCATCCAGTAATGCATGCTTTGCATTCAAGGAATAGCCAGCACTATCCTCCCGAGGAAGTTCATATTCACTGTCGGATCTTGGTGCATGCTGAGATTGTGCATCTGTAGACTGCTTTGGGAACTTCTGTTGCACAGGTTGCTCTTTTAGCTCTCCATTAGAAGTGAACAAGTCAGGGCAAATCTCTGGAATTGCATTATCAGTTTCACCCCCAAATAAAGCCATGCTATAATCAGATTCAAATTCCAAACTTAACGATTCGGTTAGGCTCCATCTTGGCAAAGGTCCAGTATTCTCATCAAAAGTAATCTGATAAACAATTAAAGTAGCATATGCACGTGTTATATATTGCTGACAAAATCTAAACTACTCGTCTATGTCCTGAGAACTGCAATTTAACACAAGCAGCAATGCAATTTTATCAGAAGATTGCATGTAAGGAGGAGTGAGTACCTGCCAATTTGACTGGGTAGACTGAGAACCCCTTGACTCCTCATTGAGGCCACTTTTAGATCCGAAGAGATTCTCAGGAACAGCTTTTTCTTGTTCAAGGGTGCTTCCCCTTGAACCAGATGAAATGGAAGAACAAGGTGTATACAATCCAACAGATTGCTCTGTGATAGTGTCCCTTAATGGCATGACATGTGATTTTCGGTCCTCAATGTAAGCAGTAATACCTAATCTAGATTTATCCCCTTGGACATGTGGAATGTAGTCTGTTACAGAAATTGTTGATTGTCCATGATCACCTGAAATATTTTATGAATACACAATAGAGATTCCCAAAAAAGCTTACAAGTCGAGACTTTGACTATCTTATTAACATTAGGCGCGGAACTTAAGTTAGAAGATAATCATGCAAAACAAATTGAAGAAAGGAAGACAAGTTAACCTGAAATGGGATGCATAAAATATGATCTATTTGAACAAGTATCAATGATATCCATTGCCTGACCACTCCCCAAAGGGTTGCCAAACGAGTGCATTCCAGAACTTGCTTGACGAATATCCTCTGGTATGAAATTTGATCAAGGCTTTTAAATGGTAAACAATGAGCCATGGACCAAACTCCAATGCAGAAAAAAAAAATGTAACAGTACATCAAGATATTTAAAGCCTTGATTACCAGAATCAGCATCTTCACATAATGACGTCAAAGTGCTAGTCGGACTCATGGAATCTGTACTTCGAGAAGGCATGCTGTTATAACTTGTGGGGAAGCCAGATAACACAGAACTGCCCTTCTGGGATTCTGACATAGCCTCATCTGTATCAATATTTCTACCGATATTGGTCTTGTTAACCTAAAAAAAAAAGGAAATTAAAATAATAAAGAACCCACAAAATATCAATTAATCCAAAAATCGAGTCAATACCAGCTTTACAAAATTAAGAAATAATATTAAGTCAATAAAATATTATTTTTAAGATTCTTTGGTAAAAGATATATTAACAAAAAAAATTATCTACTCCTAAAACTGACGCAGGTTAAAAAGGGGGGGGGGGGTGCAGGGCAACTTATAACAAACAAAACAAAATCACCAACAGCAATAACAACAGCATCTCTCTCAGCCACACACACAAATAAGGAGGAGGGAGAAGTACACGAAGAAGAAAATACCTTAACATCCAAATAGTGGACAAATACTATATGCATCATATCCCTGCAAGCAAACAAATTAATCAAAACATTGTACCTGATTTTAAAGAAAAATAATATTTACTTAAGCAGAACTATATTGAAATTTGAAAACTAAAAGAATTTCTAAGAAACAGAAACAGAAATTAAATGTGCAAGTGTATATTACTATATTCACTATCAACAAATCTTTTCAAGATTAATTACAAATGCAACAATGTAATACTTAGAAAGAAAACCGAGCCAGCAACTGCCATGGAAAATATTGACGTACTTTAGTTTCAACATATCAATTCTCATAAAATATTTTATAATAAATAAATAATTCATACTCACGGTTCAAGCATCCAATAGCTACGCCTCTGAAAATTTTCATTTTCTTCTCCATGGGCATAGTAGCAGTGTAACACATCAACACTTCCCACCTAAATTTGTAAGCAAATAAATAAATTCCCTCTTACAAAAATTTTATCAATCACAAACTCGAAACAGAAGTATGTTTACTAACTTTCAACTTCTCATGAGCTTCCTTCACAGTCTTTCCGTCCTTTTTCTTTCTCCAATTATGTCCATCCTTTCTGAAGTATCTCAAAACCTTCCTATCAAAAAGAAAAAGCGAACCACCTGCAATCACCACACGTGTTAAGTACATGTGATGAGAATTTAGCAATAAATTTATGAGCAACACATTTTAGAACCATACTTGGTGGCCTGTTTGGTGGTTCTGATGTGATATGAAAGATACGATAGTTACAAAGAATTTCACATATTTCTGCAGGGCGCAACCACCGATGCTGTGCTTCAAACTGCAGTTGCTGAAGATCTGCAAATTGATAAATGATATAATATGACATTCAGCTAAATATCTTTTTGAATACTAGATTAATGACATACACGGGAAACGATTAACCAGAGGTTACATGCATTAGTAAGAAAATATTTAGGTTCTATTTTTATTTTCATTCCTTTTAAGAAAAAAACTGTCTCGCATGTATAAGAAATCTAACATTCAATATTCATGCTATAAAACACCTGTACAAGACATGATGTGGACCGGTGCTACTAATTTAAAATTCCAATATGTGCTTCATATCCTATATTTCGCAACAAATGTATCATTGCCACTTTGAGTTAAAAATGTTAATCTGCATGGATTTATTATTGATGCATTCGTATTAGGGGATAGGAACTGATAACAGATGAAGCACTATAGCCTACAATTTGGGTGAAAGTGCTGAAAGTTGAGCATCTCAGCTACAAAATCCATTTCAACACTAAAACAGAAAAATAATGAAAGAAGGAGCAAGCCTGCTGGAAATTAATCATCAAGAAAACTAATAAAAAGCAATAAAGCGGCAATTTTCTCTGAAATATTCAAAGGGGAGTTTATATCTTGCCATGTAAAACTTCTGTGAACCACATATAAATTGCTGTGCTTTTGTTTGTTCTTTATTCTACTTTTCATTTGTTTTCTTGATTCTATATTGGCACAAATATTCCAACCTAACAATGCCCTCAGCAGCAGCGCTCTATACAATTTTTTCTTTTTTAATCAACACGACCCAGCCAGCTAGAAAATCAGATGCTCAATGTAGCAGAATTTCTTAGACAACATAGATTTTTTCCCCAAAAGAGACACAGAACTACAGAAGCCTGTCTGCCAATTAGCATAGACTATCCCAATTCTTCCACAAAAATAATAGCTTTCTTCGGCGGATACTCAATGAAACCTACCTCTGCTACTGCCAGACATAGTGGCACAAATGGCATCAATGACGCTTGTTCTCTTTTTTCTTCAATTTTCAATATACTAAACCCAACTGAACTAACACATTCAAGAAACAAAAAGACACCAACTTCTACAGAAAGCTACAGTGACGGACAATGGTAAAACAACAAACCAAAATAGCCGAAACTTCATGAAGCTGCGTAAAGCGGTAAGAAAATGAACATAAATTACAGGATTCAACAATTCCACAAATCGTAAAATAGATATCAATATAAGATATAATTTAAAAACAACAAAAAAATCAATCATGCTATCAATCAATGACGAGAAATCTGACCTAATCGAGGACCAAGTCCAAAAGAGGAAGAACGCTCCGCCATGTCGAAGTGTGAAGAATCAGCTAGAGAGCCACGCGGTGAGAGAAATAAGAACGAGAGTGTATCTTTGAATGAATTTCAGCGAAAGAAAGAGATTTTCTTCTTAGTGTCCGTCTGTCTGCGCTTTTTCGCTCTTTCCAGTCAGCTTCTTCTGCACCTTGCTTTCTCTCTCACACTGACGTAGAAAAATTTATAACCCAAAATACGCACATGTTTTTTTTTTCAGAAATGATAAGTATTCTTGTATAATGAAAATATTAATATTAATAAAATATTATGAATTTACTGCTATTTTTAATTTAAATTTTAAAAATTAATATAATAAAATTGTAAATACTACAATGAAAATTAATATTCAATTGATAAAAATAAATAATACAAAATAAAAATATTTTTTCAAGATATAAAAAATCCTTTTTTTATTCACATAAACATATATATAGTAATTGAAATTATTTAAATAATTTAATATATTTAATTAAACTGTTTAATGAAAAGGTTTTTTTTTTGGTAATTGTTTAATGAAAAGTTTTGTAAAAGAATGGATGAGTATATTATTTTAAGAGAAAAGGACAAATAGGTCCCTGACCTTTTGTCTTACAGACATTTTTGTCTCTGACCATTGAAAAATATTTTTAAGTCCCTAACCTTTACAAAACTTGGACGGATCAATCCCTGACGGAGACATTTGGACGGATCAGTCCCTGACGGAGGCATTTGAAAGGAGGGACTGATCCGTCCAAATTTTGTGAAGGTCAAGAAATTAAAAGTATTTTTCAATGGTTAGGGACAAAAATGTCCGCAGAACAAAAGATCAGGGATCTATTTATCATTTTCTCTTATTTTAAAGAATATCTGTCGCCAATAATTTTATGAGCCGTGTCGGGTATATGGATACCCAATTGGTACCCTTAAGCGCATATTTTCGGATCCTGAGCCGAGTGTTTCTGACAAGAGAATATATGCTACAAAAAACATTTTCTTTCACTTTTAACAATGCGGTGTTAAACTTATTCTTAAAAGGGGTGGGTTAAACTTATTCTTACCCAATTGGCGTGTTGACTTTTATTTGATTATGAGAGATGAATATTATAATAAAGATGACGATAAAGTTACAACATTCTCATGTGAAACTTTTTTTATCTTAAAAGGAGTTTAAAAATTATCTTAAAAATGATCGTTCCTCTATTTAAGAAGATCCTTTTTTTTTAATTTTTTTTAATTTATTTCAGTCACAAAAAAAAAGGAGTAAGTTGATTAGACGAGTAAAACATGAGTGAGATTCACAATTTCTTCTAATGATTAGATGCCTCATTTGCTTTATAATTGGTTGCTGCAAAAAAAAAAATAGGGAAAAACTTGCAACAATGGCCTCTCAATTATTTTTTTTTTTTTAAGTTTTTTCTTTGAGCATTATATACTGTTCCTTTTATATAGATTTAATTATTCTGTAAATTTATATCAAATTTTTAATTAAATTTTTATATTTTTTATTTAAATTTCTATATCATATAATTTTTTTCAATTTAATATCTATTAATATTAAACGTTTAAAAACCGTTAATAAATTATAAATTTACTTATATACTATTATTTTTTACTTATAATAGATTCATATGAATTAAGATTTTTTTTTTCATTTTTTCTCTTCTACTTTTTCTGAGACTTCCAGACTAAAAGCATTACCATGTAGGATAGAGTTTGTAATCCAGTAGAGTTCGATTATCATCTCCTATTTCTTGAGCCATTAGATATAATTTTAGAATAAAACTTTTTAAGTTAAACATATATGTACCATCTATCTACTTTTAATTTAAAAGTGTCAATACCTCTACACTAAAACCATTCAAAAAATATAAATAAAAGAGTATTTTACATTTTCTATAAAAGTAATGGTGTTTGTTATGATGTCTAAAAAGTATTATCTAATTACTAAAATAGGTAAAATAATTAATTTTAAATTTAAAAGTATAAAAATTAAAAAATTTTAAAATTATTATAAAAAATAATTTAGACAAAAGTTAGACACCAAATAAAAAACACCATAAAATTGGCCAAAGGTAATAGCATCAAGTAGCAAGACTCTAAAAGTGGACAGATATAGATAGAAATAAAATTTGATAACTATTGGGGGTGTGCTTATAATGCTTCTTTCTCAAAAATTTGCTTGGCTTGGTTATGACTTTTGACTAGGGGGGATATATATACCAATCAAACCACTTCAATTGATTAAAATTGCTCGTTAAGAAGTTTTGACAAAAAAAAAAAAAGAGAGAGAACAGAGTTAATTAACATATTTTTGTTGGGAATACATGCAAATTATCATTGGAATTTAGATTTCTGTATTTAAGGATAAATATGAAGACGTCAACTGAGTTGGTACCACCCTTGTGGTTAGAAGTTTTCCTTTTTCATGTCTCCGATTTATGAGTAAAATTTCACCTCCGATTTTTAATTATTTTACAAATTCTCATTTCGCCGTTTATCGATTGAAAAATGATATTGCGGTTCTTAATCACTATTTTCATTAAATATTTTGTTTCTTTTGTTAATGTCGTCATCTATAGTTAATGAATGTTACTTACGTATACCGTTAATCTAACTCGTGTCAAACAACCTATGAAGCACGGACACTTCTCTGAGTTATCGTGTCCGTATGTCAGACACATTTCGGATACGACACTCACCAACACTCATCCGACACGCGTGTCTGCTGTGTCCAACCGTGTCTTAATAAAAAAATAAAAAAATCTTCTCTGAACACGCCTGGACACACCTAAATACCATCACGTGTCTGCGTATCCAGTCTTATTCTTAACATATATTCTTAAAATAAATTTAGATATAGTATATATTATTATTTATTAAAACAAAAAATATTTTAAATACTTGATATAATTAAAATAAGATATTAAAAATAATTAAAAATTTTAATTTATATTTTAATATCAATAAAATATCAAAATATCATTATATTTTATCTAAAAAATACTTTATATTTTATATATATGCGTGTCCCCGTGTTATGTAAGATTTTAAAATCCGCGTGTCGGTGTGTCCCGTATCGTGTCGTGTCCCGTGTCCGTGTCAGTGTCCGTGCATCATAGCAAACAACTATTTAAAGAGATAAATCCCTCCCTAATAACTCAGCAAAACGCTAAGTTTTAGAGAATATATATAATTATATATACTAATCAAACCACTTCAATTGATTAAAATTGCTCATTAAGAAGGACTGACAAAAAAAAAAAAAAGAGAACAAAGTTAATTAACATATTTTTGTTAGGAATGCACGCAAATTATCATTGGAATTTAGATCACTGTACTTGAGGATAAATATAAAGACGCCAACCAGTTGGTATCACCCTTGTGGTTAGAAGTTTCCCTTTCCCATGTCTCCGATTCATGAGTAAAATCTCACCCTGATTCTTAATTATTTTGCAAATTTTCATTCCACCTTTCATCAATTAAAAAATAATATTGCGACTTTTAATCACTATTTTTGTCAGATCTTTTTCTCTCTTTGTTAATGTCATCGTCTATAATTAATGGATGTTACTTATGTGTACTGTTAACTCAACTCGTATCAAATAATTATTTAAAGGAACAAATCGTGATAACTCAGCAAAATGCTAAGTTTTAGAGAGGCCAGGAACGCTTTACTTCTTTTTCCTTTTGTTGTTCAACTTTATTGTTCCATTTTTACTTCTCGTAAAGAAAACTAGACATCTCAAGACCTCGATCAAACCTATCATTATCTAACAGAAAATCATCCAAATCATTTGAGTCAAAGGTCACAGAGGAGTTTATAACCAATGGATTCTTGTTCCGCACTTCTAATTCCTTGTGATATTGCACACTTTTCGCCACACAAGACTCATTTCTATTGCCATCACTGATGTCGCTTCCATAGTTATACATTGAATTCTCAACCTTTGAATGCTCAAAACCAGACAACGCTCCCTCCTCAACCCTCTCATTCTCTCTTTCTTTCTTGTCTTCCAACCTCAATTGCACACCAAAATTATTGAATTGATCCAATCTCCCGCCCTCACCACACAATCCACTCTCTAATTTTACATCACTATTACTTACCATGCACATTGAATCTTCTCCATCCAAATTCAATAACTGATCTCCCTCTGCTTTCTCCACATCATCCAATTGATCAATTTCACTTTCGGATTTTGCATCACCATCACCAACCCCACACTTCTCATTATCCTTAACCATAGCGTTAACATTATTATCACAATTCCTAATTCTATCTTACTAAACCCTAACAACCCCGATGAATCAAGCACAGTCATAGCGAGCTCATCACTACAATCTCTGTACAAATTCTAATCCACTAGAATCGTACTGGAGGCATCGCGTTCAATCACCGTCATGATTTGTCTCCGGCCTACCTCCTCCGCCGAGAGTAAAATTATCTAAACCATTAGCAAAATCAGCTTCGAAGAAATCATTGAAGAGAGGGGCAAAATGCATCATTTTTGTTAAGTGATCAGGGGACGATTTGTCCTTTAAATGGTTGCTTGGCACATGTTGAGTTAACGATATACGTAAGCAATATTTGTTAGTTATAGATGGAGACATTAACAGAGGGAGCAAAAGGTCTGACAGGAACAGTAGTTAGGGACCGCAATGTCATTTTTCAATTGATAAAGAGTGCAATAGAAGTTCGCAAAATAGTTAAGGGTCAGAGTGGAATTTTACTCCCGATTCATTTATGAGTAACACCAAAGAAAAGGATAAATATGAAATAAGGGAGGGACAATATTTGCATTCACATTTTCCCTTAAAAATGCTACAAGTATAACCGGATGTAAATTGTACTAATGATAACATGAATCAATTAAATTATCACATGTTGTTGCAGAGCTAAAATATGAGGACGATGACTAGCAGTTTATGTAACACCCTACCACACAGAGCTTTACGCTTAAGTCGTAAAATAGAGGTGATGTGGTATTACGACCTCTAAAATAAAATGTATATATATATATAATAGCAGAAGAATTATAATATGCTAGGAGTCTTGAAGAATAGAGGAAATAAAAATCGCGAAATAAAAGCGCAACGCTCGAGAAATGAGTTAACTTGCGTGCTAAGAAAGCTACAGCTGTCAAGTGTAAAGTAACCAAAAATAGGAACAAAGAGTCAAAGGTACAAAATAACGAGCTCCTGACTCAACCTGCGAAGTCAAGACTGGCCGGAGAATATACACACATATATACATATATATACATATCCAAAATCCAAAAGTTCATATACACAGTCCTGCCTCTCCATAAACAAGTTATGCGGAGAGAAAACCAAGTACTTATATATACATCACTATACAGCAAAACTACTCAATAACCACTCCGCTTCAAGATTCCAGACGCCTAACGAGATGCCTTTCGACCTGCATCTGAAAAATAACAACATAGTATGGAATGAGAACCGGAGGTTCTTAGTATGGTAAAGGTGCCACACACATAATATATAAGGTCCTGGGAATGCCAGAGGCAATCCTAGAACGTCGACACTCAGATTATAGAGCTTAAAGTATTAAATAGGAGCCATAAAAGGTGGTTTTCTAAGAATATTTAAACCTAATTTAACTTAATCTTAAATCTAAGTCCCATACTGCCGTTCTTCCATACCTCCAACTCCATCATGCATTTTCACAGACAAATAGACGGATAAAGACAAACACAAGAAGGTTACAATTACTGCAGATAATAAATTCACATTTAGCATGGCAAGTACATATAGGTACACCCAATTAAAGCACAAGCAAGTAGTTCAAGTAATATGCATATGATGTATGCTTGTCCTATGGCTGATGAGGCTCATCTGTCAGTTATCCAGCCAACCCGACAAGTCTGAATTGTCCTTAGACTGTCCCCCGACGTGCATCCCCAAGAGTCTATGCATAGCTTTATCTAAAATAATCAATATTGCTCAATGGGGGTAACATTCCCGGGAATTTATATAGTGCCCGGTCATACTTACGTCGTAAAGTCAACAGAGTATCGAGTTTTCAACCTGGCACACGTGGTGGCAAGCCACGGCACTTAATCTAGGAAATCTCGTATCTCAGATTATTCAAATTCATAAGCCATATAAATAATTCAATTATAATTCATCAACATCCACATCATTCTCAATCGCATCTCATTCATCATCATACATCAATCATATTCAATCCTTATCCTTCATTACCACACCTCCCATTCCGTCCATCAATAGTTCCAATTCAAAACATAATTCATTCTTTTCTACATGAATCAAACTTAAAACATGCTCATTTTCTTAATAACTCAAAATCAAACCATATAACCTTTGAATCTAAATCTTTTTAAATAATCATATAAACAAAATCTCTAATTTTTATAAAATTTCGGCAGCATCTCCTCTAAAACTCGGACTTTGCCACCATTTTCGGGTCCAAACCTGCATTCTTTCCAATTCAACATACCATTCCTCATCATCATAACAATCACCACAATAAATCTACCTCAGATCAACAATTATACTCATATAATATTCAAATCCAACAACCAAAATTCAACTAAAAATCATAGTTCATAAATCCTAGGCTTTTAACACAAAATACCTCATTTTTCATTCAAAATTTCCATCCCAATTATTTTCAAACCTATTACCACCAATCCAAATTGCCAACAATAATCCTCAACAAGCTCCACATCTTTTCATCAATCATCATTCAACCAAACCAAAATATAGCCATATAATCAACAATTCAATCACATATCCTTTCAAAGATCCAACTAGCAACCAATATCATCTTACAAACAAATCACCAAACCAAACCAAGCATATTCATCAACCCATTACTAAACATTAAATATACACCTGCATTCCAACTTATCCTATGGTCATCTAGCCTAAGTTTTCACAGAACATTATATATTAAATGCAAGAAACCTAAACCATGCCTTGGCCGATTTTCACGTAATGACCAAATCAATTTACTTAAAACCAAGGCAGCTCCTCAAAATTTAACAGACTCTAAGCTCAGCTTCCTCCAAGTTCCAATATTCACAATTTCAAGCTCTAATTATTTATTCTCAACCTAATACACATTTATAACACATATATACCCAACTTAATACTCAAAGCTTAAATTCAATGAAATTAAAATAGAATTATCGTATCCTCACCTTACCCAAGCTTCACGTAAGCAAGAGTGAACGTTTTTCTCAAGCTAATTGGATTCTAAAACATCAGAAATTAAAGAAATTCAACTTCCCTTCCTGTATTTTGAAAATTGGGAGAAAAGAGTGGCTGAGAATATTTAAGAGCTTACCTATGAAATTGTTCCGGTAAAAATGTAGAGCTCGACGCGGTGGATGCGTGGCTGTAAACGGTACGGCGATCGGAGCTCAGACGGAGGAGTTACGGGATTTTAAAATCACCATAAGCGTTGGGGGGATTTTCTTCCTTCTTTTCCCTGTACGCTTGCTACGCTACTTCAGCCAAAAATGGGGAAAAGATGGGCCTTGGGTTTATTTAAAGGTTGGCCCAGTTGGGCCCATGGTCCGGTTTGGGTCCAGTTCAACCGGTTCGTCCCGTTCGGTCTAATATTGGACCGATTTCTTCGAAATTAGTGTCAAAATTCTCGTTTCGATGAGCTCTATCCTAATTTAATATAATATCCGCATTTCTAATCTTCCTTAATAAAAACTAATTTATTGACTAATTTAACCGGGGTTTACAGTTTAGGCAGCAAGGGAGGGACAGAGACGCGGCGCGGCGAGGTGATGGGTCCACTGATGGCGGACGACCAGTGATGACGGACGAGCAATGATGGCGGCGAACGACCCATGGATGAAGCAGAGGGTGACATGCACGCGATAGACAAGGAATACGTGACGGACAACGATACAAAAATGCGACGGACAACGAGCACGAAAAACGTGGCTAGACGAGACAATAGGAGCTCTGAGAATAACATAAAGCTAGGACTCTCTGACTTTGGAACAAAATGCCAAGAGTTCTTTTAGTATTTTGAAAATATGGAGGTGTCCTCAATTAGGTTTTCTATCGTAATAGTGAGAATATTTGTTTTTTTTTTAACTAAATATTTTGTTATTTCAAACGTTTTTATCAAGAGAGAGACTAAATTGAAAAAAAAAATATAGAAACTTAATTGTAAATTTGATGAAATTATAAAAACCTACCGAATAATTAAACCTTTTATATAACCATTTAACAAGTGGTATTTCATTACTTTTTTCTTCTTTAGTGTTTTTAGAAATATCCCTAAAATACTAGGTTTGGGGATCACATATTAATTGCATATGTGAAGATTTATGTGGACTCTTAAATACAGGTGAAAAAATATTAGACTGTCTGCAAAAAAATTAGTTTGATTTGACAAAAGTTAAGTACACTCTAAATTCTTTAATAAGTTAGATTTAGAATTAACGCCTATTCTGCCAGTCAGAGGATGTGGATTTAGGTTGTTTTGGTGATGTGCTGCTACCTTTTTTGAATGATGAAGTCTGTTGTAGCCTCACAGTGTCAGTTACTTTTGAAGAAGTTAAGTCAGTTGTTTTCAATATGCATTCTTTTAAGGCGTCGGGCCCTGATAGGTTTCAGGCTTTCTTCTTTAAAGAATACTAGGAGATTGTTAGTTTTGATATTTGGACTATGGTTCGTGATGCGTTCTTTGATTTGGATATGAATCCAAGGATGATGGAAACTCTTGTGGTTCTTATCCCGAAGGTAGAAAATCCGGTTTCCATGAAGGATTTCCGACCTATTAGTCTCTGTAATGTGGTTTACAAAGTTATAATGAAAGTACTGGTCAATAGACTTCGTCCTCATCTCAAAGAGATTGTTGGGCCCCTTCAAGGAGGGTTTATTCTGGGGAGAGGAACTCCAGACAACATTATTGTAGCACAAGAGGTTATCCATTTCATGAAGAAGATAAAGTCAAAGAAAGGCACCATGGCCTTTAAGATTGATCTGGAGAAAGCGTACGATATAGTGGATTGGGAGTTTCTGAAACAAACCCTTGTGAGTTTTGGCTTTCTTCCTCTGATAGTCAATCTAATTATGCATTGTGTCACTGCTTCCTCGCTGTTTATCCTCTGGAATAGAGATAGATTAAATAGCTTCACTCCGAGCAAGGATCTTAGGCAAGGAGACCATATATCACCGTATCTATTTGTGTTGCGTATAGAGAGATTGTCCTATTCTATTAATCAACAAGTTGATAGGGGCTTGTGAAAGCCGGTTGTGGTTTCTAAAGAGGGTCCAAGAATTTCTTATTTGATGTTTTCCGATAATTTGCTTCTTTTCTATAAAGCCAAAAAACAGTAAGTTCAAACTGTATTGGTAGCTTTGGAAAACTTCTGCAAAGCCTCTGGGATGAAGGTTAATGTAGAGAAATCTAAAGCGCTATGTTCCAGGAATGTTTCAGCGACAAAAAAAAAAGAGATTTTCACCGGAGTATCTTCCATCAGATTCGTCTAGAACTTGGGCAAGTAATTAGGGGTGAACCTTAATCACTCTCGGGTGACACAAGCAACTTTCAACGATATTTTGGATAAGATTCGGGGAAGGCTAGCCAGCTGGAAAGGGAGATTGCTTAATAAGGCGGGCAAACTTTGTTTGCTCAATTTAGTACTGATTGCGATTCCTACTTATCACATGCAGGTATCTCTCTTCCCTAAAGGGGTAACTAATAAGAAAGGAGTAACTAATAAGATAGAATCCATGATGCGAAATTTTCTATGGAAGGGTCAAGCTGATGGTAGAGGCCTGAATCTAGTTAACTGGAAGGTGTTGGTCACCCCTAAGAAGTTTGGGGGGATGGAAATTAGAGATCCTTTTTGTACTAATATTTCTCTTCTTGACAACTTTTTCACCATTCTAAAAGCTATGGATTTAACTGTTGATGGAGAAATACCATTCGTCTAAGGATGAATTCTTCAGTTGGTCTCAAGGCAGGGAATCTTATGTTTGGAAGAGTGTATGTCGAGTTTGGGATATCTTAAAGAAAGGTTTTATTTGGTGCATTAGGGATTTAGAACAGAACTTTTGGTTTTCGAAATGGAGAAGAGAGGAGCGACTGTATCATGAGATGAATTATGTTCACATTTCTGATTCGGATCTTTGAATCTTGGACTTTTGGTCATCTGGACAATGGAACCTTGAGAATATCTATTCTTCTCTTAATCAGTCTCTACAGAACAACATCAACTCTTACAATTCGGATGTTCAAGTTGGTTCAAAGGTCGGTTGTTGTTGGACTGGTGCGACTTCAAAGGTTTATGACGCACGTAGTGGTTATTTCTGGCTCAGTAAGAAGATGTTTAGTTGGGACGATAGGGGGAATTGACTTTGGCTTTGGCGACAACATGTTCTAGAAAAGCACAAATTCTTGGCCTAGCTATGTCTTCGGGAGGCTTTTCCTACTGCTGCATTTCGTTTTAGGACGGGTATTTCGCTCATGGATAGCTGTCCACGATGTTTCTCAGATCAGGAATCGGTTTTACATTGCATTTGAATTGTCCAAAAGCCCAGCTAGTTTGGCAAGCTTTGGAGATCTCCGGCCAACCACTGGATTTGATGAGTTAGTTCTTACATAATAGCAAATAGCGCCCCTTTAGATTCTTTTCTAGTCTCTGGTGGATTTGGCGTTCGAGGAATAACAAGATCTTATATCCCCACAAGCCTTTTGGACCACGGACGAGGTGACTGGTATGGCTTTGTCCTTGGAAATGGAGCTCCAAAATATTTTTGAGTTGCAACGAGTGTCTATCCCCTCCACTATTAGTAGCTCTTGGATTTTTCCTCGGTGGGTACCTTTAAGATTAATTGTGATGCTAATTATCATGGCAATGGTGCTCGAGTTGGTTTTGCCTGTGTTAGCAGAGATTGGAAGAGAGTCATAGTACTCTGCAAGGAGAATTGTTTGGTATTTGGAGAGGCTTTCTTTTAGCTTGAGACTCGAGACAAAGAGATATTATATGTGAGACAGGCTGTGTAGAGGCCTTTATTATTGTCAATAATTTACAGGATTACTATGGTTTTATTGATCATTTAGTGTTGAAAATCCAAGATATCATGTCTTGAAAATGGCATGCTGATCTTCGATTGATCTTGAGAGATACAAATACAGTAGCAGACATCTATCCTGTCAAAGACTACAATGAGGACCCTTTCTCCCTAAGTGGAGATTCCGTTGTCTTGGAAGAAATTTGAGAGTAATATTCAGCGAGACTACCTTTCTTAAGCAGTATTTTGTTTGTCTTTTCCTTTCTTGGTTGTTGTTTGTTTTCTTTCTAATCACTGAAAAAAACTTATGAAAATATATAAATATATAGTTTTATTATATTAAAAAAATACAATAATGTAGACTTAAATTTATATGTTTTATTTTATTTAAAAATTCATATTTACTATATTTATTTTTTTAATTACATATATATAGTTTTATTTGTAAATATATTTAATATCTTTGACTTTTATTCATTATATATTTTAATTTATTTTTTTAATTATTGTCCGGCTAGTCAGTTTTCGGATGATTCGGGGATGTCTTCTGAGTGTGAAGGCGGGTCCCAACCTTGGTCTGGATCTGGGGCGTGTGAGGCGTGAGTTCTGACTTCCCGAGCTCTTCGTGAGATGAGGGGGGTGCCACCTGCAAGGACACTCTGACGCTCAAGTTAGAAAAATATGCAGGTGGTATGAGAGTAAAGGTTATGATGACGTACCTTAGGGGAGGTGTAGGACCCTCCCTTATATACCCTGTCAGTAGGGCGGACCCTACATGGGGGGCCTCCTTCCAGGAAGCTTCTTTCCCTATAGCTGTCATGTAGCTGGCAGCGGGGGCGCGTGTCCGGGTCGTAAGGCCGGACGGGTTGTGCGCGCAGATCTGATTGCATAGATCGGGTTACCCGTAGGCCGGGTCGACCACCCCACCAGCTGGGCTGGGCCGTAACAGTGCCCCCAACGCGCCAGCTATGGCCGTGAGCGCCGTTGGTGGCGCGTTTTGTTTTCTCTTTCACGTGTCGTCGTCTGGTTGGTCGTCCGTATGGAGGACGCGCCTTCCAAAGGCGTGTGTGCCTGTTCGTTACTAGGCAACGTTTTTTGTCATCTCGTTCCTCGTGCCGAGCATTTAATGCTGTTAATGGGCAATTCAAAATCCCGCGAGAAAAGACTATTTTACCCCTGCCCTTCGCGCTTCTTAGAGTTGGTTTCTTTTTAGTTTTCCTTTGGTTTCATTTTAGTTTCATTGTATTGCCGCTGCGTTTCCTTTGCTTTCTCCATTCTCTCCCCAAAATCTTCACTGCAAGCCCCTGCTTTGTCCAGATCTTTCTTAGTTTTTCGATCCTCCCTGATCATCGCCATTACCCTGGTAAGCTCCATATTCTTTTCTCTAGTATTAGTGTAGAGTTGTTTATTTTCGTCGTTCATCTTCCTGATTTTGCATGTGCATTGCACTCTTGATTTGAATTGCATGTTTGCTGGCGTTTTAGCATTAGGAAAATACTATAGGGGGTTACCATTCTAGGATTTTGCTTTTCTGGACTTGCTCTTGGCTGTAGATTTATACATTGTTTTATAGTTGTTGAATAGGTGAATTATAGTTTCTGGTATTATTACCGGCTTCCCGGCTTCTTAGACTAATATTAGGTGGTGCCCCACTGTAGGTATGACCCAGCGTTCTGTCGTGAGGGTCGTGAGACTGGCGCCCTATGACCGATATGCTTGGGTGATTTCAGATGTGAAGGAAACCCCAAACCAAATGTCCCTGGAGGAACTTGACAAGTTCCGACGGGCCGATTGTCTTTGCGGAGGAACTGACGAGGAGGCTAATTATGCAGCTTTCGTTCCCGCCGACAACGAACGAATATTCCAACTAAATATGCACTCTCCCCAGGTCCCCGATTGGATGTGGTTGTATAAGGCCATGTTCACCCGCCTGGGAGTTCGCCTCCCCTTCTCCCCTTTTCAAATGGTGTTACTTAACTGTTGTGACGTGGCGCTGTCCCAATTGCATCCGAACAGTTGGGCCTCAATTCGCTGTTTCGAGATGGTGTGTGAGTATCTTGAGCTGCCAGTCTCCGTTGAAGTGTTTCTTTTTCTTTTTACTCTAACAAATCCTTTGAAAGAGGGGAAGGCTAAAAAGGGCTTCATGTCCTTCCGGGTGGCCCAAGGCCAAAGAATCTTCGGCATATTCGAAGATTCTTATCATGGTTTTAAGGATAAGTATTTCAAAGTTCGCCTGGCGGAAGGTCGGCACCCCTTTTGGTTGACGTTAGAAGAGGAACGTCGCATACCGACTTACTAGAGTTTTGGGGCGAGAGCTAACGCCTTTACCAAAATAACGTATAAGGGATTATCTCTTGAGAATAAGAGGGTTGCCGACGTATTGTTGGCTGTTTTGGGGAAGAATCTTGTTAACCCTCATCTCCTTATGGGTGATCGGGACATGGCTAGGAATTATATATGTGAGTAGCCGTCTAGTAATTTTCCTGTGTTTACCCTTACCCTTATTTATCCGGCCAATTTGACGACTAACAGGTTTCCGTATCTTGTTACAGTGTCAATGTCTGCCGAGGTAACAGGACTTGATACCTTGTTCAATACTTTCTTGGCTGATGGCAGTGATGATGACTCCGCTACCCCTGCCCAGGGAGTGCCGGCTAACGACGTCATTGAGCCTGAGGTCCAGTCCCAACCTACCCAGGAGGAAGGGCCCAGAACCAGCGCCGCTTCGGGTCCTCAGTAGGAGGCAGGGACTGGTTTGGGACCCCGACCAGAGGGGGACCCGGAGGCTGAGGAGGAGGGTGACAATCCAAGGAAAAAGAAGTCGTCTTCTAGTCTTGAAGTTAAGGTGTTGGTTGACAATCCAAGAAAAAAGAGGCCGTCTTCCAGTCTTGAGGGGGTTCTCATCGTTATGGAGAAGAACTTTGATGCCGGAAACTTTATCGATTCCCAGCTGCTTCCCGGCATGGAGGACTTCTTTTACGGTGGGACCTCGCTTCGCAAGCGAGATGGATGTACCGCACTTTGCTCCGAAGAGCCGCTATAGCGAGGAAGGCGGGAACGCGGTCTTTGGAAACGAAACTTGAGTCCTTTGTCAAGGCCAACACCAAGTATAGAGATAAGGTGAAGTTGCTTCGGGAGCAACTTGCTGCTGCCAAGGAGAGGGCCAAGACAGCCGAGGAGAAGGTCAAGGTTGCTGAGGAGGAAGTCAAGATTGCTAAAGAAAAGGTCAAGATCGCTGACGCCTCTGTGGCGCGTCTTACCGAGTGAGAGCTCACCCTAAAAAGTCAACTTAACACTGCTCAGGGTCGGGTGGTCGTGCTAGAGAAGGAACGCGATGAGGCTCTCTCGTCGGCCAAGGCGGCCCAGGGTGAAGCTACTGAATTTAAGAAGTACAAAGACACTGTGAAGCAGGGTAAGAACGCTATCTTGATGACCGAGGAGGCCCTCAAAGCTCAAGTAAAGCTGTTGGCTCCCGATTTTGACACCTCAGCTGTTGGCGTTTTCAAGACTATTAGGGATGGCATGATCGTTGATATGCCGAAGAAGTGACTTGTGTTCTTGTAACTTGTTTGTTTTTGTAACTTTTGTAAACTTTGTAATCCTTTTGAACAGTTTGAATCTGTTTGCCGCCTGATCGGCATGTGACAAACCGCTTGTTTCCCGCCTTGTCGGCGCTTAAGTATCTTTATGTTCTTTTACCGTTTTGTTGGTATTAACTGTTTGCTTGTGAACGTTTTACCGTCTTGCCGGTAATTAGTGAAGCCAGGTTGTGGCTTTTATCATTTCAACAGTCGCATATTATGGCGTTCGTTACTTTCGTGGTTCCCGGGGTGATCAGTCCCAGGGCACCGTGTTGTTATGAAATTGCTTACTCGTCATGGTAGCTTAATTAATAATAATGAATGGGAAAAGGAGATGACAAGTAGTAGATAAATAGTAGTGGTAAATGGTCCAAATATAAAATGATAGCAAATATATGACAAGGACAAATAATCCATCATAAAGTAATGTCGTACTAAGTAGGCTGGAACGGCAGGTTGGTTGTCCGGTCGGTGGGTTTGGCCTAGGAATAGAATCTTCTCAAATTGCCCGCGTTCCATGTTCTCGAGACTTCTTTGCCGTCCAGCCGTTCCAACTTGTAGGCCCCATTGCCGATCATCTCTTTTACTCTATATGGGCTTTCCCAGTTTGCCATCAGCTTTCCTTCCCCTGGTGTCGGGAGCCCAATATCATTGCGCCTTAGGACCAGGTCATCCTGTTCAAACTCTCTTTTGAGCACATTCGCATTGTAGCGCAGGGCCATTCTTTGCTTTAACGCCGTTTCTGATAAATGGGCCATCTCCCTGGCCTCGTCTATCAAATCCTTTTCTACGGCTTCCCCAACCCCTCCTAAGAGTAGCCGTGGGCTCGGCTCACCAATCTCCACAGGTATTATTGCCTCTACCCCATATGTGAGTCGGAAGAGGGTCTCCCCAGTAAAAAACTGCTGAGTTGTGCGGTAGGACCAGAGGACTGACGCTAACTCGTCTGCCCATGCTTCCTTTTTCTGGTCAAGTCGCTTTTTGAGGCCTTGTAGGATAACCTTGTTCGCAGCCTCAACTTGACCATTAGTTTGGGGATGTTCCATTGATGAGAACTTTTGCTTTATACCCAAGCCGACAAGGAACTCTCCGAACTTCTTATCAGCGAACTGCGTCCCATTATCCGAGATGACGACTTCCGGGATTCCAAACCTGGCTATTACCTGTCTCCACATGAACTTCTGACAGTTTGCCGAGGATATACTAGCTAACGGCTCGGCCTCTACCCACTCTGTATAATAGTCAATGGCCACTATTAGGTACTTGACCTGCCCTGGCCCGATCGGGAAGGGTCCTAACAGGTCGATTCTTCATTGCGAGCAAGGTTGGGAAACCGTTAGTAGGCTCAAGTCGGCTGCTGGTGCTTTGTGGAAGTTGGCATTCTCATGGCATCTTCTGCACTTTTTCATGAATTCTTTAGAATCCGCCATCATAGAGGGCCAGTAATAACCGGCTCTGACGAGCTTTTTGGCTAAGGCCTTCCCTCCGATGTGGTGACCACAACATCCTTCGTGGACTTTTCTGAACACGTAGTTTGTTTGGTCGGGACGCAGGCACTTCAACAGGGGTTGGTTAAGGCCATTCTTAAACAACTAGCCTTTTATGATTGCGTACTTGGCCGCTTCTCGCCTTGTGGCCTTTGCCGATTTCTCGTCACTAGGAAGTTTACCGCTTTCTAAGAAATCGGTGATTGGGTCCATCCAGGAGGGATCTTCCTGGGATAAATGCAAGGTCACAGCCGGTTCTTTTACCAAACCTTGAATGAGAGATCGGTTCCCCGTTCCTGGCTTTGTGCTCGCCAGTTTTGACAGGACGTCTGCCCGTGTGTTTCTCTCTCTGGGTACATACTGCACCGTGACTTCTTCGAATTGCTTGCTCAACTCCTTGACTTTCTCCAAATACTTCTGCAATAGCGAATCTCTGGCCTGGTACGTCCCATTGATCTGCGAGGTCACGACTTGCGAGTCACTACATATTTCTAATCTGGTGGCTCCGACCTCTCTTGCTAGGACTAAGCCGCCCAACAAGACCTCGTATTCGGCCTGATTGTTTGACACCGGAAATTCAAACTTGACTGACTGCTCATATACGAATCCAGTTGGATTTTCCAGGATGATCCCTGCTCCTCCAGATGTTTGGTTGGATGCTCCGTCCACATGGAGTTTCCACCATGTGTTCAGTGTCTCGGTAGGGTTTCCTGTTACTTCTACTAGAAAATCAGCCATAGCTTGAGCTTTGATCGCATTCCTGGGTTCGTATTGCAAGTCGTATTGAGACAGCTCTATAGCCCAGGTCATCATCCTTCCCGCCAGATCGGGTTTCTGGAGCACCTAGCGTATTGCCTGGTCCGTCCTCATGATTACCTGGTGTCCTTGAAAATATTGTCGCAGCCTACGGGAGAGGTCAGGAGTGCATATGCTAGCTTCTTCAGCTTATTGTACCTCAGCTCCGCTCCCTGTAATGTTTTACTTACAAAATACACTAGTTGTTGGACCTTTCCTTCTTCTCGTACCAAGACCGCCGCTAGCACCTCGTCTGTTATTACCAAGTACAGGTATAGTGCTTCTTTGCCCTTAGGCTTCCCGAGGATAGGCGGTGCCGAGATTATCTCCTTGAAGTGCTTGAAGGCCTCTTCACATGCCGGGGTCCAATCAAACACAATCCCCTTCTTCATTTGTAGAAGAATGGCAAGGCTTTGGCTGCCGACGCACCGAGCAAACGGGATAACGCGGTGAGTCTTCCTGCCAACCTTTGGACTTCTTTCACACATCTCGGGCTCTTAATTTGTAGGATTGCTTCACACTTCTCCGGGTTGGCCTCCACTCCTCTTTGGGTTATAAATGTCGTCTTCTCTTCGTCTGGTCGGTGCATCGGTATCTGATTGTACACAGAATAGGCATCCATGAAACTCAGATATCAGTACCCCGCTGCCGCATCCATAAGAGCATCAATGTTGGGGAAGGGGAAAGGAATCCTTGGGACATGCTTTGTTAAGATCGAAATAATCCACACACATTCTCCACTTCCCGCTGGGCTTTTTGACTAAAACTACATTCGACAGCCAGGTCGAGTAGTCGAGTTCCCGGATAAACCCCGCTTCAAGTAGGCTGGCCGTTTGCCTGGCCACCTCTTTCGCCCTTTCTCGAGACATTTTCCTTCTTCTTTGAGCAACTGGCTTGGCCTCTGCCCTCACAGCTAGGCGGTGTGACATAAACCGGGGTCTATCCCCGGCATGTCGGCCGGCGTCCAGGCGAACAGGTCGTCGTTAGCTCTGATCATTTCCACCAAAGGTTCTTTCAAATCATGGGGCAGGTTTCTGTTCACGAAGGTGAACTTCTCCTCCGAGTCGCCGACCCTGAACTTCTCGAGGTCTCCTTCGGGCTCCGGTCTAAGTTTGTCATCAACCCTGGCGTCCAGGTCGGCGAGAAAGACACCGGATGCTTCTTTGGATTTTTTCCTCAGGGAGAGGCTGGCGTTGTCGCACGCGACTGCCGCTTCCAAATCTCCTCAGATGGAGCCTACCGATCCATCATCAGCAACAAATTTCATTAACAGTAGCTTGGTGCAAATCACCGCTCCAAACTCGTTGATGGTTATCCTTCCTAAGATGAGGTTGTAGGCCGTGGAGTCCCTCAGGACAACAAACTCCGCCATCAGCGATCTCTTCCCCCGGCCTCCGCCAATGAAGATCGGGAGGGACACTATTCCGTCAGGCTTGATGAAATTATCCCCTAGGCTGACCACACCATGTTGGTGGCCCCTCAAGTCGGTATCCCGTAGGCCCAAAGCATCAAACACATTGCAAAACATGATGTTCGAATCAGCTCCCGTGTCCACCAGGATCCGTTTTACTATGCCGGTTCCAACCCTAGCTGTAATCACCATCGGAGGGTTCTCCGTGACGTCGTCAACCCATTGGTCTTCAGGGCCGAATGATATCGATGGTACCCTCCGGGCGGATGGCATGGAGCCTGAGGACATAGCTAAGACCTTGGCGTCCTTTTTGCTAGCTGACTTCGATCTGGGGGGAGCATCTCTACCGACTACCACATTTACAACAATGAGGCCGCGCTCATTATTCTCCTCGGGCTCTCGTCTTTGCTTTACAGTGTGGCCTTTGTCTTCGTTGGACCGATCATGATCCCGCCTCCTTGGTTCCCTGATAAGGTGAGAGAATTCGTCCAACTTTCCTTCCCGAATGGCCTGCTCCAGAGCATCCTTCAAGTCGAAGCAGTCTTGGGTCTTGTGCCCATAGCCCTTGTGATAGTCGCAATAGAGGTTTTTGTTTCTTCCCGTCCTGTCCTTGAGTTGTCGGGGTTTAGACAGGATGCCCTTGTCGGCGATCTGTTGATAGACTTCAACGATTGGAGCTGCTAGGGGGTGTAGTTGGTGAACTTCCCTACCCGGGCAAACGGTTTGAAGGTTTTAGCGGGCGCTCCGTCTTTGGAGTGCTCCTTTGACCTTTCCCCACTGCCGGGTGGGCAAACACTGGAGTAGGCAAGTTGCCGCTTATTGGCCCCCATGACCTGGCTGACTTCCTCATCATTAATATACTCCCTGGCGACATTTTGAATCTCTTGCATTGTCCACACAGGCTTGGTAGTGAGATGTTTTCTAAAATCCTCGTTCAGTAACCCGTTCGTCAAGCACAAGCTGGCCACCGAATCGGTTAGATCGTCGATCTCCAAACACTCGTCGTTGAATTTGTTCAGGTACTTTCGGGTCGGCTAGCCGATCCTTTGAGTTACCCCTAGCAAATTAATTGGGTACTTTGCCTTAGCGATTCGTGTGGTGAACTGAGCCAAGAAAGCCCGACTGATGTCGGCAAAGGTGGTTATCGAGCCCTGGGGAAGGGCGTTGAACCAACAATTTGCCGGCCCTGCTAAGGTTACAGGGAAAGCGCGACACCTTACTTCATCGCCCACCCCTTCCAGGTTCATCCTAGCCTCAAAGGTCGTTAGGGGCTCCTGGGGGTCTTGGGTCCTATCATACTTCATGTCCGTTGGCTTATCGAAGTGCTTCGGTAGCCGGACTTCCAAGATTGAATGGTGGAAAGGGGTTGCTCCCATGACCACCAGTTGTCGCCTTTTTCCCGGTCTTTCTCTACTGTCTTCTCTGTGTGGTCGGCTTCTCCTTGACCTCTTTCTGTTGTCTTCTTGCTGTGGTCGGCTTCTCCTTGGTCTTTCTCTACTGCCTTCTCGGTCTTCCTCTACGGTGTCTCCTGTCGGTGATCGGGAGTAAATCACGGGATCTCGTCATCTCCTGGGTACTTCCCTACTTTCCTGGCTCTCTGACTCTGTCCGGGGGGCTTGGAGTGCGCCTGGAACGACTTCTTCGGAGACTCCTCTCTCTCCTTTGAGGAGATCGGGAACGCTCTTGACTCGGAGTCGGTTGATGGCGCTCTCTGCTAGCCACTTCCCGTTCTAAGTTTTACACTCTGTAACGCAGTTCTTGTATTATTCTAGCGCTATCACTACCTGTTCCCCCAAAGGGTCGTCTCTCGGGTTGCCGCAGGGGGGATCTGGTGCGCTCGCGAGAGGGAGCCCCTGTGGCTACCCTCCCGCTTCTGGGTTCATTCCCTCCCCGCGGGGCTCGCCTCCGTCGTCCGCCACTACTGGGCCCAAAATAAAGTCGATATCGACTTGTCCCCACAGACGGTGCCAATGTCCGGCTAGTCGGTTTTCGGACGGTTCGGGGATGTCTTCTGAGTGTGAAGGTGGGTCCCAACCTTCATCTGGATGTGGGGCGTGTGAGGCGTGAGTTCCGACTTCTCGAGCTCTTCATGAGATGAGGGGGTGCCACCTGCAAGGACACTCCGACGTTCAAGTCAGAAAAATATGCAGGTGGTATGAGAGTAAAGGGTATGATGACGTACCTTGGGGGAGGGGTAGGACCCTCCCCTTATATAACCTGTTAGTAGGGCGGGCCCCACATGGGGAGGCCTCCTTTCAGGAAGCTTCTTTCCCTACAGCTGTCATGCAGCTGGCAGCGGGGGTGTGTGTCCGGGTCGTAAGGCCGGACGGGTTGTGCGCACCAATTCGATCGCATAGATCGAGTTACCTGTGGGCCGGGTCAACCGCCCCACCAACTGGGTTGGGCCGTAACAATTATCAAAATTTTTAATAGATTTGACCAAATTAAGTTTGACAACATTTCATGTTTAATGTTTAATAAATAGTTTATAATAAGCTACATGTTAGATCTACGTTAATAAATTTTATTGCATATCTCATCTATTAAGGACAAAATTTGACTAATTTCTTCTCTTATTCTAAAATTTATGCATTTGGTTATGAAATAAGATATAAAAAATAGAGATATAAATATTATTATTTTTGTATTTTATTTAGTAATAAACTAAATATAAAAAAGAACACATTATAAAAGTCTAATTTACTATATTTTTTTCACATAAAAACTTAAAAAAATATATAATAATAAAAATATAATTATAAAAAATTGATAGGAATAATAAAAAATAAAAAAATAAATACACTAATTTCGGTATTTTTATATACAATATATGTGTCCATGTCTCAAATATGATTCTGTCTCTATGTCCATGTCTTAGTATCTTATGTCTGCAAACAACCGCAACTTTAAAGTGTTAAATTCATTTTTGTGCAGTAATTCTAGACAATCAAGCATTTTATGTAACCAAGTTCAAGTTATGATATATACGCGCTTTATTTTTTTTCCGTTCATTTTCTTTCTCTATTTCTTTTTTTTTTTCTCCTCATTCATCATCATCGTCGTCATTGTTGTCATCGATATTGCTTTCTTCTTCTTTTTACATATTTTTTTTGTTCTTATTTATTTTCTTTGTTTACTTATTTGTCTGTATATTTTAAAAATTTTATAAAAAAATAAATAAAGAATAAAAACATAACACAAAAAATAATAATGATGATGATGAAGAATGACAACGAACTTTTTTATATGAAACACAGAAATAAAATAGAAATAATACCAAAATTTATTATATAAAGTACAAAAATTTTATTACGATAAACATATAATTTAAATTGATCTCAACTCCACATTGTAAAATAGTTTGTTGTTTAGCACTTAATAATATATAATTCAAGTTTAAAACAAATTTTTTTCGATAAAATCCTCTATTTTAAAATATAACATAAAAAGACACAAAAAAAATTGTATCAATAGCAGAACATGAAAATGAAAAAGAAAAAGATATTAGAAAAAAATGATAAAATATGAAGAAAAAGAAGTAGAAGAAGAAGATATATGAGAGAATTTTCGGTGCCATGATTAAAAAATTTTAATGTTATCTTTAAGAAATTTTGGTATTATTTTTATTTCTGATAATTTCTAATTAGTTAAGTATTTTTTTGTGTTATCGTTAAAAAATTAGTGTCAAAATTTAAACATTTATTGTGTCAAACTTAAAAAGTTTTAATGTAATTTTTTGATAAATTACGCACAATTAAAAATTCTCATTTTCTTCTTTTTTTTCATCATTATTATTTGATTTTATTCTTTTTTTTTTCTTTCTTCTTATTTTATCTTCTCATAATTTTTTTATTTTTATTCTCTTAGAAAAAATAAATACATAAAAAAAAGGAAAAAGGACAAACAAAAAAAAAAGAAATAAAAATATTACAATAACATCAGAATTCAAAAAGAAGATGCAAAGAAATAAAAAAAATACAGCAACAACAGAAATAATAATAGAAAAACAACAAAAAAAAACACGCTAAGAAAAAAAAAAGGTACATAATTAATGCGCACCTTGCATTTTTTTTCTGGGCTAACTTTCAACAAATTTTTAATACTTTAATACTTTAAACTTTTGTATTAGTGAGTATTACTACTATTTCAGATCCAATATGAAAATTGTACCATTGTCGTCATCGTAGATAAAGTCTAACAAAAAAAAGGAAAAGTCATGGTAGAAAAATCTCACTAAAAATTAAAGATTTATATGCTATTAATTTTAAGTTAATAATTAAAAATTAGAAACTTCATTCATGTCAATCCATAGCCCGTCTATAGAAATGAATTCATGGAAGCGTTGAAAGATTTTGTGGCTATTGTTTTATAACTAATTGGAACCTGTATTCTTTTATGAAAAATTTTTAATCTTTGATTTAGGAATTAGGTCAACATAAAGTTTTTTTTGGTTTTAGCTTTTTTTTAAAGAATTTTTTTTCTTCTAATTTCATCTAATTAATTAATTTTTGGAATTAACGAATGTGTTTTGTGTTGGTTGAATTTAATGTTATTTTAATATTTGAAAGATTTTTGTTTGATTTTCTAATTTTGTAGTATGTTGTTGTAGCTTATTTTAAATTAGAAACAAACTTGTGAAAAGCATTGTTGTTGGAGCACTTTAAATCAATTAATAAATGTGTTTTGTGTTAGTTAAATTTGATATTATTGTGTCATGACTTATTCATGATTTAAGAGATTGTTCATGGCATTGTTTCGATTTGTCCAATGTATTCAATGTTGCTATTTATTTGCTTTGTTTTGATTTGGTAAAAATGTTTATTATTATTGAGAAAGTCTCAAGGTTAGTACTTTTATAAAAATTTAGTCTGTATTTAATTATTAAAAATATTAATAATGACTAATTAATGATAAATCACAAAATATACTAACTCTCTAACATTACTGATTGTTATTATTTGAAAAATAACAAAAAAGAAGGGTAAAAGAGGTAGAAGAAAAATAAAAATAGTCGTATGTGAGTAGAAGTAGAAAAAAAGAGAAGAAGGATTTATATGTCATATTATTTTAAAGAAAAAGAGATAATTTATCCTATTTTAAAAGATATATATAACAGAAATTATATAAGACTTTTTTGTTGAATCTGACATATTCATATGAATGAAAAGATATATATGTTCAACTTGTAAAGAGATAAAAAACTAAAAAATATTTTTAAATAATAAAAGATAAAAATATGTATAAAAGAAAAAGACAAAGATTTTTTTATAATTTTTTCTTTTTTTCTATTATTTTTTTAAAAATATTTTTATATAAATATAAAAAAAGTGCCACAGAACTTGTAAATTTTATAATTTATAACTATTAATTAGTTATTATTGATATTTTTAATAATATAAAATTTTATCTAATAATATAAGATTACTTTTTTTTTTTTATAAAACTAAATTTTAATAAAAATGTTGAGTGCTAGACTTTCTGTCTTTCTCTAAATATAATAAGTATTCGCTGGTATAGGTACCAACAAGTTTGGTCCTTAAAACAATAACACTGTTTGATGAAGTAAAAATTGTTGTGCCGAATTGCAGTCAGAGCAGACCAACTTTTGTAAATCGTGGCAGTCATAGTACATGAAGCCAATCAGTGCCGCAAATAATCCAATCCAACGGATAAAAAATGTAGCAGCCAGACAGAAATAATTGTAAAAGCACATGGTCACGATCCCTCTGACCTTCCTCGGACTTTTCCTCCCTCATTCGTGGAATAATGAAACTATTCTCTTCAAAATGGCAAATTCAAAATTGAACACAAACATCGCTAAACAAATATCTGCAACTTGTGAATAACACTTCAGTATAAATTGCGCCAACTCCCACCTACTCTGCTCACACCCATCAAGATTCTAGTTAATTCAACATGAAGTACGTCGTTTTAGCAAGGTCAACGGCACGAGCTCTATTCACCGGTGGCCGGATCTACCACCGCCAATTCTCCACGGTGACGATCGCCAGACAACTGGAGAACGTGGAGGCGACACACCACCATGGTGGAAGCGCCTTCGGCGGAAGCGGAAGCTTCTGGTGGCGGAAGATGTCCTCCCTGCCTGAGATAAAGGATCAGCATCACTCAGAAGAGAAGAAAAAGGAGGACACCACCACCACCACCAACAACGAGAACGGCGTTGTTTCGAGTTACTGGGGGATCACGAGGCCTAAGGTTCAGAGGGAAGATGGTACCGAATGGCCTTGGAACTGTTTCATGGTAAGCATCTTGCAACAGGACACTGATCAGTTATGTATTTTTTTTTGGAAGATCTGGTCCAGTTAACTTAACCTAAAGTTTCAGCTGATAGTCGTTAAATAATTTGACAGATTTGACTATTAATTTCATATGAAGTTAAGTTAACTGTACCTGATTTTTTGCCTCGTAGTTTGTCCTGTGAATATGTGATAACTGATGTATGCCACTTTCAGCCATGGGACACTTATCGCGCAGATGTGTCCATAGATGTGAAGAAACATCACGTGCCAAAGACGTTTTCGGACAAGGTTGCCTTCAGGAGTGTCAAATTTCTCAGGGTTCTCTCAGATTTGTACTTCAAGGTCTGTCCTACAAATGATTTGATGATTGTTTGGTAGATAGAATTTAAAGAGATGTATGATTGTAATTTCAGGAGCGGTATGGATGCCATGCCATGATGCTAGAAACAATTGCAGCTGTGCCAGGAATGGTGGGAGGGATGTTGTTACACCTCAAGTCACTAAGGAAGTTCCAACACAGTGGCGGTTGGATCAAGGCACTGCTTGAGGAAGCAGAGAACGAGAGGATGCACCTCATGACCATGGTTGAGCTTGTGAAACCAAGCTGGCACGAGAGGCTTCTTGTTATTACTGCTCAGGGAGTTTTCTTCAATGCCTTCTTTGTGTTCTACCTTCTCTCACCAAAGGCCGCACACAGGTTTGTTGGTTATTTGGAAGAAGAAGCTGTGATCTCTTATACACAGCACTTGGATGCAATTGTAAGTGGCAAGGTTGAGAATGTCCCTGCTCCTGCCATTGCCATTGATTATTGGAGGCTTCCAAAGGACGCAACTCTCAAGGATGTTATTACTGTCATTCGTGCTGATGAGGCTCACCATAGGGATGTTAATCACTTCGCTTCTGTAAGTCTCAATCAACAACTAACTCTCTATCTTACAATTCCATCAACATTCTTTGATTTCTTTCCACTTCTCCTTTATGCAGGATATTCACCATCAAGGAAAGGAATTGAAGGAGGCTCCAGCTCCTATTGGTTATCACTGAGTCATTATTTTTGCTTTATAAACGATTTATGTATCCAAAGGTTAAATAAAATGTATTCCCAGTGTGCATTTTCGGACCAAATAATTCATTAATTAATTCTTAATTCTAACATAGGAGTCATATAATTGACTGAGTGCCTCGTCTCACTCTAATAGGGTAATTTTGAAATGTGCAAATCAAGTCCGCTTGAATTGATTTTATTTACAATCATAATCGACCCAACCTAGAACAAGTATGCATAATATAATTGTTCTCTTTTTTTATTGGATAAAGCTTTTGAACAAATAATTTATGAGAAAGTACAGGGAGCCAATGGAATATCTGTACAATATGTATAATGGGGATATAGAAATGTTCGATTCAGTAGGATATCAGATATTTATTATCTCTGATACCCGGATGGTTATTCTGGATAGTATGAGTGTATTGTGTTTGAGAAATTAGTAATATTTTATCTTGAATGTTCATTTTTTAACTCATAATTTATTATATCGTATCAGAATTTTTATAAACTACAAAAAAATGTTTAAAATTTGATCTTTGTTACTTTAAAAAAAGTTTAACATAAGATAAATGAAAAAAAAACTAATGCGAAATTCGATTTTACATAAAACAAAATTGACCTAACTGGCCTATTTGCATCTGATTTAACTAACACTTTGGATCAACACTTATTGATCATGTATCATTGTTGGAAATTGAATACTTGTTCATGTTATTTTATCTTAAGCACTGAAGCTATTCTTGACGAAGCATGTTGAATAGTAAATAAAAATATCCAATATCATGTTGAAGACAGGGTAACAGTATACAGTGTATACGGAATACGGCCTCTCTTTCCCTCCCTCATTCACAGAAATCGGTACAACGAAACTTCTTAGCAAATAATCTGTTAGTTTGATATATTGGTTTTAAGAAAAACTTGGTGGACAAGGTTAAAGGAAGGATATTATAAAATTAGCAAACCAGTCAAAAGTTGAAATGCTAGTTTCTACTTTCTAATATTTAACTGCCAATAACAATCACACAACTACGTTGATTCTTTGATGATGTCTAGTTCTAGAATCCTCTGATTGTTCACTTTTATATTTGTTTACTTATGGGATTAGTTTGCTGATGGTTTCATTACAATATTTTATCTAGTCTGGAAGCTTCATAATCATAATTTTCCAACAATAAATTAATATATAATCCCATCATCTTGCCATCTGCATAATGATGCATTCATGCATATATAAAATGGAAGAGTCTCAGCCACTTTGTTCACACACACACACACATTGAGATTGAAGCTCTCTCAACATGAAGTATATAACTCTAACAAGGTTCGCGGCACGAGCTCTGTCTAATAGTGGCCGGAACTATCAGTGCCGCTGCTTCTCCTCCTCCACCATGCCTGAGATAAAGGATCAGCAGCACTCGGAGGAGAAGAAGAGCGAAGTCAACAACAACAATGGTGTGGTTTCAAGTTACTGGGGGATCACAAGGCCAAAGGTTAAAAGGGAGGATGGTACTGAGTGGCCTTGGAACTGTTTCATGGTAAGAAACTAAGAATCTTGCAACAGAACACGATGTATATGTAATGTCTATTATTGTAGTTTGATGAGCGAGGATGTTTGTAAATGATGTCTCTTTCAGCCATGGGACACTTACCAAGCAGATGTGTCCATTGACGTGAGCAAGCACCATGTGCCAAAATCCTTTGCAGACAAGTTTGCATACAGGAGTGTCAAGTTTCTTAGGGTTTTCTCGGATTTGTACTTCAAGGTGTGTGTGATTATTCCACATGAATTTGAATATGCTGTTGAAATAATAAAATAATTAAGAGTCTCTTATCTATACTCTTAAAAAGACTAAGCTCCTAACAAATATAATTGCAGGAGCGGTACGGGTGCCATGCCATGATGCTAGAAACAATTGCAGGTGTCCCTGGAATGGTAGGAGGGATGTTGCTGCACCTCAAGTCTCTGAGGAAGTTTGAACACAGTGGAGGTTGGATTAAAGCACTGCTTGAGGAGGCAGAGAACGAGAGGATGCACCTGATGACCATGGTGGAGCTTGTGAAACCCAGCTGGCACGAGAGGCTTCTTGTTATTACTGCTCAAGGAGTTTTCTTCAATGCTTTCTTTGTGTTCTACCTCATCTCACCAAAAGCAGCGCATAGGTTTGTTGGGTACTTGGAAGAAGAGGCTCTCATCTCTTACACACAACACTTGAAGGCAATTGAGACTGGCAAAGTCCAGAATGTCCCTGCTCCTGCTATTGCAATTGACTATTGGAGGCTTCCTAAGGATGCAACTCTCAAGGATGTTATTACTGTCATTCGCGCTGATGAGGCTCACCATAGAGACGTCAATCACTTTGCTTCTGTGCGTTTCGTGAAAACTCACGTGCAGTTTTCTTCATGTAAAGTTGATAGTTGAGAAATGTTCTCGACTATCAACTTTACATCAAGATAACTGTACGTGATTTTTCAGCTCGTCTCATACTTATTTTAATTTGTTTCCATATATTTACTTGCATTTTGGTCTTATATATTATATCCTTCCTTATGCAGGATATTCATCATCAAGGAAAGCAATTGAAACAGGCTCCAGCACCTATTGGCTATCATTGACTCATTATTTTTGTATTCTTGGACTAAAAAAATAAAAACTAGCTTTTGTTTTCTTTACCATTTTTGAAAGTCAAGGTTCAATAAAATGTATTCCCATTTTCAGTGTGCATTTTGAGACCTAAAATAAAGTTTAGAGAAAACAAAAATAAAAAACCAAAACCTCCTTCCATTCTCCTATTTCGGGTCCTCTCACTTCTCCTTCTACTCGTTCTTTTTTCTCAACGAATTACCACTACGAAAAGTGCAATGTAAAATGCTAAAGATGCAAATAAAAAATTCATATATTTTTCATAATGGAACTAAGCACATCTAAAATTATCTATACCTACTAAAAAATCTAACTATGCACTCTGAAAGTCACCAACCAAAATTAGATAAAAAAGAAAAATAAAATGTCTATTTTATTCTTAAACTACTAATCAAGCTCTGGTATTCAAAATAGTTGGGACAAAGTGGAACTACAATAGTCACCAAAAAAAAAAAGTGGAACTACAAAGAGAAGGAATATTATAGTCTAAGAAAATGAGGGTTTACGAAAGAAAATAAAATGAGAAGGGAATTAGAGAGTTCAAACTGCTAAGAAAGAAAAATAAATCAAAATCAAATTCAATTTTATTAGAATTTATTGCCATGTGGGATTTGAATGTTGGTTGACTCGTAATTGAAAAAAAAAAAAGAATATTCATGTTACTTAGGTAGCTTTTGAAAGAAGGGCTGAAACTGAGAGATAAAAACTGGAAGATAGAGAATTGGTGTAAGATTAATAAAACTGAATTATGTCTCAATATTTTGTTTGGTTCAAAATAAAAATAAAAACTAAAATATATAAAATGACTAAATTACCCTAACCATATTTTGTTCAAGCTCTTTCTTTCTTTGTTGCAGATAGTCCAGCTGGCTGCAAAGATTAATTTCTATGGATGAAAAATCACCGAAAAGGTTCTTGTTAGCTATCAAACTATCTTCAGACTTGCATTAATGTAGTCACAACTCCACTGATCAAAATCTGTTGAAAGTGGTAGTATAAAGATTTTAAGCTAATTTCCATATATTTTGATTGAATAGGTTAGATGCTTATGACAATCATGATTTGGTAAAAAGTGTTGCATTATTTTACCAATAGTATCTTATTTTATGGCAAAAGATGTACAAAAACAGGCATCAGATTGAAATGTCTTATAAGCGGAAAATATTTGGCTGTGACTTGTTGCAATGAATTGTTCTGAATGTTGTTCTTTGTTTTATCACCTCTAACAGGTATATGAGTTTTGTTAATAATGGCATGCAGAAGTAGAAGATTTACAAGTGTGGTTCCAATGGCACCAACAGTTCTAATGTAATTGGAGAACACTTTTGCGATTGTGGTTTGAGAATGCCATTACAAGTCTGAAATATGTGTCACCTAATATGTACTTGGACATTGAAAGTCTTAAATCAACCTAACTAAGTTCCAAAAGACTACCAAAGGTTTCACAATATACCACAACAGGAGACAATCAACACTAATTCTATCTTAGAATGGATCGCACTAATGCAATCTTCTGAGAATCTGTCAAACTCCAGAAGCTCTTCTCCAAATTTGAGTTATCAGAAAACTTCAACACGACCTGCACAACCTCATCATCATCGAATCCAAGTTGTTCAAGCTTCTCGCCGATCTTAAACCTCTCATTCACACCTGAAATAGCATCAGCAAGTACTTGAACATGCTTCTTTTGGGCAGCAATAGAAAACCGCACACATTCAACCATCCTCTCTAGAATGTCATTTTGCTTCCTCTTCTTTCCTGAATGCCTTGCGCTAGCTGCACCAGCCTCAGAGTGTGAAGCTGCTCCTTGCTCTCCATCAAAGCTTGTATTTGCTGACACCTCAAATTCGTCCAATCCAGGACTCTGATCTTCCTCTTCTTCATGAACTTGTTTCTGTGTGTTGAAACCATTTATTGCACCTACACCTGTGGCTCTATCCTTTCCGAATGTACCCTCTAGTATTCCTGGACTCTGATCTTCCCCTTCTTCATGAACTTGTTCCTGTGTGTTGAAACCACTTACTGCACTTACACCCGTGGCTCTATCTTTTCCGAATATACCCTCTAGTCGGTGGAACAAAGGGAATGGCTTCCCAACAGTGTAGAACTTGGTCGGGTGTGCCTGCGATAAAATAAACATAAGTTAATCTACATACTCTAAAGTGACAATTCAATTAAATTTAGGTAAATTTACACACGACCTTCGTCCACGCATCAAGAACATCTTTACTGTCTACTTCCACACACTGTTTTTTAGAATTCCACCCAAATCCACTGCAAGCCAACATCTCAGAGGCATATTGATACTTCTCCTTCAATCGCTTATGCTTATTTTTGCAATGTTTGGCGGTTATGGTACAAGTTGGGAAGGCCTCCAGCATCTTCAAAGCTAGTTTTTTAAAAGTTCCTGGTTTGAATTGTCCAGAATCGGTTTTCAGACCATCAACAACGAACTCCTTCATGAAACCCACAAATGCTTTGGTTTCTTCATCACTCCACATGCGCTTGTTCATTCCTACCTAAGAAGAAGTGAAACAGGAATAAGTTATACAATCCAATAAGTCTTATAAATACCAAGTAAGTTTCAATGACCATGTTACAAAGAACAAGTCTTAGAATGGAAAACAAGAATACAAGCTGTTTTCATGATATTAAAAATGAAATTCACATTTGGGCACATATTTCTTATCAAGCTGTTTTCATGATATTAGAATGTTAACCGAAGCTATTCTCGTTCTCATAATTTTGGTTAATTAGCATCTGATTATCAAAGGCACGTTTGCAAGTTGAAAACATTTAACAACACAATCATGCTTTTAAAATAAGATACTATGAAACATCAATCATGAAAGAAACTAATATAGTATGTGGAGCAGACATTTTGATGAATTAGTATTGCAGCAGCAAGCACATCAAAAGACAAAAGATTGTCCTGTATCAAGAGAGAAACAAATTTGAATCATCACTGCATTTTAATTTTCTCATCATCACTGCATCTCACTTTTTAGTAACAAATTCATCACAAAGTAAAATTATAACAAATCCAGAATGAGTAACACACTGAAATATAGAATTAATCACAAAATTGAATACAAAGAAGACAATCTTATTGCAAATACAACTTCTGCGTAAATGCGAGTAATTAATCATGCAAGTAGTTAATTGCACTGATAGTAAAAATTCATACACCCAGAGAAGACAAGTTCTGTAGTTATAAATTCATACAACTGCAAACAAACAAAGAAACCATGAGAAGACAAGCTGATAGTTATAAATATGTTACCTTTGATCGTGTCTCGGGTGAGAGTGGTTTCTCTAGGATCACTTTTCTACTGTGCGTGTTGAACGAACACTTGACCCAGTCCTTGAATGTTCAGCTTCAGCTTCAGAAACATAAATTGGATGAAAATGGAATACAATATGACAATATGTTCAGTTATCCACTTTCATTTTCACCTTTTTACTGGGACGCTCCTAGGTTAAAATGTCAACAGTTACGAGAAAGCACGAACCCTGACTCTTATTGTTTTATTTTATATTTTTTTAAAATATTTTTAAATAAAAATTTAACCTAATCGCCAGATAGGTGAAAGAAAACGTGACAGACCCGGCCCAATTCCAAAACTCAATCCAGACTCGAGATATATTTTACTGAATTAAATTTGTTATTTTTATTCAATATTATTTTTTAGTTATATTTTGGGTTATTCAGTCTGAAATTATTTTTATAGTAAAAATATATATTTTAAAGTAAAATTAATAATGTTATTAACGACGAATTCAAAAAAATTTAAAAGTTATAATATAGCAAAATAATAAAAAATATTAATATTAATATATTTAAATATTTAAATTTTGGAGTATATTAATTAATTAAATTTTTTTAATAAATAAATATAATTAACACATCTAAAAATATATTAATTTAAAAGTTTTTTATTTCAATATTTTAGTAATATTTTATGAGTAATATATTTATTATTATTACTAGTGTCTAATCAAGCAGTTAATATCTGTCAAATTATATTTTTATTGATTATTTTGTATATGATACAAAAAAAATATATAATTCAATATCCAAAAAATAGATAAGAAGTATAATTCTAATGAACTAATTTAGATTTTTTTTTTGTGTCTCAATTTTCACCAAAATTATATGAGAGGTACAAAAATTTAAAAAATAAAATCAAAATTCAAATTAAATAACCACAATTTTTTATATAGATATAGATAAAATAATATTTTTTTCTATTAAAAATATTTAAATAATTTTTTTATATTTAATTGTAAAATTGATATTTTATAATATCATGGTAAAAAAATTTTTACTAAAATAATATTATATGTATAAACAAAACCAAATTAAACAAAACTATAAAAAGTAAATAAATTATATATATTATAAAAAATATTAAATACTAATAATTTTATTTATATTTAAAAAGTTAAGATTAATTTTAGGTAATTAAATAATTAGATTATTATTAGTTATTATTATTATTTGTTTTAAATTTATATAATAGAATAATTTTTATTATTGTGTTAATATCTAATAATATAAATATTTCTTATACATGATATTTTTTGAAATGTGGGGAGAAATAAATTATTACAATGAGAGAAATTATCTACACGTATATAATTGTTATTTAAAAAAAAAAAAAATTCAATGGGAGCAATTGTCCTCACAAAAATATATATAGATCCATTGGTGAATGTCATATTATACTTCTCTATTTTAATTAATATTTTTTATAGGATAAAGTATATTTTTTGTTTTTTAAAATTCGTCAAAAATTTAAAAATACTTTCAAATTTTATTTTATTTCAATTTTGTCTTTGAAATTTTTAACTTGTATCAAATATACTCTTGACAGTTAAATTTTTAGAAAGTTTATGATCAATTCAGCAATAATGCATGATATTTATGTTTGATTTATTTGTGTTAAATGTTGTTTTTGTGAAATTGTTGCTAAATTCATCCTAAATTTTTTGAAAAATTAACCACGACGAATATATTTGATACAGATCGAAAATTTCTAAAATAAAATTAAAACAAAATAAATTTTATGGGTATTTTTAAAACTTTTAACAAATTTCAAATACGAAAAAATATATTTTACTCTTTTTTATATTATACAATATTATTTTTACTGTAAAAAAATTTATTTTGATATAAATATAATATATCATTTATTAAATTTATTTTTTAAAAATAAAATTTTATTACTTTAATATATATAAAATTTACAAATTTGTATATATTAATTTTATATTAGATCAATCTTCGATTTAACTCGATTTATTTCAAATCACTTTTGAATTGAATTAAAATATATCCGCCACTTTTTTAAGGTAGGTCCAAATCTAATTAAATTAGCCTGCTCATGAACACTCTAATTACACATGTTAATTTTTCTTTTAACGGAAATAAAACTTCATTACCGGAAGGATGGATGTGGCAAATGGAACATACATTTTATGTATATATTTAACTTATTAAACAATTAATAGGTAATTTTGTTTTGTGTGTGATCTTTTATGTATATATTTATTCATTTTTTTTAATATTTTATCTTTTAAAATTATCCTTTGTTAAAAAAAAATAAATAGATCTTTAATTTTTTATTTTGTAGATATTTTTATTTTTTATTATTTAAAAGTCCTTTTAAATCTTTGACCCCTTTAAAAATTGGACATATGTATTCCTCCATTTATATGAGTTCGTCAAATCTAATCGTTATAGATACATACGTGGAGAAAAAAAAAATTTAAAATGAGACAAATTAATCCTCTTTTTTTTAAAAATGACGTCGTTTAATTAGTAACTCTAATCATTCAATTAGGGAGTTTCGTATAGACTAGTCGTGAAGAGTGTTAATTGCCGTAACAATGACCACAAATAGAGTATCCTCAAGTTTAAGAAGAAGCATAGGTGGGACAAGACAAGAAAATTCATTTTCAAGTTTGGTTTCATGCACTATGCATGCCGAAGAGACGACGCTGCTCCAAAATGTTTTTTGTGGAGTTTATGTAATAATGTGTATGTCAAAGACCATCAGCAACTCTAACGGACTCTTCTTGAATTGCCCATTTTATAAGGTAAGTAAAATAAATTGTTTTTGCTTGATTTGGGATGAGTTTAGATAGTATATAATCTTAAGTTTCGTTTGAAAGGGGGACTAAGACTAAAAAACAGAGTCTAGGAGATAGAGACTAAATCAAGTCTTTGTATTGTATTTGGTGTAAAATAGACTAGATTAAGTTATGTCTAAGTATCATGTTTGATTTAAGATAAACATAAAGATTGAGAGATAAATTTAAAATTTAAAAAATTACATGAGAATATTTAAAAAAAAATATTGTTAAAATTTTAATTTCTAGTATCAAAATGTTTAGTTCTTTCTGTCCTTATTTTTTAGAGGTAATGAAATGATTGGAATTTTGTGTTTTAATTAAAATTTTTATTTCAGTTTATAACCACCAAATACAATACTAAATGTTAATCCTTCAGTTTTAATTCTAATCTTTAAAAATAAAACTATCTTAGAAATTTTGACTTGTACTAAAAAAATAACTGCATTGCAAAATTTTTGTTTGAATAGATGAACATGTTATTAAAATTGGGAGTGCTGACACTGGTGGAAAGCATTTGGATAGGAAGGATATTAAAGTTATTGAAGATGATGATTGAAAATAGAGACTAAATCATAAGATGACACTTTTGAAAAAGTTGGTTATTTTAGAGAAGAAAAAAAAATCTATTAATTTAATGTATTGAGATAGTTGTACATGTTGTTTGTATTGCTTTTTATATTTATAGTGTTTGAAAAATGAATTTAAGAAAATAGTTGTTCTATTATTTGTTATGTATTGAAACATGTCATTTAGGTTATATATCATGTTATTTGTAATTGATTTGTCTAAAATACAATTTAAATTTTAATGTAAATATGTTAAAAAAGAATAAAGAAGATAGATTCAAGTTATATACATAAGCTCTTAAATTTGATGTTGAATAACTTGAAGAAAAATTAAAAAAAAATTATTCCATTTTAAAATTACTTTTTTTACATGTGCATTTGTAATAGCTGTGTTAGCACTATAAAAATTACGTTACACATTTTTATTAGGTTTGACGGATTTATATAAACAAAAAAATATATTCAATTTTTAAAAGAATTAAAAACTTAAAAATATTTTTGAATAATCAAAGAAAATTAAAGATTTATTTTTTTCTTTTTATTTATTTATTTTTTATTATTATTATGGTTGTTGTTGTTGTTTGATAAACATAGAAACGTCTTTTAAAAGTTCCAAAAATTATCAAATTAATCTCTAGTGTGTTAAAGCATTAACGTGCTTACAAATCTATTGGGGTTAAGTACGATTTTAATTTTTAAGATATAGGTTAATTTTTTTTCCTTTTTAACTTTTTCTTTTGCATATCAAATATCTTTAAGATTTAACTTAGTTTTAAAATCGTCATTTGGATCAAAATATCCTTCTCCTTCTTCACAAAAATACTCAATTTTTATTCATCTTTTTCTTCTTTTCTATCACAGCAGCATCTCTTTTTCTTTTTCTTCTTCTTCATCACAACATTAGCAACAATAACAATAAAATCAAAAGCAGAAACAATATAATAAACATAAAAAAAACAAAAACAGAAATAGAAACAGAAGAATCAACAACAATAAAATTAGAAGTAGAAGGATGGAATCAGAATCAGAAACAAAAGCAGAAAAAATAGAAGTAGAAGAACAATAAAATCAGAATCAACAACAACAATAGAATCAGAATCATAAACAATATGATTAACAAAATCAACAAATCAACAATGTAATTAACAAAAGAAACATAAGCAGAAGAATCAACAATGTAATTAACAAAATCAACAAATTAGAAGCAGATCTGAAACCCTAGGGAGGCGCAGCGACGAGGACGCAAAGCAGCGTTGAGTAAGGAGCAGCGGCGACTGGCGAGCAAGCGAGGAGGAGGAGCAGAAATGGCGACGCAACAGATGTCCTCCCTTGCCGATCTGTTGGCGTCGAGGTCGAACATTAGTGCAGGAGCAGAAAGGGCGACGCGGTGTGCGATGTCCGTCCTCCTTCGCCGGCATCGTCGCCACCTTCCTCTTCCTGTAGGAGCTCAAGTATAGAAGCTCAAAGAACAAGAAATGAACAAAAGATTCATAACAAAGAGCTAAAACCCAGAAGACAATAAAGCAGAGAAGAGTCTATCAAATCTGAGAAGATTACTCTGAAAAATAGTGCACTAAACTGTTAGGGTTATACATGAGAGAATAGAAGATACCCACCCAAGTTATAGCTCTCTCTTCTAATATATAAAGCTGCTACACTAACTAAAAACAGAAAATTACTTCTAACCCCTTCTAGTTATTCTACTCTTCCTTTTATATCCTCAATACCCCCCTTCAAACTCAAGTTGTGTCGAGGAACAACTCTGAGTTTGGTCTTAAGTCTTTCAAACGATGAGGTTGAAAGGGGTTTGGTAAGTATATCAACTATTTGCTCAATTCCTGGTATGTGGACAATTTGTAGTTGCTTCGAATTGACTTTTTCTCTGACGAATTGAATGTCCAATTGAAAATGCTTTGTCTTATCATGTAATATTGGATTGGCTGTCAAAAGCATAGTGCTTAAATTGTCACAGTAAATAGCTGGAACTGTAGGTACTTCAATCTATAACTCCAAAAGAAGGTTCCTGATCCAGACAAGTTTAGCCTCACATGCAGCAAGACTCTGAAACTCAGCTTCAGTGGAGGACTTGCTGATAGTAGTTTGCTTCCTACATGACCATGAGATTAGACTAGTACCTAAGAACACACAATAACCAGAGACTAACCTTCGATCCTTCAAGTCTGCTGCCCAATCCGAATCAGAGAATCCATACAACCTGTAATCTGTACATTTGTGAAAGACTAAGCCATGATGTTTAGTTCCTTGAAGGTATCGCAAGATTTTCTTTACTGCTTTCCAATGAGCCAATAGCGGTGAGTGCATAAATTGGCTGATTTTACTAACAGCATAGCTCAAATCTGGTCTTGTTATGGTAATATATTGCAGTGTGCCAACAACAGACCTAAATAATTTAGGATCCTCAAATCATTTTGACCCTGTAGAGAAAAGTTGTAAAGCAGAAATCATAGCGGTAGGCATAGCGCTTGCCTCACGCATGCCTAATTTTGAAAGTTGTTGAATATCATATTAGAGATATAGGCTGTATATAAGTTATTCTGAGAGATATAGGCTTTATATAAGTTATTATGTTTTGATATAATTTCTGTTTTTAGATATCTGATTCGGTTGTATCTCCTAGTATTAAGGGATTTTATTTCTATACCTATGTATATATATATATATATATATATATATATATATATATATATATATATATATATATATATATATATATATTGACGCTAAGAGATTATTCTCTCAAGGAATTCATCCAAAACACAATCCTTGTCTCACTCCATTCGTGTATTTCAAGTTGGTATCAGAGCGAGTTCCGAACCGGCTCTGGTTTCTATTTGTTTTTCTTCTTTTTCGGCTGCAATCTCTCAGCCGTGTTCCCTTTTCCCACCAGCTGACACTATCAGTGGTGTCTCTTCGTCAGAAACTATTTTTCCGACCAAAACCTTGTCAAACATCAGACCCACTCCGAAGCAACCCCAGAATCAGAACCGGAAAGCCAAGTTCGGCCTGTCCCCAAAATTTCACCACCGTCAACCGCCGTACGCGCCGCCCCTTTTCCTGCGCGTGGTCCTCACGTGCCTCCACTCCAGACGCGCGTGAACGTCACGCTCCGCTACCCAGGCTTTTTCCGGACCTCGTTTCCCTTCTACAGGTGTTTTTCGGCCGTTTCTGAGTGTCTGCCATCATGTCTTCTGAGGTAACCCCCGACACCAACTCCAATGGTGGCAAACCGGCTATTCTAACATCTGTTGTTTTTGGAACCGCTACAATGACCTCTGAAAAATTGATGGGTGCCAAAAATTACCTTTCTTGGGCTGATTCTGTGGAACTTTGGTTCATGGGCCAAGGCTATGAAGGCCACCTTACTAAATCTGTTGATGATGTTCGCGCCGCTGACAAAACCACTTGGAAGAAGATTGATGCCCAGCTATGTAACCTTATGTGGCAGACCATTGATCCACCAAAGCTGACTATGTTTCGGGCTTACAAAACTTTTAAAAAGGTGTGGGACTATGCTAAATCTTTATACACTAATGATATTGCAAGACTTTACCATGTTGCTAAGAAGCTGTGTAGTTTACAGCTTCAAGGAACTGATATGGAATCTTATGTTGGGGCTGTGGAAGCTGTCAAGGAAGAGTTTTCGACTCTCCTTCCCTATGTGTCTAATGCTAATGACCATCATGCTCAACAGGGAAAGCTGTTTTTGGTACTTACGTTACTTGGGTTGCCAGCTGAACTTGAATCTCTTCGGCAACAAATATTGGGCACCTCACCCGTTCCTTCCCTTGAGGACGTATTTGCACGACTCTTGCAATCCGGCCCCTCTCTTGAGACACATACTTTCGACCAAACTGCATTGGCATCCCAATCTTCTTCTCAAGTGTCCTTTCAAGTGCTCACTCGCGGCGGCCGTGGGGGTCGTGGTAATCGTACTCGCCTTAGTTGTACCTATTGCCATAGGATTGGTCATACTCATGATAAATGTTATGCTCTCCATGGTCGTCCTACCAAGGTAGCTAATGTTGTCCAAACTAATGAGCCATCTGACGTTCACTCCGCCGCACAACCACAAGGGATATTTGTCTCTGGCAATGATTATGATTAGTTTCTCAAGTACCAAGCTTCAAAGCAGGCATCTACTCCCGTTGCTTTGGTGGCCCACTCTGGTAATTATGTTGCTTGTATCTCTCATTCCTCTTCTCTTGGACCATGGGTCCTTGACTCAGGTGCTTCTGATCACATTTCTGGTACTTCTTCTGTCCTCTCTAAACTTGAACACCCTGCATTTCTTCCTTCTATCACTTTGGCTGATGGTTCTAAAATTGGTGCTAAGGGAATAGGTCAAGCTACTCATCTTCCTACATTACCTTTGAAATTTGTTCTTTACATGCCCAATTGTCCTTTCAATTTGATTTCTATTAGCCAACTTACTCGTTCTCTTAATTGTTTTGTTACATTTTTTGCTGACTCCGTCATTGTGTAGGATCGAGGGACGGGACAGACGATTGGTATAAGATGTGAGTCTCAAGGACTGTATCGGCTTGCCTTACCCACTACTACTGTGTCTTCTGTTGCTGCTGTTGAGTCTCCGGACGTGGTCCATTGTCGCCTGGGACATCCCAACCTCTCGAAGTTACAAGCTATGGTCTCGAGTTTATCTCGTCTTGCTACCTTAGAGTGTCAAACTTGTCATTTAGGTAAACATGTTCGTAGTTCTTTTTCAAGTCGTGTCAATACACGAGCTGCGTCTCCCTTTTCTGTTATTCATTCTGATGTACGGGGACCTAGTCGTGTTACTTCTCATTCTGGTTTTCGTTATTTTGTCACCTTTATTGATGACTTTTCTCGTTGCACTTGGTTATATTTAATGAAGGACAGATCTGAATTATTTGCACATTTCAAGTCTTTCTGTTATGAAATTCAAAACCAATTCAAAACTTCAATTAAAATTTTACGAAGTGATAATGCTCGTGAGTATTTTTCAGCACCCTTTTCGTCTTACTTGTCCTCCCAAGGTATTCTACATCAATCGTCTTGTCCTCATACCCCTCAACAGAATGGTGTGGCTGAGCATAAACATCGTCACTTGATTGATTAACTGCTCGCACTCTTCTTCTCCATACTCATGTTCCCCTTAAGTTTTGGAGTGAGGCTGTTCTGACTGCATGTTATTTAATTAATCGTATGCCTTCTTCTATTTTGCAAAATCAAGTTCCTCATTCCATTTTATTTCCTCATGAGCACATTTTTTCTCTTCCACTACGAGTCTTTGGTTGTACTTGTTTCATCCATGATCTTACCCCAGGTAAAGACAAGTTAACTGCTCGCTCTATCAAATGTGTTTTCCTAGGGTACACTCGATTTCAAAAGGGTTATCGTTGTTACTCTCCAGCTCTTAATCATTTCTTCGTGTCTGCAGATGTCACTTTTCTTGAGAATACCCCTTTTTTCTCTGCACCCGACATCACTTCACCTTCCATTACGGAGGTGCTTCCTGTTCCTTACTTAGATGGGCCTCGTATTCCCACAAAGCCTCTCCAGGTTTATCATTGCCGCCCACGGCCTGCAGTCTAAGATAACTCATCTCCTGAACCCGTGGTTGAACCGTCCTTGGATCCTTCTTCGGGACTTAGTAGTAGTCTTCCTATTGCTCTCAGACAAGGTACTCGTTCCACCCGTAATCCTAATCCTATTTATAATTTTCTTAGTTATCATCGTTTATCATCTTCGCATTATGCTTTTACCTCCTCTTTGTCTTCTGTTTCTATACCCAAAACCACAGCAAAAGCTCTTTCACATCCAGGGTGGCACCATGCTATGATTGAGGAGATGTCTGCCTTACATTCTACTGGTACTTGGGATCTTGTTCCATTGCCACCGAGCAAATCTACTGTGGGTTGTTGTTGGATCTATACTATTAAGGTCGGCTCAGACGGAACCATTGATCGATTAAAAGCCCGCCTTGTGGCTAAGGGCTACACTCAAATCTTTGGTTTGGACTATGGTGATACCTTCTCTCCTGTTGCAAAGATGGCCTCTGTTCATCTTTTTCTTTCTATGGCTGCCATTCGCCATTGGCCTCTTCATCAACTTGATATTAAAAATGCTTTCTTACATGGTGATCTCGAGGAGGAAGTATACATGGAGCAACCTCCCGGGTTTGTTGCTTAGGGGGAGTCTTCCGGCTTAGTATATCATTTACGCCGATCTTTATATGGCTTGAAACAATCCCCTCGAGCTTGGTTTAGTCGCTTTAGTGCTGTTATTTCTAAATTTGGCATGATTCAGAGTGAAGCAGATCATTCAGTTTTCTCCCGTCATTCTTCCTCCACGACCTCCATATATCTGGTTGTTTATGTGGATGATATTGTCATTACTGGAGATGATCATGAGGGAATCACTCAGTTAAAACAGCAGTTGTTTGATCACTTTCAGACTAAGGATATGGGAAAGTTAAAATATTTCCTAGGAATTGAAGTGGCACAATCTAATGCTGGGATCTGTATCTCACAGAGAAAATATGCTCTGGATATTCTTGAAGAAACTGGAATGTTGGATTCTAGACCTGTAGATACACCAATGGATTCCAATACAAAACTTAGTCCAGATCAAGGAGAACCTCTTGCAGATCCTGGTAGATATCGCAGATTAATTGGCCGATTGAATTATTTGATAGTCACTCGGCCAGATATTTCATTTGCCACAAGTATCCTAAGTCAGTTTCTTGACTCCCCATGCGATAGTCATTGGGACGCAGCTGTTAGAGTCCTTAGATATATCAAAGGTGCTCCAGAAAAAGGTTTGTTGTATGAAGATAAAGGACATAACCATATCGTTGGGTATACTGATGTAGATTGGGCAGGATCTCCATTTGATAGACGTTCTACATCTAGTTATTGTGTTTTTATTGGTAGAAATTTGATATCTTGGAAGAGTAAGAAGCAAAATGTTGTAGCAAGATCTAGTGCGGAAGCTGAATATAAAGCTATGGCACTTGCCACATGTGAACTTATATGGTTGAAGCAATTAGTTAAGGAACTTAAGTTTTGTGAGCCGAGTAAGATGGAACTGGTGTGCGATAATCAAGCTGCCTTACATATTGCTTCCAACCCTGTGTTTCATGAACGGACCAAGCACATAGAGATTGATTGCCATTTCATAAGGGAGAAGTTGCAAAGTGGGGAAATAGTAACAGCCTTTGTCAACTCCAACGATCAACTTGCAGATATTTTCACCAAAGCTCTCCGGGGTCCTCGGATACAATACATATGTAACAAGCTTGGTGCATATGATTTATATGCTCCAGCTTGAGGGGGAGTAGTGTTGAATATCAGATTAGAGATATAGGTTGTATATAAGTTATTCTGAGAGATATAGGCTTTATATAAGTTATTCTGTTTTGATATAGTTTCTGTTTTTAGATATCTAATTCGGTTGTATCTCCTAGTATTAAGGAATTTTATTTTTGTACCTATGTATATATATTGACGCTGAGAGATGATTCTCTCAAGGAATTCATCCAAAACACAATCCTTGTCTCACTCTATTCGTGTATTTCAAGTAAAGTAAATCAGTTATATATTTAGTCTGTGATAAGTGAAATTGACCAGTGTTGTTCCTGTGAACCTCAATACCCAGAAAATATGAAAGTGGTCCTAAATCTTTCAATATAAAAGTGTTGTGCAACTTAAGAATCATATTGTCAATTTCAACAGCATAATAATGTCATCAACATAGCATAAGATGTAAATTAGATAATTTGAACCACATTTAATAAACAAACTGATATTAGATTTTGTACTTTGAAAACCAAAGGATTGTAGTGTGGTACTAAGCTTTAGAAACTACCCTCTTGGTGCTTGTTTGAGACCATAAAGAGATTTATTGAGTTTGCATACATGAGTAGCAGCATCCTGTTCAAAACCAAACAGTTGTGACATATAGATAGTTTCATTCAAGTTTCCATTTAAAAAAGCATTATTAAAATCTAGTTGTCTAATTACCCAGTATTTGGAAAGAGCAATACTTAACACTATTCTAATTGTTGCTAGTCTAATAACTGGGTTGTAGACCTGTTCAAAGTCAAAACCTTCAGATTGGTGATACCCCTGGGCCACCAATTTAGCTTTGTATTTTTGAACAGTACCATCAGTAAGCGTTTTGATGGTAAATATCCATTTGCTTCATATCACTTTACAGTGCTGAGGTCTAGGAACTAGTGTCCACATATTGGTTCTTTGCAATGCATCAAATTCTTCTTGCATAGCTTGTTTCCATTGGGGGATGGTTAAGGCTATATATGGGAATTTTGGTGGATTTTCTAAAGAAACTGTGACAGATTTAGAAACTGCATATGTTTTTGGTTTAGAGTGACTAGTCTTGGATCTAGTCATCATGGGATGAGTATTGTGAGGAGGAGAAGGGTGATGATCAGAAGAGGAAGGAGTGAAATTACTAAGAGTATTCAAATTAGTAGTAGAAGAAGAATCTAGGGAGGGAATAGGATGTTAGAGTTGAGAAGCAGTGTTATTACTTTCAGAAGGAGCAGGGGTATCTAAAGAAGTGTCTAAATTAGGAGATGTAGAGTAAGCTGTAGTAGCAGAAACAGGTTGATTTGTATGTTGTATAGGAGTAGGATATACTTGTTTCTGAAAATGACAACCTATACTTGGAACAGAGGAATCAAAATTACTGTCAGTACTATGATTAATATGATTAAGTTGAAACAACGAATTATAAGGAAAGTTAAACTCATCAAAGAGAACAAGTCTAGTTGTGTAAATTCTGCCACAAGAAGCAAGACATTTATAACCCTTATATTTGGAATCATAACCTATAAAAACACATATGCTGGATCTATCATCTAGTTTAGTTTTGTTGTAAGGCCAAAGAAGAGGGTAGCAAGCACTCCCAAAAATTCTAAAGCCATTGTAATCAGGTTTAACACCAAAAAGGACTTCATAGGGAGATTTATTTGCTAAGACAGGAATAGGTATTTGATTAATAGTGTAAGTGGCAGTTAATACTGTTTCATCCCAAAATGTTAATGGCATGGATGCTGTGGACAACATATCAATACTCATTTCAATGAGATGCCGATGTTTCCTTTCAGCCATGCCATTTCTCTCTGGAGTATAAGGGCAAGAAAAACTTTGTAAGATGCCCTCCGATGCAAGGAAATCAGTAAATTGATGAGAGGTGAATTCTCCCCCATTATCTGATTGAAATTTTCGTATCTTGTGGTTAGTTAGATTCTCAATGTATAATTTAAATTGCCTGAAGGCCTGTAGGACCTGGGATTTAGAAACCAGTAAACAAAGATAGGTGTATCTAGAGTAGGCATCAATAAAAGTAACATAGTAACGAAAACTCAAGTGAGAAAAGTAAGGAGCAAGGCCCCATACATCCGAAATAACAAGCTGTAAAGGTGTACTATAGATAGTACTTGAGGTAGGAAAGGGAAGCTTATGCATCTTTGCTCTAGCACAATTTTCACACACATCAATTTGCAAACTTCTCTTATTATTAATACTGGAAGCGTGAAGATTACATTGAGTTAGAATTTTAAGAACAGTTTTCCTATTGGTATGGCCTAATCTTTTATGCCAATGATCAAAAGAAACATGAGAAATAGTAAACACTGAGGGTGAAGAAATAGTAGGAGAAGAGTTGGGAACAGCCACATTGATGAACTTGTAAATTCCTCCAAATCTAAATCCTTGCATCAATACCTTCTTAGTGAACTGACATTTAACAAAGCAAACATAAGCATGAAATTCAAAAAATATTTTGTTATATCTTTAGCAAATTTTGCAACACTATTTAAATTCTTTGTGATGTCGGGAGAAAATATTAAATCTTGCAATTTAAAAAAATGTTTAGAATCAATAGAATATAAGAATGAGTTACCAACACTCTTAATAGGCAAACCTGATCCATTTCAAATCTGAATTTGATCTGGGCCAGGGTATTCAGAGCTGGAAATGAAGGATGAAGAATCTGGTGTAACATGATGAGATGCTCAAGTGTCTGGGTACCAGTTAAGGTCTATCACTGATGCAGGTACTGCCATATAGGCTGTAGGGTTATGAAAGGATGGTGTTGGTGGTGGAGGTGTAGTTGTAGTGGTGCTGGCTTGTGAAGAATTCGAAGAGTTTGGAGAATTGGTGAAGGAGGTGGAAATGGGAGTCTGAGAATTATATGATGGAGGAGGTATATGCTAGTTGAATCTGTTGAAACAATGCCAAGCAATGTGACCAAATCTACCACATACTTAGCATTGTGGCTTATTCTGATTGAAAAAGATCTGCCTCCTCATGAAAACCTACCACCTCTACCTCTTCTTCCTCCAAAACCACGACTTGGATTGGAATTGGAAGGAAAGAAACTCTAAGAGATATTAGCTTGAGTCATAGAGGTTGTAGATTTTCGGAATTTATCAAGCATATCATCAAAGGTTAAAATTTGAGTTTCAACCTCACAAAGACTAAAAATTTCTCGTTTGGAATTGACAGTGTGAATTAGAACTTGATATTCTTCATTCAATCCCTCAAGCAGTGCATCAATATGTTCTTCAACGGTTAAAGGCGAGCCTAAAGCTGCTAAAGAATCTGCAATCTCCTTAATTTTTGAAATATATTCAGAAGCTGTTGAACCTTGCTTCTTGATAGTCTTTATTTGTGCTTTGAGCTGTTTGACACGATATTTGGTTGATTCTTCAAAATATTGTTCAATTCTGCCCCAAAATTCATGACTGAAAGAGCAACCAACCATTTTGGTTTTGAATATAGGATCAATAGATGCCAAAAGCCAAGATTGGAGATTATAATCATCTTGAAGCCACTGGATATATACTGATGACTCGATTCCATTTTGTTGATCTTCAATCGTAGTGAATCTGAGAGGAACACGATCTTTATAAAGATGATTTTTCAAAAGCTAACCTCTAACTGCCTCCAATGCTTGTTGTTGCCAAGTCTTCTGATTTCTTTCTTCTAATTTATCACTAATCGGAGTAAAGGGGCGGGTGTTGAACAACTGAGGTGAGAAAGAAAAGGAATTGAAATTAGCAAGAAGATTATTTTTGTTGTTGTTAGCAGAATTTTCAGGGTTTGAATTGTTGTTGTTGCTAGAATTTTCAAGATTCGAATTGTTATTGTTGGTCCCAGAAAGTGAATTGTTAGATGAATGCGGAGATGCATTCATGGTTGAGAAAAATCAAAAGCTCGTGATACCATGTAGGAGCTTAAGTACAGAAGCTCAAAGAACAAGAAATGAACAAAAGATTCATAACAAAGAGCTAAAACCTAGAAGACAATAAAGCAGAGAAGGATCTATCAAATCTGAGAAGATTACTCTGAAAAATAGTGCACTAAACTGTTAGGGTTATACATGAGAGAATAGAAGATACCCGCCCAAGCCATAGCTCTCTCTTCTAACATATAGAACTGCTACACTAACTAAAAACAGAAAATTACTTCTAACCCCTTCTAGTTATTCTACTTTTCCTTTTATATCCTCAATACTTCCCCCTTCTTCTTATTTCCTTCCTCGTGGTTATCTTTCTCTCTCTCGTCTGTTCTTTTTCTTTTCTTTTCTTTTTTATTTTATTTTATGATTTTTTTGTTAGAGGTAATTTTGTTCCAAATTTTAGGATTTAAGTAAAAAAGGACGATTTTAAAATCAAGTTAAATTTTAGGGACGATTTTATATGCAAAAAAATATTGGAGACGAAAAAATTTTGGCATATACTTTAAGAACCAAAATCGTATTTAATCCTAAATCTATTTTTTATAAATTAAATATCGATAACGGTAAAAAATTTGATGTTAGTCAAGATAATAAACATGTTATTGTACTTACATGAGCTCAATGACCCAAGAAGCCTAATATCAAATAAGGTAAAGTACTAAATTGGTCCCTTACGTTTAGGTGTAATCTTGTTTTGTTTTTTTTAAAGTTTAAAGTGTCATATTTGAATCCAAAAAAGTTTCATTTAACTTCAATGTAGTCCCACCGTAAAGTCAAAGTTAAATAATTAACAGAATATCCTACATGACAGCAGTATAAGAACAAGATAATCTAGAGAACAAGTACAAGTTCCATATGTACAAAATCAACCGTGAATGCATCAATACATTTATTTATCACTCATCTTATAGTTTAAATGAAATATTTTTTTATAGAACTAAGGGGAATGATAAATAAATGTATTGATGCATCTACAGTTGATTTTGTGCCTTTGGAGCTTGTACTTATTCTCCAAATTATCGACTTTATTCTTGTACTGCTGTCATGTAGGACATTCTATTAATTATTTAACTTTGACTTCACGGTGAAACTAAATTAAAGCTAAATAAAACTTTTTTGTATTTAAATAGGACACTTTAAACCTTAAAAACTAAAACATGATTACATCCAAATGTAGGATACTAATATAATACTATATCCTATCAAATAAAATATTCTTAGTAAAACTCCGGCTAGAAGTAGTAAGTTAATTCAACTTGGTATAGAACAATTGAATTTGAATCTCTTAAATTTTAAATTTTTATTTTAAAAGATAAAGTATAATTTTTTATTATTGAATAATTTTTTTTATATTTATTTTTATTCTATTTATAAAATAAATAATAAAAAGATCACATTTTAACTTATAAAGTAAAATTCAAAATTTAAAGAATTCGAAATAATAAACGCGCTCGCATATGAATGATCGGATACGATCCTTAGATTCAATCTTAAATCCGACTTCAGGAACAAATCTGACGCTCCCAAGATAACCATCCACCATGAAAAAACTATGAATAACGTTGAAAATTATGGTGCAGGATCTAGTTCAAAATATCTATTAACCTTGACATTAGAATACTCCAATCATCGTTTATACACGCACTAAGGAGCACTTCAAAAGTTTGGACCATCATCAATCTCCACAAATTAAAACACTTTGAAACAATTATATATAAAAAAAAAAATTGTTCAACTCTTAGAGTTAATAAAGTGTCTTATTTTTTTTATTAATTGTATTTGATGAAGAATATTTAAAAAAAGGAAAATTATACACCAATTCTTTTGTATCCCTATTATATATGTAATTGATAATTGATCATTGATAATAGACAATCTAACAAGAAACAAATTCTTTTACGAAATAAAATTTTGAGGAATAATTTTATTAAAAGTTTTTTTTAGACTAAGGTGTCCAACATTTATAAAAAAAAAAAAAAAACTCATTTGAACTTTGCAGTATTACTCTTTTCTAAAATAACATTTTTCTTCCCAAATTGCACCTCCCTTTCACCCTTTGGGATATCAACGGTCAACGGTTGATAAAAGGACAAGCGCTATTTGCCTATTTGGCTATGCAGGCTCTACATAGTATACGCTGCACTGAATCTGATCCACTCTAACCGCCTTACTCGATCAAACTAGATGCTCATTTTTCGTGACAGTTTCTTATCTAAAACTGCGCGCCTCTATTGCCAATCAAACTCCCTCCATTACATCTTAACCGCCTAAATCCACGGTCAAAAACACTTCTAACCGCTCAGCCCTCACTCATCACACGAAACATGCACAGCACCGAAACTTTCTACTCCGGCGCTTCTATTTCCCTCCATACATAACCGCTAAGCTTCCTCCTCGTTAAACTGCAATTTAAAAATTCGTGGCAATTCAGTTGAAGAAGTTTCAATAAGAGACGCGATTCTTCTCTCGAAACGATGAAGCATTCTGCATTCAGTTCTGTGGTTCTCCGAGCTCTGATCAACGGCAGGAATGACTGTAACCGTAGTGGCACGGCGGTTGCAACTGCGACGGTGATGCCGTTTATGGCGGCGGAAATGAGCCGCCACTGCGCGGGTGCTGGTGGCTTGAAAAGAGGATTCCCCTGCTGGAAGAGAATGATGGCTTCCGAGTCCCTGCGGTCGCCTGTTGAGGCAAATTCGACGGAAAAGAAGAAGGAGGAGAAGAAGAGTGAAGGCAATAGCCTTGTGGCCTCGAGTTATTGGGGGATTTCGAGGCAGAAGGTTACGAGAGAGGATGGGACGGAGTGGCCTTGGAACTGCTTCATGGTGAGGAACTGAGGATTCAGTTTCTGATTGTTTGATTCGGCAAATTATTAATTATTTTGTACTCTATATATTTATGGCTTTTTATAGTTCTATAGCTCTGAAATATAAATGTTCATGCGAATTTCCGTGCATTGGTTAGTTCATTATGAAATTTACGATCTGTTAAGGTAAATCTTAGCATTACCACAAGATTTTGTTGCTCTTATGAAGTAGAGGTTTTTTGTTAGTTGTTTTGTCATGCTGATAATTATTGGAATTCTTTTAAAGAGGTTATATCAGTATATAGAACCACTAGTTTTTTGGGCTATGGCTATCTTTGAACGGATGTTAGCATGTTTTCCTTTTTGTCTATGCAGCCGTGGGAGACTTACCATTCAAACTTGTCAATTGATTTGACCAAGCATCATGTTCCAAAGAATTTTCTGGATAAAGTTGCTTATAGGACAGTGAAGCTCATCAGAATTCCGACTGATGTTTTTTTCAAGGTGTGTAGTATAAAATCTCCTATAGCGGACATAATCCCCAACAAAATATAAAAGAAGCCTGTATATAATGTGTATAAAGGGGGATATATAAAGAGATACCACAACTTCATTAGAAAACTATCAAGATATTTTCCATGTGTATAAGTTGTCCTTCATCATAATCCATGGCGTGATATTTCCAGAGACAATATGGTTGCCGTGCAATGATGCTTGAAACAGTTGCAGCTGTTCCTGGAATGGTGGGAGGAGTGTTGTTGCACCTGAGGTCGCTCCGCAGGTTTCAGCACAGTGGGGGCTGGATCAAAGCATTGCTTGAGGAAGCAGAGAATGAGAGAATGCACTTAATGACCATGGTGGAACTTGTGAAGCCTAAATGGTATGAAAGAATACTTGTTCTTGTTGTCCAGGGAGTTTTCTTCAACGCGTTCTTTGGGCTTTACTTACTCTCCCCAAAGTTAGCTCATAGAGTTGTTGGGTATCTTGAGGAGGAGGCCATACATTCTTACACTGAGTTCTTGAGGGACCTAGAGAGTGGTGCAATTGAAAATGTTCCTGCTCCTGCCATTGCAATAGATTATTGGAGGCTTCCCAAGGACGCCAAATTGAAAGATGTTATAACCGTCATTCGTGCCGATGAAGCTCATCACCGAGATGTGAACCATTTTGCTTCGGTGAGTGTCATTCAAAAAATGTTTATCTTTTGGTTGTGTTGTAACATATCCTCTGAAATTGTTTATGCTTCTTTCATTTAATTTTCTCTCAGAAGTTAGATATGATTTTTTCCCCTTGGAACATAGAGTTTGAAAATTGTGCATTTAAGATATATGGATATATAGATGGTAGTCTAAAGACAACTAAAAATGACAATTCTTCCAATTTCCTCAGCCCTAACTACAATTTCAATATAAAGGATTGTACAGACACATTCATTAGTTTGCAGCTGAGAGTATCCATTCCATCATTCATTTCACCTACAAAATGCTGATTAACTTAACTTTCTACTGAAATATTAGTAAACTATATGGAGGTTAGAGAATCAAAAACCTAACCACTTTGGTAGACTTGGTATCATGTGAAAGATGCATTTTCTTCTTGTGGTATGTTCTTATCCTTGATTTGTGGTCGGTAGGTTCATTGTTTGCTTTTCTAGGGAGGATTAATTAATTGACCATGTTTGGTATGACTGTATTCACATCTGCATATTCTGATTGCATTTGTACGTTGGATTTTATACAATTATGTTCTTCTCCTGTAGGATATCCACTTTCAGGGAAAAGAACTGAGGGATGCACCAGCTCCTATTGGCTATCATTAGCTCTATACATTGCTGTTGCGACAAATTCAACCATGAGGCTAAGTCCTCTTTGGTGTTCATCTAGATAGCTTCAAGTACAAATATTTTGTTTGATACAGGAATTCCGTGTTATACCGCTATTATACTAATGAATATGAATATGATGATCCTATAGTCCAACTCATCTGAAGACAAATATGTTTATAAGGAAAACAATACTTCGTTCAATATGATAGAGTTACAACAAAGTCAGAACACTTCTTCCACCTTTGGTATACAATATCATAATCATAGACGGAACGTTTTGATTGGTAAGTCGTAGTTCGAAGCTGAGGCATCATCTTCAAAACATATTTTAAAAATCTAAAGTTAGCAGCATCAGTTTAGAGCTAAATGTTTGTTTCGTTCGTCTTTTTCACATGTATGCTTACGGGTTACCTGTTAAACCTTCCCACTAGTTGTCTTCTAACAATTTCAAACAGAGGATATATGCTTTAAACAGTTTAAAGTATTAATCGTTGGTTTAGACTCAATATAGTAGGCAGTGAGAGTATATGAACTCAAGTGAAATTTTGTTCGTGTGACGCGACATGATGTTCCAAAATTAGTATTGCATAAAGACTCACCATTTCACATCTTATATCTTGCATTAGGGTGCCGTCAACCATTTTTGTTAATTCTTTAGATCGTTTCCTAATTATAGTAAATGGATGCTCTATTATATTCATTTCTGTGGGGGGTTTTATGCAGCAGCCAGCAGGTCATTGTAAAGGTTGTAGACTTGTAGTCTTGTAGATGAATCTTTTTCTTCCTTTCTTTGCAGATGTCTAAATACATTCAAAATCTCTAACAATAAGTTTACAATTATTTTCCCCATAACTTAACCAAGCAAAATCGAAGACTATTCTATTAAAATTAAAGCATAAGTCATAACACTCCCGAATCCATGATTGTATGCTAAGAAAGAAAAAAAAAATGATGGTGCAGAGGGATCGCCACGCCATTCTCGTGCCAACCACCACCAACAACAATAGTACCTAATATTCAGAGAGAGAATGAGAGATGTTACATAATTTTGTGTGTGTATATTTGTTTTAATTTTTTATATTAAAAGTAATTATAAAAATAAAATATTTAATAGAACAACACACACAAACCGTACAAACATCGTTTATACGATATTTAACAGGACTATCACCTGGCCCCATATTTTTTTACCTTTTAGCCGATTAATTTCCCGTAGTGATTCTTGAAATGAAATGCCGAGTAAACGGATAAAATGTCGAACTAGGTCTAACTGGTCAAGCTAAATACAACACTAAATGTATCTATGATGACAGAGGTCAGAGTTAGTTTAACACTTTATTTGCCTATTCAATATTAAAAAAAAAGTTCAAAAACTAATATAGTCTCCAGACTCCAGAAGCGAGAATTAAATCTTGAGACTAGTACAGTGAATTTGGAATTAAGAGACCATAAAAAATTATAAATCTGAAGGACTATTTGGAATTTAGTTAGGGCTAGTAATAGATAGGTTAGGATAGAGTTTTGACTCTATTCTAATTCTATTTGGATGTTAAAATTCTACCTTATCTTATTTGCAGATTAAGAATCTCTTAATTCTAACTCTACCCGCACCTTAAAGTTTTAAACTTTATTCTATTCGACTTATTTGCAAAAAAATATTTTTTTTAAATAAATATAAAATTCAACAATTTCAAATTTTATACATATTAATAAAATAAAAAATAAAAAACTAAGTTCAAATTAAAATTAAAAATAATAAAATCTTAAAGAAATCTAATATAAAATTATAAATAATATGACCATCAATTAGTTTAGTGGTTATTTCAAGTTTTTATAAAAATAAGATTGTGAGTTCAACAGTTTCAGGTGTACTGGGAATATCTGTGTACCAAAAATATTGGTATTCCAGTTATTTTAACCGTTGATCTAAATTATAAAATATATATATAATATATATTAAATTATTAATTAAAATCAACGGTTAAAACAACCGTTGTTCTCTTGTACACTTAAAATTTTTTCTATGTTATATAATATATTAAAAGTGCGAGTAGAGTAGGATAGGATATACCCTGAACCCGCCTCTACCCTACCCTATCTGCAGGCAAACTCACACCACACTTTATCCTATCCGCAGTGAATCAGATAGACAACCTTAACCCTGTCCAAATGAATTAATCCGAATTGATTACCCGCGAATAGGGTATATATTGCCAACTCTAGATTTAGTCGCTTTTAGCCACTTTCATACCTGTTCATTACTGTCTCATTTTTAGTATCAAGTTATCAACAATCATACATAAACCCTAAATCCTGGTTAGTATCGATGATACATATTTGGTGTTTAAACTTTTGACAAAAATATGAGATGGGTTAATCATTGTTGTTTCGTTGCTGCATCACCAATATCCACTATTCCACTGTAAGCAAATCCCACGGATGCCTTAACTATTAAGTCTAAAACTATCTCATATTTTTGAACCGCCACCATAGTCACCTTCCATGAATGGTACTAGCAGCCTAGAGAAAGAGCCACCGTAGCTTAAACAAGCGTTAGTTCTATTCTCTTTTCCGCTGATCATTCATCCCTCCTTAGAACTCATCCAACGATGATCGATATTAAGATTATTGTTTGATAGCTATATACTAAAGCTTTATGTAATCATCCATTCATTCTTTATTCTTTACATTGTACGAAGCTTTTGTTTCCATTTCTGCTACCGTGTCGATGAAGGAGAAAAGAGGGAAAAAGGGGGACGAAAGGGATTAGTGCTGAACCAGAAAAAACATTAAGTTAATAACAGCACTTCAAAGAGAATGTGACAAACCGACAAAAGGGTTAGGTGAAGACTGAAGAGTGGAGAGAGAAAAGAAGGAATTGTGAAAAACAAGGGGTCACGTGACGGGCACTATATTGCTGAATGTTTTATAATGTTATTAAAAAGAAATTTAAGTTAATGACTATTATTAATTTATTATTAAAGAATTCTGTTAGAGAACCAATGAAATATTTATACAATGTGTATAATGGACTATGAAACCATATCATGAAATCACTCATTCCAAAAGTTTAAGCTGATAGAAAAAGATAACATTAATGTTATATCTCTAATACTGAATCGGACATCCCTAAACCTCTATTATACACATTGTACACATATTTTATTCGCTCCTTAAATACTTTTAATTTTCAAACGTAACGGATGAAATATTTTGAAAAAAAAATATTTAATACATGCATAAATAAATAAAATAAAGTTCAGAAAAAAAAAATATATATATATATATATTATCATAAATATTTCTCAATTATTACAAGAGTGTCGCCCACCACAAGAAAAACGTGTAAACAGGAGTGGATTCTAATACCAATATACCGTGCACGCATACCAAATTTAATTAGCAACGCAGTGATAGGTAGAAGAAGTGAAGAAGTGAAGAAGATAAAAATAAAAGTAAATAAATAAAAGAAATAGTAGACAGTAACACGCGCAGAGCTATAACTTCGCTCAACTGGACCAGAAGATTGCTTCCACATTGAAACAGTCTCCTCTTGTTCTTCTTCAACTCTTCAGCAGAATCCAATGGATTCTGCAATCTCCGTCACTACACCGGCGCAGATGGCACTCTTCAAGGCTCTCCACCGCCACTTCGCCGCCACGGCTCCTCATCGCCTTCCTCTTCTCCGCCGCAGCCTCAAATGCGCAGTCAATTCCTACGCCTCCCGCCACATTCCGAGCTCACCCGCGGTTTTCAGTTTCTCGCCGTCGCTCAGTGCCTTCCGCGTGCTGCTTCCGCCGCGACCTCCGTGCCGTTTACGGTGCGTTTCAAGCTCCGTCGCTTCCTTCGCTTCTGAAGCCGGCGGCGGAGGCTTCGGCGGAGCCGGAACTGGCGGCGAAGGAGGAGGAGGAGGCGGCGGCGGCGAGTCTGGAGACGGTAGCGTGAAGTTAGTTGGAGACGCAGCTCAGGAGGTTTCGGCGCTTTCGCCTGATGTGATCATTCTCGATGTTTCGGTATGAAAAACTTGTTTGAGTGAAGTTTGGTTTGGTTCTCTTCTTCCGTTTTATTTTCTTTGGCATTTCTAACTAAGCTTTCTTTTACGTTCTCTTTGTGTGCGTTTGATAGGGAATGACGTGCGGTGGATGTGCTGCGACTGTAAAGAGGATTCTGGAAAGTCGTGTAAGTTCGTTGCAATATTGATTTTGATTTGGTTTAGGTGCTTCCATTATTCTATATGTGTAAATTGATTAGTGTTTGCAAATGTTGACTAACTTTGATGTTGAATGTGCTCTTGTACGTGAATAGTTGATTGGCATTTGATGTTCATGTGTGTGCAATATTTGAGATTATATTTGTAAGCATTGAATTTATATACCCACATTGTGAAATTGAACTTCCTTACACTGTGATCCAATTATAAATAGCTAAGTCTGTTGATGTTCTTAAGGTAGCATTGAGAATCTGTGACGCTATCTTCTGTAATTTTTAGTTCTGATAAAAAATCATAAAAGGACAGAAAATTCAAGGAAATGACAAGTAAGGTAGATAAGAAATTATATTTTTCTTCTTTAAATGCATGGCCATTTAGATTTTTTTTTAATTCGTTTTCTTAAATAAAGGATCAGTAATCTGAATTGTGGTTCTTTATTTCTTATGTTAATGCACAGCCCCAAGTGTCATCTGCTAGTGTGAATCTAACTACAGAGACAGCAATAGTTTGGCCTGTATCTGAAGCGAAAAAAGCACCAAATTGGCAGAAGCATTTAGGGGAGGCACTTGCAGAGCATTTGACTAACTGTGGATATAGCTCCAGCCTTCGAGGTATGTTTTCAACATTATCAGTATAATGTCTCTTTGTTTGTGTTTCTGGGATGGGAAAAAATTTAGGAAGAGGTGTCAATGGATACCACAAGCCTCAGTGAGACAATTCCTATGAAGGATCAGGATCAGGAGCCAAACCCAACATCTTAGTTGAGAGAGTTCGATCCTAGTAGTTGCTGACTCAACATGGAGTTTATTCCTTTTAATATATTAATGCCTGTTTCTTTTCGCTCCCCCTGTGGTTATTCTTTCTTTTTCCACCCTTTTATTATGAATGATACCTAGTTTGTCCCATCTTAGTAATGTCCTTTGTGCGTCTGTTATCTCTCAGTTATTGAAGAAATAATTAGAATATTTAGGGACAGTATTGTGCAGATCAATCTGTAAAAAGTGTAAACTCAGCTTTGTATTACCTTCAGAATTGTTATAGCCATTGCTTGATTATTGGTAGACCAACGTTGAACCCAAGATTTTGGTTGGGAATTATTGAATAGTGTGTGAGGATAATATTTTCGCAAGTGATTTTTCTATCAAAAGAAGTACATAGTGGTGAATTCAAATTGCCCAATAGACCTAAGATGATATTGGATGCCTTTGAAAACTGGTTATCCACTTAGCAATTATTAGTGTAAATGAGATTAGATGTTAACATATGTCATAGAATTCAATTTGATTCACATGAAGCTTGGTGGGTTAAGTGGCAGGTAAGGACGATAGCAACTGAAGGAATTATTTCATCATATAAATGCTAAAGAGTGGTTGTCTGGAGTCAATGGTATGTTCTTAATTCATGAGGTTCTGAGTTCAAAACAATACCTTTTTATATGGCTAAACTATTTCCAAATCTTATATCGACCATTCTTAGATCTATAGGATAGTTTAAAAACCATTATTGATGTTGTAATTCCTCCCTTCAGTAGGTGAGTCTCCATGGATTCTTGAGGGTGTTGGAGTTCCGTGACACTCTTCTGGCAGCCCTGCATGATGACGGATTTGCTGATGTTGACTCTGAAAGTAGCAACCCTTTAGTTATCAAGAATTTTGAGGACTCTATTTTGTATGAGACTATGAGTGATACATGGGCTTATGTAGCTGTGTAAACAATTATTGCTTACCGCCGCTCTATTTTATCTTTGCCCATTGTAGGATATAAATGAACTTTTGATATGTCTATCATGGTTGTAGCTGTATTGTTGTACTTTTAAAATCATAATTTGTTTTTCATACCCCTCATATTTCTCTTTATCATGTGCGATGGTGTAACAGTGCTGAGTTATTTCTACTTTCTTTTACTTGAGGGACAGAGGATAGTCCTTTTTATCTTTTGGCTGCATTCCCCTTATGCATGCTTGTTACCTCCTACTAGGAACAATATGCAAACTAATTTAGCAAATAACTGGGAAGAATGACTGTATTGTGCTCACCTATGATGGAAACCTGGCGTAAACCCCTCTAAATTGCTACTACAAGTTACTTTTTTGAGTGATAATTTCTAAATTAAAATCATATCAGCTTTCTCCATTGGTATGGTTGCTTGACTATCCTGCTCTTTCTTAAGTGCAGATTCGGGAAGAGACAATTTCATCCAAATTTTTGAAAGAAAGATGGAGGAAAAGCGCAAACAATTAAGACAAAGTGGTAAGAATCTCATTGAGTCTTTTCTATAAACCAAGTGTAGCGATAACAGCCTACTTCTGATATATCTGAATGGTTCTCGGAGGATTTATCTGCTTTCTAATCTTGATACTAATCATCATTGTGCTTCCTTTTTTTTCTTGTGCTGTTCTAAGGTCGCGAGCTAGCTGTTTCTTGGGCTCTTTGTGCTGTTTGTCTTGTTGGCCATCTCTCTCATTTCTTTGCAGCTAGGGCACCGTGGATTCATGCATTTCATTCTGTTGGATTTCATGTGTCACTGTCTTTGTTTACATTGCTTGGTCCTGGTCGCCAGCTTATCTTAGATGGACTAAAAAGCCTTCTTAAAGGGGCACCAAACATGAACACCTTAGTTGGTCTTGGGGCCTTGTCATCATTTACAGTCAGTTCATTTGCTACGCTGCTACCAAAATTGGTAAAATGTTCATTTGAAGTTTAGCACCAACCTGGAATTTTCATTTCATTTATTCTCTAGCTATGTTTTGTTGCTCAGTTACACTTGTAAAAGTTAAAGAAAATGGAAAACTAAAATCCCATATTTTGCGGAGTGTCTTATTTTTTGTCATTTACTTATGACTTCTAAAGTTATGGCTAATTGATGCTTGATAAGACGAGTTTTCAACTAAAAATTGCACTATAGTCATCTTCATTTATTTATCATTATATATAAAGAAGACTATAAGATAGCAGCATTTGTTATCCAGATTCTAAAAATAGAAACTAGGTAAAGTAATTAATATGCTATATCAATTCGGGTGGTTTGGTTTAGTGTGATATTTTTCTATAAATCAAACCCGCCAATGTAGGATCCGATTCATTGGTTCGGACTGATTTATGTACACCCTGTTTACCTTTACCTATAACAATGCATGTTTAATCTGTATTCTCTGTCTCATTTACTTTATGGTGCTGGTTATAATTTTATTTTTCTTTTTGGTTTTGGATAAAGACTAAGAATGGGGTGTGTCTCTTAAGCGACATGCTCACTGTTGGTGTGATGCTTCTTGTCTGTTTTCATTTGGCATATTAATCCAAAGCCAAAAAGTATATTTGTTTCCTCAAATTATACATATATACATGTGCTGGCAATCGATTTAAGTTTATATATCTTAAGTCTTAACTATATTATTTTCTAATGCAGGGTTGGAAAGCTTTCTTTGAGGAACCAATTATGCTGATTGCATTTGTCTTGTTAGGAAGGAATCTTGAGCAGAGAGCAAAAATTAAAGCAACAAGTGATATGACAGGACTTCTTAGTTTACTACCATCAAAAGCCCGCCTTCTTGTTAATAATGGGAAAACAGAAGTTGACTCAATTGTTGAAGTTCCTTCTGACAGTCTTTCTGTGGGAGACCAAATTATTGTGTTGCCTGGAGTAAGTAATATCAAAATCTACAATTTATTGGAGATAAACCTGGAGCTCCTTCAAACAGAGAAACTTTAATCTTTGTTTTTTTTTATAAAAAAAAAGAAAGGATGACTTCTATCAGCATGTCTTTGGATGGTAAAAGTTATCTAATGAGATATGAAAGATAAAGGAAGAATGATAATACTTATATTGTTAGTGTCCACAAGTACGGGAAAGGGGGATTCTTACCACATTGCTTTGTTCCTGAACCATGGTGCTCTATGTATTGCAAGACATTTTCTTATAATGATTTTAAGTTTGAACACCCTGTCTATATTTTGGGAAGTGACATGCATAAATATGTGCTTTGATATTCCTTTTAACATTCATTTTTATTCTCTAGGATCGTATCCCAGCAGATGGAATTGTCAGATCTGGTAGAAGCACTGTAGATGAGTCAAGTTTCACCGGTGAGCCACTTCCAGTAACAAAATTACCAGGGGTACCATTCTATCCTGACATATTCGTATAATATGAAATTTAGTTGTCGTTGGACGCAATGTGTTGGTTTCTTTAAGTAATGGTGCATGCTATGGTCATGGTTTGAAATTCTTCAAGGCATTGTTTGCATTTATAAATAAAACATGAAGACCAGTTGGTAATTGATGATCATGTTTTATGTCTATCTTTGTTAATGATGGACACACTTCATTTTTTGTTGATATATGATTGAGACTTTCACAGTTGTGGAACTGGCAGTACTGGGCGGTATAAGACTTAAAGTAACTTTGGTTGATGGATTTTATATCTGTAGAGTGATGTTGCAGCTGGAAGTATAAATCTTAATGGAACTCTCACAATGGAAGTAAGGAGACCAGGCGGTGAGACTGCTATGGGGGACATTGTACGTCTCGTTGAAGAGGCACAAAGCAGGGAAGCTCCAGTACAGAGATTGGCTGATAAGGTTTCTTAATTAAATCTCAATTATTTTGAGCAAGTTTGTTTCTATCTACAAATGTCTAGTCTTGCAAACTTCATGCTTCTGTATTGGGTGGTTAGCTTCAGTTATGTTTTCTTCTTTTTTATATTGTCTTCCCCCCCTTCTTTTTTCAAGTAGGATTTCTCATCCTTTTGTTCTTTGTGGCTGTATTATCCTTTTTCTTTAATATCTTATGCCTTATCCTCGTCACTAAAATTAAGTATTAGCATTTTTTGTATCCAGGTGGCTGGACACTTCACTTATGGGGTGATGGCAGTCTCTTTCACCACTTTTACATTTTGGAGTCTATTTGGCAAACATGTTTTACCTACTGCTTTATACCAAGGAAGTGCAGTTTCATTGGCTCTGCAGCTTGCTTGCAGTGTTCTGGTATGCTTCAAATGTTTATGGACGTTAAAATATCCCACGATGCATTTTGAGAAACAAGGAAGCTTGAAAATCTTGTCTACATCTCTATACAAAGCTAGCAAATTAATATTATAAAATCTGTTTTGGTGCTCTCACATAATGGGTTGGCCATTTAGATGAACTGTTCTTTTGACAAGGCACAACACTATATATTTACACATATAGCGTTAAATCTTTTTGGCTATGCTTCAAGCTTCACACGATTTTATATAAGATGTTTAGTAGTGTGTCAGAAACATAGAATCTATATTTTGGCATTTTCAGAAGGTGTAGAGTTTCTTTAACAATTCATTATTCAAATCAATTTAACTCATTCCCTTTTTATCTGCGTGTAACATCTTTAGCTACATGGTTCCTGATTTATGGTTCTTTGGGCTATGCATCTTCCCTCTTGTATTTTATTTTGAATGCTACGTCATCAGTTTGTTTGAGAGCATTTAAAGTTAAGGTATTTAAAACTGCAATAGCTTAAGACAAAAAAAAAGAAAAGAAAAGAAAAGAAAGATAGCTCTTTTGCTTTCATGAGAGACCCTTTTACTATTTAAGAGGCACACATACTTAGGTTTTGTTAGTCCAACTAAATGATTCATTTATTGTTGTTGAATAGCTATGGAAGGTAAAGTACTATAATTTTCCTTTTGAGATGAAAAATAGGAGAGAGAAAATAGCCTGCTAAATATTTTAGTTTTCAGTTACTGTCTAGATGAAGGATCTTATAGCTATTCCTGGTATTAATACTTGTCTATTGATGCAGGTTATTGCTTGTCCATGTGCACTCGGATTAGCCACACCTACTGCTGTGCTGGTAATTTCTTCATAACAATCACATCCATAAAGACTGTTTAATCTAAGATTATGGCATTGTATGTGTATTTAACAGGTTGGAACTTCTTTGGGGGCTACAAGAGGTTTGCTGTTGCGTGGTGGAAACATTCTAGAGAAGTTTGCCATGGTAGATACAGTTGTATTTGACAAAACAGGAACCCTTACAGTTGGTCGACCTGTTGTGACAAAGGTTATTGCTCCTTCATGTGAACAAAATGCAAATTCAAGGTACTACTGTACAAGATACATCCACCCATTAATCACAATCAACTTATATGGGAAGATTAAAATGACATCGACTTTGTTTGAATTCTTCATTAATACAAGATGATATCCTTTTTACTCTGACTAAAAAACATGCGTTTTGCTATGTATATTCATGCAATCAAATAATAGTTCTAATTTACATTAAGAATGTCAGAATAACCCATCGTTGTGCTCACCTTTTCTCTCTTTTTTGGTTAAAAAGAGTCTCCAAAAGAAATCTAGTGGCATTTTGTGAAACATAAATCTAGATATGTAAAAAATATGTATATACTGTATGAATTCTTCTGTTGAAGTTATCCAACTCAATGTGGTATAAAGTTCATTTTTTAATTCAGCCAAGCAGAAGAGAATACATGGTCTGATGTCGAAGTTTTGAGGTTAGCAGCTGCGGTAGAATCGAATTCAGTACATCCAGTTGGGAAAGCTATTGTGGATGCTGCTCAGAAAGTTAATTGTACTAACGCTAAGGTTCTTCTTTCTCTATTCAACTTCCCCATCCTGACATCAAGTGTTCTCACTGCTTTATTCTGTTACGAACTTTACTTCTTTTCTCTCATCATATCACCCACTGTTCTTTGGTCTCTTCTTGCTCATACAAATCACATGACGCTTTTGCTTTACATGAGCTGATAAATTGAATATATTCTAATACATCTTTTTGGTGTAGTATTAAATATCATATCATTAGCTTTAATTGTTATAGTATCTTTTATTTATTTATTTATTTTTTTAAATTATTGATTAGTTTATCATATTAATAAAATGTATTTTGCTTAAATAGTGGAAATAAATAAACAAAATTATTTGAAAATTAAAATAAAAAGATAATAACATTGTTATATTTGCCGACCATGCTCTTTACTATATTACCTGGTTTATCTATGCGTCTGAGTGTGTATGTATCAGAAAGGGAATGATATCATAGTTTATAATACTGGTGGATTTTTGGCATTCCATGAGCTAATCTGCCTCTAATAACAGTTGGCTAATTGCTATTGAGTTGCTATTCTCTTGTAGAGGAGAAACGACTGGGTACTTAACTTTGTTTTGTGCCCCCTTTTACTGTCAGTATATGCCATCTATATGAGATTGACTTATTAATAGGCAATGTTTATTGGCTGTAAGACTCACTGACTAATGTACTTTTGTAAAATAGAACCTTTTGGTGGTAATTTGTGAATGGCTGAAATCTGTAATTCATGTTAAATATATTGTCATAAAGGTTAGTTTCATGAGGACACACCTGTTAGTGTATGTATGCCTTACTACAAATTTGCAGGTTGCAGATGGAACATTCCTTGAAGAACCTGGTTCTGGTGCAGTAGCAACTGTTGATAACAAAAAGGTCTCTGTTGGGACATTGGATTGGATCACCAGGTACTGGAGTATTTTATTTTTATCATTCTCTGAAAATATACAGGATAGGATGCACCTCAAATTTTTTTTTTTTTTTTAAATTTAATTTATTTAAAGGAATTTTTTTCCATTTTTTTTTTCAAATGAATGCAGCATATTGCTGATTATGCTTGCTTTAGATTCATCCATGTTACTAAGATACTGGATGGTAGCTTTGTTCTTTTTTATTTCTTAAAAAAAATGTATATACTATAAATTTTGTTTAGTTGTAGAACTTTTTCTTGCCTTTTTCTTTATAAAGTTCTTACGTCAGCATATATTTCCTTTATATAGGCATGGGGTTAGCAGCAAGATACATCAAGAATTGGAGGATTTTAAAAATCAATCTGTTGTCTATGTTGGAGTAAATGATACTCTAGCTGGCCTTATTTATTTTGAAGATGAGATAAGGGAAGATGCAAAACACGTTGTTGATCAATTGTCTAAGCAAGGTATTGGAGTATACATGCTGTCTGGAGACAAAAGGAATGCAGCTGAGCATGTTGCATCCCTTGTTGGAATCTCTAAAGAGAAGGTAAAAGGTTGCATACCTTGACATAGCTGAATTGAGTCATCTATTGCTTTATTACTCAGAAACTTCTACATTTACACTGTATAAAGTGTGGAGCTACAAACTTTGACGATGTTCATGACCCCAAGCCTAAACATGCTGTGTGTGTGTTTGACTGCTGTTTACTTACAGCAATTGATTCCCACCTTGTGGTATATGTAAGGGTGTGCAGCGTGTGTGTGTAACTGCTGCTGTTTTAGACTTGCAGCAATTGATTCCCACCTTGTCCATATGTAATCTTTTTGCTGGCTATTTCAGCTTTAGCATAGATGTCTGTGTACGTCTTTGGTCCAAATTCTTCTTGTACACAATTCCCCCCTTTTTTTGGTTAGTTAATGATTGTTAGTACTTGGAAAATTTGTGCCAATTGCAGGTTCTATCTGGAGTGAAACCAGATGGGAAAAAGAAGTTCATAAATGAACTACAGAAAGATCAGAAGATTGTAGCTATGGTTGGTGATGGAATTAATGATGCAGCTGCCCTGGCCTCTTCACATATTGGTATCGCATTAGGTGGAGGTGTTGGAGCTGCTAGTGAGGTGTCTTCTATTGTATTGATGCGCAACCAGCTCTCACAGGTATTTTTCTTTTTTAGGATCTTTTATTTATTCTAATCTTCTTAAAACTTTTCTGCATTGTCCAAAGTTGTCTTCACCTTACAATATGTAGGACATGTCTTAAGTTTAAAAATGAATTTACTTCAATTATCTCAGCCTCAAATACTTCTTGAATCTTGATGAAATGTATTCAAGGTATCTAATCTGTTATGACTATGCTCTATGCAGTTAGTTGATGCTTTGGAGCTCAGCAGGCTAACCATGAATACTGTAAAACAAAATCTTTGGTGGGCCTTCATATACAACATTGTAAGTTCTCCCGTCCAATATAGAAATTGATCTGCATTTAAAACAGGTTGCTGCAGTGTTTGTCTTAAATTTTATTTATTTATATATTATTATTATTATTATTATTTTGGTGTATTTAGATAGTGATAGAGAGAGGGCCCATGTGATTTGTTAGTGGGAAAATTTGTATATTCGAGAGTGTTGAGGAGGGAGAATTTATTCTGATTCTACATAAAGGAAATTAGAGGAAGGTGAACGGCTGTGAGTTGAATTTTTTTCAGGTTGGAATTTGAGCTCCACATCAATATGTTCTAAGTTCTAACAGCTTATTTCATGCTACTCTTCGTATTAAAAGTTAAAACGCAGAATACAATAAGTGTCGGATCTAATTTAAGTAATGTTCAACTGACCAGTAAAATTTTGAGCACCGATTCTACCTCTAGGAAGAGTATTGTCATGAAACCACTGGTCGATGTCTCGCATCTCTGTTACCAGCCTGCCACTGTCCATTGCACCTTCTTTTATTTTATTTTATTTTTTAATTTTTTATGCACCCACTAAAATAACTATATAAACACGTATCATCTTTAAACTTGACATTTTGAGTCATGTTATGACAAGATAAATAACAAGATTTGCACGAGGGAGAGGGGGAAGAAAGGATAGGACCAAGTAAGTACAAAAAGAAGGCTGCTATGTTGGGAAATGCTAAAACTAATTTTGTTTCTTTCTTTTTCATAATTGTTTTGCCAATGTTGCCATGATTTTGATGGTGGTTGTTATTTCTTGTGTCAAATATTTGATCAACACTGTTTCTTATTTATTTATTTATCTTTTATTTACGGGCATTTATCATCATTATTTTATTTTTATTTTTTTTACAAAGTTAGGAGTGAGATTCGAACCCGAGACCTCTAGGTGAGGATAGGAAGACTATGCCATTTGAACTATACCTCGTTGACACATTTTTCATCATTATTATTATTATTTGGTGTGTCTTGAAGTTAATATAACTTGAACAAAACAAAGATAACTTATATTGTGTGTTTATTCCACTGCCACCGGGATACTTATAAGTTATAACTTACTTTGTAACTACTAGTTAAGTTTTAGTTCATTTTGTATTATATTCAACCCAGTTTGGGACTGATTATTCTTCATTTGTTGTTCCAACGCTTCTATTGATTTTTTAATCTCTGGAAATGTGCTATTCAAATGGTGTGTTATAATTATATGTCTATCTTTATACAGGTAGGGATTCCAATTGCTGCTGGAGTGTTATTCCCTATAAATGGAACCATGCTGACTCCATCAATTGCTGGGGCTCTCATGGGGTTGAGTTCCATCGGTGTAATGACCAACTCGTTACTTTTAAGATTCAGATTTTCTGCAAAGCAGAAACAAATACATGGCATGTTGCCGAAGACCAAAATCTATGCAGATTCTGACCTGGAAAACCAAAACCAGAAACTGAAATACCGGTATTAGATGTTAGGAGGCTCCTCCTAATAGCATAGAAACGAGGTTCCCCATCCTGATGTCAGGTTAAGTAGAGCATGCTAGGTATATGCCTCATAAATTCTAACCTTTGATCTTTGCCATCACAATGGTGGGGACACCACCCTAATTTATATAATGTATAATTGGAGGATATGAAAACAATTTTTTATTTGAACTAAATAAAATAAATTCCATAACCATTTTGGGTCTTCCATCCTGTTTATATTATCTTGACGTTTCCCATGTCATCAGGATTACTGCATAATGCCGGCTTTGCATGGGGATATTAGGTGAGGCATCATCCTTAGGCTACCGTTATAAGGATGAGGAATTTTAATATGGGCCATGCTATCCCTACTCTCTGAATTGGATCCTCTACAACGAGAGTAGTTATAAATAATAAAGTGAAGAATCGATCAATTGCTTTTATTGTGCATGGATTTCACCGAACTGATTTAAAGGTAATTAATTTGTCATTCCTTCACTTTACAACCACTCTCACTTCACAGAATCCTAATATATTCTTGGAAAGACAATATAACTTTCTATTAACTCTATTCTGTCTTTTATTCCTTCCCGCCAGTAGCTAAGCTTGTGGCAGCGTCGTTTGTGTCAAAATAACTTATCCTTCCAATGTTCTTGCATCGGGATACCTTGCAATCTCATGAAATTCATTCGTATAATGCCTTTTTTGTATTTGTAAATATTACATTTCATATTCTGTGAGAAAAATATCTTCATATTGCACCTCAACAATTTTTTTTATTTAATATTGGATTTAATTTATACATATGGATGATAATGTAAATTCAGTTTGTATCGTCACTTAAATGATTAAACCAAGAGAATAATTTGACCAATTTAAAAATTATAAACCAATTTAATTATGATAAAAATTTACATATAGTTATTTTTATGTAAAGTTAATAGTTAAAAACTGTTTCACTAAATTGTAATTTAACAGTTCTTAATAATTAATAAAAGTTTTCACCTTTAATTATTTTGAAAAAATCAACTTAACAGAATACAATGTCCAATTTCTTAAATATTGCTCGCTCTTCTCTTTGTCTTTTTCTATCTGCAGTTAAATAAAAATAAAATTTAATAGTGCATAATGAACCTATTGTCCAAATAAAGAACATACTATATTGTCCAAAGAAAGAACATACTTCTAAACAACGTAACCATCGATCATTGAGGAAAATATCAACCTTTTAGAATCCTAAATGCTCAAGTTTGCAATAATCATATCAAGTTTTCTAACGTTATCTTAGTAAAGATGTAGGAATAACCTTAATAATAATAAAAGAAAGGTGAAAATTTAGGTGTAGTCAACTTTCCGTAAAGTTGATAACTAAAAATTGTTAGATAAAAATTTAGTCAAATCGGTTAAATTATTTAACGACTTTTAACTGTCAATTTCACATGAAGTAGACCACACCTGAATTTTTACCAAAAGAAAAACATGTAAGAATAGCCTATAAGATCCGATCAGATACCACTGTACAAACTCGGCGTTTTGTAAAACTGAACTGGAATTCCACACCCGCATTTCTACACAGCAATGTATATGTATATATATTTTTCCCCTCTCCCTTTCCTTAAAAATGTTACAAATATCAGTTTCTTTCTGTTCCCAGCCTGTTCCAATTCTGTATACCCACGTAGCAATTGACAACCATAAGGAACATAAAAAATTTCCGAATGATGAACTGGAAAGATATTCAGTAAGTTTGGAAACCACGTATCCGAGCAAACCATTCGAACTGTGCAGTTTCAAATGAGACCCCTCCAAGACCCACTCACTGCTACCTTTCTGTTTTCCAAATTAACTTGCATTTGTTTTATTCGGGTGCAAAAAATGTGTTCAAACCATGTAAGTCATGCCAACCTGCATCAGATTTGAATGGGGTACACTTAAGTTTGCGATACCCCTCCTGCAGTTCTTTCTCAAAAAGGCATAAAAATAGTTAATAACTAGCTTCTTTAAGAACCAGGAGTCTTTCCTAGCCCGTATATCCCCATGACCAACAAGATAAACAACTCCAGATTCTTTAGCCTTGCGTATAAAAGATAACTCTCTTTCAAGACTCTGCTCTGCGTCAAGCACTGGGGGATTATTTGAAGATGCTGAAGCCACCTCCTCTGATGTGCTTGCTTCAAAAGTGGGAATGTTTGTATCATTAAATTCAGCCAGAAGGGGAACGCCGAGTGAGTAAACACTCCCATTGGGAGCTATGAGGACCCTAGAAGCAGAATAGTCATCTTCTGAATCACTATCATCATCCCCATCACTCTCAAGTGACCTCTCTTGAGCTTCTCGACGTATAAACTTCTCTAGGCTCTCCATCAATAGCTGCTCAAAAGTCTGGTGATTTTCTTTGCGAACATCTTTGTAGCCATACCTGTTGGCATATATCAGAGAGGATCAGAGAAAATGGGGAGATTCAAACTTTTCTCTTGATTAGATGTGTAGAGACAATACGGAATTGGAAAAGAATCCCCCAAATAAAACCTTGATTTGGACAGAAAAAAAGGTTGTTCAATTGGAATTAGGATTACATTTCTTTTCTTCTTACTTCCTTTCCAACCAAGAGAGTTATTGCTCTCCAGCCAAGTAAAACGACATTATAATTGCCAGGATCAGTATGTATCATTAGAATTTCACAGTGTGCTCACGTAAAACATAAAATATACGTTCAATTCACAAACAAATAACTGCTCAAACATAACTGTCAAAATAGTTTAAGTTATTATTAGTTGATTTAACGTCTAAACACTAATAAAGATTTCACAATAGTAATTTTTTTCCCAAGAATCCCTAATATAATTTTTTCTATATTATGTCATGGAATTAATGTTTTGACAGATGATCATGTAACATTTTCTTTTCACAATCTATTAGACTTCCCCAAAACTAGACCACTTACATGGATATTAAGTTAGCCCCAGTGATCTCATATAGTTACACATCACACATGTTCCTAAGAAAATTTGAGATCATTACCTGGCAATACAACGAAATATATGATAGCTTTTCTGGCAGACTCGCCTGAACAGGAACCTTTCACTTTGAGGTACCATAGAAACTGGAACATACTTGATACTCACAAATATGATCATGGAGTGTATTGCAGGAAGTGTGGTTAGAAAATGTCCAAAAATTCCTGGAATTCCTTTGACCAACTCATTATAAAGTAACCCAATCCCAGGAGCTCGTATTGTCCCCAGATTGGAGCCCAATTCTCGCATTAAATCCATTGACAGCTTCTGCTTGACTTCAGTTTCATATTTAAGTTTGCTTCCATAATTCCATACGAACATTATAAAAAAATTTATTATGCCTAAGACCAGTATAATCCAACTTCCATCCGGTATACTACACAAAACTGAGGAAAAGAAAGCCAACTCCAATCCCAAGAAGACTACCACAAAACTTAGCACTATGATGATGTGTGTCTGCCATATAAGGACCATAACAAGGGTTACTAAAATAGTGGTCATCATCATCACCCCCAGCTCAGCAATGCCTGAAAAAGATAAAATTTACAAGCTCAAGACTATATATTTCATATTCATAATAAAGAGATAAGTTCAGCGCTGAAAACACAAGAATCAACTTCCTCCTCCTATCTAAGCCAGCAGGTCAAAATAATGTTTAATCCATGAGTGAGTGTTGAATGGTCGGATCAAATTTATTAATGAATAGGCCACAGGTTTAATTGCGCGTACTGCACATCTACTTTGTACTTAATCTGTAAGTACCATTATAAGGCCCTGCAGAATCTCACAGCATATCCTGACCTTGGAATGAAACAACCTACCCTCCCTCTGAACTTTTAAATATCCAGAAAAAGGAAGGTTTGATTGCATCCATTTCAAATCACATGACGATTGACACTTTTTAAAAGCTTGCAGATGGAACCAAACATATATCTTTATATTTTATATGTATGGAATGTAATAATTGTGAGCATACAGAGTTTCGAAAGAACTGTGCAATGATAGTATTCAATGCAATCAGTGCACACAGGTTTCTTGATGCGAATTAGATCCTTTTAAACATAATTCAACCACTGCTATTATTATTTTTTAACAATAGTTGAGGATATATTTAAATAGTTGATATCCCATTGAACATGTGAAACTATTTACAGTTCGACAGGTGATATGCATATCCACAACAAATAAATTTGATAAAATACCTTGAAAGATTAAAATAAAGAAACTGAAAAAAAAAATAATTACCATATGCATTTCCAATCTCATCAATGTTGGATATAGAGCAGACAAACACCAGGGAAACAACCAATAGAAACCAGTTTATGACAGGGATATAGATCTGGCCCATAAATTTCCGAGAAGTATGAACTATTTTTAGACGAGGAAAACAACCAAGTGCAGTTGACTGCTTTATACATGAAAATGTGGCTGTCGTCATAGCCCGGCTAGCAATTAGTGCAGCAACAAGAGCAATGAGGAAAGTTGGCCAGAATGCACCTCCTACACATAAAGATTTTAAACTGTAAAGACTTGTGACAGCAGATAGCCAGATAATGATGAACAGTAGAACAGAACCTGGCACTTACTTGGAACAGAAGAAAAAAAGGCTTGACCAGCATCAGCATGGTTTTCCATAAGATATGCTGCTTGACCCAAATAACCCAATAGTAAACACGGCAAAACAAGAAAGACAAACGTAAGCTGCAAACAAAAAATTTCATGAATTCATCCATTTGTTAGTGAAAAGGAAGATAAAGGGAGTAAAAGAAATGAAAATAGAGGCTATGATAGTATTAACTTTCACATGATTTGTTACCTGAACTGATCGAACAGAGAAATAACAAAGATCTGCAAACATGGCCTCAGAACCTGTAAATGATCCAGTAAAAAGTATTAACCTATAGCATAAGAGATAGACATGTAAGAGATGGTTAAGTTTAAATTGCATAGTTTGCATATCAATATATCAAATTGTTTGTGTATATGTGTGATTTTGACATGACACCACTTATATCCATGGTTGATTAAATTGCATGCCTCTTGCAAAGCAAAGGAAGAAAGTGTCACTAAAAGACATATCACATTTGAGTAATCTTTGTCCAACTTGTTCTCCAGCAAATATCAGTGTAAACTAGTTTTACACGTGCATAAGCAATTGCTTAATTTTGATGCACTATTTGTGGAAACCAGTTTTACACGCGCATCCAATCACATAACGTCACGTCGCGAAAATAACTATCTTTTACACTGAACGTGTGAATAGTCATCCTAAAGAATGGATGTGATCGAACAACCGTGTAAAACATTTTACACAGTCCGTGCATCAAAATTAAACTACTATATGAGAGAGAGAGAGAGAGAGAGAGAGAGAGAGAGAGAGAGAGAGAGAGAGAGAGAGAGAGAGAGAGAGAGTATAGCAAAATTAGAAGTACAGCACAGAACACAATATTGCATCTACTATACCAAGGATCTTGCATATAAGTGCTTACCAGTTGCACACAAAATACAGCCCCCTAGTGAATACCATGCTTTGGTTGAATTCCTTGCGAAGAAATAATAGATGTGAATAGGATTAAAGGCCCTCAAGACACTAGTGTCATATGTGACTAGATTGTATATCCCAATGCCCGCAAGAGAGCAAAACCATATGAACAAAGCAGGTCCTACAGCAAGCCCCATTTTACTTGTTCCATACTTCTGCACACTGAACAAGATGATGAGGCAAGTAACAGAAATCATCACTACTTCATCTGCATAATCAAGGAAAAAGAATAAGTGACCAATTCAACTATTAAAATAACCATTATATAGGAGTAGGAATCAGCTTATTAGTTGTTAGTATGCGGGCAAAGAATTCATCAATTGGTTAACTCTCAATACCTTGCTCAATTGCATCTACGCCGACTCGCAAACCATTAACAGATGATAGAACTGCAGGAAGTTATGGACATAAATTAATATTAAGAACTAAAAGTGGTTATTGAAATTTGAAAAACGATATTTGGCCTTGAACAGAAACAGCAAGATATCATTACAAGCATGATATAGATGTCAGTCCAAATGCCTTCTGATCAAAGCATCTCCAAATAATGTACAAAATACACAACAAAACAGTAGTTAATAAACCTGACATTGCCGGTGTTACAACCCCATTAGCTATCACCATAGAAGTACCAGCAAGCACTAATAGAAGCAGAATCTTCTTGAGAGTCACTGAAGACTCTAGCCTTTCCTTGAATTTTAATGACCTTTCAAGCTCAGGGGAAGGCACCTTCAGCCTAAATCCTGATATCCGGGCATCTGATGGCAACTGATTGGGAAGTAGACTCACCTTAGCATTACGACAAATCAAAGAGTACAAGGCAAATGTGCCACCTGCAATGGTTTCAAGACAATCATACATTTGGTCCAGAGAACTAATGAGAAAGAGAGAGAGAACAGAAAAAGAACAGTGAAGGAAAATCTTCAAAACAATAACATACCTTCACCATCATCGTTGGCCCACAGAACAACCAGTACATACTTCACCAAAGGAATCAATAGTAGAGTATACAATACAAGTGACAATGCCCCAATAATGTCCTCATTGTCATTAATAGGGGCCTTCCTGAACATAACACTGAAGGTATATAATGGACTCGTTCCAACATCACCAAATACAACACCAAGAGTTTGAAAAGCCAATATGATTCTCTTTCCCATGTTGACATCCTGAAACAAGGCATGTCGTTACAGCAGAAATCAAACAACTCCAATATCCACTCAAAGCAAGCAAAAAATATAATATTTGAAGGGAAAACACTGATAATAAATTTAAAACTCGAGAAGTCACCTCAAATTCGTTTCTCTGAACACCAGGGACCTCAAGAGCTTCAACATCGAAGGAATCGATTCGCGGGCCAGTTCGAACGAGCCTCTGCTCGCCATTATCCTCGTCCTCAGAATCCAGAACAGAATGGTGGTGCCGCAAATCGGCCTCGAACTCATCAATCTCGGAGGCATCGTCCTCGTCTTCCTGGAAAACCCACCTCGATTCCGTGGAATCCATCGACGAACCCCTCTCTGGATCCCCGTACTCAGCCATCGCCTCCGCGCAGAAGAAGAGCTCAAATTAAAGGTTCAGAAATGACGGGAATAAGAAAACGAATTAGGAATTTTAGGGTTTGGCATAGAGATTTAGGAATTGGAGAGGAAATTGAGCTGAATTTGATTAGAAGGAGAAGAAGAGGAAGGTGGAGATCACGAGCATATTGATGGCGATGGTGGTGGTGGTGGTGGTGGTGATGCGATGCAAAATTGGAAACGACACGTGATGCAGATGTCGTTTAGCGTGAAAAATTAGAACCAAGTAACAAACCGTGTCAGCGTCGTTGTGTTCAATTCAGCTGCTACAAATACTATACTCCACAGTCTCCACGGCTGTGTCCATCATCTTCATATGCATGAGTTTTCAGTTTTCACGTGCTAATGAATCAAATTTCATTGATGCTTTATGGATTTTCCTGTGTAACATTGCACAAAGGCTAGAAAGTAGAAAGTGCCACGCCTTCTTTTTTCTGCTTCTAATCAATTAGCATGGTTAGGCACTTTTTACAAAATTAATAATATAAATTTTCTTATAGCTTAAATGTTATTATAAATTGTTTAGAAAAGCTATTTTTAATTATGGATAAATGTACTTAACAAAACTTTTTTAAGTATTAAAATTGGGTAGACTATGCTAATATCCACAAAGATTTTTTATATATGTACCCAAGAAAAGAAAAGAAAAGAAAAGAAAAACGAAAAGGCAAGGCATAGTGAACCCCGCCAAAAGATTTAATTAACGTTGATTTGAATTTAATTTTGATAATTTATTAATATTAATTTAATTTTCATCTGCTATACATTCTTTAATTTCTATAATTATTTAATTATACTCTTAGCTATACAGTTTATTAGCAAAGAAGAATAGAAAAAGATTATAAAATTCTTTTTAATTGTTAAAACAAAGTGGATTTAAAATATGTTTAAAATTACTAATTTTGAACATTCATATCCACTATATGCATTCAATAATAAAAATTTAGTTACTACTATTCAATCATGAAAACTAAAAATATATTAAAATATTAAATATGTGAAATGATAATATAAATATGCACAAATATATTGAAGTTAATTTATAAAATATTTCTCAATAAGTTATAACTTAAATAGCATAATCCTTTTATATTCATTTAGAAATTGCGAATTCGAGTCTCTTTATTTTTGGTAAAAAAATAATAATTTACAAAATATTTAATATTTTATTATTAGTGTAATTTTATTTTAACTATTTGAGAGTTTCAAGAAGGTTCTGTAGTCCACCCACAAAATTACACAAATACAGAGATTACTCGCACCACAAAACCAACAAATCCAAACCCTAATCCACTCTCTTTGCTCCTCCGCTCTCACACTCGTCACTCTCCTCGCTCTCTCTGTAACAACGTTGCGACCACCATGTCTCACTTTGGAAGGTCAGGACCTCCGGACATCTCCGACACCTACTCCCTCCTCGTACTTAACATCACTTTCCGTAAGCTCAACCTCTTTCCCTTTCCCTTCCCTTTTTTATGCTTCTTCCCTAATCTTTTAACCTAACACTCAATTTTATCTGCGTTTTTCGTGTTTCGATGTTCGTTAAAGGCACAACCGCCGACGACCTCTTTCCTCTCTTTGACAAGTATGGCAAGGTCGTTGACATCTTCATCCCCAAAGATCGAAGGTACTACTTATTCCCCGTCAATTTCAATTCTTTATTTAAATTTTAATTAATTAACTAACTAGATTAATTATTATATTGATGAAGGACTGGCGAGTCCAGGGGTTTTGCCTTTGTGCGTTACAAGTATGCCGATGAGGCTCAGAAGGCCGTCGAAAGGCTTGACGGTAGGGTTGGTGTTTCTGATTCTTATTTGATTCGTCAAAAGATAATATAATTTTGTAGTTTTCATCATTTGAATTTTGTTGTTCAGGAAGAATGGTTGATGGTCGGGAAATAACTGTCCAATTTGCAAAATATGGCCCCAATGCGGAGCGCATGTATGTTATCTTTTTCCATGTTCCTTAAAAAATTCAATATTTTATTTGGGTTCTCTAATCCATTAGTCATCGGTTCTTTATGTTTTAAAGAAATTGCATAACCTAAAGTTTATAAATTTTGTTGCTTGTTCTTGCATATGATGATTGTTATGCCTCGGTAGTTGACAAGTTTGGTTTATTTGATTTACAGTCACAAAGGAAGGATTATTGAATCAATGCCAAGAACAAGGCATAGGTCAAGGAGCCGCAGCCCAAGGAGAAGGTGTGTTCTGCTTTTTAGTTTTCATATATCTGAAAGCTTGTTTTGTCTCTTTGCTGGTAGACTTGAATCCATGCAAGGCTTATCTCATTTTCTCTGATTCTGATTCTGCACTGGAATGAGATGTTTTATTCACTTTTATGATTTAAGTGCATTGACTCTTCTTGTACAGAAAATCTTGTATCGCATAAATTTTAACATGTGTGCAGTGTAGCACTTGCATCAGATTTCATATTAGCTTTGTTAGGCTCAAATAAATCCTTTGAAATTTTCTTCTTTCCAGCTACCACTGCTGACATTGTAATTGATTATTAGCTGGTGTAAACAATTATTTTGATGATGTGTTCGAGCATCTTATATATTTAATCTTTAAAATTTTCTTGTGATAATTAAAATTTATTTAGAACATCCTATGGTGTTTAGTTATTCGCATCTAGTGCCATTGCTAGAAATTTGTATTGATCAAAGACCATTTGTTTGCAGGTACCGTGATGATTACAGAGACAGGGATTACCGTAGGAGAAGTCGTAGCAGAAGTTATGATAAGTATGAACGTGACCGGTACCGTGGGAGGGACAGAGATTATCGTCGTCGAAGCAGAAGCCGCAGTGCCAGCCCTGATTACAAGAGTCGAGGGAGGGGGCGCTATGATGATGATGATGATGATCGTCGTAGTAGAAGCCGGAGCCGATCGGTGGATAGGTTCTCTTACATTGATTCTTTATCTCTCTTTGCTGTTATTTTGTCACCATGAAGTGTGTTTTTTTTTTTTTTTTTGACATTTTCATTGTTGGTACCTTTCAGCCGCTCCCCTGCACATAGTCCTAGTCCTCGAAGGAGTCCTTCACCCCGCAGGAGTATGTCTCCTGAAAGGAGTGCATCCCCAAGAAGTCCTAGAGGTGAAAGTCCTGATAATCGTAGCCGTGATGGACGATCTCCCTCACCTCGCAGTGTCTCACCACGTGGTCGCCCTGATGCTTCGCGAAGCCCATCCCCTCGGAATTCAAATGGTGATGTAAGTAATGTTTGGTTCAAGTTTTGCAGTGAATAGTTGTTTTTGCAATCTTAGATAGTTTCCTCTACCCTCTGTGACACCTAATATCTACCCTCTTTTGCAGGCGTAAGCTCTCTTGCATGAAAATTCTGGAGACACCTTGAGCATGAGCAGTGCAGCTGTAGCTGTTGTGAAAATGTTGAATCTTCTGGTCAATGTTAATGATCTTATCAGTCATTGAAGGATTTTATGATCTATGTGCTGTTTGGTAGGGTCAAACCTCCTTGGTGTTTAAGTGTTTCCATATTTGGACATGATGTTTTTTTCTACTTGCTTATTTAATAACTGTTGGAACATGTAGTTGATAGGTTAGTACTTCAGTCTATGAGGGATCTTGTTATTGTAGTTTCTTTTTACTACTTGCTGCATGTTCATTTCTCTTTCTCTATTTTCACTTCTCACTTTTCAGAAAGGAATATGGTTGTGGTCTAGTTTAAACTCAGTTAATTTATGATGAACAACTTACTGGGTTTTATAGTTGTGATCGGGAAAAGTGATGGGCCTGATTGGTGCATGTTGACATTGTTGCTGTTGATGCTGTTTCTAGTCATTGATGATGAGTGGTCGTGAGTTGTACCCGGTTGCAAGAGTATGCTGGTTTTAGGAGTATGATTGTTTTTTGCCGTGCTGGTTTGACAGACACTAAGTAGACTTGGTTTTTTCCTGAATGGTCTGATTATTGGTAAGCTTTTTGGTTACTTGCTTATTTTTCCTCAGAATTCTTATCTTTGATTTGCCGTGTTTGTTCTTAATCGGAACAAAGTTGTCCTGAAAGGGATTCTCATTGCTGTGACGGACACAAGTTGCACATTTTTTGACATGTAGCTGAAGCCCCTGTAGGAGTTGGATCATTCATTTGTTGATTCAGATGCAGATACTAAACATAAATCGTGAGAACTAAATATGAACTATAATTTGCTGGTGTTTTAGTTCGAACTATAATGAAGTTGACAATGGTAACATGTTCATTGTTACTTTTTAAGGGTATTTTACTGGTAACTTATTTAATATTCACCTTTATAATATCTGCTACTTAATGTAGTGAGATATATTTGTTGTAGCACGCTGCTCCATGAAACTGTAGCTGTGCGATGGTAGCAGATGCATCTTTTTTGTGAAATGAGTGATGGTGAATAATTTGAAGAACTAACCAATGACTGTAGCTGACTGTTGCTGCCCTATTTGTTGTGGTCGGGTTGGCAATGGTATTAGCAGTTCGTACTGCCGATAGCTGTCTCATGATGCTGATGGTTTCTGTTGATTCCAAAGCTGCCTGACAGAATTTTCACTATTAAGCTGGTGAAACCGTTCCTGTGTTAGTCAGTCTTTCACAGATTCTATTGTGAGTCATAAATCATTTGTTCGTTAATTAAACTGTTTGCTCATTTGTCATTTGTTGCTTTATCATTATGACCACCTTTGCCAATAGTGGTGTAGTTAGGAGGTAAAACACATTTGATAATGGTGTGTCCAACTATAACTGTTCTCAGTAAAATCTGAGTAGTCCTGTGCCCATGATTGGAGAATTAACTGATGTTAGTGTCGGTTATTATTTTGGGATGGTTGCAATCTCTACAGTAAGAATTCTAAATCGGTAATATGTATGGTTGAGCGAATAATTGAATGATATTGCATTCTTTTTTGGAGCAGTATTCTGTGCTGTGGTATGAAGGCTTGTTGTAGAGCTACATTAGTTGAATGAATATATGTGCTTATGGACGTGTCTTCATCATCTTCCTCGGTGTTTTCACGTAATTTTAAATGAGATAAAGCAAAGGAGAAAAAGATATAGACATGGGGAAAGTGTTTAGCACATTATCTTTCATGCAGTAACAATTTATTTTTGGGTAGGATTATCGATACGATATAGAATTTCAGATTTCTTCTAATCAAATATTATAACTTTATTAATCCATTAAATGGAGGTAGAGGTGTATTTATTATTGGTCGCTGACAAAAATACCCTCGTAATTTAAAAATGTGATAAAAATATCTAACATTAAATATGTATTTTCAAAAACTTTTGGTTGAATTTTGATGTTTTTTCCGGGCATGATTAGAAAAATGAAATATTTTTATTTTTAAAATTTGGTGTTTTTTTTTTTGCTAAGTTTGTATTTTTTTGGCCTAACAATTAATAATACTTTCAAAAAATAAAATAAAAATATAGGGATCAAATTTTTATTCCATTTTTGTGTGCATTTTTTAAACAGTTATTAAATATTATTGTAAAATTATGAATTAAATGCATAAGTGGTTTGTCAAATACGATTAGGGATGTCAACACCACTCGAATTCGCAAGTACTCATCCCGCCTCCTATTTGCTCGCGGCCGGGAATTACTCACCCCGCACCGGGGCGGGTTTTTAGCGGGACGGATTCTTGGGCGGAGCGGGGCGGGTTTAGGTTCTACCTGCTCCGGTATATATATAATATATAATTTTAATATATAATGTGTAATATATGTAAGGTCAAATAAATTTTGAAATTTAATTTTTTATTAGATTTTAATAATTATAGGGGCGGGGCGGGTACCCGCGGGGCAGGTTAGAGTTCAATCATTTACTATCCACGGGTAGGAGCGGGGTGGATTTTATGCAGGTTATTGTAAGGCGGGGCGGGGTCGGGTAGAGCAAAAATCCGCCCCTATCCGTCCTGTTGTCACCCCTAAATACAAAAGTTGTTTGTCACTTACAAAAAAAATATTATTTTTGTCGCGTTTTTAAATTATTTGAAGGTATTTTTGTCAATAATAAAAGTCGGGTGTATTTTTGTCAGGGATGAAATTATTTAGGTGTAATTTTGGTAATTTGCCCTATTTTTTATTATATTTATTAGGTTTCAAATGGTAAATCTCTCTCCCCCCGAACTGGGCCAATCAAGACCTCTAAGCGGAATTGTGAAAAAAGAGTGTCATAACTCATAAGTCATAACCCAACCATTTTGATATAGATGTTCTTGTGACATTTGATTGGTCATGGTTTCTGACTTTCATCCTTCCATGGAATGAGAGAGAAAAAAAATAGAACATGCATGTCATCCATATATATAGAGAGAGACCCAATAAGAAAACTCCAAAAGAGAAAGAACCTATTATATCATATTTTGATGGGGTTGGAGGATGTGAAAGAAACTAGAAAAAGTTGAAGGGATTGAATCTAAAGCTGGTATATGTGGCACTGACATAAGCATTAAGCAATTCATTCTGCGCAGACCAGAAATCAGCCTTGAGACCCCCCCTTCTCACTGCTTTTAGGATCTTGTTCTTGTGTATGTACCCAGTCACCACTACCTTTTGGCAGTTAGCATCCACTTCCACCTTCTCTATCCCTGCACGTTGGTCCAATAAAAACTCACATTAGTTCCAACAGCTAGCTGATCTCAATCATTGTGGCATTGATTGCCAAATAGGAGAATAATTCCTATGCATTGTGTCAGCCAGTTGAAATTCAATGGATTGAAAATATAAAATATAAACCTTATCATTATCAGACAAACCCACCTTTCAATTTTGATAGACATTTCCTTAGTCTTTTCTCGTGTACACAAACCATTTCCACTTTTAACTCCACAATCTGCAAAACAGGATAGTGATGGAAATGTTATTAGACACAATTATCTACATTTGTTAAAATGTGTTATACAACAGCGTTTGTTGATTGAACATGCATGCTTTCTTCTATTATTACTTCCGTAAGACTTCTTTGGTTCCATCAAAATAATTAAACACCACTTGATTTTTCGATATTCGTCTGCATAGACCATGTGAAAATCTATATGAGAAGTTATGAAGATAATTATACCTCCATGAAAACTGCTGAGAGGAGATAAGTGACGCTAAGGAGTGATGAAATTCAAAATCAAACTAGAGATGAAATGTTGAAGAAGGACGACCAGGACTCGGGAGTGACAGATAAGTACAATAATGAGTATTGAGACACAACAGTTCCGAAGCAATTTGAAATGATATGGTTAATCCAATGAGTGAGAGAGACAAACAGACAGGGTTGTATTTATATACTACTATGTAACATCAAATCAAGGACAAGCTCACATTAAAGTGAGTGAGGATTGCGTTGGGTTTTGAGATTGATGGCAAATTTGATGTGGAAGTAGTACAAGACAAGACCACATGCTTTTTCAGGGACAGTAGCACCACAATGAGCTTTGGAATATGCGATACAAGGCCCAAGGCTTTCGATCCACGCAAAGCAAAGCAAAGAAGTGTATCAGAATTTGAAATGATTGGCTTTGACAGGTCCAACATCACTTTTCTTCCTTTTGACCCAAGTTATGATCAGAGAGAGAGAGAGATTGAATTCTTGGCTTTGATGAATTGTAACAGTTGCACGCAGAATGTTTAACATTTGGTGTTAATTTTCTGTCTACTATTATCTCCAATCTGTCATATGTCCTACTAAATAACACAATTTTAACAGAAAATCATAAGCATAATTTCGGTGTCATATAACTTTATGATGACATTGTAGAGTTATATGCATATTTTCCATGTAAGCAGTGAGGATTTGCCACAGAGAAAACAAAATGCGTGGCCTATAGCATATGCTGAAGCTAGCTACTATGATGATGTGACTGATATAAAGTGCATTAATTCTTTACTTGTTATCTGACATATGCTATTTTATTTTGCATCGTTGTCGAGAGCCTTCAGCAAAGAAAAGGAAGAATTAAAGAAAAAGAGAATAGAAACGTCTATCATGCAGAAGAATGACAACAGGAAAACATACCAAGTAGCAAGTTTGGTATACTCGCCATTGGGATACGAGCCTTCTCTCTCAACTTTATTTTAATTCTTCCAAACTGCTACTATATATTGGACTTCCTCAGTACCGTTGCTAGCTAAGAGTTTAGTAAGGAAAATGTTGGAAGATTCTTTCTTCCAAAAGCTTAACGACACAGAAACATGAGAATGAACAGTTGAAAAATATTTACCCAAGTTTAGTAAGGAAGCCGGTGGAAGTATCATGAAGCAAAGTTGCAATTGTGTTGCATTAGAGTAGACTAGATTTTCATATAAACTTCAACTGTATACAATATCTCACTATAAGATAAAATATGATTAATAGTAATACAAACAGTTCATATCAAGAATCGAATTTTCCTTTTTCCTTTAAAAGGAAATTGTCTCTTTACATATCATTGGCATCTTGGAAGGCCAACAATATAAAAGGAAGAAAGAATGTGGAGAAGCATGCACAGCTAGAGTCTAGAAAAACAGAGAGAAAATAGGTATAGAAATTGAAGAAAGTAAGATCACAGATTTCTTAATTACTATAAACTAAAGCCAATGATAGCCATCACCAAAACGTAAAAGATCAATCAATTATTTTGAGGTATAATTGCTTTGCACCTTGTAAAAGTGAAACTCTAGTTCATCCTAGTTACTTCTGATGGATAACATAACACACAAGAGCGTCACGACTTGTAGATTTTGAACAGTTGTTTCTTTATAGCTAAATAAAAGGAAAAGCAAAGAAACAATCACAGCACGCCTTCAAATCAATTATGTTTTTCTTCAAGATGAAAATTGAAAAACATATTTTACTGACTTTTTAAGGTAAGTACCGTGATCAATCATAGCTTGTGAATTATGATGGCTCCACCTAATATATCTATTTAGCCAACTGTTGCTTTCCGAGAAATAAGATCATAGAACAGGAAATTCATATGGAAATGATAAAAATATAAAGATGTTGGGAAAACAATCTTCACAGTTTACATACTAGTTTGATTCAATTTACATGCCAATTCTAACAAAAATAATGAATAAGGAAAGAAAGGAAAAGGAGTACGAAGCACCCTGGCTTTTACATAGACGTGGAAATAGATTCCTTTCCTCCAAGTGTTTGAATAATAGCTTCCAGGAGTTTAATATCATCATCACGCTTTGCAATTTCTTCTTGCTTTGCACGTAACTCTTCCATGTGCAGCTCAAACACCTCTGCAATGAAAATTAAATGTTAACTTTGCTCATAAGAGACAAACAGAGTTGCATTAAATTTCTGCTGCAAATCCCGAAATCTACGCCCTCTCCTCAACCAAAACAGGATTTGAAACTAGGAACCCAGGTTGAAGTTTCCAGGCACAATGGCATCAACACAATTTCAAAAATTCAAGGCAGGGCTACTACATCAGTGTGTAGCTGAATGTGGACTTAATTGCTCCATAATGGAAATTAGCAACTTAATAATTTCTTCAATCAAAATCAACATGCATAGTTCATTCATATTGAAGGACAACAGGGAAAAAAACAAGGAGAGTTACTCCAGATCAAAACAGGCAGTTGCAAATTATGATTACAGTTTGAGTTGTAAGGATTCATGGTGAACATACTTGTGGTGTTCTCAAGCTCTTTGGTGACCTCTTGCGCGTGCAATTCAGAAGCTCTCTGTGCCGCTTCGGCCTGTCGCTTCTCAGAGCGAGCGCGGGCAGCTGCGGTGATGGCGGCATCAAGCTCTCGTTCCAAAGTCTCCACTCTCTGCTCCAGAACCTAGATGCAACACAGATTCTTATTGTTTAGGAACTCGTAGATTGTTACAAGGGGGAAGAAGGGGAATAATACCTTGATGGTGCGGGCTTGGTCAGCGGTGAGGGAGGCTTTGGCGAAGCTTTCTTCGTCGACGAAAACGGCCTTCTTCAGAAGAAGCTTCTGGAGAGACTCCAGATTGGATGCCATCTCCGTCAGATTCGTGATCGCCCCGTTCCATCGCTCGCTTCCTCCTTTCTCATCCATACTCGCTACTCACCTTAACTCAACTTACCTCTCATTTCATTCTCACTTGAACAGGGCAGATTAGTAAATTACCATACCAACTTTTTTTTTTTTGGTTCGGTACGCTATCTCCCAATCCTTCTCCTTCTTCCGATCGGCGATTCCAAGCGTCCATGCCGTCATCTCTATTCGTCTGAACGCGGCGTAGATAACAATTTTGGGTTTAGGGTTTCGGATCTTAATTCATCCAATGCTGACTAATCGTGCAACACTCATCCAACTACTCCGCAACTCAATCCTCAATGCGAAAACCCTAACAACCACCGCCACCGCGACCTCTTCTAACCGGGACGAGTACTTCACGGCAATCCACCACGTGTCGAACATCGTGCGGAAGGACTTCTACATGGAGCGAACCCTCAACAAGCTCCGAATAACCGTCACGCCGGAGCTGGTTTTCCGCGTCCTCCGCTCCTGCTCCAACTCCCCCGATGAATCCCTCCGCTTCTTCAACTGGGCCTGCTCCCACCACTCCACCTCCTACACCCCCACGTCCGTGGAGTTCGAACAACTCCTCAACACTCTCGCCCGCCACAAAAACTACAACACCATGTGGAAACTCATCCACCAGTTCAAGAACCCTAGCAACAGCACCGGCTCCAGCACCATGTCCCTCTCCACCGATGCCGTCTCCTCCATCATCGAATGCTATGGCACTCACCGCCTCGTTGACCAGGCTGTCCAGGTCTTTAACAAGTCGCCTTCACTCTTCAACTGTCCCCAAACTGTCGCCATCTACAACTCCCTCCTCTTCGCCCTCTGCGAGTCCAAGCTCTTCCACGGCGCATACGCCTTAATACGCCGCATGATCCGCAAGGGCGTCTCCCCCGACAAGAGGACCTATTCCACCCTTGTCAATGCCTGGTGCTCCAATGGGAAAATGCGTGAGGCGCAGCAGTTCTTAAAGGAAATGAGTGATAAAGGATTCAATCCTCCTGTTAGGGGCAGAGACCTTCTTGTCGAGGGGCTGTTAAACGCAGGCTACTTTGAATCTGCTAAGGAAATGATGAGGAAGATGGTGAAGGAGGGCTCTGTCCCTGATGTGGAAACGTTCAATGTATTGGTGGAATCTGTGTGCAGAACAGGGCAAGTTGAGTTCTGTGTTGGGTTGTTTCGCGAAGTGTGTCAGTTGGGGATGGTGCCCGATGTTAACACCTACAAGGTTCTGATTCCGGCTGTGTCAAAGGCCGGGTTGATGGACGAGGCGTTTAGGCTGTTGCATAATTTGGTTGAGGATGGGCACAGGCCATTTCCTAGCTTGTATGCTCCGATCATTAAGGCATTGTGTAAGAGGGGACAGTTTGATGATGCGTTTTGCTTCTTTGGCGACATGAAAGCGAAAGGGCATCCCCCTAATAGGCCTGTGTATACCATGCTGATAACAATGTGTGGTCGCGGAGGGAGGTTTGTGGATGCTGCTAATTACTTGATGGAGATGACTGAGATGGGATTGGTGCCAATATCAAGGTGTTTTGATATGGTTGCTGATGGGTTGAAGAATTGTGGGAAGCATGATTTGGCCAAGAGGGTGGAACAGCTGGAGGTTTCGATCCGTGGGGTTTGATGGATCTCAGAGAGTCAGAAGCTTCCGTATCATTCATTGTGTGGTGGCTGGTTAGCTTCCTGCTTGCTTGTGGCAGATATGATGCTATCTGCATACATTGATTGTAGCTGGCAGGGTGTTGGAACTTCTGGTTGAGGAATGCCGAAAAGGAGTCTAAACAATGCAACTAGGTCCTTGTTCTTGTCTAGCACTTCCTTTTCTTCTTAATCTTATTCGTTCTATCATATCTAATTGCATTCCTAAAATTGATGAGGTTTCCTTCTAACATACCTTAATGAATTGAATGATTACACTGTTTTGCTTGCTATTACCTGCATATATATCATTGCAATCATCATGCCTTTCCACAAACTTTTAGTGTTAGTCATTGCATCATCCATTACTTTGCCAATAAATGTACTGGAAAACCCTCAAATTCTGGAATGTATGAACATACAATACAAAAGCCATTTTTCTTTCTGATCCAAATACTTTTCTTTTTCCCCTTTTTTTCTCCCACTTTTTGGCAATGATCAGACGAGATTTTGATAAGGCATTGCAAATCTGTTGAATACCGTTTCAAGCACCCGCTGATGTGGCTAGAATATGTTTAACCACCTCTAGGAGAGAATGGTTAGTCCTGGAATAAATTAAAGTTTGAATCATTGTAAGTAATAGCTTTCATGAAAGAAAGAAGCTTTTCTCTTTGTTAAATCATTCTTAGGTTTCTATTAGAGTTTTGGCAAAGTGGAGCTTACACTTTCCATAACTTGGAAATGTGATTGATTTTTTGCATTCCTTCTTTCAGTGAATCATTCCCATTCTGGCATTCTTTGCTAATGTTTTTACCATATTCCAACCAAAAGAGGCCTGGAGGGAGGCTGAATTGCAGACGAGGGACCCAAATCTTCCATGTTCATGGCATAACTATTGGAGCGTCTCTAATCTTTTGGAGACCTTGTTTGAATTGGCAGCTTTGATGTATGACTTTGGAAATTCACACATCTGGATCAAACAGAAATTACATTTTTTTTTATCGTCTTTAATATCCTGATTGAATTTCGTTTTCCAGCTTGTAATTCTGCTGAAGAAATGTTTAACTGCTTGTAAAAGTAATAATATTTGTAGCTACATGTAGCTTTAGAGCTCCTGTTTGTTTTTTGTAATGAAAGGAAAATAATGTTACACATTGTTGCAGCACTTTCTATAGTTTCTAGGTAAATCTAAAAACTTAAAAGAGATTTAAGTTTGTCTCTGATTATTAGATTCCCTCTCAAATTTTAGTTCATAAAGAATATCTATTTTTTAAAAAAGATTTAGATCTAACATTTTTCACTTATATGTAAATGTGGTATGACTACTTCATGAATAAGATATTTCTTCTGTCAAAAAAAAAAGTTACGCTCAATTGAATATGACCATCTAGAAGTCTTACATCTGTTTGTAGCATTAAAATGGCTTCAAGTACACTCTCTTATTAAACTGGCCCTTAGTTATATTTTATTTTATAAATTTATTTTTGTATGGATACAATCATAAACACATCTTCGGACTTGAATACTTGATGGTAAATCTAAGCAGCAAGCCAGCAACACTGGTCCTCCATGAGTTGTTGTTTGTTGGCCAAAGGCGAAGAGGTTTACGCAGTGGTCCCAAAAACCACCAATTATGCACGCTTATAGTTTATACTTACAAATAACAATTAAGTACTTAAACCGGCAAAAGCAAGATCAATATCTCTATTCAGCTTCAAAAGGACATTGTTTATTCATTAGTAATTATATTTAGCATCAGAATAATAAGAACCAAAACACACAGCTGCTAATTTCTCTTTAGTGGAGACAATATAACATCAAATATCTTTCTCGGGTACACAGATGCTCCTACTATAATTTTAGTAACCAACTGTCCACCCACCACTCCATTGATCTTTAAACGTGAAAACAGATCCAATAGCAGGGTAGCTTAGGAAACAAAAAAGGAAAATAAAACATTAATATCAAACAGCCAATCCCCTGAAATAGCTAATTATGAAAAGTGAGATCTATAAATGGTTGGCTCTACCTATCAATCAACTTCTGCCGCTTAAATACAAATAGTTTGATCATTCGGTCCCCCTGTTCCGTTCTCCACCACAACAGTAGAAGTGTGGACGCTTGACACGGCCACAACTCCTGTACAAGAGTCAAGTTAAATACTCATCTGAACCAACAAACGGAAACACAAAATATTTGACCTTTTGCTCTAATCATAATAGCTGAAATTCTGATTTTAAATCTTAAATGAATCAACAATTCTAAAAAATTTCTACTAGGTAGGACAATTTTACGATTTAAATTTTGTTACAGCTTCATATTTTATGTGTTTAACTTACTCTTTAGATTTTACTTGAAATCTCAATTTTCTCTACCTTAGCTCTAATTACTTAATATCTTGGCCAGAAAATTCATATATTTAAATCGTCTGCTCTTTCCACTATCATGTATAATTCTATGTGGACATATACTTGGTAAGCATCACTATGCACAATACTTCACACAGAGAATACAGGAGAAACCTAAACATGACATGTAGGCGAATTGCAATTTGCAACCCCTCACCCCGGTTCTGTTTCTTAAGATATAGTTGCATTGCAACTTTAATCCTCCATTAAATAAATTGTGCCTCTCGCACTATACCATTCACTAATTCAGTGGCCCCGGCCCATTCCTTTCAACAGAAACTAGAACACTTTCCATAACACTGGGATAATGTAATAAGAACCTAGAATTCTAGAAAACAAACTCATATCGCGAGATATTTACCAAAACTGTTGTATCATAGATTCAAAGATATGATAGGTACCACAGAGTTGTTCACTGGAACAAAGTATCACACATAATACCAAATTGAACTATTTCATGACAACAATAATGATAAACCTTTCAAAATCAAAAGGTATAAATAATAAATAACAACAAATTATATAGGGAAGCAATCCAAAACTTACTTGCATAGGACAATCACAGGAGTAGGTTTCAAAGCTTTGGGTCCATTCCTTATTCCTCTTTTATGCTTTGAAATCTACATGATAGACAACAAAAATGAAGCAATTATACAGCACTTCAATTACTACTTAAATCGACGTAGATTTGGCTCTATATTACTCGTTCCTAATGTCATTTTATCTCTAGAGAACCAAGCATACCTTACCTTCTTTTTAGGCACAGCCATGAGCTCCAAAGAACCACCAAGGTAGGAACTTTGGGAACTGAACTCAGGTAAAACCGATTGTGATGATTGAACCCCGTTGTCAATGATCCCAGCTAGAGGAGGAGATTGGGCCACAGATTGCATCCACCTTCTGAACCCTAAAATGCTACCCATTTCCCCTCCGGTGATCTTAAGCACTGCGAATCTCGCCGCCGCCATTGCTGTAGGATTAAACAACACCACCGGGAAAGTGAAAATTGAATGAAAATGGAAAATAAAATGACGAATTAATTGAAGTTTGATGGTTTACCAAAACGAAGGCGATGAAGTTGAATGCTTGCAATAACGGATAGTTAGATGGAGATAGAGTGAATTGAAGCGATAGTGTGAGCCCGGTATGACAAATTTTGGATTAGGATGGTGGAGTTCGTGATCGAAGATGAAGCAAGTATTCTTCTGCCACTCTCCAAAGTCCAATTGCAAAAAACCCTACTTATTAATGGATGAAGAACAACAGTGGAGGTGGACAGTTCTTATTTTCCACGTCATCGTATATTAAAATGAAATTGTACTCACACAAATTTTAAAATCACTAATATTTTTAGTTATTACACAGTAAATTTAGTTATTATATATAAAAAATAATAAAAATAAAAAAATGTTAAATAGTATATAATTATCTCACAAGACAACCAAACTCTAAACAAAAAAATACGTTAATTCTAACTAATATTTAATAAATAAATCAACAATTTAATATATCACTTAATTATATTTTATTAGTTCAAACAAAAAACATTAACAAAATGATTAATCAATTTCATATAAATAAATATTAAAAACCAAAAAAATATTTTTTATTTAATATTTCATTATCTTTTAAAATAATTATCAAAAGTCATTTAAGATTTTTTCTTTCTAAAGTAACCTACCTCATTTCTAATTCCAATCTTTTACCATCGTTACTCAAATCCTTTCTTATTCATCTCGTCTCTTTCTCTTTACCACCCCAAGTGAAGCAGTTGTTTACTTTGACATAATTGAGATGGATAAATTTTCAACCATTGAGATAGATCCTGAATGCAATATTCATGTCTTCAATAATAATCTTTTCGCCACTCCAAAGCTTAGTTTAGTGGCAATTGTATATGTCTTGCTAGAAAGTGCATCAGGATTAAAATCCTAATTAGGATTAAAAAGTGATTATACACTATAAAAAAATTTAGTAATTATGACGGTTTTTTAGGATTATTACGATAATTTGAATCGCTATTATTACTTTAAATGACGACTAAAAAAATTGTCGTAATTCTAAATGTCATTTAGTTATTACAGCGGTTTTTTAAAAATTGTCACAATTTCTATTATTAAAACGGCGGTTCAAATTGTTGTTATTTTTAAATAAAACATCATTTTATTGTTGATTAAAACAGCGGGTCAAACTGTCATTATTTTCAGATAAAATGACATTTTTTGATTGGTTAAAACGGCGTTCTTTTGATTGGTTAAAATGACGGTTCAAACTGCCGTTATTTCCAAATAAAACAATTTTTGTTGGTTAAAATGACGTTTCATGTTATTTAAAACGGCAATATTTATTGTTTAAAAATTGTAATTTAAAACTGACGTTTTTTACTAAGTTAAAATGGTGTTTTAATTATTTAAAATGACAGTTACAAGCTGCCATTTTTACCGAATAAAAATAATATTTTTTATCGTTTAAAAAAATAATTTTAACCGTTGTTTTTATTACGTTAAACAAACATTTTTTTGTTTAAAATTTTACAATGACAAAAAATCATAACCCATAAAAAAAAATTAAATGTGTATGTTAGAGTGTATAACCCAAAAAAAAAAAAAAAATAGTCCTCTCAAATAGGTGTTTATCAAAAGTCAATGAATTAGTTAAAGAACTTTAACCAAATTTTAAATAATTGGTTTTTAAAATAGTTAATAAGTTATAACTATTTTTGAAAATAGTTAATTGTATTAGTAAAAATCGGTTTACAAACCGATTAACCAAGCCAAAATGAGTTTTGATGGTTCAGCATTTTAAAGTTAATTTTTCTAATATAAATATATTATAAAATTAAATCGCTTTTATGATAGATAAAAAGATTAAATTATTTTTTTAAAGTGTTAAAATTCAATTTATAAGTTAAAATTAATTTTTTATAAAAATAAATTTTAAATTAAAAAATGGTTTTTGAAAAAATTAATTTTTAAGTTAAAACTGATTTTTTTAAAAACTATGTTATTACTTTTATAACCCATTATTATTAATCAAATCTTCTATTTAAAACCAATTTAGTTAGTAACTTAACCTAAATTTTTTATTAATCCAAATCAGATTTGACTTTTTAGTTAACTTTAATCATATACATTCTTATTTTTGAGCTGGCCACTGGAGTTTTCAAATGCTTTTATTCTCCAAAAATCAGCAGTTTCATTAAAATTAAAAATTCACTAACTTGCTATTCTACCTTAAATTGAAAGCATAAATTAATGTTTTGTAGTCTTGTGAGTAAGTTCTCAATGATCATCTTTATCATTGAATTTTAATTTTATTATATTATTTTAAAATCATCTTTTACTATTAACTCCATTAGTGTGACAATAATAATACAACAATAACAACAAAGTCTTGTCTTATTAGGTGGAGTCGGCTATATGAATCAAACGACGCTATTGAGCTCTATCATGTATCATGTCTATAGAGAGACTGTTTACATGTAGATCTCGTTTGACCACCTCATGGATGGTCTTCTTAGGTCTTCTTCTACCTTTCACCCCTTATCCATCTTTCATCTCATCCATCCTCCTAATTGGGTATTCTGTCGATCTTCTTCTCACATGTCCGAACCACCTGAGACGCGATTCTACCATATTTTTCACAATAGATGCTACTCCAACCCTCTCTCTTATATCTTCATTCCTTATTCTATCCAATCTCGTATGACCATTCATCCATCTCAGCATCTTCATCTCTGCTACACTTAACTTATGTTTGTGCTCCCCTTTGGCCGCGCCAATACTCTGTACCATAAAACATAGCTAGTCTGATAGTAGTGCGATAGAATTTACCTTTAAGTTTTAAAAGTACTTTTTCGTCACATATAAAACCAGACGCACTCTGCCATTTTGACCAACCTACTTGAATCTTATGATTTACATGATGTTCAATATTTTCGTTATCCTGTATGATGTACCCAAGATACTTAAAACTCTTAACTTTTCGTAGGATATTATCTCCAATCTTCACCTCTATATTAGGATTTTTCCTTCGCATGCCGAACTTACATTTCATATATTCCATATTGCTACGGCTTATGTGTAGACCATACACTTCTAATGCTTCTTTCCATAACTCCAACTTCTTATTTAGGTCTTTCATTGACTTTTCCATAAGGATGATATCATCGGCAAAAAGCATGCACCATGGTATATGCTCTATGAGTACTTCTAAGACTAATGTGAAAAGGTATGGATTTAAGGATGATATCCCTGGTGTAATTCTATACCAATAGGAAATTTCGCTGTCACACCACCTTGAGTCTTCACACTAGTTGTAGCTCCATCATACATGTCTTTAATTGCACAAATATATGTAATTCTTATTCTCTTGTTTTCTAAAACTTTCCATAAGACCTCCCTTGGCACCCTATCGTACTCTTTTTCCAAATCAATAAATACCATATGTAGATCCTTTTTATTACTACGATACCTCTCCATCATCCTTCTTAACAGGTATATTGCTTCAGTGGTGGATCTGTCTGGCATAAAACTAAATTGATTATCTATTACTTGTGTCTCTTGTCTCAGCCTCCGTTCTATCACCATTTTCCATAACTTCATGGTATGGCTCATGAGCTTAATCCCTCTATAGTTTTCGCAACTTTGTATATCCTCTTTATTCTTGTAGATAGGTATTAAGGTGTTCTTTCTCCACTCATTTGGCATCTTCTTAGACCTTAAAATCTCATTAAAAAACTTGGTTAACCAACCGACGCCTTTCTCTCCAAGGCCCTTCCAAACTTCAATCGGGTTATTATCGGGTCCTACTGTCCTGCCATTTTTCATCTGCTTTAGAGCTTCTTTTACTTCGAAGTCTTGAATCCTTTGTTAGTAGTCGAAATTTTGATCTTCTTCCCTTATGCATAACAGACCAAGGCTCGGAAGAGTCTTCTGTCCTTCATTAAATATCTCGTAGAAGTAGCTCTACCACCTTTCGTTGATCTTCTCCTCTTGAGCCAACACCTCCCCGTATTTATCCTTTATGCACTTTACCTGATCCAAGTCTCTCGTTCTTCTTTCACAGCTCTTTGTGTAAGAATCGGGTTTTTCACGTACAACCGTTTTGATAAAATCTATAACAACCCAGACCACCCGCTAGCACGATATTGTCCGCTTTGGGACACAAGGCCTCACGGTTTTGTCTTTGACGATAGGGATGATAGTCGAAACCCCCACACTCATTCGTCAAAATGCGTCATGCTAGGGAGAGGTATCCACACCCTTATAAGGCATGCTTTGTTCCCCTCCACAACCGATGTGGGACCTTACAATCCACCCCCCTAAGGGAGCCCAGCGCCCTCGCTGGCACATCGATCCGGGATCCGGCTCTGATACCATCTGTAACAGCCCAGACCACCCGCTAGCACGATATTGTCCGCTTTGGCACACAATGCCTCACAGTTTTGCCTTTGATGATAGGGATGATAGCCGAAACCCCCACACTCACTCGTCAAAATGCGTCATGCTAGGGAAAAGTATCCACACCCTTATAAGGCATGCTTCATTCCCCTCCCCAACCGATGTGGGACCTTACACTTTGCGATTCTATATATACCTTTTTATCCTTCTTTCGTGCCTAAGGATTGGTAGAGACCCTCATATGCTCTTGTTCTTACTTCGCTTATAGCCACTTTTGTTTCTTTCTTAGCCGCCTTATATTTTTCCCAATTATCTGCATTGCGGCACAAAGACCACTCTTTAAAGCACACTCTTTTTGCCTTTATCTTTTCTTATACACTCTCATTCTACCACCAGGACTCCTTTTCTCTTGGTCCTATCCCTCTAGATTCATGAAAACTTTCTTTTACTGTTCTTCTAATAACTTCTACCATCTCTCTCCACATCTCCTCCACGCTTCCGTTTCTATCCCACTTTGCCTCTTCTTCTACCCGTCTCAAGAAGCTTCTTTGTTCCACACCTTTCATCCGCCACCACCTCGTCCTTGGATTTTTCCTATGATGTCTTTTTCTTAACTTTTGATCAACGCAAAAATTCATGACAAGCATCCTATGTTGTGTTGTTAAACTCTTTTTCAGAATAATTTTACAATTAATGCAAAATTTTGGTCGACTCTCCTCAACAAGGAGAAGTCGATTTGAGAGCTTGTCATGCCACTTTTATAGGTTATAAGATGTTCGTCTCTCTATTTAAAACATGTATTTGCAATGAGGAGAACAAAGGTTGAGAAAAAGTCCAAAATAGTTTTACCCTTAGTATTGGCCACCCCAAAACCATAACCCCCGTGAATATTTTCACACCCAGTCACTTCTCATCCAACATGGCCATTTAAATTTCCTCCTAAGAAAATCTTATCTCGCATAGATATGTCTTGGACCAACTCTCGATATCCTCCTAAAACCTTATCTTGTGTTGCTTTTCCGAATCCATTTGCAGTGCATAGGCGCTAATCACATGAAAAGTACCTCCTTCCACCACAAGTTTGATAGAGATGATCCGATCTTCCACCCTCTTGACATCCACTACGTCCTTCTTCCACTACTTATCCACGATAATACCTACCCCATTCATATTCTTCACCTTTCCCGTATACCAAAGTTTGAACCTGGAAGTATCCAACTCCCTAGCCTTCGCACCAACCCATTTTGTTTCTTGTAGGCACATGACGTTAATCTTCCTCCTAGTCATGGCATCCATCACCTCCATGGATTTTTCTGTTAGAGTGTCTATGTTCCATGTCCCAAATCTCAACCTTCTATTGACCCGACCTTTACCTTTTTCTTTGTGAACTAGCTTATTTACCCTCGTCCGTTCACGAAAACGCAAAAATCCTTACTCATTTAACACTACACCTGGGCACCGATGAAGCGGCTCTTGCTTATTTGACACTGTACGCGAGCCATACAGCGCGTTGCTTCCGGGCAACGACCTAACTTTAGCACAGTAACGTCTTTGATTCATGTCATGAAGATTCGACTAAATTTTTGTGTTGGCTGTCGAAGACCTAACACAACTCTCTCTTTTATCTGGATTTAGGACCGGCTATGTACTGCAAGTATAACATAGGCGGAGTTGTAACACTAATAATAATAGTTAAAAAAAAGGAGAAGACGATGATGTTAGTGGCGACAACAGTAAAAATGTTAGTAGTTAAATATAAGAGTTTGATGAAAAAATTTTGAATGGTGGTGGTGGTAAAAGGTTAGAGATTGGGATAGCAGCAGCGAAGGATTAGATATTAAAAGTGGTTTAAATTAACTTAGGTTTGGAGGAGCGATTTAAAAATTTTGAATAATATTTTAGAGTATAAATAATTTTGTCGATTAAAATTAATTTTTATGAGTACAAAATTAAATTTATTTTTTTGTCAGTAAATTTATCAATATTTTGAACCTTCATATGCAGAAGTCTAAAGTTTTTAAATTTCTTATTTTAGTAAATGTCCAAATTTTATATGATATATAAGATTTTGTTTTTTCACACTCTGGAATTAGTTAATACATATTATTAGTCACCTATATCTCTATATAAAGAGATATAAAAATATTTCATCCACACTAAAAAATTAATCGCTATATTAAATTATTAATTATTATATATTTGTGTATATTTATACATATTGATTTATTTTTTAATTAAATAATTAACCATTTAAATAATTAAATATATTATTATAGAATAATTAATCTTAATATTAATAAATTATTAATTTTTTTACAGTAATATAATAAAAAAATGTTATAAAATACCAAATTCATATTACTTTATAGTTTATACAATAGCTGAATAATTATTGCTGATTTTTTGCATACAAAACATATACAACCCAGGTTAGAATAGTAGCAGTAGAAACACGTTTTGAGGGCTGGTGGATATGGATTATTCATGACAGAAGAGGCACACACATTTCTCAAATTTGTAAATGGACAATCCCTTAAACGAAAAGAGAGAGAGACCCAAAAGGGAACACACGCACACATTCTCCTCGTGCCCAAGAGCCAATGAACGAAACAGATGGGAAATGGACCAACACATAAAGGGATTAGGAGAGATAAGCTTTCTGCACATTTTAATTTGTGTTAACTGTTAAGCATACAGTTCAACTAGTCAACTCATGCATCCTTTTCTATCACAATCAAGTTAACCTTGAAATTTGACTATCACTTGCCTCTTAATCAATTAATAGAACTTCCGGTTTTTTCATTTCATTTTTAGTATAAGTCTAATTATATACTGTGACTACCATAACAATGATAATACATACGTAAATGATGAGATTACCAGTTGGCACAATCGGTAAAAGTAGTGTTTTGTTTATTTGGTTAAATATTTTTTAAAATGAAAAAGTTAGTCAAATATAAAATGAGAAGTTAATTAGTTTTTAAATTAACGATAATATTAGAGAGATAAAAAAAATTAAAATTTGTCTTATTTAATATTTATTTATTACTTCAACAATTAATGAATACTAAATAAAATAGATTCTGATTGATTTTATCTAAATTTTTTTTTGTTACCAAACATTTTTATTAAATTAAATTATGGTTGAATAATGTAACGATTATTATTCTTGACAAGAAATAATATATGATAGTATTATTTCAATTGATGTTTATGCTATTGACATCAATGCTATAATTTTTATAAGAGAAAGTATAGGTAATTAACTTTATATGGAACCAAATGGTTAATCTCATAGTTAATTTTTCAAAAAGCATGGTTTTAATTTTTTATAAAACTAGGTCGGCGATCAAAAAACATGTATGATACCACTCCAACTCATAGCACCACACAATGCCGCAACCTTTTCTTCCAACTCTTCTCGCCGCGACCTCGTGTACTCCTTTTCCAAGTCGTGTCATTGTGCTGCCGTGCCCTCCTGGTTTGTCTTCTGTTACTACAGCACTGAGCCTCCTATTTCCTACTATCCTCGCTGCAACGTCGCATTTTCTCCTCCAACTTTTTTCGTCGCAACGCTGCCCTATCTTTTTCCAACTCCTTTTACTCTCATCGCGATGCCGCCGCATGGAAATCCTCTCGCCGAAACGTCATTTAGTGTCTCCTCCATTCGAGCAGCCACCATGCCATGCCAAATATGCACCGCCCATCATCGTCCATTGTGCACCAGTCATCCGCCGGCAGAAGAAACGCGTCCTTGACGATCGACGATGCATAAGAGAGCGAATGTCGCAGTTACGCCACACACAGCATTCTCCTTCTTTTTGTTGTTGTAGGTTTTGGATGATTCTTTTTATTAGTTTTGGATGTTTCTTTCTCCTAAGTTTCGGATGTAATATTTTTTGTATGTTTTAGATTTTTTTTTCATTGTATTTTGAATTTTTTATCTTTTTAGGTTTTGGATTTTTTTTAATAGTTTTAAATATTTCATTTTTTAGTTTTCAGATGTTTTTTGGATGTTTGTTTTTATCTGATTTTAGATTTTTTTTTTTAGATTTTTGCATGTTTATTTTTATTTGGTTTTGGATGTTTCATATGATAACTTGAATTAACATTCCTTAAAAAAAAAAAGACTCGATAGACGGTGGTGAGTGACGCGAACAGTTCTAAGCATGGGTGGTGGTGGGTGGTACAAACGACTTCTGAGCGAGAAAAGGTGGTGGGCGGCGCAGCATAGTAGCACAGTTTTGGATCGCAGTGTAAATTGTTTTTTTTTTCTTCTTAGTGGACTTCTTTTATACAATTCATAAACTAATTGATTGGAATTAGTAAGTATCTTAATTGATTACTTAGCAAAATTGTTTTCATAAATATAATGTAATAGTTATTAGAAGTAATTGAACTATCTGATTTTATAAAATAAAAAAATTTAATTATATTAAAATCGAACACTCTAATTTTGTCTTTATAAAATTATTATTTTTTAAAAATTAAAATCAAATTCTTCAATTTTATTTTAAAAATATATTTTAAAATATTTTTATATTGAAAAAAGACCCTTCAATTTCACTTTTTACAAAATTAAAAGATTCAAAATATTAAAAATAATAGACCCACCGATTTGTTGAATGCCGAGTTTAAAAAGATTGCAAAACATATATTTTGAGTTTGATTTTTGTTCAACTGTCCTCATATTTTGAAAAAAAAAAAGAATATACTTAAAAAATCAGATTATAGCCATATGCATTTTTTTTTCCATGTTGAAGTATCAAACATGTATGTAAAGTATAAAAATTAATTTGTGAGAAATATATTATCTTATAAAATTTTTCTTTAATTCTTTTTTATAAATAAAAAATATGATTTAGCTAACAAAAGTTCTAAAGATATAAGGTAAACTTATTAATTTAAAAATTTTATATAAAAATGTAAAATTAAATTTTTAATGTGTTTATTGTATATTTATTAAATAAAAAATTGAAAAAAATTTATTAATAACCATACACAGGATAGTTAAGTCCTAAAAATAAAGCTGCCGGCTATGTGGACCCATGCAGCTTCTCGCTTTCCTTATACGGAAACGAATAAAACGATTTTTGTCACTTGTCGCTTTTTATTTTATTTTATTTTTAAACCCAAATGAACTTTTTTAAATTTTCGCTTGTTCATAATTTACCCTTCGGAAATCCGAAAGTTCCAAACATGTCCTTTTTTAAATGCCAAACTGATAATAACAACGATAATACATATACAATATAATACATGATATTCCACACCTCCTTATTAGAGTTGGTAATTTTTTTGGGTTTGTAAATGACACACCCGCATCACAAAGTTAATCATGTCTAAATAGCAAGATGCGATTTCATATACACATGCACGTGGGATTACATGTTTATTATTTAAATTAATTAAAATTTATTATATCATTAGATCGATAACAACCCAAATATATTTTAGAGAAAAAATGTATATTAAAATTATTTTGATGGGTTAATAGTTAAATTTGTTTTTAAAAATGAGATTTTTTTTTATTTTTTGAATTTGTCTTTAAAAAATTTGTTCAATTAAATTGGTCTTTTAAAAACTATAAATTAATTATATTTATCTTTCAGTTATTCTATTAACAATTTTTTTTAACGATTAATGATATAAAATATTAATTGATAATATACATAATATTTGACACGTCTAATTGCATATAAACTAGATATATTTATGAAAATGATAAATATTATAAAATCAACAGAATTTATTATTTTTTGTCATCATTTTAGTCATCAGTTCAATTTTTTTAGTCTAATAATCTAATCATATACTTTTAATCTATATTTTTACAATTATTGAAAGACAAATATAATTAATTCATAATCTTTAAAGGATTAATTTAATTAATAAATTTTGTTAATATCAAATTTAAAAAACGCTTCTTCTTTCATAGAATAATATAACTATTAATCCTTATTTTGATTTTGTTAAACCCATTGGTGATAAAAGATTTTTTTGAAAGCAATGCAGCTTTTGGTTTTTTTGCATGACCCACTTTTCGGATATAGTTATTGATTAGGCTTAGTGACCGGGTAGCGTAACACACTAACACACTTCAATCTTCATGGTCATAACTCATAACTCATAAGAATGATTTCAGGAGGATTAATTTTCTGGCATCTTGCGCGTCATAAACCACTCAATACAGTCAATAGTTATTCCTGCTCAAGAGTAATTAAGTCGCTAATATATATATATATATATATCGATTTTATTAATTATCAAAATTGATAATACTACTCTTCTTTTAATAAGTAATTTTTATCAAAATTACTTAACGTGTTAAAGTAATTTTTATGTTATCTTATTAAGATAATTTTAAAATATTAGGACTTAAAGATGAAAATATTAAAGACAAAATTGATATATTATTTTAGAAGAATTTTAAATTAAAATAAAAATAAATTTTAACAAAATAAATTATATTATAAATTTAAGATTTTTACTCATACTTATAAAATAGTTAGTAAATAAACTTTTAACAAAAAAAAAAGAGCACGATACATACACAATAAAATATAAACTGTACTTTTGGTATCTAATATACAGAACTTTTTACATGTTTAATTTAATTAAATTTTTTTTAATTATGAAATAAATTTTAATTTTATAATTTAATAATATCAATTTTTTTACGATAGATAATTATTTAATTTATTTTTTAAGTTTACTCTTAATTAAAAATAAATTTACTTAGAATGAAAGTAACGTGATTAACAGTAAAAGTAAAAAAATAAATTTATTTAGAATGAAAATAATGTATTTAATAAGACTAATTTACTTAGATATAATTATAAAATAATTGAATAACTATTTATGGTAAAAAATTAATATGATTGAAGGATAAAATAAAAGTTTATTTAAAAATTAAAAATAAAAATTAATTAAATTAAACATTAAAAAAATTTAGTATATTAAAGATAAAAATATATAATTTATACTTTATTATAAATATACCATACTATTTTTTTTAAAAGTTTATCTACTAACTATTTTATTAGTATTTCATGATGAGTAAAAATCTATAATAGTAAAATTAAAAAATAATTTATTTATATAAAAATAATGTGATTAAAAGTAATTTTTTAAATATTATTAAAAATAATTGAATAATTAAATACTATAAAAAAATTTATATTATTGAAAGATAAAATTAAAATTTATTTTAAAGTTAAAAGTAAAATTTATTAAATTAAACATAAAAGGATTTCGATACACAAAAGACAAAAAAAAAAAAATTTATACTTTATTGTATATGTATCATGTTATTTTTTCTTTTTTCGAAAATTTATTTACTAGTCATTCTACATGCATTTCATGATGAATAAAAATTTGAATTTGTAATGTAATTTATTCAGTTAAAATTCACTTTTATTTTACTTGGTTTATTAATTTTTCTAAGAGTAATATATGTTAGTGTTGCAAGTGTGAGGAGTGTTGAAGTTAGTCCCACATCAAAGAAAGCAAGGAAGAGTGAGGAGTTTATAAGATGAGAGACCCATTAACTTGACACCTCAAGGTTTTGAGTTGGATGTGGTGTCTTCTCATCTTATGTTCTTTCACTTGATTCCTCACCGAAATCTCCCTGGTTGTCGAGAGCTCTCCACGGTTGGCCCAATAAGAGCAGTATGAAAGAGCCTAGCAGCGAAAAACTAAACGGGAATTCTGTTTTTCCCCTTCTCTCTCACTTGGTGGCTACTCTCTCTCACACTCAATGACCCCCAAAATCTGAACTAGGATTGTGGCACAATGGGTGCAAGAGACACCCTCAAAATATTAGACTTTGGCCTCACAAAGGAGAGAAAAACCCAATATTAAAGGTTTTGAGTTGGATGTGGTGTCTTCTCATCTTATGTTTTCTCACTTGATTCCTCCTCGAATTCTCCCCGGTTGTCGAGAGCTCTCCACGGTTGGCCCAACAAGTGGTCTGGTTTTAAGGAGTATTCAAGGTGAAGTATCGAAAGTCTTCCCAGCAAAGGTGGTCCGGGCGGCGTGTCCCGCGGTGTTTTGCGGCGGTGTGATGGACGAATACTTGTGGTGGTGGAGGAGCTAGAAAGAGAAGGAGTTGATGCTTGATGTGGAGACTCACACTTGAGGGGGAGATTGTTAGTGTTGCAAGTGTGAGGAGTGTTGAAGTTAGTCCCACATCAAAGAAAGTAAGGAAGAGTGAGGAGTTTATAAGATGAGAGACCCATTAACTTGACACCTTAAGGTTTTGAGTTGGATGTGGTGTCTTCTCATCTTATGTTTTTTCACTTGATTCCTCCTCGAATTCTCCCCGAATTTAAATAGGATGATTTAAATATTAGGGACAACTTTAAAACTTGCTCTAAACATTAAAGACAAAAATAATACTTTACTCTTTTTTCAATTTACTATTTAGTTTTTTTTTTTATAAAAATCAGGAATAATTTAAAAGTAATACACAATAAAAGAGTTATTATCAATTAAAAAAATAATAATTTTGATATACTACCAATTTAAAATAAATTTTACATATATATATATAATTATATAATGACATATTGACAAGAATAACTATTTTTTATATTAATCACATAAATAATTATTCAAGAGAATAAATATTATTAGACAATAATATAAAATATTTTATATTATTACTATATCAAAACTAAAGTTATTAAAAAAATTAAACTAATTAAGAAACAGCAAAATTATATAATACAATTGTGTTAAATATATATTAAAATTAATTATTAATATAAAATATATACTAAAATAAATTAAATTATATATATTTTTATATATAAATACATAATAATTGATTTAATTATATATATATATATATATATATATATATATATATATATATATATATATATAAAGTTACTAGCCCAAAACTCTCATCAGCCGAAAATACTCCCAATAAAACATATGACATCACTCCCTCACATCCCTCTCGCTCTCAATTTTTTTTTTTTTTAAATTTGTTATTTCCAAACCACAAACCATGAAACCATAATACATAAACTCAAAATATCAATTCCATAACTCATTCTCGCTCTCAATTTTTCTCTTCGGTCTTTTTCCTCGGCACTTTCTACATGCAGCAAAATAAGAAAATCTTGAATAAATATATATGTGGAAGGAGCAACTATATGTATATATGTGGTAGATTATATTTGAAAAGTTTAGCCTTTATTTTAAAAGAAAAGGTAAAAAATTGTTTAATATACTATTTTATATAATAAGTCAACTATTTTATCACATTTTTATTTAATGATATTAATTTTTCATATAATTTTATACAAATAATTCATATGATATATAATTATAAATTAATATTAAATTAGAAAAATTAAATTCTATGAAATGTATATATAAATATAGGGTAAATTACTAAATTGGTTTTTACGTTTGGACAAAATCCTGTTTTGGTCTTTAAGGTTTAAAATATTCTATTTGAATCCAAAAAAATTTCATTTAGTTTTAATTTAGTCCCACCGTGAGGTCAAAGTTAAATAATTAACGAAATGTCTTATATGACAGTAGTACAAGAATAAGGTCGATAATCTAGAGAACAAGTATAAGCTCCAAATGTACAAAATTAACCGATGATGCATCAATACATTTATTTATCATTCACCTTAGTTTTATAGAAAATATTTCATTTAAATTGTAAGAAAAATGATAAATAAATGTATTGATGCATTCACGATTGATTTTGTGCTTCTGGAGTTTGTAATTGTTCTCCAAATTATCGATCTTGTTCTTATACTGCTGTCATGTAGGACATTCCGTTAATTATTTAACTTCAACCTCACGGTATGACTACATTGAAGCTAAATGAAACTTTTTTGGATTCAAATAAAATATTTTAAACCTTAAAGACCAAAACAGGATTACACCCAAACGTAAATAACCAATTTATTACTTTACCCTATAAATATATTAGCTCCATGTATAATAACATCAATCATGCTAGGTAATCAACTAAAATACCAGTCAATTAACAATTAACTATCATTCCAATTCACTCTAAAACTCACTTTTACTCTCTCTCATTGAAAAAAAAAAATCCAAAACCCTCACCTTTTCTTTTCTCTCTCACGACTTTTTTTCTAGCAACAATACTCCTTCGCATGGCTGCTTCTGCCACAGTGCCACCACACTAAAATCGGTCTTCTACCGTTGTCATTTGTTGTCTTGTCCAAAGTCTGTACCATCATTTGCTATCTCGTCAGAAGTTTGCATCGTGTGTATTAGTCTTCGTCTGTGGTGTTTTTTATTATTATATTTGTGGATATTTATTTTTGTTAGATTTTGCATGTTTAATTTTGTTAGTTTTTGAATATTCTTTTTTATAATTTGTAGATGTTTCTTTTTGTTATGTTTTGAATATTTATTTTCGTTAGATTTTGGATGTTTCTTTTATTAAGTTTTGAATGTTTATCTAGATTTTGGATATTTTTTAATAGATTTTGATTATTCTATTTTGTTAGGATTTAGAGTTTCTTTTTGTATAATAATTTTAGATGTTCTTTTTTATTATGTTTTGAATTTTTTTATATTTTATATTTTTTTTGTCAATAAAAGACGCTTCTATGAGTGCCGCCGCGATCAGAAGGAGGGACGGTAGCAGGGAGATGCATGATGCTGTAGAATTAACAGCTGTAAGGGAGGCGCACAAAACGCTACAAAAATGATGGCGATAGAAAAACACACAACAGTCCAGAATTAATGGCGGTAGGAAAGGTGCACATATCACTAGAGGATTGACAGCGTCAGAGAGATGCACGACATTGCAGAATTGATGATCAGTAAAGGAACGCAAAGTAAAGGAGGAGTGACGAGAAAATAAGCATTATATATAAATATAAATGTCAAAATTAGTTTGCTAGCTATCTACTAAGAATTATATAAGAAAAAAAAAGAATCAATTTGAGTTGATTTAGTGATTAGTTTATTATTCTGCTTAAATAAAAGTGAATACTGTATTATGTATATAGCAATTTATTCGCAAGCAATAAACTCTTATATAGCAATTTATACTGCCCGAATCACTATTAGATGATATTCACAAAATGATGATGCAATTCTGGTGGGGTCAAAAACATAATGAAAAAAATTTCAATGGATCAGCTGGGATACAATGAGCAGAATTAAAGAGGAAGGCGGTATGGGATTTAAAGATCTCAAAGCGTGTAATCTGGCGATGCTGGCAAAACAGGGATGGAGACTAATGACTAAACCAAATTCTATGTTTTATAAAGTCTTCAAAAGCAAATATTTTAGACTTACCTCTTTTTTAGGAGCGAAACCAGGCCTGAGACCATCTTGGGCTTGGCAGAGCTTATTGGAAGGCAGAAAAAGTACTGGAATAGGGTACCAAATAAAAAGTCACGACACAGGGTATAGTAAAATTCAAAGAAGAACCATGGTTTGGTAACTTACCTCCCTTTCGAGTACAGGAAGAAGACTGCAGTGATAGAAATCTGATCTGGTTAAGACAACTATTCAATGAGATAAGGGGTTAGAATACACAGCTCATTCATAGTAAGTTCAGTCCCAATATAGCACAACAAATCTGCCAAATAGACATTGAAGAAGGTGAAGATTCAGTCAGGTGATGGATAAAACATGATTCAGGTCAGTACAATATTAGAACGGGATATGAAGTAGCTTACAAGTTTTTTCATAAGCCTATGAAAGATTTTCATGTCAGATTTCAAAGTAGACAACTATGGAGGAGCATCTGGGAGGTTCGATGCGAACCAAAAATCAAGGCATTTCTATAGAAATTTGCTCACGAAGGGCTAGCAGTGAAGACAAATCTTCATAAGAGGATACCTCAGATCCCCAATTTATGCCCGCGATGTTCTTCACTGCCAGAAACGCACCTCCATGCTCTGATTTTCTGTCTGGGAGTTGTGCAAGTCTGGAATCAATCACCAGTAACAAGTGTGATTCCCAGAGATCCGACTATGGAACCATGGGAGTGGTGGTGTCAGTTGATGGAAGCAGTGAGAAGAAGAAGAGACTCAAAAGAAAAAATCAGTCAAGTAAGTTACCTTCTATGACAGATCTAGTTGTCCAGGAACGCTCTCATTTTTTAAAATTGCAGAGTTGAAGTTGAAAAAATTCTGTCTCAAGCTCTGACATTTGCGGAAGAATTTGAGCGACTTGGGAGACATAGCAACTGAAACTAAAGAGGAGAGAATAACTTGTCTTTTTTGTTTTAATCCATACTGCTTTAGCTTGATATTATTGTTTCTGAGAGTTCCCCAAATTTTTATTATTGTATATGTTTATTCCTGTTTGTGTAGGTATTGTAATTGAATCATTTAATTGCAATAAAAGTATTATCTTTGGGGAAAAAAAAAACTCTTAAATGAAGTTTAAATTTATGACAAATTAATTTTTAACCTATTAAATTAAGAGATACTACGAAAAAAATTAACGTTAAATCAACTTTTTGTTAATATAAAATCAGAATTTTGCTATAAATTGGTTGATTTATTAAATTATTAGCAGTAGTATTAGTTACTTAGACTTTTTAAAAAAATTAATAATACTTAAGAGTAGAAATTAAATGTTTTACGAAAATAAAAACGATAACATTTGACATTAAATGAAAGTATAAATATAAAAATAATATTGTCAACGAACTATAACTTAAATGATATAAATTTTTTATACTCACTTAAGAAGTTGGGATTCGAGTCTTTTTTTTTTTTGTAAAAAAAATATATATATATAAATAATATTAATATATTTAAGTAGAAAGATAATTCTCCACCCCTTTTTCCCTCTGTTTTTGACGGACAATTTTTCCCCCTCGAAACTGAAGAAGAATAAACGCATAAAAGCAGTTGGTCATTACTCATTAGTCGTCATACCCATTGTGCCAAATGTTAACAGCATAGGCTAATTTATTTTTTTAAAATAATAATGTCATCTTTTTCATAAATTCGTACAAATATATAATGAAAAAAAAAAACTATATAAGAAATAACATTATAAAAAGTAGAAATAAAATTACTATTCCCTTATTTTTTAATGTATAAATGTCACTAGTACTAATTTATAATAGATTAAAAAAGAAATTTTGAAAAACAAATATTTATTTTATTTATGAACTATTTGTTTATATTTTTTAAAAAACAGAACAAAAAATAAATCATATTTTTATACTTTTTGATAAACGGGTAAAGATATGACAGAAACAGTTGAAGAGAAAAAAAATATAAATATTTATTACTATTAAGGTTTATAATTAATTTTTCCCAAATCTGTCCTTACAATTTATCTAGAAAGGCGAATCGAACATTTTACTTTAAATAAATAAATTATATATGCACACAAACATACTACAAAAAGTTATATATCTTAACTTAAATTAAATATTCTTATCTTTTAAACTAAATATTTAGAATACGAAGATGATGTTAACTTTTATTTACTATCAATTATTCAAATGATTAAAATATTTATTACATTATATTAAAATGTAAAACGATTAAATATTTAATTAAATTATGTAATATAATTTATTTATTCATACATAAGTATGACTACTTTTTTGTAATTTAATTAAAAATAACACTTACATATTTACTAGATTTATATCTATATAATTTAATTGCTTCTTATGCTAATAAAAATATATTTTTATTTCTAAAAATGACTTGATGTGCCAAAATCGATAATCCCAGCTATATGTTGTGATTATAAGAAGGGCGCATGACATTGATTATATCCTTTTGTGAAAGAAATAATAATTAAAAGTCAACAAGCAATAGTTCAAATGGTATAGTTTCCTCATACTCAATTAAGAGGTTACGGGTTCGAGTCTCTATATTTTCGGTAAAAAAAAAAAATTAAAAACCAATGAATTATAGCTCAAATGACATAGTCTTTCCATACTCAATTAAGAGGTTGCGGGTTCGAGTCTCTTATCTTTGATAAAAAAAATAATTAAAAAAATTGTGAAAGTATATAAAAGGAAAACAAATGTTATATGGGAAAAATAGAAAGCCCAGAGCGTCTCTTGTTGCTCCAGCTTTAATGGCGTGTGAGACTACGCTGAGTGTGTACACCTACGCTTTCCAGTAACCGCATGTAAATCTTCAATCTTTGCATGCTTCACCAACTCCTCACAAAAACAAAACCCCATTAACCCAATTCATATGATTCTCTCTAAAATGCAAAAATGCAATCCCAATTCTCATCATAAAGGAACCATTTTTATTATTTTTTTCTCTGTCTAAAAAAACTGTGACCCAGATGGCCAGAGAGTCGTAACATCTTCTTTGAATCGATATCTGAAAAGGGTTCTCTGATTGCTTTGTGTGAGTTTTTCCTCTTGTGTTCTCTGTTGTTTTCTTTTTCTCTGCGTTTGTTCTTTCAGTTGTTTGTGTGGTTCGTTGGTGTGTGAATGTGTTGAGATGGGTAAAGAAATGAGTGAGAATGTGAAAGACGATGGTGAGCTTGAGGAGCTTGAGATGTTGTTGAATGAGATCCCTCGGGCAACATCGCACAATCTCCTCCACCTTTACCACAGGAATCGCCATGTTAATGGTGGTGGTTGTGTTGGTGATGATGATCATCATGATCATGGCCATTTTGTGACTCAGGCAAATCATGGAATGTGTGGTATGTATGATGATGTTGATGAGCCGTTAACAACTCAGATTCAGTATCCATGTGTTTCATCACCTTTGAGTGGCTTCTCTGACGGCTCTTCGTCAAGCTTGTTCCTCCATGGTGGACATTCCCTCTCTGACACTGGATCACCAACATTGGAGGATCTCAAATCCACCATTCCTTCTGGAAGCTCTTGTCACCCGAATCCTTTCTACTTGGATTCACTGACACCTGATTCAGCTTCCATTAACAGTGCCAATGGAAGCTTCGCTGATGAACTTGGCCTTTGTGCCAATTTGAGTCAAATGTGCCTTGGAAATCAACATGACAGTCCGTACGATTCCAAAGATGTTTCAATGGGTATGAATGGGGTTCCGTTTCGTGATTCTTCCTTTACTGGAAATACTCCAATCAATGTCAACAAACATGGTGATTATTGCAATTTCAATAGGGAATTTTTAGATTCTGCGGCGGTCCAGTCACTGTTTCCCAGGAGTCCTATCAACCATGGTTCTGATATAAATCCGACATTATTAGGATTAACCCAGGATTACAAAATGGCTAATTTATTCGGACCAAGACAGTGTACTAAATGGCCTGAGACAGTTCCTTCTCAGTTGAATGGATTTGGTGTTTCAATGGATTCTCCAAGGCACAGAAGGCAGATGCTAGATAACTATTATTTCAGAGGAAATCAGGGACCGGTGCCTGCTGCTTCTTTGACCCGAAATTCAGTGGTTGATGCTATACTATGTGCACAGAAAAATGGAATGAATTTAATGGAAGAGACATGCATGTCAAGATTGTCAAACTCTTCCCTTTGTACTAATTTAAGACCTTATTTGAGTGTTCAGCATAGCCACCCTTTATCTAATGCAAGAACTGTGCTTCCTTCAGATGCAAGAATCCCACAAGGGAATCTAGATTCTATCACCAGTGAGGGAAGCTTCATTTTACAAGGTGAAGGTTTAAATTATGTTGTTAACAGAGGCTCAGATCGTTCAAGATGTCAGAATAAGGCTGCTGTGCGAGGTACTGGATATGGTAAACATCTAAGGAGAACGGAACTTGACACCCGGCACCAGGTTGTTGGATCTCATGGAAGTCCTAGGAGTGTCGGGATTGGTTGCTCGTTCCCTTTGATGCCAAAGTATAGTTCCCTAGCCGAAGCTCGAGGATATATATATTTAATAGCCAAAGATCAGCATGGGTGTAGGTTCCTCCAAAGAACGTTTGAAGAGGGTACCCCAGAAGATGTTCAAGTGATATTTAATGAGATCATTGATCATGTGGTGGAACTTATGATGAATCCCTTTGGGAATTACCTTATGCAGAAGTTATTGGATGTATGCAGTGAAGAACAGAGAATGCAGATTCTACTCATAATTACTGAAGAACGAGGACAGCTTGTTAGAATCTCTTTAAACACCCATGGGTAGTGCTGCAACTTATGCAAATATTACAGTATTATATTGACTATATGATATCCAATTTGACATCATTCTTAACTTGTTTCCTCCCTTTTTATCAGCACTCGTGTGGTACAGAAGCTGATTGAGACTCTCAAAACCAGGCAGCAAATCTCATTAGTTGTATCAGCTCTTGAACCAGGATTCTTAGCTCTCATCAAAGACCTAAATGGAAACCATGTAGTTCAGCGTTGTTTGCTATGCCTGAACAATGAGGATAACAAGGTATGATGATCCATTTCATAATATTGTTGCAAATAAAAGTTCAGTCTTCTTGATATGTTTTTATAAACGGTTGATGGTGGATCATGATAACTAATCATCTCATGTGAAAGAGCACATTATTTGTTTCTCACGGATTCATTTCATTCTGGAAGTTATCACACTTATTGCTTAACATGCAACACTTTATTTGTTTGGATCGGTAGTTACAGGGAGACGTTTAAGGGGCGTGTTAAGTATGAAAGACATGATTCCACATTTTTTTCTGGCTTGGCTCTTGCCATCATTGATTTAACTTGCTACTCTTGCAATTTTTATGCTACCGTAGTTCGTGAAGTTTTGTATTCAGCGGAATATGTTTAGTAAAAGCTCTTGATGGTCATTACCAAGACAAATGATAGACTACATTTGCTTAGGTGTTATGGGTTGCATTAAGATTCCTGTTCTATATTGGATAAAAAAATTGTTTTACTGATGTATTATGGGTTGCAGCAATATTTGTCTTTTTATTGAAAACATCAAGCATGTAACAAACATGTCATTGTGAAATAATGTATGTAGGATTATAGAGAGTACTAACTAATGAACCAAAACAATCATCAATCTGTGATAATCTGAGGTAGGTGAAGAGTTGTAAAATGTGATGATGATTGAAGTGGTATCTGTTTTTGGTATGTATTGCTTAACTTAAGGTTTAAGGTTTAATATATATTGTGTGATGGAAATGTTCATTTGGCACATATCTATGTTGTATGTTAAATTTTGTATGAATTGAACTATATGGATGATGTTACGGTATATTTTCTTTTTCCTAGTGCCCTCTTGTTTCTACGGGTAGCCGTGCTAATTGATTTAATGCAGGCCATTTTGAGAAAAGGGCATTGTTAATTCCTTGAGGAGAAATTATATATATATTTTTTCCTGTTTGCATTAAGCAGTTCATCTTTGTTGCTGCTGCAAAGTATTGTGTTGACATTGCAACTCATCAGCATGGATGTTGTGTTCTACAAAGATGCATCGGCCATTCAACTGGGGAGCATCGAGAAAAACTGATTGCAGAGATATCTGCTAATGCACTTCTGCTATCTCAAGATCCATTTGGGTAATAATTACAACAATGTTACTTAGATTATAAAGCATGTGCTAAAGCCTTCCATTGAATTTTTAAGACACATCTAGCTTTTTGTCTACCTACAGATTATGTTCTATCTTATACCAGAAGCTAGAAATATCTTTAGTAATTTGTGTAGAAGATTTTAACCCAACTTACTGGAGGCTACATTTGATGGGGACTAGAAAATTTGGTGCTCATGCAGCATCGTTTGTTTTACATCTGTGCCTTGTGCTAATGAGCATTTCTTATGATAATCTTGTGTTGTTTTATAGTGTCATTGTGGCAAAGAAGATGATAGCAGCGAGAGTAATTTTAAATGAGATTTCTTTCTTTAAATACTCTTGCTTCTGTGCCTGCGTGGTATTTACATTTAGAAAAGTTGACTGTTTTTAACAAATCACCAATTCTATGCGTACCTTAATCATTTCTAGATGATAGGGTAGTGTACTTGAAACTATGAGATGAATGATTCCTCTACTACCTCTTTGATTTTATTACTGTTTCATCTCTCTGTTCTTTTCTACCTGCTGCAGAAATTATGTTGTTCAATATATCCTGGAGTTAGGAATTCCACATGCCACTGGAGCCATACTTCTGCAATTTGAAGGTAATTATGTGCACCTGTCAAGACAGAAGTTTAGCAGCCATGTGGTTGAGAAATGTCTTGCTGTATTCAATGATGAGAATCGGTCGAGAGTCATTCATGAACTGCTTTCTGCTCCTCACTTTGAACACTTGCTTCAAGATCCACATGCAAATTATGTCGTTCAATCAGCTCTTCGCCATTCTGAGGTTTGTAGCAAGACCACTTTATCTTCCTTTTCACTTTTGACAAACCCATTACAGAACGTTTAGTTCAACTTCAATATCTTGCCATGCTTTTTTCTGTAAAAAATTGTTGTCATATATTAGAATGTTATTATCTTTTCAGTTCTTGTTTTGTCTGTGTGAGAAGTGCACATAATTTCCATAATCTTGTCTTTGCAACTTTTTCCTTGAGTTTCTTTTTGTTTTCTCAGTCTCATTTTTTTTCCTTCACCGAACCAGGGTCATTTGCACAATTTACTCGTTGAAACGATCGAGTCCCACAAGGCAATTTCTCGTAACAGCCCATATTCTAAGAAGATTTTCTCACCAAATCTTTTGAGAAAATGATGTATATTCTCCTCTTTTGCAAGAAGTGTTGTTGTTGTTGATAAGGATGTCGGAATCTGCTGCCAGAGTTATTTGTTTTGCATTGTTATTTAAGTGTAAGTTGGGATGCTGATGCTGATAACCATACAAAAAGACTCTTCACAATCTGTTTAGAAGTGCTTATCCATCTGCTCATGTAGTTTTGGAACCAAAAAAAAAAAAAAAAAGAAGGAAAGAAGAGCAGACAAGTCTTGCTCACATTTAATTTTTATTTTTTGGACAAATATGAATGTACTATTTCTGTTGTCTTGTATTTCAACTTCTTGAGTATTATCATCCTGTTAATTATGGTATTCTCAATGTGTGAGAAAGTATAGTGTATAGTGAATATTTAGGATTTTTTTGCTGCTCTTTGTACAAATACTAAGAGGAAGCTTTAACTTCCTTTATTTTGTGTAAGGCGCTTCCAGAATAGCCTTTTCTCTCGGGCGCTTTTAGAATAACATCCTTTGCCTTGGTTGCAAGGGAATGAATTATGCTACATCTTATTCTGTATTCAAACTTATTATGGATTCTCCATTCCTTCATCTTATCTTATCTTATTGTTCTTGTTCCTCTCTCTAGAGTTGTTGAAGTTTTCACAAAATTCCCCTTTTGGAGGGCTTTTGAAAGAACATGAAATCAATTTACTTTCTCTTATTCTGCTGAGTACTTCGGTTTTTTTATTTTAATATTGAAGAATGAATACAGTTTTACGTTAATATTACAAAAAATGGGGTTTTACAGCGTTCTGAGGTGCTGTTCTGTGCAAGCACAATACGCAATCTGTGTATTTACTTGTACAGCTTTTATAATTTTGCAAAACACGATAACTTTTAATATTAAAGAATTATACCAATTCTTATCCAATATTCAAAAAAATAGACACAGTACATCTCCATCTAATACTAGTCACTTTTAAAATATAACAAGACTCAAATTAAATGAAAGTACGTACCAAAAGTAACTTAGAATTGTTAAACGGATAGAATAGTACTGAATCTGAACCCGTCAGAGTAGTGCTAGAGTTATACGTTGATATTCCTCGTAAATCATAAGACCTTTAGTGTCGCTTTCCAAATAAAGGATCGGAACAAACATGTTAACAATATGTTTATGATTAACAAAATATTTTACTTGCTTATACTCGATGCATGTAGTTGTGATGACTCGTACGTTCTGATTTGTGAATGTGTGTATCATATATAATAATCAAGTCAAACAAGAATGGCAAAGGTGAGAGAATGTTTTTTAGGACAGAGAAAGACAAGTATCATGACTCAGCAATTCAGCATGTCCGGATGAAACAAAATGATTATTGAAATTTTTATAGTTAAATATTCTGAGAATGCATGGAACAGAAACACGGATGCTTGCATTGCAATTTGATTGAAATTTCTAATGTATTTATAATTTAAAATTTTTAATTAATAGTAACTTAATACGTGTCTTTATTAACTAAACGCATAATTAATTTGAATCTTTTAGTCAACTTATTATTTAATTTGGAGCACATGATGATGAAAAAATTTGATTGTGGGTACACTGGTTTGAGTAGTGTTCATTTTCTGATCTAATATTCAAATTTAAAGTGAGTAAAGCTCAATTAACAGGTATGAATTGGATCGACACCTACTTGATTTCATAGAAGTTGGAGGTGACGAGTTATTCTAACTCTACTTGTAATTAACTCTTGTAATATTTTCTATTCATCTAAAAATGAGATCTCAACAACTTTTTTATTAGAAGGGAATAACAAATTCACTAACAAAGACGAGATTACTCAAAAAGTGGTGATTGACTCTATATCTACAATTATAAATATTTTGACATTCTCAAATATACTTCGAACCCAATTTATTAAAAATGTACCTAAAACTTATACTAACCTAAGTATTAGAGTTCTTTACAGGTATCACCTCCCACCTCCTCACGAAAAACTTGGATAACAACACTTTAATACGAGAGACGTTAGACACTATCTCCAAAAGAATCTAGACCTCACGTTTAACCATCCGTATCTCGTTAGAAGTAGTATTCCAACTTTTCATTTGTTTGAGATTATTATTTTTGTTTTTCAATGACTCCACATGCACTGGCACTGTAATATACTTTCTCTTTTTGAGAAAATATAATTTTTTTATTTTCATAAATTTATTAAAAACATTAACGTATTTGATGATAAAATTTGTCCAAATACATTCATTTAAGAAGGATTGGGTAATACAAAATTATACTATTGTTCATACCCTGCCCAATGCTAAAACCTAAGATCCAAGTAAAAAGGTCTAACCCAAAGGAGTTAAGCCTCACACTGCACAAACCAGATGCCACGAAGTCAGCTATCTTGAAGTCGGTACGAGGATCAGCTGTCAAATAAACCCTCCCTCAAGAGGATAATTGCCCCTAGAATCTCTCTAACCACTTCCAAGAGCCATATCTCAACGACCCTAAGATAAAGGGACGGTTATTCTCTTTAAAAAGTGGCACTATTTCAACGGTGGTTATTGGTTCACCACTATAAATACACTGACACCTCTCAAGTATCTCTAAGTCCCAATACTCTCTAGCCCTGCTCACACCCTTGCTGACTTAGGCATCGGAGTGTTTTTGCAGGTACCACCCCCATTCGTTCATACTCACAAGTCGGACGGAGGCCCCCAAGACGCAGACCCGTTCGAAGGCTTCCTTCCTCAGACGATTGAGCCAACCCAGCGAGTCCAGCCCAACAATTTCCGGTTACCCATCGTAACAACTATTAATTTTAAGTCCAACTTGATAAAGTTATTTTGGAAAAATATTTGTGTTTAAAAAAACATAAATATTTTATTTTATATTTAGTAAATAAAAAGTTAGGTAGTACCTGTATTTTTAGTTTTGAAAAAACTAGGAATATTTTAAAAACACTTATAAAAATGTTTTCAAAAACTAATCATTTACTTTTTAAATTTAAAAAGCTTATTATAATCATCGAATTAATATATTACTGTGTTGTTAACAAGGACAGATATACTTGTATAATTATAGGAGCAAACACCCCACTAAAATTTAAAAATATTTTAAGTAATATATAAAAATGATGTATAACTATCTTTATTAAATTATAAAAATTAATTCCACTATTTTTTTTTATTTTATTCCCTGTTATATATATATTTTTTTTTTTTACCAAAGATAGGAGACTCGAACCCGCAACCTCTTAATTGAGTATGGAGAGATTATGCCATTTGAGCTATTACTCATTGGCCCTGCTATATATATCTTGTCTACACTCTTAAAATTTTTTAAATTCATCACTGGTGTTAAAATTAATTTGCGTCACAGTGGGCTAAAACAGTTCCATTAATTTATTATACATGAATGACTGACCGCAAACTCTCTAGGTATTATCTTGACCATATCAAATCAAATTCTCGTTTGAAAGGGTGTGAGAGTTTTCATGAAATAAGGACAAAACAAAAATGATAAAAGAATAAAAAAACTCTGCAAAGGACGAAGAGGAACCTAAAAAAGAGGGAGCACCAACTTCCAACTACCAAGTGGCAAATTTCATTACACTCATCAAAATTAAAATATTCCAAAACTAAATTGATTTCAATATTTCATACATTTTTTATTTCGAAATAAGAGAAAGAACGAGCCACAAAGTGGCACGTGCGGAGCCCACTAGGAGGTCGCACAGCATTTCTACGGTGTGGACCAGGGACACGTGCCGTGATCCTAGCTAAACAACGGTGCGTGGACCAATAGGAATTCAGTAACTGATCGGATCTTAGCGCGCACCTCCCGTCCACGAACCACGAATCCTGAAATCTGCTCGATGCCACGTGTCGCCTTCTTCGCGATACTTTTTGCTTAAATTCAAAAAGCACTAAAACAAAAATAATAATATTTTATTGCTGAGTAGAAAAAATAAAAAAGAATAGCTGTGTGCTTGCTGGTGGCGTTCGACGGAAAAGAAGGCTCTGGAAGGTCCAAGGAATCAAAACTCGGCCGCTGAAACAACGCATCACAGAATCCGCACTTTCTCCTTTTATTTTTCCTGTCAGATCTCAGTTTTTCTCTGAAAATTATCATTTTCCCGCGGAATTCGGTTCTCCCGTTAGCCGGACGCTGATACAGTTCAAAGTCAGGTCTGTAATATTTTCTTTCCTTTATTTTAATTTATTTATAAATTTGTGTTTATTGTGAGTGGTTTTACTGCTGTGGATTTTGTACTTCAATTGTAGCTTAACGATACAGTTGGTGCCATGTTCGCATGGAGAGAACGTCGAAAAGGAAATTCGGAGTTTAGATTTTGTGATTTAGATTCGGAATCTATTCGGCTAGGGACAGAATTCTGCGCCCTGAATTATCTACTTTTAAAAAGAAAAAATTATAGTATCGGCTCATAAATAAGTGGAATTTTAGCGTTTTGATGTTTGATGACTCTGGTTCACCGATCAGGATCGGAAAATAGAAAAGGATCAAGGGAATTTATTTTAGGCCTTATTACCGTACAAAATTGAAGGTCTCTGATTTTGGTTTACTGGACCAATAGTCCAGTAGGGATTAGACATGGTTATTGTTCCAGGCATGTGATTGGGGATTGGGGAACATCTTTGGATCAAATGAAGCTTTCCTCCTTTCTAGAGTAAGCCCAACATCGTACTTGCTACGCGATTATGACTACTCTGGTAGGGGACCTGCAAAAAGCTCCAACGCCAATGCAATTCTTTCAATTTATGTCTATCATACCTCTTCACTGATTGGATTTTGGAGGTGTCCCTTTTATTTCTAGTGCCGCCACCTTCTCTTTATTGTTCATAGCCCCTAAGGGAATCTTTAGCTGTTATAGTTGGAAGCTGTTAAATGTATCATCATTATGATTAAGATGTGCTTGGCTGTTTATAGTTATATACTGTTATTATTATACGGAAGAGATTCTGAAATTCTCTGCAGCTAATGGGTTTTTCTGTCATAATGATTCATAAGTTGGCAATAAATAGTTTGGAATTTTCTTAAATACTTTCAGAATATGAACTCATTTAGCACTCAAAACTTGTGTATCTGTTGAAACAGAATATCCTGTGTTGTAACTTTGAGACAAGGTATGACATTGGCAATGTTTTTAAAATTTACCAGTTGAGAAACTATGTAACCCTTGTGGATTGGTGTTAGTAATCATTGGCTGCTGTAGTGATTAGGAGTGCAATTGCAAAGTTCATCTGTAAGCTGGGCTGTTATGCTAGGGTTTTATATATGTATTTCAGGTTGACGTGTTGTGTTTGTAATATTTCATGCAAAATATAATAGGATTAGAACTCAGCATGAGATTTCCTTGTCATGATCCAAATAATTTTTGTTTATTTGTCAAAACTTGCAACTGAAGCTCCTTTTTTCGCATGTTATTCATGATAGAGAAAGATCTTTGAGGACAGATCTTGGAAAAGAAACATGACACTGGATCAAGCAGTTGCTTGTTTCTTTAGTGGTGGATAGAAGATCTCAAAGGAATGTCAAACTTCTCTATGTATGAGGTACTAAACATTGCAGTTCAGTTCAAGCACCGATATTTGAAATTTTGGACACCCATAGATCACATGCCTGATTTGATTAATCTGTATATGACTGAAGTCTCTATCATTACGTATCAACCCACAAATAATTGTGAACACAAAAGTGGTCATACTTCTTCCCAGTTCAAGCTTAGATACATCTTTTTCCCTAATTCGTCACTTCCCCATACCTAACAAATTGAGAGGCTGCACCCATGTTGTCTGGTATGATATATAACTCTTTGGCTGGACAGCGAATATTAGCAATGCATTAATAAAATATTTTTATTGAAGGCAAAATGTATTTTTATCATTCGCGGAGTCAACCCCACTATGCACACACATGCATGTTGTCTGAGGTAGTTGACTTCTGAAATGATTGTCACTTGTTTCTTTTAGAAGCTTTTGATGCTATGCTTGTGAAAATAAATACTGTTACTGAAAGCAAAATATCTTTTTCCCTTCATAAACTCAAATCCCCGCACCCTGCGCAGCACAGGCATTGTCTGAAGTAGATGAATTCTGAACTCTGAAGTGATTATCACTGATTTCTTTTAATTGCTTTTGATGCCATGGAATTGCAAGTTATTTTCAAAATCTAAATACATGTTTTGTGTTACAGCTTCAAGGTAATGTGTGGGATGAATTTTGTGAAGCTGATGATCGTGTAGTGCCCAATGCTGGTGATGACCACAAGGTGCAATTTGCATTACAGGCTGAGAGTTGTAAGAAATCACTTAAAGAATTGCATAGTATCAAAAGAAGTACTGGTGTTGTGAGTAGTTATGGTCCTCAAGGTCAAGAGGAACTGTTGCCAAATCTGAGCCTGAAAGAAAGAATGCTGGAAAAGGGTTCATGGTCTCAAAAGCCTGAGGGTTTTTTTTCTTCATGTGATGGTGACTTGTGCAAAGAACTGAAAACACCGACATCTGATAATACTAGGATGTCTGATCATTTAAAGAGCAGCAATGCAGATTCTAGCAGTGTGGATGATGCTATCTTAAGAGACAAGTGTATAGTGGAGGATGATGGCCTGTCTCAGTATCAAATAAATGACATATCACAAACTGATAATGACCTCAGTTTTCTTGATAATGATGTGTGGTTGGATATAGGAAACTTTGAAGATGTTGACAGGGCATTGTAAGAAACCCCCATTTGAGAGAATTTTTCTAAATATTCCCCTTTATAAGAAATTCGAATCAATTCATCATGATCCTAGAAATATCTGAATAGCACTTTTGAAATTGCAGAAATTGTGACTTAACTTTTGGAATGGGGAGTCTCAATAATGAAGAAGAGGAGTTTTGCTGGCTCTCATCTTCACATGGAGCTGAAGGATCTGATGATGCATTAAAGTCCGACTTCAAGTTTGCCTCATCTGAGGAGAGCCCATTGAAGAGTATGTCAGATTATAATATGTCACCCAAGGAAAATATTGAAGGTCTGCCAACTAATGATCCCAACAAAAAAGCATCTCCTATTGATAAAAAACTGATGTCGCAAATGAATATTGATCATGATGCTGGACCACCTCCATTATCAGCATTTGGTGAATCAAATAGGAAGTCCACTAATACGGATAACTTGGTGCCCACTGAAAAAGTAAGTTACCCCTTTACTTGATTTCGTATTAAATTGTATAACTTGGATTCTAATTCCTGAGTTTCAAATCATGCGGTACAATTTGTTCTAGACTCCTCCATGTCACATAAGGAGAAATATATAAGCTCACATAATTCCCTCTCCAAGGAATGTGACAAAATAAGTTTTGATATTTGTCTCTGAATATTTTGAAGATCATTCATGACATTGAAATTGATTACTTAAGTGTTACACGTACATATACTACATTGGCACTAGACCTGATTCTGCTTTACATTTCACTGCTGTAATGTCCGAGAGTATTCTATAACTCAATTCAGTTTATATCTAAATATAATCAAAGATTGGTACGGAAAAGTTTCTTAGTCAATGCAACAATATTATATTCTACCACTATTGACCTGTAAAGGGCTAAAACTTTGAGACTTCAAAATTCTATAAAAATCAAAATATCTAAAACTTTTAGTCTTCAAGATGATATTATGGTCTGTTCATGTCATAAGAATTTTTTTTCCTGCTTGGAGTTGTACCTAATAATAAGAAAGGGAACTATATTTTTTCTTGGCTAATTGATTGTATTACTCTGGTTAGTAATGTAAATGTATGTTTTGTAGCAACTGGAAACTGGTCTGGCTGCGTCCTCTATTTCTTAAGATTAATGTATACTGTCTCTTAATTCATAATTGTATATGCCAGACAGCCTCATTGTATTAAAGGTGCAGGGTAAGCTGTCAAAGCCATCAGTTGGAAAGAGAAAAAATGGCTACCTAGAAAATGGTGATTCCATTCATCCCTATTCTCATATGGAGCAATATCCACATCTGAAGCAACCCTTTGGAGCATCATCCAGTGCAGTTACTTCTCAGGATAGCATCCATAAACATACACCAAACATGGATTCTGATTCTTTAGGATGTGTACAGATGCGGACTCCCTTAACTCACCGTGATTATAATCATACTCCAAGTTACACTTCCCTGCTTCCAGCTTTGTCTGGATCAAGGTCTGAACATAATAAACAACTGTCTCCTTTGGAGAGTCCTCACGGGAAACCTTTGGAGGCTGCTAGCTTGGAAACAAATGATAAGAGGGAAAAATTATATAATTGTTATGATGCACGACTGTTAAGTAGGGGTATCAAAGGTGAAAATATGGCTAGTCACATGACACCGTTTCCAAGTCCAGGTTCAGGCCAGCGGGTAGGTCATCAGTTTGAGAATGAAAATGAAGACCATAGTGAAGTTGGAGGAGTTAGCATTGGATTTTCACAAGAAATAGATTCTTCAAATGCTCAAGAAAGCCCATCCATGAGCTCAGCTTTGGATGAAATCTCACTTGAAGCAACTAGCTTTAGGCAGCTCCAACAGGTCATGGATCAGGTATTTGAATATTTTCTGATGCCGAAGTTTGTTCCTGTGTTTTGTGATAGTGTCTCCTAGGCAATGAATTAAAAATTAACATGTCATGCATTTAACTTATGGTTTGTCATGATGAAAGATTTTATCGTGTGGGTGTTAACATAGCATCCTAATTATGCTTAGCCATGTGGATGCTGGAAATATGGTGCTTATCCTATTTTCAAGTATTATAGTCTGAATTAAGTTGGTTGTTACTATGGGTGGTCAGATACGGAATATATTGAAAAAGATGGGAACAAAACTATAAAAAGGGAAGAGGGAAAAGAGAATGTCCCGTGTTGTGAATGCTAAGAAAATCTTATCTATCTACCCTTGCTGCAAGTCTTCCGCTTCATTGATTATAAACTTATAATCAATTCACTTGAATGCAGTTGGATATAAGAACTAAACTATGTATAAGGGATAGTCTGTACCGATTAGCTAAGAGTGCTGAACAAAGACATACGGATGCAAATGTGAATGGTCAACTTGGTGATGATATTGAAACCCGGAAAGCATTAATGACACAGGGTGCAGACAGGTATCACTTGCATTATTCATTCTTCATAATCAGATATGTATTTTCGTGGCACTAAACATTCACTGCATACACATTGACATGTTCCCCTAGAGTAGTTTAGTTATCTGCTCATCCTTGCACTTACCTTGTACTGTAGAGTAGTTTTTATTTTATTCATGAGAATGCTATATTGATATGTGAAAAATAAAACATTGATGAATATGGGAACTGAAATAACACTAGGTAATAGGACAATATCATTTGTAACTAATATTGAGAATAAATTTTCAGATATAATATCGTTAAAAAATATTTATAGTCCATTCTAGATTTCTAGATCTTAGCTTCTAATATGTATGGAATATTGGTGTTTTGCTGAAAATATTTAAAACTGGTATAACACCTTGCTCTATTCAGGTGTACTGGGTTCATGGATGTGGAAACTAACACAAATCCCATTGATCGATCTATAGCACACTTGCTTTTTCATAGGCCCTCAGATGCATCAATATTTCCCCGTAATGATACAACTCCTTTTAAATCGGGTTCCATGGTATGCTTTTATGAATGATTAAAATGCTTATCAAATGTTAAATGTTTGGCGCGGCCTTAGTCCTCATGTTGTGGTTTGAATAACAGATACATGGATCAGTGATCAATCCACCAGTAATGACTGAGAACCAGGTTTGCCAGGAAGGATCTTCGGGTGGAGTAGAAAAGAAGCCCTTAGCGATAACACCTAGTAAAAAGTGAAACTAGCATTGGCTATTTGGCCTTAGCCTCGTGTACAATGTTTTTCTTTCAAGTAAGTCATCGTATCGTGTACCATGTATTTATTGGAGGCTTACTCAGATCCCCTTGTTTCTTAACTGCTGATTTTTTTTTTTTTTTGTATCTGATATCATAAATACTGATGACCGATGTATAATTTCCCGATCAAGATTAGGTGGCAGATATGACAATGTAGAGTAATGCTACTTCCCCAACTTTTTTTTTGGGTTAGTTTTTTTTTAGAAAAGTGGTTAAGGATATAATTTTATTGAAAAAGCGATTTTGTTGCAAGTTGCTTCTCGATTACCAATTGGTAGTACGACTTTCCTGAATAGTGATACGATCCTTGATCTGCAGATCTGGAATATCATAGGCATATGGCACCCAAAACCTCTCCAGTCACCGCGGCCTTCAACACCGAATTAATCGGAGATTAATCAACAAATTGTTTAGTCTGGTTTAAGTCGACCTACGTTTAGATATACGGGGTTGAGCTCTATCCAACCGCACAACACTTAGATTCTTCATCTGCGCTGAGCATCATAGTTCACAACCGGAGCCTAGAGCCAAATGATTGAAAATGCATATATATATAAATTTAAATTTCGAATATTATTATGGACAAAATACTGACCTAAATCTATAAATTTAAACTTTAAAGCCTTAAGGAAATTATTTAAAGAGAAGTGTTAGGAGACCAGCAAGTTTTGTGATTTGTCGTCATTATTAATGTTTTTAATGGTGTGAAATTTAATCTAATGATATAGAATTATTCACTTTTCTCTTGATGATTAAGTGTTGGTCAAATTTAAATAAAAGTACTGATCTCCTAGACTTTCTCTTATTTAAATTAAACCAATCATCAGCCACGACTTAGCACAAATCTACTCACAATTCACCTATTCTTAGTGGTTTAGAATAAAACTAGGGGGGCTTAATATTGTTACCTGCTAACACTTTCAAAGCACTTTCATCATTCTAAACATGAAACAAAATTCATTAGTCGCGCATAATTGTCCATCAATTATCAACAGTATATAACCCCCTAATTAGATTTTCATACTAATTTACATAACATAACCAACAGTTTATATGCTATGTTCGGCTAAACACAGCCACTCAATTATGGGTGCCATCCTCATCGTGCTCCATCTCTTCTGCATCCTCAAAACGCTGATCGTTGATATGAAGCTGCAATCAATCAAACTTAATATAAATAAGGGATAATTTTGAAACAAATTTAAAATCTGGTACTGAACATGGGTTTCTTATATAACTGATCGACAATTCGCCATAACCAAATACAAAATCATCAATATGAAGCATTAAAGCCTCACAAGTCATGAGAATAGATAAGGATTCCGGTACAGAGAAACACATTACAAACCAGCATTGTGTTTATCCGCATCAATACACAAAATAGAATAAAAATATGCCCTCAACCAGTTAATAAATTGTCTGTGTAATCATTTTTGCTTCAAATTTTCAAAATAATAACAAAAAACTATATTCCAATATTTGAATTTAGAAATTAGGTTACCATGAACTTGAAAGTGTCAATAGAATGAAATTCCATAAAATAGCACTAATCATTCAAATATCCTAAAATTGTACTTATCAAAATTTTTGCAACAAAGATAGGTGGTCTACCCCTCCGAAGCACAAGCCAGTTATTGGTAAAAAATTATTTAGAGAATGGGAAGTAAAATCAGTTGGAAAACTTTCATACACTAGATGCAGTGAAGGCACTACACAATAAATAGCCACCCCCTTAAACAAGTAGAATAAAGACCAAATGATATGTGTGGCTCTCTTGTTCTTATAGCGACTGCCAACAACTTTTTCGCATCCATATCTAGCTCAGTGTCTCGAGCCTATCAAAATAAAAAGAGGAGAAAAAAACAAAAAGATTTTGCCAAACTCCTTAATATTTAATAGTCATAAAATGCAATGAATTTTACATTAATATTCAGGTCATGCCTAAGGTTCTCCTTTAATCAGAATTCAGAAAACGGTACTTGATCCAAATAGTATATAGTAACCTAATTTGTTCTAGATACTAAAAAAAGTAAGGAAACAAAACAAAACAAGATTCATGATGTTTGCAATAGCAACAAGCATTTAAACAATTTAAACACATCTGACGTCTTCCCTCCTGACCTGGTCTCTCCCTATATCACAGACCATTCAATAACTGTAACAAACCAAGAGGGACAAAATTGGGATTCAACTCCTTTTAAATTTACTTATAGAAGGAGGGGAAAACACGTAACTAATTAACAACTTCAAATTGTTGTTATTCCACATGTTTAGGAAAGTAGTTAGAATTTTGATATTATAAATAAGAAAGCTGAAAAGCTTTTAGGCAGGGAATAAGTGGAGTGACTATTTAGTGGAGAGTTTGGCCTCTCGAATGCCAAGTGAATCTTCTTTCATAACTCATTCTTCATCCTTCTTTTCTGAATAATATTTCTTGAGAGTGTCACATTGATACCTCAACCTTTCTCTACCCTAACTTCTATCTCTCACCCCTTACTACTCTAATTGTTAATTATATGCTACTGTACCTCTTGATAATCTGGAATTAGTGAGGAAACTCTTTAACAATAACCCACAGTGCTGAAGTGGCTGAACTAAGAGTGTCTTCGAATAAAGCATTTGGAGGACGAAATGTATTCTCTAAGAGGCTTTTAAATCCTTTCATTGGAAATGATGTTTGGATATTAATAGAAAGAATTTTACAACTTACAAAAGTATCTTATAGAGTAATTTTGTTTAGTTTAAATAAAGAAATTAAAATACCCCATAAGAGAGGGAATTCTCAAAATTCTTCCATTATCTCTTCCTTTAAAACTTGATGGACAACAAATTTGTTCTCAAACTTGATACATATATATCATCTTTTGTTGTTGCACAAACAAGACATTTCAGAATTACATCAATTTAGTTACACAATATTTTAAATTCTTCAAAAATTTTAAAATACTCTATCCAAACAACACACTAAAGGATTTTAGGCAAGAAAAGAATGAAGTTCTAGTTTGAATGTGTTAAAACAGAAAGCAAATGATAATTATTCCATATCAAGAGAGGAACAATTAATCTGCAAGTTTTAAAATTGATTCAAGAGACTCAGTAGATCAAGACTCAAGCATAACGCCATATAAAAGGAAAAATAAAAACAACCACCAAAATGAAAGAGAAAGCACAATTAACAAATAACCTAAAGTATCCATAACTGAATTTACAGAAACTTTGAAGGTTAGACATAAAATAGTGATAGACAACTTTTAAGTATCCATAACTGAATTTGCAGAAACTTAATCACAAGAGAAGATGCAGGATTATATGTTAGAATGTGAGACTGCACAAACAAAAGTGGATAGGGAACTATGAGGAAGAGCAACCAACCTCAAGTACTGTACGAGCTAGATCATGATGTCCATTTGACTGACCAAGAGAGTTCGCTGGATTATGAGAGATATAACCTTCTTCCTCTGGGGGAAAATGAAGATCTTTAGCAACGTAACAACTAGAACAATCTACGGGATCAAACCTTTCCAAATTTTAACAAACAAGGTAAAAAGCCCCGCATATACCTTCCTCTTCCCCTTCCATCTGATCAGCACTGAAAACCCAATCACGCTCTTCTCCTTCCTCTAAAAGAACAATATCAGCACAAACAACTCAGAAAGGAGTAAAAAGTAAAAACAGAGTATTAATAACAGTATGGGAGGTTAGCGCTAACCATCATTTGGTTCTGGATTAAGCTCTGCACACTCACAGAATACTTGAAACAAAGTATCCACTGCAAAAAATACATATAAGCAAACCCCAGAGTAACAAACTAATAATCTATCAACAAGAAAAGTACCAAAGTGTAAATTGGCAACATACATTGAGAAGGATCAGAGGGGATAAGCCTCATCTCTGTGATCCTGAATAAATCCTGTATGTCACTGGATTCAGAGTCGGAGTTTTCAGAACCATCCTCTTCAGCATTAGTGTCAATCTTCAGGAAGCGCCCTACTAGTCAGAGATTTGAAAATAACAAAACGACTAAACTGTAACACATTAATTAAGAAATGATAGGTGATACCTGGGTGTATAAACAAGGATGGGGGTAGGCATCTGGGTCTCTTGAGACGGCATGGAGGGAAATAGACAAGAAATCAACAGCATATCCCTTGGTGTTGTCTACATCGCTGAGCCATATCACTTGCCCGCAACAAACAGAGTCACCAGATTGTGATGTTTAGTAAAATTGAGTATGTAACTGTAAAAGGAAGGAAAGAGCTATGGAAAATAACAAGTGATTTAGTTACTTGGTAGTAATATAGAGTGTGCCGGAGGAGATGGGAGGGAGGTTGGCAAGCACAAGGTCCACACCACGCTGCATGTGCATGAGTTCCTCCCCATTCTCAGTGTCCAGGACAGGTTGTCCATTATTGTTTCTCTCACTGAAGTTTCTCAACCCTAAACCCATTTTGTCACCGATTCTGCGAATATCTATTGACTCTTAGAACGAACTTCAGCTTAGCTATTACGGTTGCACACGGTTAGGTCAGCTCAAGCTCACCTTTTGTTAACAGAATCATACTACAATTTCAGGAATCACACACACACAAAACACAGAAATATAAATTTATACAAAAGAAGTAAATTTATAATTAAAAAAAATGGCATACTTAAAGCGAGAACAGGAGAGGCAGCGAAGCAGATTGGGAGAACAGAGAGGAGCAGCAGAACAGAAGAGAGGCGAATGCACGGCTAGAGGAGGTGACGGCTGGCGAGCACCACGTGAAGGCGACGGCAACGGCAGAGCTCAGCGGACTGGAGTTGAATCAAGCCTTCAAGCTCAGGGGCCCGGAAGAATGGTGACGGCTGGGGCTGGAGAAGACCGGAATGGCAGGCTGGTGTCGCTGGAGGAGGATGGAGGAGATGTGGAGAACTGGATATTCACAGAACAGGAATCCTCGGGATTTAGGGGGTTTTTTTTTTATTATTATTATACTTACCATGACACATAAGGAGAAATATATAAGCTCACATAATTCCCTCTCCAAGGAATGTGACAAAATAAGTTTTGATATTGGTCTCTCAATATTTTGAAGATCATTCACATTGAAATTGATTACTTAAGTGTTACACGTATACTATATTGGCACTAGACCTGATTCTATTTTACGTTTCACTGCGGTAATGTCCAAGAGTATTCTATAACCCAATTCAGTTTATATCTAAATATAATCAAAGATTGGTACTGAAAAGTTTCTTAGTCAATGCAACAATATTATATATTCTACCACTATTGACCTGTAAAGGGCTAAAACCAAGGTTCTGAGAACCGGACCGGTCATCAAACCGTTCTAGTTATTGGTTTATTGGTTTACTTGTTTAACCGGCCCAACTGGTAGTTCAACCGAAAAAATCGTTTTAGAATAAAATAATAAATAAATTATAAATAAACATCCTAAAATATAATTATAGTCTAATATAAATCTTAAAATATTTTTGAAATTTAAAACACTACATAAAATATCATCAACCTAATCCATATGATCTTATCAAAATAAGAACTCAAAAATTAAATAGTAGAAAAACATATCTAAATATTAAATCCCAACATCATGATTTATCAATCATCAAAATCCGCAAGAACTTGTTGCAAATTTGCTTTGGTGGATTAGGATTAAGATTAGCAGCATCATTCGAAATTAATAAAAGTTTTATTAATTAAAACAAAACTAAAGACCAGCCACAGCACAATGAAAAATAAAAAAAATTATCAACATGATCATATCTAAACTCTGCCATCAACATTCAGCAACAAACAAAGCAGCAAAACCAGCAATAATTAGGAGCCAGCAACTACAAATCAAAGCAAAACCAGCAACTACAAAACAAAGAAGTATCCATTACCAGATACGAAATTAAAGACTAGCCACAGCACATTGAAAAATCAAAAAATTATCAACATGACCATATTTAAATTCTGCCGCCAACATTCAGCAACAAACAAAGAAATAAAAACAGCAGGACATTCAGCAGCAAAAACACCATTACCAACAGCATTCAGCAACAAACAGGGCATTCAACAACAAAAATTAGAACCTTGTGACTAACTATTATTCGAACTAAGTGGATTAGGATTAGCAGAATCATTTGAATTAGGAGGATTGGCAGACGAATTATTATTCAAACAGGCATTATCAGCAACTGCTGCTTGATTAATACTTTCATCCATGACTAAAATCAATAAATCATAATCCAAATTAAAAACAGCAATAGAACGGCTAGAAATCCAATAATCATCCATGAGACCATAGAACAGAATCAGTAACAAATCCATTACTCAATTTCAGAATCAGTAACAAAAGCACATATTAGAACAGAATCAGTAATATATCAGAAATCAATCACTAACTTCAGAGTTCATATTCACAAATCCCTAATTTCAGAAATTGCATATTTGAGTAATTTGAAATTTCATGAGTTTAGCCCACTAACCTTGACGGAGAGATATTATAAAAGCTAGAAATTATAAAACCAATCAGAAATATGGTTAAAGCATTTCATCAAACATGTTGAGTGCGGTAAAATTAAAACGAAATAAGAGAATCCAAAGCTTAATTTCAATGTGATAGAGAATGCAGAATGCAGACCGAAGAACGAAGAAGAAGAATTGAAGAACCAAACTTCAAGCCAAGACCCAAGAAGAATTGAAGAAATATGGAACAAAAATTGAAGAAGAAGTTCAGAGAAGATGAAGACAAGGAACCACTCACCTGGGTTCGAGAGGCCAGCGAAGACGAAGAGGACCTGGGGATGGCGGCGGCGCTGACGACCTGGGAACCGCGGCGACGACGGAGAGCTAGGGTACTGGGTACGGGGTTCCTCTTCCTTGGCTTCAGAGGGCTAGGGTTCACGAACGACCGAACGAGTGAGCTGAGAGGAATGAATGGGGGAAGAGGGGGGGGGGACGGGACGGGACGGGTGGTTCACGAACGAGTGGATCGGGTTTTTTTTAAATTAGCCAAAAACGGCGTCGTTTTAGAGGAACCGGCCGGTTACCAGTCCGGCCCAACCGGCCGGTTCAACGGTTTCCAACGATTTTCAACACAACGGTTATTAGAGGAGGATCGGATCGTTTTCATTACCGGTTTCCGGTTAAACCGGTTCGACCGGCCTATTCGATCCGATTTTTAGAACCTTGGCTAAAACTTTGAGACTTCAAAATTCTATAAAAATCAAAATATCTAAAACTTTTAGTCTTCAAGATGATATTATGGTCTATTCATGTAATAAGAAATTTTTTTCCCTGCTTGGAGTTGTACCTAATAATAAGAAAGGGAACTATATTTTTTCTTGGCTAATTGATTGTATTACTCTGGTTAGTAATGTAAATGTATGTTTTGTAGCAACTGGAAACTGGTCTGGCTGCCTCCTCTATTTCTTAAGATTAATGTATACTGTCCCTTAATTCGTAATTGTATATGCCAGAGAGACTCATTGTATTAAAGGTTCAGGATAAGCTGTCAAAGCCATCAGTTGGAAAGAGGAAAAATGTGTACCTAGAAAATGGTGATTCCATTCATCCCTATTCTCAGACGGAGCAATATCCACATCTGAAGCAACCCTTTGGAGCATCATCCAGTGCAGTTACTTCTCAGGATAGCATCCATAAACATACACCAAACATGGATTCTGATTCTTTAGGATGTGTACAGATGCGGACTCCCTTAACTCACCGAGATTATAATCATACTCCAAGTTACACTTCCCTGCTTCCAGCTTCTGGATCAATTCACTTGAATGCAGTTGGATATAAGAACTAAACTATGTATAAGGGACAGTCTGTACCGATTAGCTAAGAGTACTGAACAAAGACATACGGATGCAAATGTGAATGGTCAACTTGGTGATGATATTGAAACCCGGAAAGCATTAATGACACAGGATGCAGACAGGTATCACCTGCATTATTCATTCTTCATAATCAGATATGTATTTTCGTGGCACTAAACATTCACTGCATACACATTGACATGTTGTTCCCCTATAGTAGTTTAGTTATCTGCTCATCCTTGCACTTACCTTGTACTGTAGAGTAGTTTTTATAACACCTTGCTCTATTCAGGTGTACTGGGTTCATGGATGTGGAAACTAACACAAATCCCATTGATCGGTCTATAGCACACTTGCTTTTTCATAGGCCCTCAGATGCATCAATATTTCCCCGTAATGATACAACTCCTTTTATGAATGATTAAAATGCTTATCAAATGTTAAATGTTAAATGGGTTAAAAAAGTGGTTAAGGATATAATTTTATTGAAAAAGCGATTTTGTTTCAAGTTGCTTCTCGATTACCAATTGGTAGTACGACTTTCATGAATAGTGATAGGATCCATGATCTGCAGATCTGGAATATCATAGGCATATATGGCACCCAAAACCTCTCCAGTCACCACGGCCTTCAACACCGTATTAATCGGAGATTAATCAACAAATTGAGCTCTATCCAACCGCCACAACACTTGGATCCTTCATCTGCGCTGAGCATCATAGTTCACAACCGGAGCCTAGAGCCAAATGATTGAAAATGCATATATATATATATATATATATATATATATATATATATATATATATATATATATATATATATATATCGGTTCAAGTAGGTATCCTTTAAAAATCGTACAACATTCAGCTTTTTATTACAATAATTAAAAAAAATTAAAACAAACACAACTAAAAATTATAAATAGATTTATTGTCTTTTTAAAATTAAATACACATTCAAAATATAATCTAAAAAAACGGAAATTTAAAATTTAAATTTTAAATTTTTGTTTCAGATTTAATATATTTAATTATTAATATATTATAATTTAAATACATATCTAAAAATCAAATTATTCAAAATTCAAAATTTTGATTTTAAAAATATAAAATAAACCTTAAATTATCAAATTATTAATTAAACTCGTACAAAATACTCAAAGAAGCAGAGAAGTCACGTTTGCGCCATGTCGAAAATTCAGAGGCGCACATGGAAAACTCAGAGGTGCACATCGAGAAGTCATCCTCCGCCTCTTCCGCGCTCATCCTCAACGCTGCCTTCCTCCTTCTCGGCGCTCATTTACAACGCTGTCTTTTTAATGTTTAAATTTAAATTTTAGATTTATGATTTTGGATGTATTTTAAAAATATTTTCTGTATAACATCATAATTTTAGATGTGTTATAATTATTTTTTAATGTTTAAATTTAGATTTTAGATTTATGATTTTGGATGTGTTTCAAAAATATTTTCTGTATAACTTCATAATTTTAGATGTGTTACAATTATTTTTTAATGTTTAAATTTAGATTTTAGATTTATGATTTTATATTTTCTGTATAACTTCACAATTTTAGATGTGTTACAATTATTTTTTAATGTTTAAATTTAAATTTTAGATTTATGATTTTGGATGTGTTTTAAAACTATTTTTTGTATAACTTAATATTTTAGATGTGTTACAATTGAAAAAGAAACTACAATTGAAAATATTTTAATTTATGTATATAATTATATTCGACCATTCATAATTGTATTATTAACATTTATATTGTATTATTAAAGTTGACTGATTTTAGATGTGTTTTAAAAATATTTTGTATAAAATATCATCCTATCAGATATATTATAATAAAAAAATAACAACAGTGTTTTTATGTTTAAATTAAAATATAATTAAAAATATTGAACATGATATTTCTTAACAAATTACATAAACACATGTGTGGAAAATAATGATACATTTCACTAATGCAAAATGAGAGAGTGCTTCAGCTTGAAGGTGGTGATGGTCTTCACCAATGAAGATGAGATGGAGAATTCAGCTGGCAGCGTCCTTTTTGGTTTGGGATTCACTAATGCGTGTGAATATCCCGTAGAATAAGGAATTTAAAAAACTGTATCTGTTACGTGAAGTTACGAAAGTAAAGTAAAGTCACCGTAACCACCAATGAAGTGGATGGGTTTTAAAATTTAAATTAAAATTAAAATCTAATTATAGATATGTATCTATAAAATAGGAACATGTTACACTAAAAAAATAATTAAATATTATTTAAATCTGATTAAAGGCTGATTAAAGGCTGATTAATATTGTACAACTAGCATTTCCCTATATATATATATATATATATATATATATATATATATAGTAAAGTATCATTTTTGTCTCCAACGTTTTGGGTAAGTCCTAAAATTGTACCTAACGTTTCAATCGTCCTATTTAAATCCCTAACATTTCAAAACTGACTCAATGTTGTCATGCCGTTAGGAATCCGTTAACAGAATTGACGACGGGACAAAATTGAGACGATTTTGAAACGTTGAGGACTTAAAGGACGAAAACGTTGGGGACAAAAATGATACATAGAAATAAATTTTTATTTTATCCTTCAATAATATCATTTTTTTACTATACATGGTATTCAATTATTGTTTAATTACATCTAAGTAAATTACACTTAATTATATTACTTTCATTTTAAATAAATTAATTTTTTTTTATAATTTTACTCTTAAAGATTTTTAGTTATCATGAAATGTTTGTAGAATGACTAGTATATAAACTTGCAGAAAAGAAAAAAATAATTTATACAATAAAATATAAATTATACCTTTTGTCTCTAATGTATCAAAATTCTTTAAAATTATAAAAAAATAAATTTATTTAAAATGAAAGTAATGTGATTAAGTGTAATTTATTTAGATATAATTAAAAAATAATTGAATACTATGTACAAAAAAAAATTAATATTAGTGAAAGATAAAATTAAATTAAAATTTACTTTTATGTATTGTTTTTGTCCCTAACGTTTTTGTCCTATTTAAGTCCTTAACGTTTCAAAATCGTCTCAATTTTGTCCCGTCGTTAATTTTGTTAACGGATCCCTAATGGCAGGACAACATTGAGTCAATTCTGAAACGATAGGAACTTAAATAGGACGATTAAGGGTGTGTTTGGCAAACACGTTACAAGAGAAGAAGCACGTTTAGCCTTCTTGAAAGCTTCAATTTTTGGTTTGGCAAATTTTTGATTCATGAACGCAGAAGTGATTTTGCTTTCAAAACCTTGGTTTTCAAGAAGCTACAATTTTAAGCTTCTGCGTTTTACAAACGGGCTTTAGCCATCAATACTCCATCTTTATTTACCTCTTACCAACTTTATCCTTTATACATGTTATTATATTATTTATGGAATTCTTATTATTTTGTTTACATGAACTCTCTTTTTTTATTATTTTTATTTTTATTTTTTATTAATTATTTATTTGATATTATACACTTTTATAATTGTAATTTTTTGTATTATTTTTATTATCTTTTTATAATATAATTTATTGATTCTATTAGGTAAAGTAAATTAAATAAAAAATTAATTGTAAATAATAATAATAATAATAATAATAATAATAATAATAAATTATAGCATACTAAAAAAGAGTACTAAGAGTACTAAAAATATACTATATAAAAAATATCATAAAATTTTTTTTGATTTATTTCAATTACTACCAAGATAAATATTTAATTTTTTTTATTATTCTTAGTACTCTCTAAAATTTATATTTTGTTAGTTTTAATTAAAAATATATTTTGCTAATTTTTATATATTATTTTTATTTTAGTGTATAAATATTAATTTTATTATAGAATTAATTAATAAGATCTATTCAATTATCTAAATTAAAATGATAAGATAATATACAAAACTTATTTAAGTTGGTGTCTATTTTAGTAATTTTTTATCTAGAAGTGATTTTGAGTAGTAGAATCCAAACAACATTTATTTTACTATAATTCATTTTGATGTAAAGATTACCAAACATAAATCACTTTAACACAAACTTACTTTTCATTAAAATCAAGTTTGCAAAATCAATTTTATTCAAACTCCAGTTTATAAACTGTAATCCAAACACACACTAAAACGTTAGGAATAACTTTAAAACTTACCCTAAACATTGAGGACAAAAATGATACTTTACTCTGTATATATATATAATCCGGATGGATCTTTCAAATTGGTCCTTATTTTAGATAGGATAAGAATGATGAAAGATTGTTCAACATTTGAGGAAATAACGCAAAAAAAAAAATACCTTAACGGACCAATTATGTAACTAATGTTTGGGTATTTTTGGCACACAGAGGCCATCTTTCATGATTATAATTGTAATTTATTACATCTGAAATTTTTAGGACTATCATTCTTTGTCCAAGGCTATTGCACTCCTATTCTTATAATTATATATGATTTTAATTAAGGTGTATTTTATTTAATAATTTGTATTTTTATATCATATAAATATTTATTTTTAAGTCATCACAATATTTCATCTTTAACTCTGTACATTGTAATAATAATAATAATAATAATAATAATATTATTATGTATATGTATATGTAAAATTTCTTAATTTTGGTTTGTTAAGATTAAATATTCTTACAAAAATTTGATCACAATCAAAACATGATATAATAACATTAATGAAATTAAAATCTCTTAATAACAATATTAAATTGTTCCATTTTCTCTTCCTTAAATATACACTATATTGATCATTTTCATTGGAAACTTTATCATATAACAATGAATTTGTTTGCACAAACAACGGCTACTGTTATCCTACCTCTTCTTCTCCTTGTCTCCCTTTTCTGTTATATCAATGTTTCTTTGGCGCAGAATTGTAAGAGTCAAATTTCACGTACTATTATAGTTGATCAATCTGGAAAGTCAAAATTTAAAACCGTTCAATCTGCAATTGATTCAATACCTGAAAATAACAACCAATGGGTGAAAATTCACATCAATGCTGGAACCTACAAGTATGTTACTTTTATTTAATTGTTTTTATTCTTTTTCAGTTTATTGTTATTATTAAAATGAATTAATTTGTTATGGTTTGTGTTTTGTGTAGAGAGAAGGTTCATATTCCATGTCAGAAGCCATGCATTTTTTTGGAAGGGGAAGGCATAGACGTTACTACTATTACATACAATGATCACCAATCAACTGATGAAAGTGCCACATTCTCTTCTTCTCCAGACAATGTCGTTGCAAGCAAGATTACATTTAAGGTGAGATAAACTATTTATCCAATAAATTTAGGTTGATAGAAAAAAATAATATGAATGATTATATTTTTAATATGTTCTTAAAATAGATTTTTTTTTTGTTTTGGTTTGTTTTATTTTTTTGCATTATTTTTTTTATTTGTTTCATGCTATTTTTTTTAAGTTTACTAAAAATCAATTTTTAAATTTTTCGAAAATAGAATTTTAATATTATGTAATGAAACTATTTTTTTCAAAAGTTCAAGCTCATAAAAAAATAACATGAATGACTAATTATATCTTTAATTATGATATTAAAAAAATTATAAAAATTTATATTTGTTTAGTCCTAAAAAATTATAAAATAATTAATTTTCTATGGTTGTTGTTAATTTGCAGAACTCGTTCGATGTGGGGAAAATGTTGAGTTTGCAAGAAATAAAAGATGGAAATGATGTTGTGCCAGCATTGTCAGCAAGAATATATGGAGACAAATCTGGGTTTTATGATTGTAGGTTTGTGGGATATCAAGATACATTATGGGATGTGGAAGGTCGTCATTATTACAAAAATTGTATTATCGAAGGTGCTGTAGATTTTATATTTGGTAGTGGTCAGTCTTATTTCGAGGTATTTATATATATTATTATTATTACATACGCCATGATCAAATTTTTTATTTTTATTAATAATAATAATAATAATAATAAATTTTTTTTTATCATATCAATATTTTTGCATTGGATATTCCATGCGTGTCAAAGTTTTATGTATGTTATATATGTTCTTTAATTTTACTATTTTCACTTAAAAAATTATAGAACTACATATTTGTTGACGTTATCTTTAAAAATATCAAATAAAAGTAAATAAGAGGATAATGTGATCAAGAAGTGATTTGATGTTAATTAATATCATTATGTAATATAGGGTGATTGAAGATTCAAACTATTACCATCAAGAGAGGGAACTATTAGCACATTTATTATATTGATTTGTTTGTCTATTATTATTATTATTTTAGAAAAAATTTAAAACAAAGATGAGAAATAAAAAAGGTGAAATTTCAATTACGAAAAAAGAATATAAGCTCAAGTTCTATGCTTATACTATTTTTTTTAAATTATATTTAATTATGTTAATATTGCAAGTATAATGAGGAGTATATGAAGTAGTCTTGTATCAGAGCAAATAAAGAAAAATGAGGAGTTTATAAAAAGAAAAATTTATTAAATTGACATCTTAAAATTTTGAATTTTGTGCGGTATTTTTTTATTTTATGTTTTTTACTTAATTTTTTTCTAAAATTTTTCTAGTAGTTTAGAGCTCTTTACGTAGTCCAACAAATTAATTATATTTATATTAAAGAAAAGTTTTAAATATGCTTATTAAATAAAAAAATTAACATAGAAAATCAAATCATACTAAGATCAATATTTTATCTTTCTATTTTATACGTAAACTTTCATAAAGGAAATAATTATATGGAATAATATATTGCCATAAACATAAAAATTATTTATTTAAATATTTCATTGGTTTTAAATTTTGGACTAGCTATACACCTTTAAAATAACACTAGATACGATACCAAGTTTAGACTATTTTAGAAGATTCGGGCATTATATTTGGTATTTCAATTATAATTTTTAATTTAAGGATTATATATATAAACTTGTTTATATAATTACTAGCTTTAGTCATTCTTTTGATAGAATTATTAGTTTTAATTTAGTCATAAATTATTATGACTGATTTTTTATAGTTATGGAAATTTGTTGTTATTCATGTAAAATGTATGATTTGAATGAAAGCTGATGGGAATTTTGATTTGACTTAGGATTGTGTGATAAATGCAACATCCCCAGGGTTCATAACAGCCCAAGGGCGTGAATCAGATAATGACCCAAGTGGTTTTGTGTTCAAAGGGGGTTCTGTGGTTGGCTCCAACCCTGCTTCATCTTTCTTGGGACGAGCCTATGGTCCCTATTCTCGAGTTATCTTTTATGGAACTAATTTGGGTTCTGTGGTTCATCCTAAAGGTTGGCATTCCTGGCATTTTGCAACTCACGAGTAAGTGTCACACATCTATTATAACTTGTAATCCAAATATAAAAATCAATTTGTAACAGATCCATTCCTATTTTGTATTATTCATTTCAAACACACCCATTTATTTTCATTTCAATTCATTTTAAGTCAAATTAAATCTATTGCAAAAATATTTTGTTCCAAACACACCTTTATAATTTTTTATTACATTTTGCTAACAAATATATGTTGTAACATACATATATACATACATTAACAATGTCCATTTTCAAATTAAACTAAAATGTCAAATTATCCTTAAACATGTTTTGAGTGGTTATTTTAGAAGTAGGTAAATAAATGAGGAATATATATATATATATATATATATATATATATATATATATATATATATATATATATATATATATATATATATATATCAAATCAACTTAGATTGGTCAAGTGATTATAAATTTAAATTCTAATTCATTGGCCAACAATACTCTTAAAAATAGAGTTTAAATCCGTAAAAAATTAGTTTTTGACTTATCAAAAAATACCATAAAAAAAAATAGCATATCCCATGAATATAAATAATTTCTTTTAACGGTTTAATAAATTTGTTAAGAAAAATTGTACGCTTTTTTCTGTTTAATAGAGCTTGCATTGTGATTAACCAAGTTGTGAGCAAATACTCAGGGATAAATTCACGTATGGCGAAGTTAACTGTAAGGGAGCAGGGGCAAATTTGTCCAAGCGGGTCCCTTGGGAGAAGAAATTGGTTGCTACACAGCTAAACCAATTTTCAAGATCATCCTTCGTAGACCATGATAATTGGATTTTACAGCAGCAAACTTCTTTGACCATAGGTGAAACATGACACACTCAAACACTTTGATAAACCACTTTTGATAAGGATGTCAAAGTAAAATATGTCTCACTATATTTATGTAATACGTAGCAAAATTAACAAACGAATAATAGCCATCATTGTCACTTTTTTAGTTTCTTGGCTCACCTTTTTCTTTTTTTTTTTTTTGTTTTTTTCGTCAGATAATAAATTGGACAATTTTTAATTTTTTATATTACAATATCACAATAGAATTTTTTTTTTTAATATTGTATTATTAGAGGTGAAATTCTTTAAGATGAACTAAGTTGTGTATTAAACACTACTATAGTTATGTACAAACGTCAATGACGTTTTGTGTTTTTTCTATTAAAATAATATTTTTTTAACAAAACGTCAATGATATTTTATATTTTAATAATTAAAATAATATTTTTATTACAAAACGACAATTATATTTTGTGCTATTACCACAACCGTGTAGAACACTAAAATAATTAAATATTTTTGTATTTTTCATTAAAATTATTCATATATAAAATTTTTAGCCATCACAATACCCACCAACACTATATTCACACACGTAATACTAATAAAAAGCATTATTGTCTGCTGAATTCAGTTAAATTTCGAACCCAAATACACCTATTTATCACCTTATATTAAACGGTAACAAGTGATAACTTCGAATCAGCTAACATGTTAATTGAGAGACTGATTATCATGTTCAATAATAAATAATATACTCCTTCGTAGAAAAAAAGGTATAATCAAATTAGACCCTTAAAAATAATGAAATAATCAACATGCTATGTTCTAAATCGAAACTAGCTAAATAAGATAAAGGCAACCCTTTTTTTTTTAAGAAAAATTTGAAATTGTTTGTTTTCTTAAGTAGTGCACGTACAAATTATTGATAAACTTAAAAATTTAGGGATTAAATATCTTTAAAATCACAAAATAAACTCTGCATACAGATACAACAACATTTACCTTAATTCTCTCACTCTTGTATTTTACCAATTTGTGCGTGGACTTTAAAAAACAAAAGAAAAAGCTATATTCATTTCATATAATAAATAAAAAAATTAATTGCATTTGTGAAGTATATACGAAGAGAATTCAATCGATGAGAAATGAAAACGAAGATGAAGAGAATAAACTGATTATTACTTCGACAACAAAGCTTTGTCCTAGCCAATGAGTAATAGCTCAAATGGCATAGGCTCCCATACTCAATTAAGAGGTTGCGGGTTCGAGTTTTTTATCTTTTCAAATTTTGCCAATAAGGTATAACTCAAATGGCATAATCTCCCCATACTCAATTAAGAGGTTGCGGATTCGAGTCTCCTATCTTTGGTAAAAAAAAAAATAAAGATTTATCCTAATAATGTAATTGTATAAATGACTCAAACAATATAATGTTACAATATTTTATTATAAATTATTTTTTAGTCCACTTATATTATTTATATTAGAATGTCAAACATTTCATCTTCTCTAGGAAAAGAAATAAACAACGAAATATATCAAAAAAAAATAAAGAGAAAGAACACATTCAAATTTTTAGCCGAAATCTATTGTATTGAGCTTGGCTCCATATTTGGGACTCAAATCTCATAATTCCTTTCACCATTAGCCTTATTTTTTGTTGTGAACTAATATTTGACTCTTTCTTATTCTCCAATTCACAAATAATTCGAAATTGATCATTTGTTTTTAACAAAGCATATTGATGTGGACCAAGAAAGCACCTAATAAAAAAGATTATCCATTCAAATAATTCGTTAGCTGGTGACTTAATAAGAGAGATTTTTAAAGAATTTATCAATGTGATTTTTACTCTTTTTGACACTTATTTGATAATCTCCACCTCTTAGTTACTGTCTTCTTCCACATCATCTTCATTGCTCAAGTTGTATCTTGGAGGTTGTGCACATTCCTCCTCAACATTGCTTTCATATCCAAAGGAAGAAAGTTCAACAAACTCATCGAGATGATTGGTTGATGCGAAATCATCCTCAATGACAAAGTTCGTTCCTTGCTCAACTCCTCTTAAACCTTCAACCACTCATTCCGATTTAATGCACTTATTCGCCTCTTCTTGCTGCAACTCACTTGTCAACTCCTCTTCTTTCACTTGAGATCCCAAGTTTTCCTTCAATGGTAGTACAAGAGAAGAGAGGCTAGGTAGTCGGTAGAGTTGTAGCAATCTGATCCATCAATTTCTTGAGGGGGTCTAATTGCTCATCTCGTCCTTTGATGATAGATTAAAATTTCTTTTGTTCATGGATCAACAATGGGAAAGCTTCTTCCATCAAGGATTGTGAGAAAAAAAAAAGGTTGGTCATGTTAGAGGAAGTTATGGTGTATGAAAGGTAGTGTCTCAAGAGAACTATAAGAGTAAAGATGTTGAAATTGTTGTGGTTTAAAGGATAGTTGTTCATAAAACTTATAAGGGTGGTAGTGGTGGTAAGGTGTATATAGATTTAGGTTCCATGGAGGTATTTGATGGTGGTGGGATGGGACTTGAGAGTATTGCAGTTGAGGACAATATTGATAAAAGTCATATGAATATGATGGTTGAGGTTTATAATCATAGCAAGAACTACTATAGTCATTGATTGACATGCATCATAGGGAGAATTGTGATCATAGTGGGATATAGGAAGTTGATGCCATAAAAATTGATCTTAAATGTAAACATCTCCCATCATTTGATAATTGGTTCTTTGGTGCCAACTAGTATTGAAATTGCTATTTCCTGTAATATTTTCATAATCATACAACTCAAAATTACAATAATTAGAATTCATAGAAAAAGAGTAAATAGAAACAAAAGATATCAAGGAGAAAAAAAAAGACAAGCTCTAACTACTAGCAAAGACAAAAAAACAAGTAAAAAGTAAGCTATTCACACTATTTACGTATTAACAATAATCAATAACAAGCACACATTGCAACTCTTCGACAACGGTGTCAAAAACTTAATGAGTGCTAAACACCGATTTAAAAAATTTACAAGTTTAAATCTCAAGATTCGTTGTAGCTTTAAACTGAAATTGAACACTCCTCAAAGTTTAGTAAAAAGTGTCACAAATTCAAAACAATAACCAGGAGTTTAATCCTGAGTTGTTTTCTCTAAGAATCACAATCAAGTGTATTATCATTGGCTATGAAAAAATTGGGAGTTTGACCACAATTGACAAAAACTTAAATAATAAGATTTAAAAGAGGAAGTATAGATTAAATAGTAAAGCGATAAGACTAAGGACAATTAAAGTAATTAACTAGGAATTGAAAGTAAATTCAAATGCTAAAAAGATCTTGACAAGAGTTGAGAATTTAGGATCACTATTCTTATCACTAATTACAACATGATCATTACAAAGAGCAAATTCAATTCATCAACATCTACAAATTGAAAAAAGTCAATTAGACTTAATTAAACATAATCTACAAGTCCTAACTAACTTAATAATTGAATTAGTAAAAGATTAACATTGATAGAAACAAAATCAATTAATATATCTAAATTATCAATCAATTTAGACATTAATGACTCAAGTTTATTTGAATTTCTAACCCAAGCCATATATGATATGCTCTATCTTAATTATTTATGTTTTCTGTCTTTTTTCTCTTTTTCTTTATTTATATAATGTTTATTATTTCATTTGAATGGGAATTATATATCATCTTTATTTATTAATATTTGTTTTATTATTGGAAACTTTTTTCCTACTTGATTAGGCTTATATGTCTTTTAGTCAAGAGAACGGCAAGAGAAAAAATATAGTTTAAGTTATTATGGTAGATAAAAAAACAAAATTTTAAAGGAAAAAAATTAATTGATTATTGGCAATTAGAAAAAAAGTCACAAGACATGGAAGCATATGACACGGTGCAATAATGACAAGTGAATTAGATGAATATTAAATGATATGAATAAACAATACCAGATGAGTTAATTGATAAATTATTGAATAAGTTTGTAAGAAGTGTTAATAGATTGAATGGAAAAATCTTGAGAAGAGATAATGTGATAAACATGGCTTAGATGCTTAGAAGGTAGTTTTATGTGGATTCGTGATGGTGGTTTTAATTTATATATATTTGTGAAATGTTAATTGTGTTGTGATTTGTTAGTATTTTTATAAAATGTAGATGTGTGCTAATTTTTGGGACATTGAGTTATTCGATAACAATTTTTTTGGAACACACTTCAATAAAGAATTCCCAGAAGGAAAAAAAAAGTTTTTAGATGATGATTCGGGGGATGATGAAAATAGATATCAAGCTAAGAGAATAGCAATGCTGTCATAAAAAGATATCATGCAACTTAGAATTTACAAATGAGGATGTTATCTATCAATTTTACAAGCTTATGTAATGATACATAGTTTTGCTGTGAGGTTGGATGAAGTTAGACGCAATAGCGATAGGTCATATGGATGTGTTTGGAATTCACGTGAGAGAAAAGAGAAATCTGTTTGAGTGTCTTGAACGTCTCATTTTTATGTTTGGCAATTTGTTAAAACGATGAACCCAGAAGTGCTTTCACCTCTGAACGTGAAGCTAAAATTTCTATCTTTCTGCGTTCACGTTGAAAAAGTTGATACTGTTGGAAGAATTAAGTGAAAAATTTATTCCCTTTCTACCAACCCTACCCTCTATTCTCTTCTATAAAAAGGATGCAAGTCCATAACTTTCTCAGTAGTTCTTCGTTCATTTATTGTGTATGTTCTTTGTTCTGATTTATTTTTGTCAATTTTTTAGATCTGTTTCAATCACTGCCAAAGTAAAAAATTTAAATTTTTTTATTATTTTTAGTACTCTCTTTCATATTTTGATTTTTATATTTTTTATTATATATTTTTATTTATACGACAAATATTTTTTATAATATTTTTTTAGTATTTTGATATTATTTTTTTAGTGTTTTATTATATTTTTATTGTACTTTTTATTTATATGACAACTATTGTTGATATAACTTCTTATTTTATTAATTTTTATGATATTTTTATTATTTTTTGTTTATATAAATTCTTTTTTTTTCTATCCTTTATTATACTATATTTATGTTGTGTATAAAATTTTTTGTTTTTTATTTTATTTTATTCATATGAATTTTATTTACTTCTTATTGTAATTTTTTTGTTCATATGATACATATTGTTGGTTGTAATTATTATATACTATGTTTGATATGAATTTTTTTTCTTTTTTTTGTTTTTATTGTATTTTTTACTATATTTTATTTTAGTTTTTATTATACACTAATTATAAGTAACAAAAGACTCATAAATAATAAAAATGTATATTCCAAAATGATATAAATTAAAGAGTAATAACGTACTAAAAAGATTATAGAACATTTTCTTTTTGTTTGACATTATAGAATGTATAGTACGTACTCTCTTTTATAATTTTATTTTTTATTGTATTTATTTTATTTATATGATAAATATTTTTATTATAAAATGAATTAATAAGATCTATTCAAATATCTAAAGTAAAATGATAGAATAATATAAAAAATTATTTAAATTGATGTCTCTTTTAGTAATTTTTCCTCCAAAAGTGATTTTGAGTAGCATAATCCAAACAACATTTATTTTACTATAATCCATTGGCTCCTCATACTTTCCCTAATCCATTTTAATATAAAGATTGTTAAACATAAATCACGTTAACACAAACTTATTTTTCATCAAAATCAATTTTACAAAATCAATTCTATACAAACTCTCGTTTACAAACTGTAATCCAAACACACACATGTAATAACGAGCGAAATTGTTTGCAATTGAGAGGACTCAAGAAAAAAAAAAAGGTTGAAAAGTATGAAAGAATAAGGACTATCAACTTTTTAATATATAAAGTTATATTAGACTTTTTAATTTTGATAATTCCAATCTAATTTTAAAAAACTCCACATTAGGTGTTTTTAAAAACACTTCTATCTTTTAAAAATTACAAATACAAGTACATAACCTTTTTTATTTACCAAATACAAAATAAAATGACTGTATTCTCGAAAAACACAAACTCCTCCTAAAAAAATTTTACCAATCTAAGTCTAAATATATAAATTTTGATATAGACATAACAATAAAAAACATTAATGCTAAATTTACATTTCTAATTGATGGAAAAAGTATGCAATTAGACTAAGCTCAGATTTTATGACTACACATCACAAATATTAATAATCTAAAAAAACCAAGTGATCTCGTCAATCTTTGATCTGTCTAGAACTCCTCTCAAGGTTCCTTCTTCAAAACTTGTACGTACCATTGTCCAATCTAGGAAAAAAAAAAAAAAAAGTAAACTAACACCACAAAGTTTTAACTGTAGGTCCTCAATTTAGTTGTCCTATAATTAAAACAACATGCCGGACACAGACCCCACAAACTCTTAACTAGACAAAGTGGAAAAAACGCCCGCAAAACATTAATAAGTGGTACACGGTACACCCCTACCTTGGAGTGGTGGCAATACCTTGCACTCATGCAGACACAGGCAGATAGAAAGAAGAGGGGGAAACCTTGTTAATTATTTCACCCACTTAGATCAATCTGTTCCTAATGAGCGATATCTCCTAATCATAATTAAGTTGGATTTTAAAGCGACAGAAAAAAATTTTAACCAAGAGACCTAGCTTCAATTACTAATACAATATCGTACAACTTGTACTTGTGTTGTTGAAATTCTTGACAACAAAAGTTCCCGTTTTATCAAGCAGTCCTAAACCATTCAGCTTACACCAATCAGAGTAACCTACAAAGTAAAATTCCGCAAACACTGCCTAATCAAAATGTTGCCTTAGCTGCATCTCTGTTTCACTTTTCCAGGTTGCATGAGATGACTGCCCTTTCATCCTTTTGGATTTCTCTTTATCTTTGACAGTTGATCCTTTCTTCTTGCTCTCTATGCTGGGATCCTTTGGAGGGCGATCGCCACATACGGGGCACACCATTCCCCGCGTGCTGGAGTAAGTCTTTGGAATCCCACACTGCAAGCACATTCTATACAAGAAATGAAAGCATTCAGACTGAAAGAAACAAAATGGAACAAAGAAAAATAACCTAACCACAGATACACACTCAATTCTTTTGAATTTGTCTCCCAATTTTTTTAACATTCTTGGACAATGAGGCACAAAAAGGGTAAGAGGGAGTATTATGATACATTAGTACATACTCCATAACCCATTCCTTGAGTACCCCGAAGAATGATCAGGCAATACAATGGCAGTTCTTAGATATCTCTATTTGAGTACTTATAAAAACCTCCATGATATAAATTATGAACCTATTTCAACTTGCAAAGGAGCTTTATGTTTAGAGTCCTGACTCCTAAGTACATGCAACAATTCAAATGGGAAAGTAGATATCTTTTGGGTCCTTATTTACTACTTGCTATAGAATGGTGCATACCTCAAAAGATCTGCAGCATCTTCAGCATTGGGATTGGTTGCCGTTGGCATCCGCTTGCCTCCTTCTGGGGTGCTTGATGGAGCTGATGCCGGTGGTTGACTACCATTGTCACTTCTTACTCGTTCATGGATCCCAACCAGTTGAGGCTTTGCCTCTACCACCGCACCTTTAACAAGTGTATCAACAAATATTAAAATTTTGAAATGAACAAGAACACACCAATTATTGGAACCAAATTAAAGTCCAAAAGGTTAACTAAAGACTCTTCATTCATATCAGCTACAGTAGCTGCCAGCTGAGTTAACACCTCAGAGTAATATACCTAGTTACCAACCCTAGGAAAAAAATATCATTTTCACTGATCATTGATCGTGTCCCCTTGCCAAATAGCACCTAAGGCCAGCACTTCAATTGAGGCCATCCAGAAGCATTTTGAACATAAGCAACTGAAACTTGACAAGCAAGTATGGATTTTTATTTTTTTTAAATAAAAAGAGCTTATAACAAACACACAACTGAAGCAAAGGGGAAACCAGAAACTCAGAAGAACTATTCAATCCCTTCACGTGTGTTAATTTTGTTCAAAGTATAAAATCTCCATTCCAAATCAATGGTGGAATAAGACTAATTACGGTAAAGTTAGATTGAAAGCTTTTAGTTTAATGTTCTTCTCTGATAACCATAACTCTGTCATATATAAACCAAAGATAACAAGCATGAACCTTTTTAGAGATATAATAGATACCTGTTGGTAAATCCTTTTTATCCCTACGATTCCTCCTGCTGCCATGCCTCCCTTGTTGCGGCTCAGCATCTTTCGCCGGATTATACTCCTCCACGCTGTTGTTCAGAAATTGGGGCGGCCCTGCAACCTCCCATCAAGTTTACACAAACACCCAAACTTCAACAATACCGAATAAAATTGAAGATAATTACTTTAACTACAGAAAAAAAATGTTTATTATTATTTAATTCCCAAAGTTTCAGAAATAGAGAATTGTGGGTGAAGCAAAAAGACTGGAACTTGGATGGGAGTGTTTACTTCGGAGAATGCATCAAATGCAGAAGGAAGACCGCAAGCGGAGGAAGGTTGGGGGCGGTCGAAGATGGATCGGTCGCCCAGTGATGGGTGGGAAGCCGCTGAGGGTTCGGCAGCGACCGCATCGTGGTGGGCGGCGTCGTCGTCGTCGGAAGAAGAATCATGGAGGTGGGGGTGATCATCTTCTTCGGCAGAAGAGTAGCCTTGTATGAGAGACAAGCTCATTTTAAAGAGAGGTTGCAGCTTCTGAGCGTAAAAAAGAAGGATTTGGATCAGAAAGCTAACCCTAAAATTGTTCAGTTTTTCTTCTTCTCACTGAATCACTCCAACACGAACCCGACGGTAATAGCATCCACAAGGTTAGGGTTGCACATGGGTCGGGTGAAGTTGGGTTCGCCGTAACTCGAACCCGACCCTAAATAATGACCGGGTCTATTTATGAAATCCTTACTCGATTTTAGATCCGATGAAATCGTGTTACTTTCAGCCTTTCAGGCCACACTTAAGCCGAGTCTAGACCGGGTGAAGTCCGATTCTTGATCAACTTTATCATGACATCACCAAAAATTAAATTTTACATCTTTTGAACCTCTAAATTTTGAAAAATAATTATTCCATAACAATGCAACATTCGCATAATAATAATTTAGAATCTAATAATAATAATTTAAAGTTTCATAATAATAATTATATCAATTACACATTAAACATTCAAAGTTCAAAAGACAATTAAAACAAAGTTAACAACCAACACAAGATTAACATAATAATAATAATTTATAGTGTCATACCAACCAATAACAACAAAATATTAAGTAGCAAACAACTACACGGGTCTAACGGGCCGAGGCCGGGTGACTCAAGGCTTGGCCCGAACCCGATTTAATAAATAACCGGGGCCATCTATTGAAACCTCGGGTCTAACCGGACCATAACAAAACCGAGCCAAATTAGCCCCGAAGTTATCGGGTCCGGTCCGGATCTTCGGGCCGGACCGGGTCTTGTGCACCCCTACACAAGGTCCTTCTTAGTGTTATTATTGCTTCTTTTTCTTTGTCATTTTTTTTCCTTTTATGTGTGATAGACAGAGGGTTATTTTTTTTTATAAGGATTAAAATAGTGTGTTATATATTAGAATCAACACTAAGTCTGGTCCCTGTCCTTCTTTTTATGGACATCGCGATCCTAGTCCAAAAAAAAGGGACAAATCGATCCCTGTTTCATACTTTCGTAAAACGTTCCGGTCTTTCTGTCATTTTTTCTGATCAAAACAAACGAAAATTGTCTACGTGTCAGTTAACGTTGTTGAGTTGGAAGTTAACATTCTGTTAAGTTTCACGTTGACCGTTAGAGAATGGATAGGGGTCGATCTGTTTCTCTTTAGAGACATAAAACTACGTCATTTTCGAGTTTCTCGCCGTGCCATTAAAGAATGGTAGGGGGTGGATCTGTCCCACTTTAGAAACCAAAAACTACGTTCTTTTTAGGCTTCACTGAAACACAATGGTTTCAAAGTGATTCCACGCAGCTAATCTGTCACTCTTCTCCCAACCCAAATACAAACCCTAGGAAACCATGATTGGTAGTGGAGAGTGTTGTTCATCATCAAACCCACGAAGTAGAGACAATTCAGGCTAGAGCTTGAATCCTAGTGGGAGTGCTGGAGCTCCGAGGAAGAAGAAATGGGTTGCCCCAATTTGTTATTGTGGTTCTCATGCAATATTGTTCATGTTAGGGACGGTGAAGAATCCAGACAGATTATTCTTTTGTTGCCCAAATTTCAAGGTAGTTTTTTAGGGTTTAACTAATTTTTTGTTTTCAATTTCTATTCCATATATGATAACAAATGTTAAACATTTTGTAGAGTGAAAAATGGCTTTGCAACTTCTTTGCATGGCTAGATGATTATGTATCTTCATGTGGTGAGGATGCTAACAAGGCTGTCTCATTTGGGACATCAAAGCAGAAGCAGAATCGATTGGAAGGCCATGGTTATGTGATGGATAACAAAATTAATGAGTTGGAAGAAAGATTAATTGGTTTGGAGGATCAGTTAGATTACTGCAGATTGAAAATGGGTGAAAATAGATGTATTAGGTATGAGTTTAATTTGTTAGCATTTCTGGGTGGAATTGTAATTGCAAGCTTGTTCAGAGCAAGTGTGTAGAATTTTGATAGCTAAATTTTGTTATATTCATAGAGTTGAGTTGTGAACAACACTTTTGATGATGAATGAAATGAAAATTATTGTGGTGAATTTGTTAAATTTGAACCATGGCCTGTGATGAATGTGTTAAATTTCATCCCTATATTGATAAATATTGGCATATATGTCATGAAATAAACTTAAAAAATATACATGCTAGCTAAGTAGCCGTAAGTATCTACATTAAAAAAAAATGCATGTTAATATATTCATAATAAAGGAGCAGTACTGTTGTTGAAACAACTTAACACATAATATGCCATTCAAAATATGGGCAGCAACATGGCCCTGAGTCAGATAACCAAAATATAGAGACCTCAACCAAAAGGCCTATACCTAAAACCAGTAGTATTAAATAGTAAAATATAGAGGTTTTTTTGAACCAAAACATGTTTTCTAAAGGCTTGTAGCCAAGATACAAAATAGCAACAAAAGGTGGTCCAAGTTCATGTCTTCTTAGGTGGCCTAAGTCCTGGATGCTTGAACTCGGGAGTGGGCACAAATTTGAAATGCCTTGAAGCGGTTCCGGAGCTTGCAGCATCTATTGTTTCTGCTGATATTGCATCACCTCCACTTGTTGGGTTTGTTGGAGGAGCTATTGAGCCATGAGTAGGATTTGCCGAAGTATGAGACCTCAGAGCTGGACCTTGTCCTGGTTGAGATTTGAACCAGAGTGTCGGCCTTAGTGCTGGTAGAGGTGTGGGCATAAAACTTGACATGTTGGCTGTTGGGTTAGATTGATCTGTTATAGGTGGTTGACTAAATTGCACATATTGGGTTGGTGGAGGTGGAGGCCTGACAACAGGGTTCTTTAACCTTCAGGTTGGATTGGATTGAGTTGTGAAGGCTACATTAGATGGACTTTGTTGAATGTTACCGGAATTTGTAGCATGTTGGACCTACAAAGAATTTTTATGATGTCTCAGATAATTTATGAAGCTAAGGTAACTAGTTTTAAAGTGTATATAGGATAACTTTACCTCCTCTGATTGTGGGGCATTTTGTGACAAAGGAATCTCTTGAAGTTGACCTTCTGGACCTACATCACTTGTTTTTTTCTCTCCTCTTGGTAGTTTCTTCTTATTTTTCTTAGCCTTTGCCTAACAATGATAACAACAGCACTACCAAGAGTTAACTACATATAACAAATGCTATTCAGCTAGGACAAAACTAACAAAACAACCTTAGAGTTCACACCAACTCCAGCCACGTTAGTGGCCTCATTGCAGTTTTCATCTCCTCATTCCTGCTATCATATACAACAAATGAACATTACCATCATTTTTATAGCCAGCTAAATCCCTGACCAAAATAAATTGAGACATTTAAACCCCTAATCAGTTAACTTTAAAGACAAATCGATCCCTACTTAGTTCCATACCTGCACATTGATTGTGTTTTCAGAGACATCAACTCCAACCGAGTTAGCTTTTTTCTTCACTCCATTTGCCCTCCTTTCTTTTTTGGTCATTGGTTTCTAGTTTAGATATGTTGGAGGATTGATGCATGTTTTATAGTAGTGGCCTTTCTGGCCACATTAGTTACAAGTGACCTCAAATATTTTCTTTACCTTGTTGGGATTCATCTCAGTTTCCACTGGATCGATTCTTCTCTTTACCTTTGGTCGATGTGCTGGTCGTTTAATTGGTGGAGGCAATGGCCTTGGGGCATCAGTTGGCTCCCAATACTCCTCACTATTTACTGGCTTCATTGTGTGGGCGTAAGCAGCTCTGGTTGCATCCATTGTTAGCCACATGTACACGAAGTATCAAATATTGAAGTATCAAAACTTTAATCCAATCCGCATTAAAATTTTCGGATTAGAATAGATATAATATATGTGTCTTTTAGCCCTGAATTCGAAACAATTCGCATATTTTCAGATAAGATATAATCGATAAAAAAAAAGTTCATTGATATTAAACTATAATAAAAAAAAACATACCAAAGAAACTAGGGTGTACATAGACCGGTGAAGTCGGATTCGTCTTTACCTAGATCCGACCCTAAATAATGACTGGATCAATTTTTGAGACTCTTAACCGACCATAAATCTAGTGAAATCATACTACTTTCGAGTCATACTAAAACCGAATCTAAATCGGTGAAGTTCAGGTGTTGATAAACTTTATGTCAAAAAATTATAATGCACTTATTTATAAATAAGAAAAAGCATATTTGTTATCGAAAAGTTGATATCCATATTTGAACTTAAATTTGTTCATAAATTCTAATTTAGTGCTTCTTTGATATATTTTCTAATTCAACTAAGTGTGATTAAAAATAAAACAATAAGCTTATAATTAATATAACATAATATTTGAATTAATTTAAAACATATATACCTTTTTTAGTCTCTTTAGGGTGCACATGGAGCCGGGTGAAATCGGGTTCGCCTTGACCCGGACCCGATCCTAAATAATGACCGGATCTATTTTTGAGACCCTTACTCGACTCTAGACCCGATGAAATCGCGCTAAATTAGTCTCTAAAGTGTTCGGATATGGGCCGGGCTTACGGGACCGGGCCGGACCAAGCCATGTACACCCCTAAAAAAACATCTAAATTTAAAAAAAAAAATTAATACAAGTATACAACTAAATCATATCAGGTCACTAGTAAAAAAGAACAACAACAAGATATTTTCATATTTAATTTCTTTTGAAATAATATTCCTTGTCAAAACATCTATGAAAACAAAACAAGATACACATAAGTAACGTACTTAAGCATTCAAGAAGAATAACTGAAGCAGAACGGTGAAACGCAGGCGAGGACGAGATTAATGAGGATGAGATCGGGAATTGTCATAGGCGAGATGGAGGATGCCAGAGGTTAGGAGTCTGGTGTTGAAGGAGGTGGCATTGTGGGTTTGGAGGAAGAGGGATAGGGTGTAGTGGAGAAGTAGGTTTAAGAGGTGGAGGAGTAATACGAAACGAAATAAAATGAAAATTAAAGAAATGAACTCCGCTATCTTAATTGGATTTCTTGATGCAACAATTAAGAGAATTATTCTACTTTTTCTGTTCACATTCAAGTTTTTTTTTTTAAAAAAAAAACAAGAATTCAAAAAAAAAAATTATTCCTAAAAAATTAAGAAAAAGTGGCTACAAAGTTTAGAGGCTTTTATACTTCTTAAGTTTAAAATCCTAACTCATAAGTTCACTAAGACAAAAATGGACCAAATTATAATTAGACCTAAAAGAAACAAAATAAAATAAACATAAAATAAGTCTTAAAATAAATACTAAATTACTAATAAAATAAGGCCTATTTAATTAAACTTGACTAACGAGAATGTAACTTGTAAATACTAAATAGTAAGACATTTGATTTTTCATAATCGTTAATCATTGTCTTGACCAATTTTTGATGTATCTATTGAACAAATAATTTAGTCAAATTTGCAATTTTTTTATTATTTTAAATGTTATTCTTGTAAATTATAATTGGACCAATTGACATATGATAGTTTTCAATTTGTCCCACAAAATTCGTATTAAGGTGTCCCACTAAAAAGAGGCAAGGCTTTAGGTATGAAGGATTTGGGAGTAGCGCAAAGATACATGAAAAGTGCTATCACTAAGAAGATGATTGCAATTTGAACAAATCAAGTGAGTGCGTGTGAATTTCAGGCACCAAAAATGAGAAGAAAAATATGATTTATTTACAAGGAATTAAGATTACACTTTCACTATATATAATTTTTATTTATTTTTTCGAATATGCAAATTTACGGATATGTATCTCAAATTCACTATCTGATCATATTCGAACATACGAATTAAATTGAATCGAATATATAAATTGGATCCGATCTATAATCACCTCGACAAATTTTTTATTAAGTTCCACTAAATCCAACTTTTCTAAATTAGAATTCATATTAAAACTCAAACATTGAAATAATTAATAATTAATTACTATTAAAATAGTGTTATAAAAAAATGACTGTTAGCACATCAAATTATATTATATATTATATGTAAATATGTTTAAAAATTAATTATTAATCAATTACTTTTATACATATAATACAAAAAATATATATTAAATATATGTAAAATGACATATAAATATATACAAAAATAAATAATTTACTTAGTAGTTATTCATACTCTGATCCAAAACATAAAATCAGATCTAATAAGGATAAAAAGGTCTACCCAAAAAGGATGACCCTTACCATTTACTCGACCTCTTCAAGAGCTCGGACACGACAAAGATGGACCAGCTTTACTTTTACAAAATAAGTAACTGCTTCCCCAAATCTCTACTACTATAAAGGGAACGGTCATCCACCAAAAAAAGTGGAACTTCTCTAGAAAAGGTGGTTATCGGCTCTACTATAAATATACTGACACCCCTTAGGTATATTCACGTTCTAATATACTAAAAGCCTGCCTAAAACCTTTGCTAACTTAACATTCGGAGTCTCTTGCAGGTACGACCCCCCACCTTCTCACAACAAACTTGGACGGCGGCACCTTGGCACAAGAACAAGTCAGACGCTACCTCACAAAGAGTTTGGACCTCACATTCAAGTCCAAATCATCGTTTCAGGTAACCTGCAGAACATTGGCGCCATTGCCGGGGACCTGGAATTCAACACTTGATGATGACGGATGACCAATACGAAGATGGTCACATAGCATCTGAATTAGAACCAGAGCCCAACCGTGATAACCTCACATTTGCAATACCTCCACCTCGGAAAAGAATGCACATTCCCCACGGAGAAGGGACATCGGGAAACCCCCAGCCAAGGCGGATCCAATCAGAGGTTCATCTGCCAGAAGACGAAAATTCTCCACATCCGACGGAGATACTAGGTTTGGTCTACGGTCACCGTGGACGACTGGAGCAACTTGAACTAGAAGCTGAACGACAACAGAAAGCAAAATGGGAACTGTGAAGGGAGGTGCGACGACGAAAAGAGTTGGAAGAAAAGCTCTTAAGATTGGAAGCTGACCTCCAAAGACGGGGTAATCGCGCATATAGGGAAGAACTTTGGGAGGTGAAGATCCGTTCGTTGAAGAGATCATGCGGGTTAGAGTACCAAGAAATTTCAAAACCCCCGAAGCATCATCTTAGCAACTTCAAAGTTGGATGTACCTAGCTGACGCCTCTGATTCTACTCGTTGCAAAGCCACGATGAAGTGGTTCGATAACTTACCTCTCAAGTCGGTGACTTGTTTTGACGACCTGGCAAGGAAGTTTCTTACTAGATTCTCAATTTAGAAGAATAATGTGAAGCATGTCTTGAGCTTGCTAGGAGTCAAACAGGAGATCAGAGAGATACTTCGGGATTACATGAAAAATATTCAACAAAGCATGCTTGGAAATACAAAATTTACCTACTGATGCATTCAAAATGGGATTAGTTAATGGCCTTAAAGAAGGATCGCTCTCTCAATCCATATCTAAGCGACACTCGACTTCCTTGTATGAAGTGAAAGAACGGGTAGCAAAGTACTTCAACATGGAAGAAAATTCCCGACTAAGAGAGCCTCTCTCAAGGCCCACTCTGCCCTACCCACCTCGAAAAAAAGAGAAAGAAGCCAAGAAAAAAGAGAAGTACAACTCGAAAATACCTCGAAGGTATCATAATTATACTCTACTTTGAGTCTCTTTCATAGATATTTACAGGGAGATATGTCACACCGAGAAGCTTCCACCTCCTCGACCAATCAAACACAAAAGACAGGAAGTCGGACGGAATATTGTGAGTACCACAAGCTTTATGGACATTCTACCAACGACTGCTATGATTTGAAGAATGACATTGAAAAGTTATTCAGAGAAGGTCGACTAGACAGGTACTTGGTGGAAAGGTCGGATGAAAAGGAAAAGAGATGAAGAGGGAAGACGGCAAGAATGACCACCTCAAACTCCTGAACGACGCATACACATGATCAATTGAGGGTTTGTCGGAGGAGGAATCTCGAAGTCATCACAAAAGAGTCATCTTAAAGAGGTGTACCAAGTCGGGAAGGATAACAGAACTCCTGACTTACCATCCATCTCGTTCACTAAAGAAGATGCTTAGGGGGTAACACCTGGCCATGACGATCTAATGGTGATAACGATGATCCTCGCCAATGCAAACATCCATAGAACCCTAGTGGATCAAGGTAGCTCGGCAGATATATTATTTAAGCCCGCCTTTGATAAATTTGAACTGGAAGAAAATGATCTAAAGTTGTACCCCAATAATCTCTTCGGACTAGAGGACACGCTAATCTGACCTCTTGGGTTTATCTCTCTGTACACTACTTTTGGAAATGGCACAAATTCAAAGGCGTTAAGCATCAATTACATCGTGATTGACGTCACTTCAGCATATAATTCCCGTAATAGGTCGTACAACTTTGAATCGACTTGTAGCAGTTGTCTCTACATCTCATCTGTGCATGAAATTTTCCACTGTAGAAGGAATTGCCACCATAAAGGGAGATAAAAAACTAGCACGCAAGTATTACAATGAAAGCCTTAATTTAAAAGGCAGTCCGGGAGAAAGGAAGTCAACACTATCGAGCTTGGAGGTGTTCAAACTCGAGAAGAACTACGCCCCCAACCTGGAGAAAAGATAGAAGAAGTACAAATTGGAGATCATCTTGAAAAGACAATGAATATATGGGCTAATATAAAAGGAGGTCTAAAAGCACAGCTCATAGATCTCCAACGAAGAAACTCCGACCTCTTCGCTTGGAAAGTCTTTGATATGCCTAGTATAGATCCCGACTTGATGTCTCATAAGCTCGTTGTATACCTGGGTTCCATACATATTCAGCATAGGTTTTGGAAACTTGGGCCCAAAAGGACACAGGTCGTGGAAGAGTAGGTGCACGCCCTATTGAATGCAGGATTCATAAGAGAGGTAAAGTATCTATTATGGCTGGCCAATGTAGTTTTGGCAAAGAAATAGAATGGAAAGTGGAGGATGTGTGTCGATTACACTGACCTCAATAAAGCTTGCCCCAAAGATCCATACCCTCTCCCAAGTATTGATACTCTGGTCGACTCAACCTCAGGTTATCGGTACTTGTCCTTTATAGATGCCTACTCGGGGTACAATCAAATCCTGATGTACAACCCAGACCAAGAAAAGACCTCTTTCATCACTCCTACGGCTAACTATTATTATGTAGTAATCCCTTTTGGATTAAAAAATGTTGGAGTCACATACCAGCGATTGATGAACAAGGTGTTTTTCCTTCACCTAGGGAAATTCATGAAAGTTCATGTGGACGACATGCTCGTCAAAACTAAAGACAACCTAGACCTCTTGTCCGACCTCTCTGAGGTATTCTCCACAATCAGAAAACATGAAATGAGACTAAACCCCTCAAAATGCACCTTCGCAGTAGAAATTAGAAAGTTCTTAGGTTTCATACTCACTCAAAGGAGCATAGAAGCAAACTTGGACAAATGCGCAACCATACTAGAGATGAAGAACCCGACTTGTCTCAAGGAATTCCAACAGCTAAATGGAAGGCTGACGACGCTATCCAGATTCTTGGTAGGGTCAACATTGAAGTCACTACCCTTATATTCAATCCTCAAAAAGGGAAAACAATTTGAATGGTCCCAGGAGTGTGAACAAGCCTTTCAAGGCTTTAAAGCATTCCTGGGCCAACCACCCATACTTACCCGACCTATTGTGAGAAAAGAGCTCGTCTTGTACTTGACAGTGGCGAACCGAGCTATAGCTTCAGCCTTGATCTGGAAGATGAAAATGGGCAGCAACCTATCTACTTTGTCAGTAGAGCTTTACAAGGAGCAGAGCTGAACTATCAAAAGATAGAAAAGTTTACGTATGTCCTTATCCTTACCTCCCGAAGGTTCCGACCTTACTTTCAAACTCACACAATAAAGGTCCATACTATTTAACCAATGAAACACATTCTACAAAAGACGAACCTAGTAGGAAGGATGCTACAGTGGATTGTAGAACTGTCCGAATTCGATTTGAAGTATGAAGCTCGGACAGCAATCAAATCTCAATATCTAGCTGACTTTGTAGCTGAATACATTGAAAGTCAGGAAAGCCCAACTACATGGAGCCTATACGTAGATGGATCATCCAATAAAACCGGCAGTGGAGTAGGTGTCATCCTGGAAAGTGAGCAAGGAACTCGGATAGAACTCTCGCTAAGGTTTGAGTTTCCCTCTTCTAATAACCAAACAGAATATGAGGCCTTGCTTGCTGGCTTTAAGCTGGCCAAAGAAGTGGAGGCACAAACGCTGATAGTGTTTAGCGATTCACAAGTGGTAACTTCACAAATTAACGACATTTATCAAGCCAAGGACCCCAACATGAAGTGATATTTAGATGACACACGGGAACAATTAGCTCAGTTCTCAGAATGAGAAGGCTTTGTAGAGCTCGACGCGTGGCCGCAAACGGTGCGACGATCGGAGCTTTGGATTGTGAGATTTGTGGGATTGTAGGTGATGTTAGGGTTAAAGCTTCTCCTTCTCCTCCCTTGACATGCTCAGTGTGCCTTTACTTATGAGGGAGGAAGGAGCTGAGTTTGGTTCTTTTATTTGATGGGCCTTGGGCCCGGTTCGGGCTTAGTTTGGCCCGTTCGACCCAATTTTAGGCCAAAACCTTTAAAATTAGTGTCAAAATTTATATTTTAATTAATTATAACCCATTAAACTATAAAAATTTAATTTTCTAATTTTTTTATTAATAATTAATTTATTAGCTAATTATTCACTAATTACGCGGAGTTTACACCCATGGCTGCCTTTTCCTTTTTCGCTTTAGCCCGAGCTTTCTCTAAGTTGAACGACAGCCCATCCCTCTCCTCCTCCGGTTCCTTCTTGATCTCCTTCAACCTCTCCACTTTAGCTCGAGCAGCCACCAGAGAGTTGTGAGTGGCGCTGATAGGAGTCTTCTTTAACTCCCTGGCCAGGACAACACATACACCCGTAGTCCGAATTCCATTTCGGGCCATGAGTTGAAGGAGGTTTTGGATAGCCACATCGTCTATGCTGATATGGCTATAAGGGATAATGTTTTTCTCACTCAAAGCAAGCCCGTTAAATCTCTTATCGTAATACTACCCCCTTGGCAGTTTTTTGTCTTTTAAGAGGCAGTTTAGAGGAAGAAGGAGAATGACGGACCCCAGCACTTCCCGAAGAAGAGTTAGGGGTAATCAACCGAGTTGCTGGGACTGGAATAACCTTCTTTGAAGCTGAGGTACTCGAGTCCAACTTCTTGGGAATAGATCGGATAGAAATATCTCTGATTTTTCTTTGTTGTATACCACGAGCAACGACGTTCTTTCTGGTGGCTTGTAGTGTCTGAGGCTGCAGATTTCGGAGGCATTTTTTTCTGCAAATCAAAAGAAAAAGTACATTAATTACCAAGACAAATCATATCCAAAAGTCATAAGCTAAAGGTAAGGAAGCTACCTAACTCGGATCGAAGCTGACCTGGGTCTGCTAAGAATTTTTTAGTGTCCAAGTGAGGAGTTCGACCCCAACACTCTTGAAACAAGTCAACTATGTTCTTCTCAAGGTCATCTAAGGCATCTACACTATATTTAGCTATCACAAGCTTCTCTTCCCAGTATAACAGGAAACATGGCTCATTATTTTCATCCAAGAAAAAAGGTCGGACCCCTTCTACAACTCAGATTTTGAAAAAAAAAATTTGAAATCATGAAACGACTTATCAAAAATGGAGAAAACCTTCCTACCCTGGATGGCACGAAAGGAAATCCAAGCTAGCTTTTTTTGCACCAAAAGACTTGGTTAGAACAAAAAGATAAAAGAAAACTTTGAGGGAAGGTCAGACATCAAGTTCTCAACATAGAAGTTGGTATATTTTGAGAAAAGCCTAAGAATTAGGGTGAAGTTGGGAACGAGCAACATTGCAAGTTCAGAGGACATTACTCTCAAAGTCGGTAAAAGAAAGGTTAACATCTAACTTCGAGAAAAAAATAGTCATAAGCATAAAAAATGGACGTTCCGACTTATCTAAAGGGGAAAAGCATACCCTCTCCTCGGGATCAGCCACTACTATTTCATAGTTTTGCTCATCTTCCCAATTCTCACTAAGCCTATGGTGCCTACGAAAAGTCTCAGCGTATTCTTTATCGACTATAGGGACAACGGTAAGGACAAAAGCATCTACCCAAGTTAAAAAAGAAGAAGGGTGCGAAGTATTTTATAAGAGGGGCAAAGGGGACATTTCGTATCCCTCTTTAAAGCCACACGTAGATTTTAAGGGAACTGCCGCGTAACGTTCGCTCCTCATTTACACTTTGTTTGGATGGAAGATGAAAAATGGGAGGAACAAAAATGGGAGGAAAGAAAATATAAGGAAAGAAAATGAGAGGAAAAGTTGATTTTTTTTATGTTGTTTGGATAAAGAAAAAATGGATGGAAAAAAAAGTAGGAGAAAAATCATAACCAAGTGAAATTACATTAATATCCTTCATTTTTCTTTTGCTTTTAATGTTAACACTATGGATGAATTGGTAATTTGACTTTCAAGTTTTCCATCTATTTTCCTTCCTTACATTTTCTTTTCTTTTGATTTCCATTGATCTAAACAGTGCGTTAAAGTAAGTAACGTTTTAAACTTTTAAAAACACGTCGAATACCCAATCTCCTAAAGGCGGCGTACCCGGTAACGAAAACCGAAGTCACAAGATACTTGAACCCAACCTCATGAAAGTTCGAACTCAAATAAGGGCACTGTTCATACTCGATCCAAAACTTAAAGCAAGACCCAATGAGAATAAAAAGGCCTACCCCAAAAAGGATGACTCTTACCATTTACCCGACCTCTTCAAGAGGCCGGACACGACAAAGATGGACCAGCTTTACTTGTGCAAAATAAGTAACTATCTTCCGAAATCTTTACTATTATCTCTATCTCACATAAAATATAGACTCCAACAAACTTCCAAAATAAAAGGAATAATCATCTACCAAAAAAAGTGAAATTTCTCTAGAAAAAGTGGTTATCAGCTCTATTATAAATAAATTGACACTCCTTAAGTATATTCACGTTCTAATCTACTAAAAACCTGTTTAAAACCTTTGCTAACTTAAATATCGGAGTCTTTTACAAATATTACCCCCTCTTCCTTACGAAAAACTCAGACGACGACACTTCGACACAAGAATAAATCGAATGCTGTCTCACAAAAAATCTAAACCTCATATTCAGATCCAAATGATCGGTTTCAGCTAACTTCCGAACAATAGCTGTTTTTTAAAGGTTCATATAGTATTTTTGTTAATAAAAAAAAAAAAAAAACTAATATCAATAAGAATCTGAATGTATTATTGGAAACATATTAATAAGGTATAATAATTTAATCTTAACTATAATATTTAATTCAACGGACCAAAAATATGTTTCTGACTTCTCGCATCAAAAATAGATCTCATATGATATATTACATTAACAATAGATAGATATTTAATTTAACTCTTGAAACACTTTTTGCTTATTTATTTTCAGAATAACATCTTTTAAAACGATGTATTAAATCGAGTGAAAACTGAAAAGTGCAATACCAATTACACTGGAACCATTTTAGTGAAAATTATAAACTACTAAAATTGTTGATTTAATTATGATTGAACTTTTTAATTAAAAAATTATAGTTATACACCTGCTTTTTTCACATGATCCAACTGTTTTTTGTAACATAATATAAATTTCAACTCTCCGATTAGATAGCGATATTTATAGATTTTAAATTTAAATATATAGTAAATAAACTGAAAAAAATTCACCGAGATAAAAGTCGAAAAAAACTGAAAACAAATCCACCTATAAATGATAAGAAAGTGAATCAATCAATCAGAAATTATATGATCCACCTTGGATATGAATACTTGAATAGGCAGCCGTTAAAGTGAAACTAAATTAATCAGCAGAACAAATTTCCAGAATTAAATGCTTAATTTGGCTAATTAAACAGAATATGAAAATAATAAATAATAAATAAAATAATATATATATATATATGTAGAGAGAGAGAGAGAGAGAGAGAAAGAAGGGTATTAGACGCCATGTTGGACTCAATTGACCTCTGAATAAGTGTCTTCCTTCGTTCTCCATCCAATCAACGCCAATTCTCTTCTTTACCCACTCGCTCTCCGTCATCCCCGGCCACCGTATCCGGCGGAGAGCCGCCCTTCTCCCATCGTCCCTGTAAAGCTCGCTGCTTGGCGTTGCTATTTCTAGGCTTCATCGATATGAACGCGGTCTTCAATAAGCTACGCAGTTTGGACGCATACCCAAAAGTCAATGAAGATTTCTACAACCGCACACTTTCCGGCGGTGTCGTCACCATCGTCTCCGTCGCCGTCATGCTCTTCCTTTTCATCTCCGAGCTAAGTATGATCCCATGTCCTCTCTTCCTTTTTTTTCTTGGGCGGTGGGTAGGAGGGGGTTTATTGTTTTAATTTTGGTAAAGGTTGAAACTTTGGATTGTTTTGGCTACCTGGTTGGAAAAATGCTCAGAAATTTAGAAGGGAAAATTTTGAGTTATACGGATTTAGGTTCCGGAGGTGTTTAGTAACATCGTGTGAATTTTATGGTTTGATTGGCTATTTTGTTGCATTGAGGATTGAGCTGAACTTGAACGGTTTCAATATTCAGTGGGAGAGCTTATAAAAGAGGTATTTTTATCTTGGGGGTGCAATGGTAGCTTAATTTTTGTTCTCCCCTTGCTTTTCTTCCGGCAAAATGATACTTTTTGTATGTTGATTCATACATTTTGCCATTACTTCATTCAAATTAATTGCTGAGAGTACCAAGGCAATGAAGGATCTGATTGCTTGGATTTGATTATGTAGTTAATGTTATGGATTAGCATGAGAATGGGTTTGTTCAAGCTTTCACTTTCTTAGTTGTTGCATTGATCTGCTTCTGATAACCCGGATCTTTGATATACGTTATCAGCTATTGGCTCAAGGGTTTAGTGTTACATATCTTGAGCCAGTCATCGAATGCTACTCTCTTTATCAGTTTATCCACTAGCTTCTTATTCAATACTAGTTTAAGGATATAAGTTACAGATTTAATCTTATAATGTCATCCTTTTATGTGATTGCAGGTTTATACCTTTATACTGTTACCGAGAGTCAGCTTTTGGTGGACACTTCTAGAGGAGAAACCTTACACATCAATGTACTTATCATCTATATACTTTGCCCATCAATATGCTTATTATTTATATGTTTCTGCTATAACTTTTGTAGCTGTATCCAGGTTTCCATATTTTATGTCAACTCTATGGATATGTCACGGTTCATGAGTTATTCATGATTATTTCTTATTAGTTTGGTGATTTATTGTTGAGAAAATGCCTAAATGCAATTATTCCAAAACCTTCTTTTAGAAAACTAAAAATAATGTTGTGAGTTGGAGATTTTCTTTGTAACATTTTTATTTGGCGATTTTGATAGCATTAGTTTTGACCTTGTATATACTTTTAAGGAGTTCTAATTTGATTGTTTTTCTTGCCCTTGAAACTGCAGTTTGATGTCACTTTTCCTTATGTTAGATGCTCAATGCTCAGTTTAGACGCAATGGATATTAGCGGCGAGCAGCACCTTGATATAGTATGTAATGCTTAAATTTTCAGATAAGCAATTGTATGCGGATATGAAGATTTATTTATTATTTGCATTCTCTCTAATTATCTACCTTTCTGCCTCATGTTTATATTATTCTCACAGTATTCTGATTATTTTATATAAAAAATCTATTCTTATTATTACTGAAATACTTCCTTTTCTCAGAGACATAATATCATGAAAAAAAGAATTGATTCTCATGGCAATGTGGTAGAAGTGAAGCAGGATGGAATTGGTGCACCAAAGGTTAGCTTAAATACTTCAGCTCTTTTTCGCTGCACAATGATTGCTTGTGTGTATACTATAAAATTTGATCATTCTGGTATTTACGTTACTTCTGATTTGGTTTAAATGCTTGGAAATGGAAGGAATTATACTTATGTTTCTTTTATGGATATGATATGGATGACTGGTAGGAAGTGCAACATGAAACAGAAGATACTAGAATATAAAATAAATTGACAACAAAATTATGTTTATACGTTTAATGTGTCCCTGATGAATTTACATTTCATATTGTAGATTGAGAGGCCCTTGCAGAAGCATGGTGGCAGACTAGGACATGATGAAGAGTATTGCGGTTCCTGTTTTGGTGCAGAAGAAGTAAAATTTATGATTCAATATCGTTTAATTTGGTCTTGTTATCTTATGGTTTTCTATTTACCTATTCCATGTATTTCATAACTACTTACACGTGCTTCCTCTCCATGTCTCTCTCATTTGCAGTCAGACGATCAATGTTGTAATTCTTGTGAAGAAGTGCGTGAAGCATACAGGAAAAAGGGATGGGCGCTGTCTAATATGGATTTGATTGACCAGGTTGGCTTGATTCTCATTTGATTACTTGATGTGCATGGTACACTGCAATCTTGTGAATTCAAATACCACACTTTATATTAAGAACTAAGAATTTAATAGTCAATGAGGAGGCTAATGACAGCAAAAACACCCTCTTGATATGCTCTGTGCAAACTTATTTGTGTTGCATTAGCAACAAATATTATTCAAGCACAACCTTCTTATAAGCAGTAAATGCAATGTGCTGCTCATTTTAGAATTATCTCTCAATTAGCTGCAGTTGATGTTCCTTTATTTTAACAGTAAAGTTTCCTTGTTATATTTTCCTCTGGACAAATGACACATTGTATGTGTACGGTTTCCATGGTCTTGAAACCATAGTATTCTGACAATTTGATCTTGCTTGTAGTGCCAAAGAGAAGGCTACGTACAAAAGGTAAAGGATGAAGAAGGTGAAGGATGCAATATTCTTGGATCTCTTGAAGTTAATAAAGTGGCTGGAAACTTTCATTTTGCAACTGGAAAAAGCTTTCTTCAGTCAGCTATGTTTCTTGCTGATCTACTTGCTTTACAAGATAATCATCTAAATGTAAGACTGAACTGGATTTCTAATATCCCTTGTTTAAATAAAACACCGATTTAAACTTTGATAAAGTTCTAATGTTTGTATGGTGCAGATAAGTCATCAGATTAACAAATTAAGTTTTGGAGCCCACTTCCCCGGATTAGTAAATCCTCTTGATGGGTAATTTTTCTATCTGTCTCTAGAGTCATTATTTTCTGGTGATGAGGATGCCATGCTCCATGTGTTTTCTCATGCTTGAATCCGTAAATTTTGATGCAATGCCACTAAATGTAGTCCTCAATCAAATTATCTTTGCTTTATGCATTCACTATGTACACATCCATCTATCAAATGATTAGGCACCAAAAGGTTGTTCAACGCAGCTACACCAACTGAATTGCTTCTTCCTATTTTCTCAACAAAAGGGGGAGAACAAGGGTAAACCACAAAGCTTCCACGGGCTTATAGCCAAGCAAACAAATCTAGTAGGATTGACATCATCTTGAAGATAGTTGTAGCCTCTAGAATAATTACAAAGATGGTTATATACACATTTTAATTAAAGAAGATAGGCTTTAGTAGTAAATGCAGTAACTTATTCATAATTGTTATGTACTGAAAATTTGATGTATGAGTTGTGTTATATTTGAAAATTTTTTATTTTGTACTATCTTCTTTCCTTTGAGTGGGAGGTTATTTTATCATGTATTATACTTAGTGAATGACATTTATGAAAGAAAATGGCCTGACTAAATTTCTCATCTTCCAACCGTTTGAGCTCTCTAAATCGTTCTCTGCTTCCACTCCTTTGCAGGGTAAAATGGGTGCAAGGACCAAGTCATGGCATGTACCAGTATTTCGTAAAGGTTGGTATTATCTCGACATATTTTTATGATATTGATAATGATAAATTCTACTTATGTTTTATCTTTTATTTAATTATTTATTATCCTATATTTATATAATATTATGGATTATGTTCCTGATCATTTCTTGTTAGCTGTATTATCTAAAGTGCAACTATTGTTTTTGTAGACTAGCAACAACTAACGAATCTCAGTTCTATCATGAGTTCATTACACAACAATAAGTTAATGATAACACCTTTTCCTACATCAAATGACTTTATTGTGTGGTCTATCATAATTCATAAATCATTTCTATAAACAAGTCGTTAGATTTAAGTCCTTTTTGTTTCTTATCGAGTTCATCTCTTCGTCTCTGTTTACCTCTAAATTATTGTATTATGTTCCATTTAATCTACTTTTCTTAGTGGAACATTCGCTAGTCTTCTTGGGACATGATCAAACCAAATAAACTGTTGACGCACTTGATGCTTGTTTGATAATTGATGTGTGCATACTGCAGGTGGTCCCTACTATATACAGAGACATTAGAGGCCATGTTACCTATTCAAATCAGGTATTGTCAAATATGAGAAACTTACCATCATTTGCATTGTTCCTTGGATAATGCCTAAGTTGCATCATAAATGTTATTGCACAGTATTCTGTGACTGAGCATTTCAAGAGTTCAGAGCAAGGTGCAGTCCCTGGAGTGTTCTTCTTTTATGACATATCACCAATTAAGGTAATACTGCTTAAAAAGTTAGATTATTTCATCCTCCTGTGATTATATTGGCACTGTTTTGCGCACTTTTGGTGCTCTTGTTAATTTGTTAGTTGTTATTAGATGAGCGCAGAAAAGGGTCAATCAAGGCCAATACTATTTACTTTTGTTTATTATTGACAGCCAATAATCAATACAAGTCCCTTTCTCCTCCCACCCTGAGGTTTATCTTTGTTAGTTAACTTACAAATAGATAAGTTTTTGCACTTTTGTCCTTGCTTTTCTTTCTTAATGTAATATGCAAATTAACTTGAATACCTGCTAATTGAAACTATAAAAAGCTTAGTTTACCTTGGACTAAAAAAATTTAACAAGTAATCAACCATACTCTTTAAATTTGTTTGAGCTACCAACTTCAAATCAAAATTAATGTTTTTGAAATGGTAGATACTCAAATGAAGATGTCTTTATGTGAAAATTATAGTTAAGATATAGACGTGTTATATTAAGTAGTTTAGTTAAATATATCAAAATATCTGATAGTTCTGAGCTATTATCTTCACTTAAATACATCTTCATGTAAGTAGTCACTTTTCAAAATATCTAACCTACACAACCTAACCTGAAAATACCATTGGGTGTGTAACATTGAATGGTAGGCTATGATGCATGGCTAGTTCAAAGTTTCTATCATATCACATATGCTTCTGCATTCATGTTTTACATATCTCTCTAAAAATTTGTGAATAATAATTTGCTGTTTGTTTTAATCTTTTGGTAAATTAATGTGTTGTATGTTGCAGGTCATCTTTAAAGAGCAGCACATTCCATTCTTACATTTCTTGACCAGTGTTTGTGCAATTATTGGAGGTACATCCTTGTTCTTAGAGCTGGAAGTGAGTCAAGCCAGCTCACGAGCCAGATTAAGCTCGACTTATTAATAGCTCGATAAGCTGAACTTGTGAGCTAGTGAGCCGAGTTTGAGCTTGGAATTAAGCTCATAAATTAAATGAGCCAAGCTTGAGTTTGGATAAGTTCAGCTTATTAGCTTGTGAGCTGACTCGATTATATATATATATATATATAGTATTAAAAGTTTTGATTAAATGCATATAGAATATGCGTATTAATAATTTAATATATATATACATATAAAATAATAATATATAATTTTATATATATATTAATGTTCTTAATTATTTAAAATTTATAGTCATTTTTTATATATAATTTTGATATAGGATATAAATAAAAAATTTATAATTGATAGATAGACAATATATAAAATTGATCTTTTTTAATATTTTTTAATGTATATAAGTTATACTTTATTGATATAGAATTATAGATTATGTTCTTATTATTTAAGTCAGCTTGTGAGTTTTTATTGAGTCGAGCTTGAGCTTACAAAATAGACTCGATTGTTAATGAGTCAAGCCGTGTGCCAAGCTTAATTTTTGTAATCCGAGCTTGAAACTTAGCAAAAATCGAGTTCGGCTCACTTCCAGCCCTACAATGTTCTCTCTCTCTCTCCAACTAATCCTATAAGATCCATGCATGCCTCGTGAAACTTAGCAAAAATGGACATGTATCATTTGATGTAGGTGTATTCACGGTGGCGGGAATAGTAGATTCATCCATATATTATGGTCAGAGAACAATAAAGAAAAAGATGGAGCTCGGCAAATATAGATAATCTGGTGACTACGCTACGTTGAGTCTGGTTAATGGCATGCTTGGTGCTGCATCATGTTTCTCCATAATATCATCCGCATCCTTGTGCTAACATACACATCCAAGCAGAGCTGCTCATTCTCTCCATGAATGAAGTGTATTTTTTATATATATTTAATTTTGTTCTTTTGGTTTAGAGGAATTGAGGATTTTCCAAGTGTCCAAACTGAGAGATATTGGTTGGGATAATACATGATTTGATTATGCAAAACAGAATTCTCATTTCTTGTAGTGTTATAGTAAACTAGGTTTAGAGTTACAATTTTAATCAACAAAATTCTTGGTAACAAACACTATTGTCTATTAATTGAAACCTAAAAATCTGACGGATGTAAAAAAAAAAAAAAACTTTCATGACTATTTACTAAAAGTAAAAATCAGTTATAATAAATTCATTCCTGTAATCTTTTGTATATTAAATGAATTATAATTGATTTCTTTTCTCCTATGATATTTTTTAATTTGATAGGTTAAGGATAAAATTGTCGTAGATTTAAGTTCTATTTAAGGATTTGAATTCTTTGACACGTGTTTAAGTAAGCAAGTGAGTAGGTTATTCGACCTCAGTTGGTTAATTGATATTCTTTTAATCATACAAATAGTATGAGAACTTTATTGAATAACCATTTAAATTTTTTTTTATAATGATAGACTTTGGACCAAGTTCCCTAGAATAGTGGTCGTTTAAGTGTTGTGTGTCTGTTTGGGCCTTTGGCCTCGTTGACCATATAAAATAAAACTAATATATTCAAATTAAATTAACTTTCTTTACAAAAAAACAATTTTAAATTAACTTTTTAAACAATACCCAAAAAATATCACTTTTACAACTGCATATTATATGCTTCGGAACAAATTGAGAGATGCAATATATAATATGGTCAATTTGAGAGGAACTCATTAAAATATAAACTGTATTCATTTAGTGATTATCCATCGGCAACTAAGTCAAGGATATAAAACGGTCTTCAGACATGAAATTGCACAATGAGGAACTGATATATTCTCACCATTTTTCCCCTTTTCTTTTTCTTTAGAAGTGAGAAAAAAATGATTCCAAACCCAATCAGCACCGTATTCCTTTTATATCTGTCTAATATCATTAGAGATATAGACATTCTTACATAATATCAAAATTTTTATTACATAAAAATTTAAAATTTCATCTTTATTATGTAAAAAAAATATTTCAGCATAAGACAAACTAACCGAAAGAGAAAAATTTTAACGACTCTTATGTAAAGAATCATATTAAAAATATAATTATTTTTATAACTTTTTACCGACTTAAATTTTTGGAATAAGTATGTTTATGACAAATATGGTAGTACTCAAAGATCATAGAAATATTCCCAAATTAAAAAAAGAAAAGAAAAAATCAATAGGCAATTGAAGAACTTGACCTACAAATAGATTGGCTTGGGAAGAGTTACATGACATGATTAAATTAAGATATCTAGATTCATACAAGATACAACTATTTAGTCTCTATGAGAACTTGAATTCCTCCTTGACTAAGAGAAACATTGGAAAGCTTCAATTTGATGGCTTTAATCTCTGCATCCTCCATCTCCTCCGTACTCAGCCAGAGAGGTAGGCAGTGATCAATCAAGTCCTGTCCACAACCCAATGGTGAACCTCCCTTAAAAGCCCGGGTTCTCCCAAACCTCGTGATACTTGCTAGGTTCGAATCAGAAGGCTCCTCAGCATAACACTCCAATATTTCCTTGATGGCTTCGCACCATATTGGTCGAGCGACCTTGAGCAAGTCGTGCAACACTAGCACCGGAAGGTTCACGCTTCCCAGTTCCGATTCGTTGTGCCCTCCTCTTCCATGATAGTCCGACCCTCCAGTCTTCAAAAGCCCGTATGCATCGGCTAGGTCGCTATATGCTGCCAACAAAAGCTTAACATTTTAAGTAGGGATTTAATAAGGACTTTGCTTCTATTGCACTTAATGAAATGATTTTACACAACAATTGTGGCCTCATGAGATGTAGCCTAAACTATGCTTTATACTCAATCCATTCCAAGATATTTATTACTTAGGAAATTCAATACACAAGCAATTCAATGTGTATCCAAATACAATTTATATGAGGAGATAAATTATGAATATACTACATTCAATACAAATCACATCTATAACAAGCTCTTACCAAATTAGGATGAATGCACCAAATTTCTAACATGTATCTTAGAATGCAGGGAGCATGGTAATAGACAAAGTACATCCACATTCTACACCAGTATTGACTAGGAGGATATTGATAATCCTAAATGGTAGATAATGGTTTGAATTTACTGTAATGAAGGAAACAAGCAAATTTTGTTATTCAGCATGTACCTGCCAGCCTTCCATCACTTCTGTAGACCTCTATTCCATGGAGACCAGCTTCTTTTAACCTCCTCACAATGGGAACAGGATTTTTCAGTGCCCATGGATGAGCCAGCACTGAAACGCCCCCAGTGTCGCTGATCATTTTTATTGCTTCCTCTGCTAGAGGCTCACTTCCCCTGCATAACAAATTTCTCATATTCTTACATATCTCCTTAGCTATGCAAATATATACAACCTACAAGAGCAAGAATCACAATATTACGTTGAATAAGCAGGTCCACCATCAAAAAGATATCGAGCAAAAGCTTGTTTGAGATTTTCTACATAACCAGCCTCGACCATAGCACGGGCTACATGAAGCCTCCCAGGGGCAACTCCCTTGCCTGCTATCCTGCAAACATGCTCCCACTTAAGAGGAAACTTGAGCTTATTCAGTTTCAAGACGATATTCTTTGCACGAAGAAAACGTCCCTCTCTTATATTTGACAAAAACTTGTCCAGTTCCTCAAACCTTGATGGTCCAATGCTACTGTAATATGCTAAAATATGTACTGGTTCCTCTGCTTCGGAGTCTCCACTGCCAGTGGATTGAAAAACATCAGAATCATTGGAGAGTAAGGATACCAAGCATAATTGGTTTCAATGTTAATGAATCTAGAATGTATAACATCTAAAAATTTACCTTGGAGAGAATATTGTACTAATTTCAACACCAGGAATTATCTTGATGCCATATTTACGAGCTGCTTCTACAGCCTCAGGGATGCCTGACATAGTGTCATGATCTGTCAGAGCAAGAACTTTCACCTGTTATGAGCAAATAGTGTTGATTAAAAATAAAAAATATGCCTAAAACCAACGAATGTAAATCCTATGCAATGCTGTTGCCCCAGCCAATCATTATTGATACCATCAATAACAAGGAGTTTAATTGAACTTTACCCTTATATTCATCAAGTTTTACAGGCCTCTCAAGTTTGGTAATTTTCTATCAGCCATGCCTGCCATCTCTTGAGTAGCTTCATTATCCGTACACTAATAATCATAGTATTCTAGAAAACATCTTACTCAAATGTGCACATATTTCAAAGCTATGGTTTATTATTCAAGATTCAAGAACACATGCACTGGCTGGTTTTCCATGCCAAGGACATAGACTCAAAAATATGAAAACAATGCTCCATGGTCTGATATATTTTATTTGTGGATATTACAAAACCCGAAAACATGAAAAAGCTAACATGATAATACGGCTTCAACTGTTAACTATAGCTTAGGTGCTACTGCTCCATTACACATAAAAAAAAAAGGATAAAAAATAGCACTGAAGGTTTCATTATTTTTTTTAAGCCTAAGAAACAAAAAAGCTATTCCTTTTGAAACTATCATATTTAATTGAAAAGAAGTGCTTAACATCATGATTAAGTATCAAAAACCGATTTTGAATGATTAGAACACTGGAGGCAAAACAATGGGGAACCAAAAAATGGAAAAGGAAAGGAAGATGAGACTTACGCCATTGATGTGAGCTCTCTCAATGAGCTTGGAAGGGGACAAGAAGCCATCACTGAATTTGGAGTGTGAATGCAATTCAAAGACGACCTTTTCCCCACCCCTGCCAAGACCCTTCTGCACTCCAAAATCATCGACAAGACATGAAGCCGCACAGGTAAGAGAAGAAGAAGATGATGGCTGATCCAAGTGAACCCACTCGGTCACCGACTTGAATGCAAGAAGCTGCTCATGGGTCATCTTCTTCTTGCTGCTGCCACCACCACGGTGGTTCCTCTTCTTCTTCTTTTTCTTGTCCTTGGCGTTGGCTGAGGAACCTTCCCCCATCACCGGATTGAGCTTGGGTCCCGAAAAGATTAAAATTTTAACGGAAATTTTGGTCTTTTGCTTAGGCCATTAGGGTGGGTATGTTAGGTTACATGACATGAACCCCTATATAATAAAAAGGGAGAAGGGTTAGGGCTTTTAAGTTAAGGGCAGTGTCCGTGTTAGTGACACAGGTGTCCTGAATGGTCACGGTTGAAGGAGGTTCCCTATTGGATAATGAGATAGGTGTACCTGATACGTCCTCTTCTCTGTCCCTTTATCCCTTTGCCTTCTGCCCACTACAGTAATTTAATTCATTCATTCATTCATTTTATTCTAATCTTTAACAAATAATACTTCTTATTTTACATAAAATATTTTAAATTAAATCAAATTATTTTTAAAAATATTTCATTCCAAATACAATTTATATCTCTTCAAAACAAATTATTGAGTGTCCTGGCATGTACTTTTTACTCCATATGACTTGACAGCAATAAATTTCAAGATGTGATTAATATTGCAGCCTTTCTTATTTGTTTCATTGCGGATACTCACACCGGTGGCCTTCTACTCCTAGTTATAAAATATTACTGTATATCAAAAATTATCTATCAAAGCAATTATTATGTATTTATATATTTTTAATATTATTTTATATAAATAATTAATTAATAATTAATTTTTATATAAAATAATTGTCTCCTTTATATCATAAGTAAGAACTCAGTTTTTATATATTTAAAAATATTTTTTGTATATTAAAATTAATTATAAATATATTTATGTATAAATATATTTATAATTTAATTTATTTTTAATATATTTTATATTAATAACTAATTTTAATAGCTGATTTTAGTGTTCACATAATATAAATATATATATATATATATATATATATATATATATATGAACAATGCCGAGCTCGTTTAATGTATGCATCAAATTAAATTAATACATATCTCTATGTTTAATTTTAATAAAACGAGTAGATTATCTCAATAACAGTAAAAGTGATGAGATTTATGTGAACTGCATATAACAGTGAGGACAAGTAGCATATATCTCTTTCTACTTTACCATTTTTTCTTTTTTTTTCTGAGTAATTTACAGCTCCGTACCGTACATTACCAATTAAGGTAGAGAAAATCGAGATTTTACGTGAAATCGAAAAAATAAATAAAAAACGTAAAACGTAAAATCTTAATAAGATTTAAATCGTAAAATCGACAGACTTAGTACAAATTTCGTAAAATCGATAAACTCATTTAAAATCGTAATATCGAAAGATTTTAAGAGTTAAATCGAGATTCTAGCTACTATGTTACCAAGTACCAAACACCCCCCCCCCTTTCTCTTTCCTTTTTTCCTCTGTCACCATCAAGGAAAGCTGTCCTAATGCATAATAATGCAAGCAAGAAATTAATGATTCATTATTTTAATTAAAATAATAAATTGGATTGATTGGGAAACTCAGCATCTTGTGATCAATCAGTAGCTACTAGCTAGTGCCAAGATTTATTTATTTATTTGATTCAAACCGAAATTAGTAGGTAGGTGATGGTGTAATTTCTTTTGGTCCTTTTGACTGATGGGAGAAACTATGATTCCTTGATTAAGCATAAGGAATCCTAAAAGGAGCCAAAAAATAAATGCAGCAATGCAGAATTATATGTAACTGATTTTTCCTGTTATGTATCTGCTAGTGATAAATGCTACCACGTGACTCTCATCCAGGTATCTAAATTCTAAACACCATAATGCATGTATATGCAAAAAGCAGTACTACGGAATATAGCAATGTATCAATAATAGTTAGTGACGTACCATGGTTATTGATGTTTCAATCACACCTATGTAATTGTGCCTGACTTAAAGTAATCGTTATTCTTAAAGAATAAGAATAATAACAACCATAATACTATGTAATCAAAATGGATTATTGTTCAGGATTGAAGAGAGCAGTGCAATTCTTCTGTTCAAACATGAATGAATGAAAGGGAATAAGAAGATCATTGCAATGCAAGGTGATGTATAGCATCATTATCTGATATCTCTTGTTGGCACTTGACAGGAGTTCGTTGCTTGTGGTTGTGGGTGATGAGGGGCTTCAAAGTCATTTTGCACTGTATTCATCATATATATATATATATATATATCACCTTTGATTCAAGTGAAAATTTGTCTCTATCTGCCAATGCAGCTCTCTTATTATTATTAAATACTTTGTTTAAACCTCAGTAACAATTGGTTTCTTCAATTTCAGAATATATTTATTTCAACCTGGCCAGTGCAGCTAAACCGTTATAAGAGATTATGTATATGACTATTCTTTTCCTAAGATTATTACTGTTCTGAGAGAGGAGAATGTGGTTGGAAATAGATTTAAATAATAATACAATGAACACCATTACAATGTGCATAACTGTATGATGTGAAGGCTAGGTGGGAAAGGGAAAACTGAAATAAAAGAGCCTTGAATTTTCAATTCAGTCCTTTAATTTTGTGTTCTCTTTGTAGTTTTGACCATAATACAGGGTTGATGTGTATCTGATGGAAGAGTAGGCAATAGAATAAAAGAGTAGTACAGATCTATGAAGTCATTTCCACTTGTCTGTTTGTATATTCTTTTCTGCCATGCATGGACATGATGATTGGACATGACATGCATGCATGCATTGTGAATGCAAGCAATAAGCAATAGGAAATACAAATAGAAAGCATTATTGGCAGTGAATATATATATGAGAGCAAGTGCTTTTGATAACTGTAGCTAGTATTCTAGCATCTTTAACACCTTTATGTCAGGATGAACATGGAGTCACAGACAGGATGGGAACATTCCAGTGTCCGCTGGGTTATTTGTATGCCCACCTCGTTTTGGTTAAAATTTTTAATTTTAACTTAATCAACTTTAAAGTTTAAGCTAACTACCGTAGGCTCATTTTTTGGATATAAGAAGTATGCATGAGTTGTGCATTAATGTGGAAAATGTGGATGCTAGATATGGATGTGGGAACAGTTTTTTCTGAAACAGGGATGTCTGATTTCTTTATATAAAAAATTAAACTTACTAATCGGACAATTGGACAGTCTAATTAGTGTGGAAGAGAAAATTTAAATTTTGGTGAAGGTAATCGGACCTCCGATTTGTATTTAAAAAATTAAAAAAAATTGAAATACACATACAAATCGAACCCTCTTATTTGTGTACTCAAAAATCAAACAGTCCTATTTTTGCTCCTAACATTTGCGTAAAGCATCTATACACTTCATATGTGCGTTCTACACTATTTTCCTTCCCACATCTATATTAAAAAGTGAACTACCGTAACTTTGGTTTTTACCTCATTCTTCCTCCCTCTACTTGTAGCCATGAGAGACACAGACCCTGTATATATAATAAGCTGCTTCCATTATTCTATCACCAACATGGAAAAAACATGTACGTTATTATTGGAAACTCCTCCACACCATTTTTCTTACCTTGTGAGGTTTTGCAATTCATCTCTGTATGCATGCATCATATATAAATATCTATATCTATATATATATCTGCTCTTTTGTTTTATGTGAAATTTTGGATGCATCTGGACTATGTGCTTTCCTCACGCCGAATCTCCACCTTTTTTAATTATATATTTTCAATATACTGTATATGTTGTATATAGACATCACAGGGGAGAAAAATGAAAAGAGTAAAAAAAGTGCAGGAGCCAATTAAAATATCATAATATATTATATTACGAAAAAAATTGTTAGGTGCAATGAAAAAATACTTACTAAATTATCTGTTATGTATATGTATATGTAAGTACATATATTTTTTAATCTAGTTTCAATATTTATTTTATATTTTTATATAATTTTATATGGAGATTAATTTAGTATCTGATTTGGTCAAAGATTTAATTATCATAGATCTAAATTCTATTTAAAAAATCGGTTACCAATTGGTAAATTTTTAATGTCTACGATATATATTTAAATAGAAGAATGACTTAATCATTTAACCAATCTAAATTGATTAGCATATTGTTGGTCAAAATTTATTGAATTCGAAGGAGAAGGTTGTTCGAATTATTAAGTAAACTTTTGGAAGAGAAGTTGGTGTCGAAGGAGACGTATTTTGGGGACATTAGATAAGAGTTCGATTAGCTCAACAAATCGAGGAGTTACTCGAGTAAAGAAGATTGAAAATTTTTGGAAATCGAAAGTTATTCTGTAACCATTACATTTTTGTACATGTGGGAGTGTCATTTCAAATTGATCGGTTACGGAAATGGTTATAAATACTAGAAAGTTTGAAGATACAGGGGTTGGAACTTCATTTCAGAAATTACTCACGCACATTCATATTCCAGTGACTTTTTGAGTCTGCTTCGAGTCAAATTTCTGTAGGGTTCCTTTCACTTGTTTTTATTTTCCATTTACATTTTCTGCAAACTTTACTTTCCTTGTAAATTTATCTTTCAAGCAACATTTAATTTCCTTGTTCAAATTTACATTCTCGTATTGTTATTTTTTTAATTTCAAAACCCTTTGATCTAATCGAAGGTATTTTATTGCTTTATTTAAATTCAATGCAAACTATTTCGATTCTAGTCTTTCTTATTTTAAAAACCTTTTATTTACTTGTTATTTCTTCAGTCGTTTTCTCTAATTTTGTCTAATTCGAGGGTCTTTGATGCACTTCTAGAAAACTACTACTCGCAAAAGAGGAGTAGATTTTGCTCCCAAACTATTAGAATCGAACCACCATCGATTTGCTAAAAATCGACAAAACACATGTATATCACTAAATTATATATATTATCTTTGAACTTGGCACGAGACTCTGAGTCAGGTATTATGGGCTTATAGAAATTCAATCGAGAGGATCGATAGGTACTTCTCCTTATAAGTTAGTATATGGACATGATGCAGTTTTGCCGTTATAAATTAATCTCAATACTTTGAGGATATGAAGGCAAGATGATTTGCCAGTTGATGATAATTGGAATGCAATGTATGATGAATTAAATGATGTAGACTCAGAGCATGTTTTAGCTCTTGAGAATATGATTCGACAAAAGGAAAATGTTGCTCGAAATTTTAATTGTCGAATAAAAGAGAAATATTTCGGTATAGGAGAACTGGTCCTGAAAGTTGTATTACCAATAAAAAAGAAGTCAAGATTCCTTGGTAAATGGTTCCATACTTAGGAAGGACATTTTCAAGTAATCGAGTTGTATTCTGGAAATACATATCGAATTAAAAATATCGATTATGGGAATGTGATTAATTCGATAAACAAAAAGTATTTGAAGAAATATCAATGTATGCCGAATCAAGATTAATAATATAAGTGAATCAGTCAGAACATAAAAGATTCATTACACATATAAAACATTCTAAGGTGGGGAAATATTAAGTGCCAAAAGTTCTGCTAAGTTGGAATGAAGTTGGACTCTTTCACTGTCCAAGGCAGAAAGTGCCTCAGTCTGTTCATACTCTTCATTTTGAGCCTCGTCAAGTTGTTTTTCACAATCTTCTTGTTTGGCTTCGATAATGCAGAGCTCCTTGAAGAGTTTTTGTTGTTTGTTTTGGGCGGTAGCCAAGGGTATTGCCATGTCAGCCTTTCTTTTTCGAATCTTGGCTAGTTTTTCATTAATCCGGACTAGCTCTACTTCGAGTTCTTCTTCTTGTTTATCATAATGGGCTCGAGCAGAGAAGGCTTGAGAGATTCTCAGATCGAACTATTTGCAGGATGCCTTTATTGGTCGAAGAACTTCGCCGATTTCCTCTGACTTAGTCTTAGTGTTGGCAACCTTTTCCTTGACTTCCTATAACTTATCTTGGACAATGATGTAATCATTGGAAATTCTTATAAATTTCTTGACTATAGCAGAAAATTGAGGAAGAACTTAAAATATCGGAGAGGAGTGAATTCAAGTCTGATTGACCAGTCCATTTGGGGGGTGGATGTGATAAGAGTTTGAGAAGAGTGGTTAATTGTTCATGGGTACGATGGTTAAGATATGAAGGAAGGCTGGATGTAGAAGGGCCTATTGGAGCTGGAGTTGAGATCAGTACTTCATATTCTCAAACAATTTGGGTCAAAAAGGCGACCAATCCAGCGAGGTCATCATCAGAAGGCTGAGAAGGCATATCAGGGACTTTAAAAGATGGTTCTGGTCCATGAAAGGTTAAAGGTTCGATATTCTTTTGGGGGCTTGGAGATTTCCGAGGAGAAGGAATAGTTTTTGGAACGTGAGTGGGTGAATCGGAGTTAGGAGCAACGAGAGATTCAATGGAATTTTCAACTTGAGTTGGAGAAGGAAGATTGTCAACATTTTGATTTTGTGAGAGTGAAGGTTGTTCTTGAGTCAAATCGACTACTTGTGTGTCGATCGGAATTGGTGGAATAACATGAATAGGTTCAGCAGATACAATAGTTTGAGTCAGAGAATGAGGTTCTTGTTACTCTGATCTTGGTTGATCTTGTTGTATGGTCTGTCCTGGAGCGACCGAGGAGGATGTTGATTGAGGAATTATTTCAGTATGAAATAAGACACTTAGTAGGTCAAATCTATTCAATCAAGTTGATGTATTTAAAATTAATATGAAATTACCGGAATGGATCTTTTCCGGACCAATGTAGGGATTGATTCAGTTGTTGAATCTTCATCTGAATCAGAAGGAGCGGCAAGAATATTTTGTACTGGTTGTTCACTTTCTTCTGAAGAGCTTTCACTTGAAGATTGAACCTGGTACTAAAGAAGAAATCGAAGTCATGACATGATCAAACAAATACAATTAAGAAAGGATTCGAAAAGTTTGATCGAGGGATTACCCTTTTGGAAGCTCTTGTAGGAGCTTGTCGACTTTTCTTTTGTGATTGCCTTGAAGGTGCTACAGCTTCGATTTTTCTTTTTGAGATCCTTCTTGGTGAACCTTCAGCGGCTGGATTGATTCTTATGGCAGAATTCTTGATTTATTCAAGGGTGCGATTATATTTGGAGAAATATGTTGTCTACCATTCAGAAAAGGACTTGGTAATATATCAGCTATGCTCATAAATGAAATGATTGTAGTTTTCTTTTTGTTGTTGGTTGGTGGAGAGACAGAAGTCGGTCTCAGCTTTTGAATGCATCTCGATGTGACAAAAAGGTCGGTTGTTGCAAGGAAGAGAATTGCCTTGAATTGCTCTTTCTTGTACTGAGGTAATCCAGTAGGGATTATTTGGAAAGCAAGTATGTTTGCCCAATTTTTGTTGGCAATCTCATCTTCTTCATCATCTTGTGGGAAAAAGGAGGCGTTCAACCCATGAAGGACCACAGCTTCGACACAAAAAAGGAGTGAAGTTGAGTTCATTATTGTTGAAACCTTTACAGAAATAAAAGAGAGAAAAAACAGCCCAGAAACGGTCCTTAGTTGTCTGGGAATCTTGGAAGTCTGGTCGGAAGGAGGCCAATCGAAACCCTTCAATGTGTTGTTTATCAGATGAATTAAGTCCATCTTACTACATGAACTTCTCGAAAATAGCGTTCGACCAGAGTTGGAGGAGCCAGAGGGGACCTCATACATTGGTTCGAGAATTGTTTCGAAGGAAGTTGGCTAGATAGCCAAGTTCTTCAAATAAGTGACCCAAAAGCAATTTGGCCAAATTAAACCCGTTTCCTTCATGTAACAGGGCAGCGAGAGCGAGAAAGAGTTTTTGCATCTGGACACTTCGAGAACAGAAAACAATGGCATTCAGCCAGTAAAACAGAAATGCAACGTGCTCATCTTCGGTCACAGGTTCATTTTCCTGACCCATGTTTTGAGCGATAAATTCACTGTAAGAAGTCATATGGACTATCCTATACTCCCGATTTGGTTCCATATCAGAAGTTAATTCGGGAGAGCTTATCGGAAGTCCAGTGATGGCAGCCACATCAAGAAGCGAGATTCCGACCATTATTCCACAGGGAAGGTGGAAATTGTTTGTGGTCTTATTCCAGAAATTGACCACAGCCCCAATCATCCAGGGGTGAGTTGAGGGTGCAAAATGGGAGAGTCGAAGGAGGTCCTGTATAAGGTCCCACATCAGTTGGGGAGGGGAACGAAACATACCTTATATGGGTGTGGATACCTCTCCCTAGCATGACGCGTTTTGACGAGTGAATGTGGGGGCTTTGGCTATCATCCCTATCGTCAAAGGCAAAACCGTGAGGTCTTGTGTGCCAAAGCGGACAATATCGTGCTAGCGGGTGGTCTGGACTGTTACATATGGTATCAGAGCCGGAGTCTGGATCGATGTGCCAGCGAGGGCGCTGAGCTCCCTTAGGGGGGTGGATTGTAAGGTCCCACATCGGGTGGGTTGGGAAACGAAGCATGCCTTATAAGGGTGTGGATACCTTTCCCTAGCATGACGCGTTTTGACGAGTGAGTGTGGGGGGCTTCGACTATTATCCCTATCGTCAAAGGCAAAATCGTGAGGCCTTGTGTGCTAAAGCGGACAATATCGTGCTAGCGGGTGGTCTGGACTGTTACATCATGGATGCCAAGAGCCCTCTAAGCCGCATTTTTCTCTGATTCGAGACGTCTGTGCCAGGTCCTAAAATCATCCCCTCGCGGAGTAATTTTAGGGTTGTTCTTGAAGGGTTTTTATGGATTAATGAAAAGAGAAATGACGAGATTTTGGTTGATAAGTAAATCTTCCCCTTGTGCGCTGGGAAAGAAGTGGAGACGTTTGTTAACTTTCTCCAGAGACAAAATAGGGCCAACAAAACAGTGGGTTTCGTCGCCAATATTGAAAGGGATGAAAATCCTGGGATCGTCAGTGTGAGGTTGAGGGTCTTCGATAATTTCATCATTAATCTGGTTGAGTATTTGCAAGGTCGGGAGAGTTTGGTGATGAGCCATAGGGCCTTTGCCTTTGTCTTGTGCAGCAACGTGAGTTGAAGAAGAAGCTATAGTTGATCAAGGTGAGAAATAGGAAGGAAGTTGCAGTTGCAGAATAAAGAGAGAGCTCAGAAGTGAAAAAAATTGACACTTTGGAAAATAAGGATTCGGAAAGGAAGACGATGGTAAGAAGTTTTAATTTAAAAGAAGATTTGTTTCTTAACCGTTGTTACAAAGGAGAATTCAAAAAGAAGGAGGCAACTTCGCGAAGAAAGTGAAGTGGTGGAAGAGAGAGATTGTCAATCGTGGGAAACGTGTCAAATGGATGAAAAGTTAATAGGGAAAAGTGAATGTCATTTATGATTAATTAAAGTGATTCCTGTTAATGATTAAATCAGGATTAAGTGTTTTGTCTTTCAGATAACGATCTCGAGAACAAACACATTAATTCTAGGGAGCAATTTGTTGATAAAAAATTATTGAATTCGAAGGAGAAGGTTGTTCGAATTATTAAGTAAGCTTTTGGAAGAGAAGTTGGTGTCGAAGGAGATGTATTTTGGGGACATTACGTAAGAGTTCGATTAGCTCAACAAATCGAGGAGTTACTCAAGTAAAGAAGATCGAAGATTTTTGGAAACTGAAGGTTATTCTGTAACCGTCACATGATCAGGCGAAAGAGTGGGAACGGTACCCACATTTTTGCACATGTGAGAGTGTCACTTCAAATTGATCGGTTACGGAAATGGTTATAAATACTAGAAGGTTTGAAGATACAGAAGTTGAAACTTCGTTTCAGAAATTACTCACGCACACTCACATCCTAGTGACTTTCTGAGACTGCTTCGAGTCAAATTTCTGTAGGGTTCCTTCCACTTGTTTTATTTTCCATTTACATTTTTTACAAACTTTACTTTCCTTGCAAATTTATCTTTCAAGCAACATTTAATTTCTTTGTTCAAATTTACATTCTCGTATTGTTATTTTTTGAATTCAAAGCCCTTTGATCTAATCGAAGGCATTTTATTGCTTTATTTAAATTCAATGCAAACCATTTCGACTCCAGTCTTTCTTATTTTCAAAACCTTTTATTTACTTGTTGTTTCTTTAGTCGTTTCCTCTAATTCTGTCTAATTCGAGGGTCTTTGATGCACTTCTAGAAAACTAGTACTCGCAAAAGAGGAATAGGTTTCGCTCCAAGACTATTAGAATCGAACCACCATCGATTTGCTAAAAATTGACAAAACACATGTATATCACTAAATTGTATATATTATCTTTGAATTAAGTTTACAAGTATAATTAATTTGACGAACTTTTAAAAAATGTTTTAAGTATATCATAATTTTCTAAGTGTTTTAGTAGTCTTAATTATTGATTTTAATTATAAATTTAATTTAATCATAAAATACTCATGATATATTTTAAGATCTATGCTACACATCCAAGTAATTTTTCATCCAAGTTTTATCCAAGTAGGTCCAACACCAACAAAAACCACTCTCATTAAAAGAGTGTCATTACACGCGCTTTATCTTCTTCTCTTCCCCCGCGCTTCTTCTTCTTCTTTCAAATACACGTAGACGTCATCTTCTTCTTCTTTCAACTTCACGTATACCTCCTTCTCCTCCTCCTTCTTCTTCGCGCATGTAGATTCTTCTGCTTCTCGTCCTCCTCCTTCTCTTCCTCTCCTCTTTCGTTATCGTCATCACCAACAACACTAACATTTTGCTAATGGATTATTTTTTCAATCGAATTGAATGGAATACAATTGCTAAATTGAATTGAATTGAATTGAATGGACGCAGGTGTTCTGAATCTAAATTGAATTGATAATCTCTAAATTGTAGACAGAGGTTTTTCGAATTTGATTTTATATAATGGATTATGTTTCATTCATTCAATACTATACAATTGTTTCACTATGAGTACGTGTTTGGTTCATTATGCAGAAAGCTGTTTGAATTTGGTTTTATATAATGGATTATGTTTCGTTTATTTAGTACTATACAATTGTTTCACCATGAGTACGTGTTCGGTTCATTATGCAGAAAGCTGTTTGAATTTGATTTTATATAATGGATTATGTTTCGTTCATTCAATACTGTACAATTGTTTCACCATAATAATATGTTCGGTTTATTTCTTTTCTACACAATTCAAAATTCTTTCTTCTTACCTTCTACTGCTTCTTCACCAGGGAGAAGGGAGAGAAGGAGAAAAAGAGAAAAAAATACAGCAGTAACAACAACAAAAGAATAACGATAAAGAGAAAACAGGTGAAGAAAAAGGAAGAAAATGACGAGGAGGAGGAACGCGAAGAAGGCAAAGAAGAAGAAGATGTTCCGTACGTAAACGAGCGTGAGAAGAAGAAGAAGAAGCGTGGGAGAGAAGAGAAAAAACGTGAGAAAAGAAGAAAATGAAAAAGACATATGACCTAAAATTGTTTGGATGAACTTAGATGTCAAAATTGTTTGAATGGGGAGAATATTTCATATTTAAAATGCTTCCAAACTTTTAATATAACTACAATGTTCGCGTAACAAGAGTAGTTTGCTGTGAAAAGTTGATGAAGTGGTCAAACCCAGACTTAGTTAAAAGGACAGGAAAAGCTATATCAATCAGAAAATTGCATCATTATGCTCGCTAGCTCGTAGCTAGCTACTTATTATTATTGTCGTTATTCCTCCTTACAGCATTACTCATTTCTTTCTTAAATCATCATCATTCATATATACACATTGCTCGCTGTTACATTATTAAATGAGAAAAAAAAATTATATACATGGAAACTAGAAACCAACTAAATTATTCCACGCCGTCATGCTGTAAATTAAATGCCATGTATGTATATCATATTATCATTGAACGAATTTCATTTCTTCTTGATTCCAAGATAGAAGAAAGAACTAATAACTAGGCATTTTTATTTTGGATCATCTTAATTTAACATCAATTAATTAAAGTCTAAAAGCGGCTGCGAATCAAGCATGCTTATTGCTTAGCCATTCTTAATTATCTGCAAGAATAATTCCAGAGTGACTTGTTGAATACATAGAAAGAGAATCATCAGTGAAAGACCTCTCAGCAGAGAGATCATCCTCATCCACCGACTCCGACGCTGCAGGCACCGCCTGTATCTTCTCAACTTCCCTAACAACCTGGCTCATCCCAGGCCGATTCTCCGGGAACCTCTCCGTACAAAGCATCGCAATCTCAAGCATCCGTATCATCCCACTCTGAGCATTCTTCTGCCTATAGATCTCTTTATCAAAGATCTCAGCCGTCCATTCCTCCCTCACCGCTCTATGAACCCAACCGCACAGATCAACACCGTTCGATCCATGCGGAGAAGAGCAGGCAGAAATTTTTCCGGTTAAGAGCTCGAGGAGGAGGCATCCGTAGCTCCAAACATCGGACTGCGCTGTCACTCGCTTTGACTGGACGTATTCCGGTGACTTATAAATGACCATGCGCTGAACGGCGATAGGTTGGGCTATTAGGGCGGAGAGGCCGTAGTCGGAGACGAGGGCGACGTCGTTTTCGTCTATGAGCACGTTTGTGGTCTTGAGGTTGCCGTGTGGGACAATGTTAGGGTTCTTGCTGTTACTGTGCAGGTACTCCATTGCTCCAGCTACGGATTTTGCAATTGATAGCCTTGAATTCCATTTCAATGGCACCCGATTTCCATCTCTACCATCTGAAATTCCAGGTAATTAAATTTTTGAATAATTGTAAAATAATTGTATGTATATATATATATATATATATGTTACCGTGAAGCCTAGAGAAAAGGTTCCCATTCTGTGCATATTTGTAGAGAAGCAGCTTTTCATCTCTTGAATGGTAGTAAGCAAGCAAAGGCAACAAATTAGGGTGCTGCATCCCTGCAATGACACGCAGCAGTGCTTCGAATTCCTTCTCAGTGAAAGGTTTCAGGTCTCTCAGCCTCTTCACAACAATGGTCGGTCCATCATGCATCATGGCCTTGTAACTGTTCCCCATCATTCCCTGTCCCAGTGTCTCTGCTGACGCCCTTAGAAGTTGTCCCATCTGAAACCCTGTCTTGTTGCCGTTGAAGAACATGAGTTCTTTTCTCTCCTCCACCCTCATCTTTGTACTTTCTCCTATCTCTATCTTCTTCTCCCAAGCGCTGCTCTCTTCAATATCGTCTTTTTCGACCTCTTTCTTCACAACATTGCATTTTTTGTTATTGGGATCCTGCTGCTGCAACTTCATCATCTTGTTCAGTTTTCTTGCTGTGTTGTAGTATAGCATCAAGAGCAGTATGATTGCAAGAACAAGAACCACATTCAGGATTAATAACAAAGCTGGAGTATTGTTGTGACCTGGTGATGGAGAATCGTTGCCTTGATTATCTTGCAGTACTCGAGCAATAATAGGAGAGTTATTGTTATCGTTTTCTTGTTCATTGATGTGGGAATGGATAAATCTACGGCTTAAAGAATTGATAGGACCCTCTTGTGATGTGCCAACAATGCTCAATAATGTGGCAACAACTGCAAAAGAAGTAACAAGTTGTTGAAGACCAAAAGGAGAAAATCCCATGTTGCAATAGTACTGAGATTGAAAGCAGTGCAAGGCAAGCAGATATTATTGCGATTGGATATTTGAGTCACAATGTAGGTAGTTGAAGATGATAACAATGGGAATATTCTAAGTGTTCATGTTCCCTTTGAGAATACTAAGAGGTGTTATTATTAGGACATTGTTTAGCTTCACTTACGAATCCAGCTAGCTAGAAGTTAACTTGGCGTGGATTCTTCTTGTAATGTTCACCATGGCTTACACTGTCGTAGTTTTCAACCCTTTTCATGGATTATGTGCTTGGAATCTTGAAGAGAAACACACGCATGACATTCAGCCGGCATATATATATATATAACATAAACAACATAATAATAACATTTGAGGTGTACCCCATAATACTCGAAAACAAGATTATAATCAAAACCGAGCATAAAGTCCGAAAATAAGCAATCAAAGCTAAAATCACAACTTGGCCAAAATCGTGCACAAGTCAAACACTATCTCCTAACCGTTATCCACAACAGCGGAATTCACTATCTAAGCCACTAATATCAGAACAAACAAACAGAAGATAGCACCTCACTCATCTATAAAACTAAACCCAATAGTCCAGAAAAAAGACAGGGCACAAATACACTCTCATTTATTTACTCGCATTAGATTCTTAAATACTCTTTTAATTTGAGCGTTGGAGTACTTTTTTCAGGTGCTTCTGCTGCCATGTTTCGCAGCGCCAAAGTCATTCTTAAAGGCAGTCTCCCGGACGACGTATAGCTCACCCAAAGTCAAACGATCTCATCGGAAGCCATATACCTCGATTGAATCAGAACGGAACAACATTCATTATGTGAAGCAGATTATTATTATTTCTCCTATTTAAATCTATCATTTTATTTTTATTCTAACACAAAACAATATATATGATCCTTGAAATGGGGAATGGATCTTCTTAATTGTTAAAAAAAATTGACAATGTAAAGTGTGATCTCTAACCCTTCATTGTTCGCTCTCATATTTATTTTTTATCCCACTTATAAAATTAATGGTGAGAGATCACACTTTACTCCCTCAATTATTAAAAAAAATAGAGAGGATCCATTCCCTCTTAAATGAGCATCATAATTTAACTTTGCCAAACAGCTAAACTTCACGCATTGGCTCTCGAGAGATGCAAAAGGAGATGGTGGATATTATAATTTTCAAACTTTAATAAAAAGATTGTGCAAAATTTTTAGGTAGGAAAATTCTAGGGCCAGCAACTTTATTAAATTTTGGCCAGTATGTAACTAGCAAAAAAAAATGAATCATTGGATGAGATTTCATACTAATTTCACACCATTAAAATCATTATTGATGGCTATTTGATGGCTACAAATCATAAAAGTTACTATCCCCTAATACTTCTCTTATTAGAAAACATCTAAGAAGAGAAAAAGAATACAACTTATATAATTTAAGGACAAAGAGACTGAAAAATGATTGTTATATAAAATTTGAAAAATTACATATATAATAATAATAATAATAATAATAATAATAATAATAATAATAAATTATTATTATTATTATTATTATTATTATTATTATTATTATCAATCCTAAATATATATAATAAAGTTTTTTTATTATATAATAAATAATTTAATGGCCAATATAATTTAATTTTATGACGACTATAAATAATTAATAAATAATATTAAGAAGATAATAATTAAAAAATTATTTAATTTAATATTCATAACTTTATATATATAATATTTAAAATTATATATTTATTATATTTAATATTATTCAATTATTCTAACGATAATAAAATAAAAAATATAAAATAAGATAAATAATAATTAAAAAGTATAAAATAAAATAATTTTATACTACTTTAAACTAATTTTCTATGGTGAACCAAACATTTTTGATAATTCATTATTACACTGGCTACTACGACGTACATACATAAAACTATTGTCTTTGGCTAAGCTAGTATACTGATACTGTATAGGGAAGGATATTATTGGTGGCACTATACTATTGCTACCGTTGTCATCCCATGACCCATAATAGCTAAAGGAAAGCGAAGTGTGAGCACGCATGCATAATAGTCGCAATAGCAACTGGCCAAGACAAATATCGCAAGACAAAAACTTAGAACATTTTTATACACAATATATTTTCCTTTGATCTATTTATATATAAAATTAAGTTCATTCTTTCATCGTATATAAAAACAATTTAGTGAAAATGCAATGGCCAGGCCAATAAGACTTTACGACGACTATAGATAATACATTAGATTAAAATAATTATTCATTTTTTAAATTAATTTTTCAAATATTTTTAAATTAAAATGTCTTTCAAAAATATTAAGTTAGTCATTTTATTCTTTTTAACACTTTTGTTACTAATAATATTAAAATTTATTGATGTGACATATTAAATGACACCAAAACACACACATAATAATTTTAATTAATGACTAACATAATAAATTTATGAAATTAAATCAAATCAATTCCAAATTAAAGAATTCTAATGTCTCAAGTTCTCTCCTCAATTAGGTTTTGATTTGATATAATTTCATAAATTTATCTTATTAATAGTAGATTAAGACTCCTATATATATGTTATAGTATCATTTAACGTGCCACATTAATAAATTTTGGTACCATCAACAACAAAAAAATGACAAAAAAAACTAATACGATTAATTTAAAATTTTTAAAAGATGAATTTGATTAAAAAATCTTTTGAGAATTACTACTACTACTACAACAACAACAATAACAACAACAACAATAACAACAAAATCTTGTCTCACTAGATGGGGTCGCCTACATGGATCAAACGACGCCATTTAACTCTATCATATATCATGTCTAGAGAGATCGTTTATATGTGGATCTCGTTTGACCACTTCATGGATAGTCTTCCTAGGTCTTCTTTTGCCTTTCATCCCTTGTCTATCTTCCATCGTCTCATCCAACCTCCTGACTGAGTGTTGTGTCAGTTTTCTTCTTACATGTCCAAATCATCTGAGACGCGATTTTACCATCTTTTCACAATAGGTGCTACTTCAACTCTCTCTCTCTCTCTCTCTCTCTCTCTCTCTCTCTCTCTCTCTCTCTCTCTCTCTCTCTCTCTCTCTCTCTCTCTCTCTCTCTCTCTCTCTCTCTCTCTCTCTCTCTCTCTCTCTCTCTCTCTCTCTCTCTCTCTCCTCTCTCTCTCTCTCTCTCTCTCTCTCTCTCTCTCTCTCTCTCTCTCTCTTATATATATATTATATATATATATATATATATATATATATATATATATATATATATATATATATATATATATATATATATTTCTTCGTTCCTTATTTTATCCAATCGCGTATGGCCACTCATTCATTTCAACATCTTCATCTCTGTCACGCTTAACTTATGTTCATACTCTCCTTTGGCCATTCAACACTCTGTACTATAAAGCATAGCCGGTCTGATAGCAGTGCACGATAGAATTTACCTTTAAGTTTAAAGGTACTTTTTTGTCACATATAAAACCAAACGCATTCCGCTATTTTGACCAACATACTTAGATCATATGATTTACATCATATTCAATCTCTCCATTATCCTATATGATGCACCCAAGATACTTAAAACTTTTAACTTTTTGTAAGATATTTTCTCTAATCTTCACCTTTGTATTAGGGGTTCTCTTTCGGCAACCGAACTTACATTCTATACATTCCGTTTAGCTACGGCTTATGCGCAGACTATACACTTCTAGAGCTTCTCTCCATAAATCCAACTTCTTATTTAAGTCTTTTCTTGACTCTCCCATAAGGACGATATCATCAGCAAGAAGCATGCACCATGATACAAGCTCTTGGATATGCTCTGTGAGTACTTCCAAGACTAATGTGAAAATGTATGGACTTAATTAAGGATGATCTCTGGTGTCACACCACCTTCAATTTTCACGCTAGTTGTAACCACATCATAGATATCTTTAATTGCACGAATATATGCGATCCTTAGTTTCTTCCTTTTTAAAACCTTCCATAAGACATCCCTTAACACTCTAACATACGTTTTTTTCAAATCAATAAACACTATATGTAGATCCCTTTTATTGCTACGATACTTCTCTATCATCCTTCTTAATAAGTATATTACTTCAGTAATAAATCTGCCTAGTATAAAACCAAATTAATTCTCTATCCTAAAAAATAATTTAAAAAATAATGAATAATTTTTCAAGAAGGAATTTGATCATTTACCCTATCCTAATACATTATCCTCCCTACCCTAATACATTATCCTCCACAGGTTACTACTTCCATAAAACTTCGTCTTTGACTTGGCTAGTATATGGTGTAGGGGTGGATATTATTGGTGGCACTATCACTATGCAAATGGTTACCATTCTCATCCATAATAGCTAAAAGGAAAGCGAAGTGTGAGTGCGCATAATACTCCCTAGCAACTGGCCAGGACAAATATATCGCAGACACAAAGTTAGAAAATTTTATACACAAAAATACATTTTGCTTTGATCTATTTATATCTTTTATATAGATTACTATCACACTATGGACGTTGGTGATTAAGGAGACAATGATGTTTTGAATAGCGAAAGATCCGTTTATCTTTTAATAAGAAAACGATAAATCTGTGCTAATCCTAAGTAAGAATGGTTTATTATAGATTAGGGAGGAGAAATCTTACCCTACTCTAATTAAGCGCACTGGCATGGTTAGATTCTTTCTCCATTGACCCATACGTTGAAGGCCAAAACCCTGACGCGGAATTGAAGCATTTTGTTCCACTAAGGCAAGGTAGCATAGCCATCAAATGGACAAAACAAAACAGTAGTGTGAGCCCTCCCACTTACATTAGCTTGCTGCTCGTGATGTTTTTCACACGTTATTTGCACCTCTATTGTTGCTTACTAAATTCTCCTAATTTTGACTATAAATACCATGCATTCCTCACAATGCAAGTCACAAATTAAACCGAAACTGTTTGATTTTCATCACTAAATGGACGGTGGTTTCTATCTACTAGTAGTGATTGGTTTGGTTTCATTGGGGGCTGTTAACAGCGTGCATGGGCAAGGGACGCGTGTAGGGTTCTACTCCAGTACGTGCCCTAGAGCGGAGTCCATTGTTAGGTCGACGGTTGAGTCTCATCTTAACTCTGACCTTACTTTGGCTGCGGGGCTGCTGAGGATGCACTTCCATGACTGCTTTGTTCAAGGTTGTGATGGTTCCGTCCTCGTTGATGGCAACAACACCGAGAAGAGTGCGGTACCCAACCTTGCACTCAGAGGCTTTGAGGTCATTGATGATGCAAAGACGCAGCTGGAGGCTGCCTGCCCTAATGTGGTGTCTTGTGCTGATATCCTTGCCCTTGCTGCCCGTGATTCCGTTGTTCTGGTAACTAACTCATCGCTATAACTAACTAACTAGATGCACTCTGATTATATCGTGTGTTAATTGCCATTACGAGAATGCAGAGTGGTGGAGTTAGTTGGCAAGTGCCAACTGGACGCAGAGACGGCGTAGTGTCACGTAACTCGGATGTGAATAAGTTGCCGGGACCGACTGACTCTGTTGACTTGCAGAAACAGAAGTTTGCGGCATTGGGTCTCGACACAAAAGACCTTGTTACCCTTGTTGGTATATGTCTTACTTTTGTACCTTTGAGTGTGACATAGCGATTGCATTTTGAGAATTCAATTAGGCTCCATTTGGTTAATGTCTATGTTCATCATAGACATGGACACGGTGGTAAGTGTATACCGTTTGTTTGTTGAGACATAAAATTTTAAAAGACACACACATATGCACATAAAAGACATGTATTTAGTGTATTTCTTTCAAGCTGTGACACTAAGACACAACTCATGAGACACAAATTTTTTCAATTCTATCCTTAATTATTTTTTAAAATTCCAGCCATTGTCCTTTATCTTTAACACTTGAGTTGTTTTAGTTTGGGGATAAAATGGACTTTGGAATTAAATACATGTGTCTTGTGTATTATCACCAAACATGTTATAAAATTTGTGTATTTTTATGTTCATGTGTATTTGTGTCTTTGTGTCAATGTCTCTATTTTTTTGAGACAACAACCAAACACTGCCTTAACGAATGAGATTTTGTGAAAATGAACAGGTGGACACACCATTGGCACTACAAGTTGTGGGCTTTTGAGCATAAGGCTATACAATTTCACCGAAACAAATGGTCCTGACCCGACCATTGACCCTTCATTTCTTCCTCAGTTACAAGCACTTTGCCCTCAGAATGGTGGAGCTAGTAAGCGAGTGCCTCTAGATAATGGTAGCCAAACCAAATTTGACACATCTTACTTTAATAATGTGAAGAAGGGCAGGGGAATTCTGCAATCTGATCAGGCACTGTGGACTGATCCTTCCACAAAGGCACTTGTGCAGAGGTACTCACTTGGATTAACCTTTAATGTTGACTTTGGAAATTCTATGGTCAAGATGAGCAACATTGGCGTCAAGACAGGTTCTGAAGGTGAAATCCGCAAGAAATGCTCCGCTTTTAATTAATTTTATAATATATATAGAAGGTGTTTTTCTTATTTTCTATAGGCTAGCTTGGCATCAGCCAGTTGTGGTTTATGTATCTTTGGTATGGCTTTCCTTTTTCATCAACTTTTGTGATCACGAGTATCTTCAAGCGTAAACGTAAAGGTTAGCGTATGCAAAATAGAAAATAAGAAACTCTCGAATAATAGAGGGTCATGTCAACTTGCACAAACTCTGTGTATGTGTGTGATGATTGGTTTGATTTGTTAGTAACAGTGATTCATAGACAAAGGTTATAGTCAACGTTTCAATTTGTATTCCCATTCCCCAAGGTCGCTCAAAAGTCAAAACACTCGCACTCATTCGTTATAGTGCGTTCTATTTGGATAGGCAACACGTGTGGAGCGAATTAGAGGACGAGAGAGACCCTGCTTAAACTATTAAGAATCGAAATCTATGGAATCTTAATTTGCGCTGAATCAACCAATTATATAAATAAAATCATCTCATAATCTCGATATCATGAAAATAAAATGTACGTAGAATACAGATGACTTGTTCCAAGAATAAAATACTTGCCTTTTCAACTCCATTTCAAGTAAACCTTAGAGCCAAGTAACCTACAAGTTCTTAAGCTCCTTGAGAGCACAGTTTTTAGATTCCTTCCCACCTTCATGTAAGTATTAACAAAAAGTATGCAGGAGTAACTGAATAACTAACTAACTACATGGTTAAATCGCACATATCAGCAATGCATTCTCAACTCAGGCAACTACAAAAAAAAAAACCTGGATATTTTCATTTCACTAGCATCTTATCCATACGGTCTATCCAAACACCAATAAAACAGACATATAAAGTCAAATACACACAGGGGACACATTCTTGTTCAATTTGATATTCAGCTACTAAAGAAGACCCAAGTATACTCTTTTTTTTTTTGGAATCTAGAAGAACGATTACATGCATGACAATGCACCCAATTCGAGATGCAAAAGTATAACACTTAAAACGATGACAGATTAACAACTACATTGAGCAAATTGAAGCTACTACTTTCAGTATAAACATGTAGTTAAACCATGTGTTCATTTGAACCTGACGCAACTAGGAACGCAATAAATACAAAGTGCGGAGTTCGATTAACGCATTAACCATCATGAGGATCATTTCATCTTACGAATATCACAGTAAACTAGTTCTTTCAAATCATCAAATTCCACAATAATCTTCTCCAGAGCACCTTCAAAATTTGAAGTGAATGATGCTAAAGACATAAAAGAATTTGATATTTAAAGCCAATGCCTGCAGCAGGGTTAATTCATCATTTTAACATCAGAAAAAAAGAGCATTATCATGTACAGAACGTGAGAAACTAAGAGCAGGCTCCAGCAAAACTAACCACAACCAAATCATGAATCATAAAGAATAATTCAATTTCCTCAATCTTAATAGAGTACAACAACAATTGAAAGACAGAACCGCACATCACATAGATATTACCCAAACAAGCGCATTAGAATTACAATCAAACAAACAGCACTGGAGAAGCAAACTATACTTTCAAGAAGAAACAAAGGTTAAAACAGCTAACTAATCACTTGAGAGAAAAAAAATAGTATATATAAGTTACTGAACTTAGAAATAAAAAAAAAAATAAATGATTATAATGAAAAAAGAAAGCACCACTAACTATGAAGATTCTATTATAGAAACTGAATTCCGCTTACAGTATTAAGGTACACAAAGTCCTCTTGATCTTGATCGGCTAAACCAATACATACTATACAGCAACCGTTATCTTCACACTCAAATTGTCACAGGAAGGCACCAAGTCAATCAATCACTTGGAAACCAGTAGAATTTCAGGTTTCTTGGGTTTAGTGGGAGTGTTAGAATTCGAGGAAGAGTTCGCACTGGCAGTCGTGGCAGCATTTGCTGCAGCGGCAGCTACGGCAGCAGCTGCCTTGGCAGCCTCCCTAGTCCTGTTATCAAGCTGAATGAGACTCCTGGTGGCAAGTATGGCTTGAGGCACTAAATCATGAGAAGCCCTTGCATACAAAGACCTGACAGCAGAAGATGCAGCATCCTTCACTTCTTGAGGGTTCAAAGGACCCAGCAAGCAGTGCCCCAATATCCTCAGAACCGGTTGTAGAATCTCCCACGGCAAAGGGATCCTATCACCTTTATGAGCCCCTTCACCATTACCCCCATTGGAATCCAAATCAAAATCACTTTTTTGAATCTGCAAATTCAAATTCCCCATTTCTTCAGCCACCTCCTCAATTTCAATCTCGGAGCTCCCAATTGCACCATGCCCGTTGGCAATAGCAGTCTCGTCGCGGTGATCGAGTTCACTTCGGCAAGGGCAGTCCTGTCCTGCCCACCCGGCGGCGAAGCGGCAGAATTCGAGCTTCGACCAGCTCGGCATCTGCGAGATCTGTGCGTAGTAGCAGTGTAGCGCGGTGCCGACGATAGTGGCCCTCTTCGTTGACTTCATGGCAACATGCGGCTCCAGCGGGGGCGACAGAACGCCGACAGAGGAGGGCCTGTCGACGGCGGCGGAGGGCTTCCGGAGGGGGGCGTGGTAGATTGAGGGCTGGGAGAGGTCGGGGATCGTGACGAGCAAGGGTTTGCCAGCACGGGATTTGGTCTCAGCGGCGTAGATGGCGAGTAGAACGGCTTCGAAGCCGGCGAGGGAAGAGGGATCGAAGTGGTGGTGGATGCGGGAGAGGTATAGGGCGGAAAGTAGGGGGAGGAAGGAGAGGACAAGGAGGCGGAGGTGTGGGTCGGAGGAGAGGAAGGTGTCGTAGAGCCAGTGGCAGAGTGGGTCGGAGGCGGAGCCTTGCAGGGAGGAGGAAACGGCGGAGTAGGCGGCGGGCGAGGAGAGGAGGGAGAGAGCAGGGCGGTCGGAATCTGCGAGTGCGGAGAGGGCTTCGGCGGAGGAGGAAGGGAGGATGGCAGCGAGGGCGTGGATGCGAGAGCGTGCCTTGGAGACGGACTCCCACCAGGAGTGCATAGGGTCGTCGGAGGTAGGGTTTTGCGTGGTCGTGACGGTGGCTGTGGATGAGGAGTTGGACGACGACGGTGAGGAGTGGTGGTTGTTGTGATGGTGGAAGTCCATGGTGGAGGGAGGTTAGGGGTTAGGGGAGTGTCCTTGCTCCTCCTCAGTCCTCGCTCCTCTCCGTGAAACTGTGTCGTTTTGGGTCTCTCTTTTGAAAACTGAACTGGAAAGTGGAAACGGGGCAGAGAATTTCAGAGAGAGAGAGAGAGAGAAAGAGAGAGAGAGAAACTGGATTACACTTGACTAAGGTGAAAAGCTCCTTGCTTTATTACCATCATCGTCATTAATTATAGTACTAAACATGAGATCAAATTTTTTTATCATCATTAATTTCTTTCGGAAAATACATATGCCATGCGTGTTATGCCAACATTAATGGCGTTGTACCCTCTTCTGCAACTCAATTCAAATTTGGGCGTTTCAACAAACCAATGAAATTACTCAAATTAGACTCACCAGACTCTCGGAGAGAATCCAGATCCAAAAATCTTTCTCATGTTTTATTTTCTCCTATAACGAGAGATATTGTGAATTGAAAAAAAGAAATCCTATATTTGAAAAAACTAAAAAATGAATTAGGAACAAATTGGGAATGTTATGACTAATAAAAAGAGGTTGAGGATTGAAGTGATTATCCAAAAATAACTGTGACAACATTGGAGAGTCCGTCATGTTAACCAACAGAAACAGTTACAGTTGCAGATGCGTCCTTGTTATTATCGCCTCTGGCGTTACTAAATGCATTTCATTTGCACTCTCTTTCAGTGCCCATCACCACCCCCCTCAATGGCAATGGCCTCTTCTTTCTCCCTCACCAACACCACCATCATACCTTTCCTCTCTCCCACTTCTCCGCCTAAGATCTCTTCCTTCCGCTTTTCCCATTCCAGATCACTCCCCCTCCCTACTCTCTCCGCCGCCACTTCTTCTTCCACTACTATTTCACACGCTCCAAATGACTACAAAGACGCCCCTATTGAATTAAGTATGTCTCCATTTCTACCTTCTCTCATTTTCCCATTTTCTAATCATGGATTTGTTTGTTGCAGGGTACCCTGCATTTCCATCCGTCTTGGACATCAATCAGATTCGTAACATTCTCCCACACAGGTACTTGCCTTTTCTGTTTCATTATATCGTCCTGTTAATTACCATTGGATTCAACACTTGTACGTTTGTATTCAGGTTTCCATTCCTACTAGTGGACAGAGTTATTGAGTACAACCCTGGAGTTTCAGCCGTCGCCATCAAGAATGTAACCATCAACGATAACTTCTTCCCTGGACATTTTCCTGATAGGCCTATCATGCCTGGTGTCCTCATGGTTGAGGTAACTAACTCACATTTTCTTGCTTAATCAATATGATGTAAGTATGATTAGTTGATTACAAACACTATCACCTTAATATCTCTTATGATTTTTGTTGTTGTAGTCAATCATGCTTTAAGTTGCATTGGACTATTGTGATGCAGGCAATGGCACAAGTTGGCGGATTGGTTATGCTGCAACCCGAGGTGGGAGGTTCTCGCGAGAATTTCTTCTTTGCCGGAATAGATAAGGTGCGATTTAGGAAGCCGGTGATTGCAGGAGACACCTTGGTTATGAGAATGACACTCATCAAACTGCAAAAGCGATTTGGAATAGCAAAGATGGAAGGGAAGGCCTATGTTGGAGGCGAAGTTGTCTGCGAGGGTGAGTTCTTGATGGCTACTGGCTCTGGTGGCGAATAATCCTAGAAACCTCCATCAAAATGGTGTTGACTTTGTTGCATTTCTCTCAGGCTTCTCAGCACTTTTTTTACTTTTGTTTTGCTACCATATATTCTTTTATATGGAAGAACATAGTCGGCTTATTTTTGTATGCATTTCAAAGTATGAATTTTGCTACATACAAACATGGCCCAACATGCACCTTTCAAGTATCCTTATTGCAAGTATATTTATGAGATAATGTCTCTGTTATAACTTAAAAGATGAATGCATCCAAGAGTAGAACATAGAATTTGAAGACTTTCATATTTGTTTACAAGCCTAGGGCACCAAGGGGTGTTTTCGCTTGTGCAGCATAGCCAACATAGCTATCTTAGCATGCTTAATCTCAGCCAATTTCAGCCTCTCTAGCTTCTCTCTGTGTGCAATGTAATCTCCATCCTTGATTTTCCACCCATCTCTTGCTCTCAACCCAACCCATGAGAAGCAATTGTGTCCCCAAAAGAGAACCAAAACCAGCCACAAACCATGGAACTGCAGCCATTGCCCACCTCCCATGAATGAGCTCAGCCTCTCTGTCTGTACCATCTGAGGAAATGCTGGATCTTTGCCTAGGCCTAGTGGATCAAAACCGTAGTCACCCGCAAGCCTGCAATTGCAACCACAGTTACTAAAAAGCCAAGATCGAGTATGAGGTTCAATTTCGGAATGCAATTTGCTAACTATTTGTGATTAAATGATTAGTATTGTTTTAGAGAGAATTCTGGTACGCGGTATGCATATAAAAGAAAGAACCAATGTAATTGCAACATTGTTGATATAGGTGGACTTACGAGACATCAAGCCATTCAGGGTCAATGAAATTACCACCAGCTTTGACAGCAGGGATCCATGACTTCTTTGGTGCAGTATAGCAGCTGCTGCCACAACAAGTCTTGTGAGACTAACGGCGAAAACATCACCAACTTTGCCTCCAATGGGAGCAGCCTGAAGGGTATAGCTCCTCTTTCCTCCACATAAGAAGGAAGATCCCAACCCGTTTAACACAGCACAGCATGTTGTAGCTGCCATCTCTCTTTTTCTGGAGGAAACAGTTAGAAAAAGAAAAAATAAAAAACTAAGGCTTGTGTCAAGTTTTTCTCTGCAAATGCACACTAGAAAGTGAAGTGGCAAAAAATTAAAGTTGTCGCATAAAATACAGTGCCAAGTAGGATTATGAAATCTTAAGAATTAAAGGAAAAGTTTAGGAACCAACAACTTTTTCAAATTCTAACCAGTATGTAACCAACAAGAAAAAGTGAGCTATTGGATGAAATCTCACACAAATCTCATACTATTAAAATCATTATTGATGACTATTTGATGGCTACAAATTAAGCCCTAATACTCCTCATAAAGAAGCTGTAGTGAATAGATTTTGGACCAATTGGAACAAATATCCAACACCATTGTATTATTTGGTCTTTGTTGCTGATCCTCGTTCACCTTTCCAAAATATTTACTATAGTACTTCCAACAACCAGTTTAGTGAACTAGGGTGCAAGCGGTACAAGTAGCCCGATCACTCCATTTAATTCGATCTGAACCCAATTATTATAGGTACTATAGCCGATAGATAATCAGGTCTAATCGAGTATGATACGATCATAACCGACCATAATCAGTTCCAATATCGGAATTGAGGATGTGGAACCTGACCTGACTCGATTATTCAAAATGTTATATTCAAAAAAGGTTATACTAGGTATCTACTAATTTTTTTTGAATAATATGAATAACTACCAATTAAATCAAAACACACTATACCTCTAAATTATCCACCTAAATCTTAATATTAGAATAACCATTCGTATATCTAGTGAAATGAACATCCGATATATTAATTATTCACATTGTTTAGTATTTTCATTGTCTACCTATACTTTTCCATTCAAAAAATAAAATACATACATACATATAACTTTTACCAACCTAATCCTAATTTTAATCTTTCTAAGCCACCAAAAGAAATAATTGTAACCGGTAATTCATCTAATTTTTTCTATATTCATTTCTTAGTGTTATAGAAATTTTTTTCATTTTTTTCACAAAGTTAATTTTGATTGAGTATCCGATTATTTGAATCGATCTAACTCGAATGCAAATGGTTCGATTCAGATCCATTCGGATACAATCGCAAAAAATATGACAATTGATTCAACCAAAAATAAGCAATTTTGATCAGTTTAGTTCTAATTTTTATTCAAATCTAACTTAATCCGATCCAATTACACCGACATGTCTAAATAGGAGTTTGGATTTTTTTTTTAATCATGAGAATATTTATGGAATTAATCATTCAATACTTATAAGCTTCAGGTAATTAAGCATATAAATATGGTAGGACAGAAATTTAAAATTTCTTTATAATTAAGATAAGAATTGAACTCTCGATACTTAGTTAAAGAGAACTGAGTATTTTCTATTTTTTTTTTAGGATAAAATAACTAAAAAAGTCTTAAAATCTTTTCATAACTAAGGCAAAACTTAAAATTTGAAAACTTAACTAAGAAAATGTGTTACTACATGTACACGATGATAAAATTCAAATCTTGGACACTTACTTGGACAAAATACAAGACACAGAACCACCCAAGTAACCTTTTATGGCGGGGTCTCTGAGGTAGTTGAAATATTTTTTTTCATTTTATCTTTCTATGGGCTGGGTATTGATTCAGGGTGTCTGGATTGTTATTGGTAAGACTTGTGTTTAGGTGTATGGGCTTACAACAAAAAAGAGTTGTAGTCCATGAGCCCAAGATTTCGTTAACCAAGATGTCCATATAATCATATATACTATGATGCAATCCAAATAGATGCTGTAGTTATTTATGTAGGGTTGTTAGTTAATGTATCAACATGTTAGTTGATTTGCATCTGGAGGTAGCTGTTCTTTCTGGCAGCAGCCAGCAGGTTCTCTATTAAAAAAATAAAATAAAACAAGTAAATAAATAATAAATAATAAATAATAAAATTGAGTAAATTTTTTACGATCCCTCTCTAGTCTCTTTCCTTTAGACAGGACTCAGAAGGAAGGACAGTAGAGATGTATTTATTTTACCTTCGAAGAACCAACCATTTAAGTTCTTTCGTGTTATTAATCGAGCCAAAGCCATTAAAGGACATCAGTTCCAATTGTGTAGAATACGTACAAACGTTACTACTGTCAGTAAGTATTGTCATATAGGGTAACTAACAGTTTAATGATATATTTTGACTATTCTTTTTCTCGAATAATCTTGGACTTTGCTCAAACAGTAATAATGTATTGGTCTCCAAGACCAATAATAGTGGTATGAAACTTCAGAAAATCACCAACCAAATTTGATTATTGCAGAATAGAAATGCAATTGCCAAAGGTCACAACATCGCTTTTTGACAATGACACGGATAACATCTCATTTCCCATTAGAAGCAAATGACCCTTTCAGGCACCATTCGGTTAACGTTAATTAATTAAATTAATTACAATAATCAAATCAGATCACATCTTTTGCTTTCTTAGTACAACTCAAAATAGCTAAGAAAAGTTGAGCTTATCGCCTAACTTGTTCTCACTAACACTTCGCATTATCATCATTCATTATCTATGCCACGAATGTGCTGTACGATTATTGTAATATATATTTTCTTAAAACAATATTTTTTTTTAGAAATACAATTATACTTGAATATTTTAAAAGAAAAAGAAGATATAATTTCTAATATAAAATATTATTTATACATAAAAAATCAATCACTAAATTAATTATTATATATTTGTATATAAATATATATTGTTTCATTTATTTTTAATATATATTTTATATTTTAATATTATTTTATATGAATAAGTGAATAACCAATTTAAGAAATAATATTAATATGTGATGTTTTTTAATACTATTTTTCTATAATTAGGACCCAAATAATAAAGTATCTAGCGGTCTAAATAACTATAAGTTGATTGATTTGGTTAGCAGTTTCATTTATTATTGTGGGACATTGTTGTTTTGGACAATGCAATATAGATTTATTAAAATAAAGAAGCAAAATCCCCAAAAACATAAAATAAATGCAAAAGAACAGGTCATCCAAGAATCCAAGAAGGCGAGTTTCATAATCAAAATTGGAGAGTTAGCATGCTAGTTGATGCAGCAGCATGAGAATCCCCATCATTGTCTACCCCATGTTATCTTTTTTTCCTTCGCTTTCGGAGGCACAGCACAATAATAATAGTGACGTTTATTCCCTTTTGGCGAGGATTATGGAATTTTTGTATTTTAAAACATAATTGTCACTAATTGTGCCTATGGTTGCGATCTCCCAACCCCATATGGATATAATCAGTTTGCACTCACCTCACCCTCCAATCTCATAATTATCATGTGCATATCCCTGACATATTCAAACATTTAATAGTCACAAGTTTTCAAACAAAATTGCCAAGTAAAACTATTTACCTTTCTTATTTTTATAATTCTCCCCTTTAATTTATCATCAAGCAAATAAAATTGAAATGGGATTAAGATGTAGCAGCTCCATTCCATAGACCATATATAGAAGACATGAACGGGGTTTATTTTTAATAGGGGACCAGCAAATTCATTATCATTGAGGATCATCATGGGAACAACTCATGTCCAACATACATTCATCTGCATGACAAATGCTGTTTTCATATTCATAAAATTAATTATTGCGTTGTGGGCATATAAAAGAGTGGAAAAAAAAGGATCATGATATAATGAGTGTTTAGGGGAAAAAAGCAGACCTACTTTGACCGTGCTATTTGTTTCTTATTTCACGGTTTTCTGTTTAATTGCGATAAACAAATGATTTTTTTTTTTCTTGTATAAAAGTATTTTATGACTAATGAGAATACACTCTTAAATAAAATAGCCAATAGGTCAAAGAGTAGGCGCCTTTTTCGTGTACTAATAATTTGTGTTCATCAAAGCTACAGAGAAGAGCTTTCATCCAAAATGATTTCATCGGTTCTCTATTGCCTATTGGCCATTTTAAAATTCAGTTAGCTCCTTAAAGATACCCCACAAAAATTGAAAGAAAAAAAAAAAATATATATATATATATATATTTGGGTGTCATTAAATTAATACAAAAATAATTTTTATAACAAAAGATTTTTTTAATGTGTTTGATAAATTTTTAGTAATAAAAATAAAAATATTAAAAAATAAAAAATATTTTTTTAGAAAAGTTATAATTTATATTATTTTTAATTTTTTAAAAATATTTTTTACATAATAAATAAATAAATAAATATTTTTATATTATTATATCCAAACATAATTAATAGATAAAAATATTTTTTATAAGATATCTAAACATAAAATTACTTTTATTTTTTCATAAGATCTTTAAAAAAAATAACTCAAAAAAATATCTTTTCTTAAAAACTCACCTAAACAAGTCCTATATGCAATGCAACACTTGGCTTTTTATTTTTTGTATTGTAGTACAAGTAGTATTTTTCAATAATGTGAAAACTTAGTATATTTTTATTTTGTATGGATATTAAAAATTTGAGGGTCAGATTTATAGTTTTTATTTTTTTTTAATTTACAAATTTGAGGGTCAGATTTGTATTTTAACACTAAAAAATTTTTTAAACATGCAAACAAATCTAATTTGAGTTTTCTGAATTTTTTATTTTTTTACCCAAAACTGACCCTCACTATTCTGCTCCCACCCAAAACCAACCCTCAGTTCTCTACTCTATTCAAATTTGAGCTTTCCATTTGTAGTTTCTAATTTAAAAAAAAAAAAATTGTCTCTATACCTACAAAAAATACATCAATTCTCCATAATTATGCATAACACACTCTTCTAATTTGTTACCAAAAAAAATAGCCGCAACAGATAAGTGTTTCTCAGATTTTGATATTTTTTTAAAAGGTTTGTTTAGAAAAATATTATTTATTCTCTAAATTCTCTAATTTTATATTAAGTATATTTTTTGGCAATTTGATTCAAAAATAAATGCATAAAAATTCAAAATAATTTTGTAAATAATAGTCTACAAATTCTTTTTTGAATTTTGTATTTATATTTTAAATAATTTTCCAACTGATTTAATAAAAATTAGATTAAATGTGAGAATTGTTTGATACTTACAAAAAATGTTATATTTTGTCAAATTGAAATTATTTTTAAATGATTAAAATGCTATTTCATTATTTCAAAGGTCATTTTATCAAAAAATAATTTTTTAGGAGGTCAAATTTGTAATTTATTCTTACTATAGAATATCATGCTTTTTTAATCAAAAAATAAAAGACACGTAGAGAATCTTTAATACTTAATTTTAGCTTAATTTTATTTTGAGTTTCACACAATATTACATAAGTATTTATGAGATTATATATTATAAAAATTGATTTGACATTCAGTGAAATTTATCATTTTAATGTTTGGTCTTATTTCAATTTAACAACATTATAATATTTATATAATAAGTTTAATGGATATACAAATAAAAAATAACAGCATTTTATTGGTCTTTTTTTAAAATGATACGATCTTTTTTCAGTGATATTAGTATGATTTTAAATATTGTATCTAATGTAAGAGCATTTTCAATGTTAGTTTTAGTTTTAATTTTATTTTGGATCTTATAAGATTACATAGAAATATTTGTGAGATCATATGCTATAAATAATTATTTAAAATTAAAAATAAAATTTGTCCTCCAATGCTTTGTCTTAAGTTAGATAAAATTTTTATATTATTTTTATTATTCTATCAACATGATTATACAAATGGTAAATTTTTATTAGTTCTCCATCAAAATGATATCATTTCTCTAAAATGAGATCGATTTTATTTCATCAATTAATTTTAATACAAATTTTAATTCTAAAATTCAATTCATTTTTTAAAATTATCAAAAATAATATTCTAAAGACACCTCATTAGAGTTGTTCTTAAGTTTGGTCTTTGAAAACTTAAATATTGATAATTTATATTTTGAATATATATAATCTAATTTTTTTTAAAAAATAATTATATGAAGAAAAATTTATTTAATGGTAAACATTATTTAAATCGACATTGATGCTATTTAATTATAAAATTATTTTAATCATAAAAATTTATTTATTTGATTATGTGTCAATACGTTAATTTTCCACAAAAAAATAGTAAACTAACAAAAATTAATTTAATTGGTAAATAATGTTAGCCCGAAAACACTTACACACATATTTGATAATATATTATCAATCATGTTATTATTGTTATGTATAAAAAATTCAGTTGTTTATATAAAATATATATTAAAATATAAAATATATAAAATAAATTAAATATTTATAAATATATAATTATTATATATATATATATATATATATATCATTTTTTATATTGTCACATAATCAAATATTTGACCAAATTATCTGTTATTTTAAATATTATACAAATATAAATATTTAAACAAATAACAATTAATATATGAAAATTAAACTCTTGATAAATTAATGTCTGAAATGTGAAATCTCTCAAATGTCTTTGGATTTATTTGGGTGAACTCTTAAAAAAAGATATTTTTTAAATAATTTTTAAAAAAAGATATTTTAAAAAAGTAAAAGTAATTTTATGTTTAGATATTTCATATAAAAAAAATTTTATCTATCAAATATATTTGGTTATAACAATATAAAAGTATTTATTTATTTATTTATTATGTAAAAAACATTCTTTTTAGAAAAAGATGTAAATCGTAGCTTTTCAGAAAATATTTTTTATTTTCTAGTATTTTTACTTTTATTACTAAAAATTTATTAAACACACTAAAAAATAAAAAAAATATTTTTTATTAAAAAAATTTTATCAATATAATAACACCCAAACAAACACCTTAAATACAAACAATATCTATATTAGTAGTGACATATAGATTAAATATTACAAAATTATTAAACATATTTTTTAGACTATTTTGTTAGTATTTTATTTTGGCATTTTAAAAATTAAATTGGTAATTCACGCCAAAAGTAGTGAACCTTTTAGAATAAACTAAAGTCGTATTTGATGAATTCTATTATGAGCTACTGATTTTTTAGTGAAAAATAAAGGTTTTGTTATGCATGCTAAGAAAGATAGAAATGTGTCTATTGCATTAGTGAAAAAATCACACTTTCACAAAAGTTAAAGGTGCAACTATATATATAACTAAAAAGAAAGAAAAAAGCATAATACTAGTTACTTTCTCATATTTTTTATACAATTGTCATCTATTAGTGTCTCATAATACCCACTATCATTAGCCACCTTTATATATCATGTATTAGTAGTACTCATACATTAATAAACTCTCTTTAAATTGAGAGTGTATAAATTATACATTCTTAATTTACTACATATCTCTCCAAAATGATTTGGTGAAAGTGTCTTTGTAAGGATATTATCAAGTTATTTTTTTGATGAAATTGGCATGAATTTTAGGGAACCGTCTTGATTTTTTTTTCTAACTTTATGGCAATCAATTTCAATGTGTTTCGTCCTTTCATGAAATACTGGATTAGCCGTAATATATCTAGCAGATTGGTTGTCACAAAATAGTGTCATAGGACCTGGTAGCTTGATTTTGAAGTCATTCAATATGTACATAAGCCAAATTCCTTCACAAATTGCAAGAGCCATTGTTCGATACTCTGTCTCCGAAGATGATCGAGCAATTATTTGCTGTTTTGTACTTTTCATGACACCAAAAATCTTTCAAAAAAGAAGCAATACCCGGACACTAATATTTGGGTATCCAGGCATTACCCCAATCGAAATCTAAGAAACCACGAAGCGATAAGTCACAAACAGATTCAAACAGTAATTCTTTTTTCGGAGCTCCTTTCAAGCACTTCAACATATATAAGGCTACTTTGAAGTCCTCATCTGTGGAACAATCTAGAATTTGACTTAACTTGCTAACAGCAAAGCTTATGTCAGGCCTGGTATTAGTGAGGTATATCAACCTTTCAACGAGTCTTCTATATGACTTAGCATCATTCAATAATGTTCCTGATGACTTTAAGAAATGAATTGAATAATTCATAGATGTGCTAGATGATTTTGAATCTAATAAATCATACTCTTTTAGAAGATCAAGAGTATATT